>NW_027072056.1:19408912-20608912 GCF_038088225.1 Cyrtonyx montezumae
TCTCTCTTTCTCTCTCTCTCTCTCTCTCTCTCTCTCTCTCTTCTCTCTCTCTCTTTCTCTCTCTCTCTTTCATGACTCTCTTTCTCTCTTCTCTCTCTTTCTCTCTTTCTCTCTTTCTCTCTCTCTCTCTTTCTCTTTCTCTCTTTCTCTCTTTCTCTCTCTTTCTCTCTTTCTCCTCCTTTCTCTCTCTTCTCTCTTTCTCTCTTCTCTCTCTCTTCTCTTCTCTCTTCTCTCTCTTTCTCTCTTTCTCTCTTCTCTTCTCTTTCTCTCTTCTCTCTCTTTCTCTTCATCTCTTTCTTTCTTTCTTTCTTCTTTTCTTTCTTTCTTTCTCTCTTTCTTTCTTTCTCTTCTTCTTTCTCTCTTCTTTCTCTCTTTCTCTCTTTCTTTCTTTCTCTCTTCTTCTTTCTCTCTTTCTCTCTCTTTTCTTTCTTCCTTCCTTTCCTTTCTTTCCTTTCTTTCGTTTGTTTCTTTAGGAAATGTTGGTTGCACTTTGGATCACAGCTCATGAAATTGTTTCTGTCTTGCTTGTGGCTCACAGACCTGTGCTGCAGCCACAGACTAGTGTAAAAGCGCATTGAGCTTCCAGGTCTCCTGGATCCCATTGCTTTATCTATGGAAAGCTGCATGTGGCTCATGATCAGCTTGCTGAGGTTTTGGTTTGCTGCGTGAGCTGAAGTAGGTTTTTCTCCTTGGTCTGATTTTATGTGTGCTCTTTTCCCATCTACTCAGGGATATGCCACTGCAGTGGGAGAAGTAACAGTAGAATAAGGGTCTTAACAATGTGTGCAGTGTCAGTGATACAATTGGAGGTGAGTGAACCTACTGCTGTAGGTTGCACCAGATCTGGTCACATCTTACAAGTTTTACGAACTTTTGCAATCTGCAGGCACAGCCTCATGTTTCAGGTTTTACTGCCTGTGCCCCCCCGGCACAGCGTGCAGCTCGCAGGCTGAGAAACACCGAGGCTCCTCCAGCAGCCCCAGACACACAGCCACCTGCAGAAGTTGTGTATTTAAGGAATAGTTTTGAAGCTTTGTTGTCAGAGAGTGAAATTAAGGTTTTGGCTGTTATGGGTCAGGAGGGCATGTGTGCGCTGAGCTCATGCGGGGCCCTATCTGTCATTATTCCTCCTACGAGTTATTAGTTTATTAAGCAAATAAAGCTTAATCCAGCTCCCACTGAAAACTTGTTTCCAGTGGAGCGAGGTTGTGCTAGCATGGGGCTGGTGGAACCAGGAGCTCATCAGCTGCTTTTTCCATTTGTGGCAATGAGAGGTGATGCTGTGCTCAGCCTCCAGCCAGTTACAACCCAGCACTGCCAGCGTCCTGCTCGAGCTTAGGCCTGTCCTGACATGACCTGCAAGGAACTGCTCAGCTCCAAACCAGCAGCTAATTGTCACCTCTCCGCAAGGCGATAAGCTCTTCATCGATGATTAATAAAAGCAGAAGGGCACGCTGTCTGCAAGCATGAGCTGTTGGTGATGAGAGCTGTCAAGTCCCACTTGCACAGCAGGGTTCAGAGGTTTGTAGGTGCTCACAGAGGCAGTGGGGCGGCCGCTCACTGAGTGCAGTCAGTAGTTCAGGTGTGGACGTGGGATGATGGAGGGCTGTGCCCTCTCTGCAGACCCATGTGTGCCTGAGTGCAGATGGCCACCAGTGGGGCAAGTGGGACCGTGCCAGTGTCCACTGGAGCTCGTCTGAGTATGGCAGTTCTTAACCTGGACCCTGAGGTAACGTGCATCAGAAACCTGCCATGGAAGAAAGTATGAGCATCAGAGGGAGGGATGCAGAGCAGTGTGTCCTGCATGGGAATGGCCTGGAGTCCAACAGACACGTGCCATTTCAGGAGAACATCCTGACACAAGGCTCACTTTCCCCAATACAGCCCTCCAGCCTCAGCAGCTCTTCGCCACAGACCGAGAGTTGACTGTTCGCCATTTGGACCTTTCTCCTCAGCTTTCCTCCATTGCTTTCTGAGCCAGTTCTCCGCTCATCCTCCCACTTCCCCGTGACACATACACACAGCAGCTCACAGACATGGGCAGTGTCTGTGGCCGTGGGGATGGCTGGGCCCTGCCGACACAGCCTGTGCCCCACGGGGCGCTTCAAAGCGCACGGCCCCGGGCCCTGCTCACGGGGAGCTCATTTTCGCTATTATTTCAATTATTACAACTTCCTGCAGGGGTGGAAGGTCGTTCATAATTCACGCCTCTGTCATCTTTACACATGCCAAATGCAGTCTATTAAGCATAAATAAAATTTCAAGTGCCTGACCAGGAAAAGTAAACTGGGATTCATAACAATGAGGCCTTATTCATCCATTTAAAAGTAAATTGTGTGTGTTCCTTTCTTCCCCTCCCCTTCCCCTTCCCGGGCAGCAGTTTGGGAGCTTTTCCTCCTGCTCGGTAGCGCACACGCATGGCCTTCCCGGACCCCTGAACTCAGAAAGTGCTTCCAGACCTGGATCTGATGCTGCTCCTCCTATATAAACTGCAGTCACACACCACTGATCCCAGGGCATGTGAAAAGCGCGTCTGCACTTGGCCTGTTTTGTTGGTTTTTTTTTCCTTTTGGTGGTATTTCTCCTGTGTTTTTCAAAGGGCATGCTGATGCCTTCTCTGATAGGAAGAATTCCTATAGGAATTCCTGGTTTTAGGTGGGAAGAACAAGAAAAAAAAAAAGCCTTAAACATCTGTTGGAATCTGGTTATATTTACCCGCATGATCATTTTGTTCTAATGGTCAGTATGTTTCATTTCAGTGGAAAGCAGTCGGGTGTAGAAACTCCTAGTGCAGGTGGGATTTTTTTTTTGGACACAGCTTTACTATTTTTAGTAATCGTTGTAGTTGTTTTTTTAATAAGAAGAATGTCAAAATGCCAGAGCTGGAAATCTGAGACTCGGGCCTTGTTTTGGTGGGCCTTAGTTCTGAGATGCCAAATAAAACACATCACTTGTCCTCATCAAAGGAGTTTTTTCTGGGTGCCCATCCATCTCTCTCCCCACAGAGGCTGGCCAGGCTGTTTCTGATCAGTTGCTTCATTATCTCTGATATTTTGGTATTTTTGGGTACCACAACAGCCAGGCTGGACAGTTGCCTACAGTTTCCACCCGGTTCAGTGATCCGTCCCATGGCTGCAGGGATGATGCTGCATCACACCAGGACTCTCCAGTGGGATGGGATGCAGTGCAGTGATGCACAGAGAAAACCCTTCTTGTGTGCCTGTTGGTCCACACGTCCACACTTTGCAACCACAGCTGAAAAGATCAATGAGAGTGTCCTGGATGGGAGAGCATGACCACGAGGAGAAATACTGAGGAAAGTCCCTCTGGTTTCTGTTCGTGGCTGCACAGATGCATTGCTGACCTCAGAAAAACAAGTGTTGCTCGAAGCACACGGCAGCACTGACATTGAGGAGCTGCAGGACCGTGAGTGTGAGCACCACCAGTGTCCTGCTCTGCATGACCCCAAAGAACATTAACGAGACACCATTGGCATTACTTTTTGCTCAAGACTTGATGGCAGGGTTCTGAATGCTCTGATTTGGTTTTGTGTCCGTGTAAATTAGTGAAGAACAAGATTAATGCAAGAGAAATGCCCTGAGTCTGCAAACGCAGCACTGCTGTCCTCAGCACCGTGCTCCTGATTTTTAGAAAGCCAAACTGGGATGAGGCTGTGGAGTCCTGGCAGTGCTGCTGCTGTCAGTGAGGAGTGGGCTCATAGAACCAAGGGCTTATGCATCACATTTCAAAGGCTAATATGTTTCTGGAAAGGAAGCTGAGAATTTAAATTTGACCAAAAAAAAAAAAGGTCTGTTTGTTGCTGAGGAAAGCCCATTGTTTTCTAAGGGGAAACAGAATTAGAAAATGAACCATGTAGCTTGTGTACAATTATCTGACTGACAAGGGAAAAAAAGAGCCCAAGGAAGCCCTCCTGACACCTGGAGCAGGACAATGTGGAAGAAGAGGAACATCCTTAGGAGAGGAAGCTGCGTGTGAATGCCTGCTTCCATCTTTTTTAGAGTGATATTTGCTGTAAGCAGGAGGCTGCAGTGCGAGTTTGCTGTGCCTGACGTGGGACATCGGGTGGTGGCACTTCAGGAAGCATTGGGACGTGGAGTGTGGGACATCAGGCAGTGGGATGCACTGACTCTAAGCAGTCTCTAGGCTAGTGTCTGCCAGAGCAGCTTTTGGGGCAAGGCAAAGAAAAGAAAACAAATCAGAGGAAACGTGTCTTTTTTAGTTTTAGGCAGTTAGCATGTGTCTGCGGGCAGGGGCTGCCTGTGCAGCAATAACCATTAGGCTGTACAGCCACCTCCTGGAGGCCCTGTGTAGCTGCTCTGCCCTGGATGATACGCTGTGCACGGGGAATATGCTGTTCAATATGCTATGCAAGGGGGACAGGCTGTGTGAGGGGAATAACATGATGTGCAGGAGGGATACCTGTGTCTGGACTGTGGCAAAATAGCTGCTGACTTTATGCCTTTCTCTCACAGCACTAGAATGAGTCTTGAGAGTTAATACTTCGAGAGTGAAATTTTTAGAAATACACTAGACAGTGAGAATGCAAATGCGTCTCTGTTAGGGTAGGAAACGTAGCTTTCATGTGTTTTTATTTAATGAGGCCTGAGGAAGTTCCTAATATTTATTTGTACTGCTTTGCAAAGATTTTTGTGTTCCTCATGTTTTCTCCAGAGAGAAAAAGCAGGCAGATGGATTTTGGGAGCTTCCTTTTAGCAGAGCCTGGCAGCGAGGTGTGACCTTGCCCTGGATGCGTGGCACTGAGGGTGCATGGCCCCTGCCCCTCTGCTGGGCTCCTTCCCAGTGACAGGCACAGGGCCCAGCATCACCTGGGGAGGGGATCATCTGCCACTTGTGGCTGAGGCTGCTGACAAGCATCTGTGCATATGCTCATCCTGGATGAGTTGTTCCTTTGGTTCTCATTTGAAACCAAAGAGTAAAGAAGCACACTGCATTGTGCAGGCCTCTTCTCTCATGGCTTTCTGAGCTACCTAAATAACAGAAGCAGGTGGGGTTGCATGCCCACAGGCTGATCAGCAGAATTTCCTCAGGTGTAAGTCAGTGTAGCCAAGAGGAGAAATGTTCTCTATGTCTGTCATTCAGGGACGTGTTTTATGGGCACCTTGGTAGGTAGGTTCAGTGTAATTAAGCATGTGAATTGCTAGTGATGTTTGCAGTCATCATGCAGGTTGCTTTGCAGCAGAGGCTGTTGAAAGCAGCTTCCTCTTTATGCTCACAGATAAGGCAGAGGCAGCTCTGGGGCTGAAAGCCCACCTGCACCTCAGGCTGCCCAGCACTTCACAGCACCCGTGCCAGGGGCAGGTTGGGTGCCTGGTGCTGGCCCTGCAGCGCTCAGTCTCTTTGCATTTCATGGTATTCACCTCACTTTTTCTTTTTCAGATATTCTACAGAGTAGTGGCAGACATTGAGCCAGGAGAGGAGCTATTGCTGTTCATGAAGAGTGAAGATTATTCACATGAAACAATGGCTCCGGACATTCATGGTTAGCCATTTTTTATCTAATATTGAAATATCACTGAAATTAAGCAAAAACCTAGGGAGATTTCTCCTCTGTTGCAATACCTTTGAACTCCAGAATAGCTTGCCAGCAGCTGAAGTGGAGAGCTGAACCATGGTTGCATTTGTCTATCTTCTGCCCTCCTGCCTTTAGCAGACCTGCAAGTCTGCTAAACTCTGCTTTCCAAAAATGATTTTTCTCAGCACTGCATTCCTGCACCTCTTGGTTTCCTGCAGTCCTTGTGTACACAAATCTCCATGGCAGAAACGGGGTCTGCAGATGTGACCAAGGGCAGCAGTAAGGCCTCAGAACTGAAACTTAATCTGGTTTTGGGTTTTGCAGAAGGAGGAAGGGAATCCATGTCATTATTTCCAGGCAGTGCTGGTCTTTCAAGACTTAAGATGTGTGGGCCCCAATTATAGCTGGTTTTGGTTGATTGTGTTTTTTTGATATTTAAAAAGAGAAAATATCACTTTTGAGAGCACAGCCATCCTTCCTCCTGCTCATTCATTATTCAGCCAGCAATCAGGGGCTGCATCTTCAGCTCCTGAGCTGTGCCCAAAACAGCAGGGCATGTGGCTGCCCGTGTGGGCCATCAGTAGAAAATCCTACAGAGCACCATGAGATGCTCTTCTTCATCTCTTCATTTTGGGATTTTCTTCAGCTAATTATAATTTTTTAAGAACTAGTAGTTCATGGAGTGAAATACTCACTCCAAAGTGGAACTCGAGTGATCTTCTACAGTCACATTCAGTAAGAAATGCTTTGTGACTGTTTCATCGGATGTCTTGGTCACCTTGGGTGCTGAAAGAAAACTCTAATGGAAATAAAGAGACATCTAAAAACTGTAAGCACCTTTTTGGCTATTTCAATTGCTGGCATTTGTATAAGTCTGCTTCATTCAGGAGGGTCAGAAACTGTCAGCCTTTGCTAGATATCCACCTTAGAACATGGATATCCCCTTCTGGAGTAATTCTAAACACACTGACTTTTGTCCCAAGCCAACGTTCGGGATTCCCATTGGATGTGTCACCCTGGCAGTTAACATTGCATTGTTATATATTACAGAATTGTTGTTACAGAGTGTCATAAAGCATCATTTATTAATATTTTTAATCTTTTTTTTTCCACCGAATAACTGACTACGTAGTTGTGGAACTGCTGAGAGTAACTGAAAATGACCCCAAACTGATGTTGTCTCCCTGTGCCAACCCTTATGTCTTGCAGAGGAGCGTCAGTATCGCTGCGAGGACTGTGACCAGCTCTTTGAGTCCAAGGCTGAGCTGGTAGACCACCAGAAGTTCCCCTGCAGCACACCACACTCTGCCTTCTCCATGGTGGAGGAGGACTTCCAGAAAAAGCTTGAGAATGAAAACGACCTTCGAGACATGCACGAAATCCAGGAGTGTAAAGAGTGTGATCAAGTCTTCCCAGACTTACAAAGGTAGGAATAAGTGCTTAGGACTTGACTGAGTGAAGCAGATTCTCTAATGGCTTCAGTCAAATCAAGTCATTGGCAGGGCAGAGTTGGATATCTTGTGTACAAACCGGTGGTAAAGGTGAATAAATTCCTCTGCTCATTAGTTTTAGGGCATGGAAATCAACGGAATCTCAATAAATCCAAAATGAAGTTTGTAGTAGATATCTTAAGAACTGAATCCTTTGATAATTGCACGTTTAGTTGGCGTGAATAGGGCTGGTGGCAGTGAAGTCAGAGGAGTGATTATAGATCTGCTGTCCTTATTTTTAGCTAGAACACCTCTGAGTGGTGTTCATTGGGTTATACCAATTACATCTTCACAAAGAAACCATGCTAGGCAGAGGCAGGTTAGTTAGACTATGTTCTACAGATTAATAGATATTTTCTATTTTGAAACACTGGAATTCATCTTTTTCTAATATATATACCTGTCTGTTAAACACACAGACCTATATGCCTACGTCCCCAAAATAAGTATAGGTAGGAGTATGAATAAAAAGTCCAACTTCATTTCCATCACAGTAGTTCCTTTGTGGCTACTTAACATAACGTATCCCAGCGTAGCAAATTCTGCAAATGACTGAAAGATATTGCGAGTTTTCCTGAGCTCCTGTCATACATTGCTCACAAATTCACATTCACTTAGAGGATGCAGGAAGGTCGACCTCAGCCAGTGTTCAGCAGTTGTGCTGAGCTGTCTTAACAGGCAGAACCTGGATGAGATCCCAGCTGTGAGGAGGCAGTGTCACACAACCTGCTCATTACGATCAGCCCCACATTTGTGCAGGTACAGTGTCTTCTCCACTGCCTGCTGGTGAGCTGTATTCAGCTCCACGTGTCTGATCTTCAGTCTGAGTGATGGATTCGGGTCAGTAGATGAAGTTGGAAGAGCTGCAGCAGGGTTGGGTACAGCATAGGTCAGGACTGTGACGTCTTCCCACGTTGTGTGTTATTTGGTGTTGAAGTTACTTTCTGCTTGTGAACGAGAGGACAGTATCAAACATATGGGAATCATTGAGCAAATGTAAATTTAGCTTAAAATATTAAATATTGAAGAGAAAGGGCAGAAAACAACGAGTCATCATAAATAGATGGGCAGTACTGTGAGAAAGAGTGAAAAATGAGAAAGAATGCAGTCATTCTCCAAACTCTTGAATTATTGAGAAGCTAATACACCACAAAGACAGTTCACAGCAAAAAAAAAAAAAAAAAAGTACAGGAGCATGCTATATAGAGATTATATAAAACAAAAGGCTTGAGTGAGCCATGCTTGAGAGTGAGTGTAATTAAACTGAGAAAGAGCTGAGTGTGAAGATTGAGGTCTGTGGGTGGTGCAGCCACATCAGGTGCCTGGGACCTCTCTAGGTCTTGTGGCAGGTTTGTTTACCAGGGCATGATGGAGATACAACTGTATATAAGTGCTAGGAGGCAAAGCTAGAAATATTTTTCCCTGAAGGAGAGAGCCTGAGGGGGACAGAACTCAAGAGCATCAACAGGATGAAAGAATTTCTGTTACTTGTAGCCGAGGATGAAAGTTGCCATTTGGACTTCAGAATGGAGGACAAACTGTGAAACCCTCAGATTTTGTGTATGGATTCAGCAGGGACCAGCTTGGGAGCATCAGCACTGAACTGTGTTGGCATGTCGGGCTAAAAGCCCTTTCCAGTGGCTTTTCTGTGGATGCCCTTTTATGTTACACTACTGATCTCTCTGCAAGCAGTACTGTGAGTTACGGCTTTATATATGACCAACATATTCAAAATACGTTTGCAGCAGATGAATTCTAAAAGAGGAATTCAGAAAACTCTGAGGTGAAAATGAATTCAAAGATGAACAACAGAAATTAGGTGAGGATGGAGTATGCTACTCATAGACTGAACTGACTGCTGAGAAATGAATGAATAAACAATGACAATTGAACACAGTTAATAATCATCAAATATTACTTTGCACTTAGTGTTCTGCATTCAGAAGCTTTGCTCTGCTTATGATCCTTCTGTCCTCCACCAGTGGAGTAATTTCTGGTCTATTCCTGCTGTAAGAAAAATCGACTCCCATCAAAGGAGTGGGGCTACATCAGATAGTAGGTTCCTAGGTGTGTTTGGAGTGAAAGCAATAAGGCAGAAATGATTCAGACTGCAGGGAGGAATTACCAGAGTGAAACAGTGAGAGGTGTATGAAATAATCTCCTTTGGGAATGATGGAAGCATAATCTTCTGGAGTGTTATTGTGGGACATAGGGGATGCCCTGCCTCTCCGTGGGGTGTGCCTGGGTCTCAAAGGACCTGGGTCTGTCAGGATTGGCTTGGTTTTTTTTTTTCTTTTTGTTGTTGTTTGGAGGATACGTTCTGCTGTCTCCTCTGCCTGCACTGATGTGCCACTCGCTCCTGTTCCTGCAGCCTGGAGAAGCACATGCTGTCCCACAGCGAGGAGCGGGAGTACAAGTGCGACCAGTGCCCCAAAGCTTTCAACTGGAAGTCCAACTTGATACGTCACCAGATGTCGCATGACAGCGGCAAGCACTACGAGTGTGAGAACTGTGCCAAGGTACAGTGAATTTGTAGGCTGTTTTAGTGGCACTGTGCACATGGGGGCAGCTGGGAGTGGGATGTGTGAGGTTGTAGGGCTCCTGCAGTGCCTGTTTCTTGAGGATTTAAACCTTCCCTTTGTACATGTTAGCTTTCTACCCCTTTTGATTTAGAAGGATGCCTCTGCAATATAAAGCAAAATAAGAAAAAGAAATGCTAGGATCTTTCTGTGCTAAGTGAGTGCAGCCATCTCATCTCCAGAGCATCTGCATTGCCTCCCAGCAGTGCTTTTGCTACCCAGATTGTTGGTAGAAGGTGTGGTGCTCTACTTTTGTTTTCACAAGTTTCTCAAAGCCTGGGCCTTTTGCAAAAGTGCTTTCTTGTTTTTAAGTAGATTTGCTGCAGTAATGGGGATTTTACGTTGACTTGATACTCATAAGATGCAGCCAAGCCCTAGGTGCTGGGGCTGTGAGTGGGATTTCTCGCTGCCATGCCCTCAGCAAACTATTTCTTTTGCAGTCATGTTTGGAGGTTTCAAGTAGCCATGTTTTGACTTTTCTGCGAGGATGCCAAGCAGGAAATCACTGATCTCAAAAGCATGACTACCAGTCACGGGGGCAAATGTATCTGCTGTGGTGGCTGCAAAGGGGTTAACTGCTCCACCAAATTTTTGTCTGATGGGAAAATGAGTCCTCATCCTGCAGGCACAACTCTCATTGATGCCCTTTAGCCAGTTTTTAGTCTTACAGAGCTACCAGTAGCCCTGGATTTTGAGCTAAGTGGTTTCTTCCTCAGTTAAGTTTCTTGGTTAATCAGTACTCATTTCCTAGCAGGTTTTCACGGACCCCAGCAACCTCCAGAGGCACATTCGTTCCCAGCATGTTGGGGCTCGTGCTCACGCTTGTCCAGAGTGTGGCAAAACCTTTGCCACATCTTCAGGCCTCAAACAGCATAAACACATCCACAGCAGTGTCAAACCCTTTATATGTAAGTCTTCCGCTAAGCGTCTTCGGTTAATCATATTTCTTTTGTATAAAAAAGCCAATGTAAACTGTTGTGTTGTGCTTCCTTGGCATTTCTTATGGGTTTCATGGGGGCTGCGAGTTACTAAATGAGAAATGAGTAATTCACAGTCTGATGCAAAGCATTATTTTTGTATGATTTTCCTTTCCAGGCAGACACTGCATGCTGTATAAATGTACCTTTTGTCCCTGGGATATTTTTCCATGCATAGATGCAAAGAGCAAGCGAAGAGGGAGTTTTGGCAAGAAGGGGCTGTGCTTTGCACCGTGCTGAGCTGGCTGCTCTCCCCCTTGCTCCTTTGCAGCAGCACCCAGCCCGCATGCTGCAGGCGGTGCTGAACCCAGCCCTGGTCTGGATGCATTGGGCATTAGGCAGAGCCAGCAGGACTGGAAAGGCTGCTTTGCTTTAGAAATTAATTTGGGGCCACTGAGTCTCTACAGCAGATAGCGTGGCTTTGGTGGGAATTGGAAAGAAAACCTTAAAGCCAATGTCTTTCAGCCAGAGGAGCTTGCCTCGCTCCTCGAAGCTCTTTCGCATGCCCTGAATTTAAGTATTGGGTTTAGCTATAAGAGCTTTGCCAACAGCTGCTCCAGCAATAAAACTTGCCTCCCATGTGGGCCTGACTACACTGGGCTATAAATCAGGTCCTCAGAGTCCCAGGCGTTGTGTTTGCTACTTGGCCAGATTCTGTTATGAGATGGAGGAATCTGGGTGCACAGTAGTGTGAAGCAGAGGCAGAAAATATTTTAAGAATATTGTTCTGGCAAGTGCTGATCTCCACCATACTCTTCTCAGGCACCTGTTACAGCTCAAAAAGCACTTTATGACCTCCTCTCTTTCTAAACTTGTTCACCCTTTGCTATTCTCAACCAGAATTTACCAAAATGTCATCTTGATACTTTTTTCCATCTGACTATATTTTCTGTACCTCTCATGCACTCTACGTCTGACTCAGGTGAGTTGTTGCACAGAGGACAGCCCAGCTGGAGTTCTACCCCACACTGCATGGTTCTGCTCAGTGGAGTGGGCACCTATAGCTGGTGCATTTAGCTCCTCAGTGAAACACCTGCTTAGGGAGCTCTGTAATGCTGCTTTGCTATGTGCTTTGAGTCTTATACAACCTCAAGGCATGGCTTGAAAAAGTCATTTGTGGGAAGTCTATAATCTGCCATTGAGTTAGATAATCCTTTTGTTTAGGCTTCTTCAGTAAGAAAATGTATAACTAACTAGATCCAGTAATAAACATCACTAAAAATTCTTAAATCTAGGATTACAGGTTAAATAATTACACTTCACATTTGTAACTATTAGACAGCATTAACTTCTGGCCCAGGAATGAAACCTTGAGCTAGTGTTCTTACAGTCCATGCCCAACAGAGAAGTGTAAAAGTAGCACCTATCTTAAATGAAATTATCCCTATTTGTTTTTTGTTTGTGTCTATTTACTTAGATAAATCAAACCAGCAGCCAGTATTCTTGAAATGCACAGAATGGGAGATGAAAACCCACTGAGCAAACTCTGAATAATAGCCATGTAATTACAGAACAAAAGGGTTTGGAGACCACATGTTCGATAGGCCTTGCTGAGCAATGGGAGGGAGGTAGGGTCACCTCAAGGAGATATCTGTTTTCCACCAAGAGGCCACACACCATGATTTACTCTGCCAGTCTGTTTATGGCAACTGTCTCTTATTACAGTGCACCACCCAAGCTTGAGTGAAAACTCACCAACACTAAGGTAATTACTCACTGCCTTTGCACAATGTCCAGCCTCTCCAAATAGAAACCACATGCCATATTAGATCGAACATGCTCAACGTAGTACTTACAGTAATTTTTTTTAATAAGCAGAAAATACGCAAACTTAACTTCTAGCTAATTTGGGATCCAGGGATGATCGCAATGCAGAGTGTGCTTTAGCACAAGATGAATTTTTCTATTTGGAAGACAGGCTGGGGGTTTGTGTTAAACCTGGGTCTGTGCAGCAATAAAAGCTGCGAGGAGGGAAGCTTCCCTTACAAGTTGGTTGCTTAAAAGGATGGCGCTAAGATTTAAAGGATGTAATAAGGTGTAACAGGAGAAATCAAACCCAGCTTCTGTTGCTTTGATATGTGGAAGCAATTAAAGTTGATAAGTGTCCCCCATCTATTAAATTTTAAGAAAAGCTTTACTTGGAAATAGAAGTAATGTGCTGAAAAAGAGGTGGATCTCTAACAGAGACTTGCCTGGGCAGTCCTGGCTTCTCGTACTCTGTAGAAGTCAAGGTAGCATGGTTGACTTGCACACCCCATCTGCAGAACAAGGAGGTTCTGCCATGTCCCACCTGGCTTCCCCAAGGTTATCCCCAAGGGTAAGGCTCCTCCAGAGAAAAAGGACTTTGAGCCCAGCTCCAAAACTTCTTGGTCAGCCTTGAAAGCTCACTTATTTAGTAGACTGTTAAATGGAAGAAACCTCCCTTTGAATAGTTTTAAATAGCTGGTAGGCTCAAAGAGGTGAACTCCTCAGTACAACCATTAATTGTTCGATCAAGATGATGATAATAAAGATTTTGTTATTTTAATTTTACTGCCATTATCAGTTTAATTTAGTTTCAAAGCTAAGATCAAATATATCAGTCAGGTGTTTAATTTGCATCCCCCTTTAACAGTTTGTCTTCCTCGGTTGTTAGTATAAAATTCTGCATTTCAGCGGGAGTAGAATATTTTTTGGTTCCTTTTGACTTTTAATGGAGAATAATAAGTTTTAATGGAGAATAAGTTGATAATGTATTGATGTTCCTTAAAGGAGAACATCCTGAACTTTAGGAAGACCAGATCTGTGCCAGCATACCCTTTTTTCTCCAGCTTCTCTTCTCTTCTCTTTCTCTTCTCTTCCTCTCTTCTCTTCTCTTCTCTTCTCTTCTCTTCTCTTCTCTTCTCTTCTCTTCTCTTCTCTTCTCTTCTCTTCTCTTCTCTTCTCTTCTCTTCTCTTCTCTTCTCTTCTCTTCTCTTCTCTTCTCTTCTCTTCTCTTCTCTTCTCTTCTCTTCTCTTCTCTTCTCTTCTCTTCTCTTCTCTTCTCTTCTCTTCTCTTCTTTCTCTTCTCTTCTCTTCTCTTCTCTTCTCTGTGTTTTTTTTCCTTCCATTTCTTTCCTTGTGAATGAAGATTTCCAACAGGAACACTGACTGATACACAGCAGCAAACATTCTTCCTGAATTACTGCATTGCAAATTTCCTGTCTTTGGGCCCAATTCTGCACTCTTTACCCCATGAATTGTCAACGAGGCATGGATAGGGAAAAGGGGTGGGTGCAGCATGGGCAGGATCAGGCCCTCAAACAATGGGAGCATTGTTGCCGAGATATGGAGCAGCCTGCTGAAGAGGTAAACAGTTGAGACATGACAACAAGTGGTCAAGTTTCTCAAGGGCAGAGATTTGGACGAGCAGGAAGGTTAGTGCAGGCCCCGGTGTGAGTGGAAGTCAGAGGACGTGATTGCAGTTCATGGGAACCAACAGTGCAGGATGGGATACATTCAATTCAGTTTCCTTTGCAGGCTTAAAATAGAGCCATTGTAAATTATGTCAGTCTGTCTCAAATCTTGAAAATGATTGTTAAAAAGGCCTCAGAATACACAATGTGTATTGTTATGTGGCTTTGATGTGTGAAAGATGAGAGCTTATGATATAACACAAATTAAATAAAAATACAGTAACCACTTGCTTTTTCCTGGCTGGAAAAAAAAAAGAGGGGGGGGAATTATTACAGAGGGATAATCACTGCTTACCGTTACTGTTGTTGCCTTGTTTTCAAACAAAGCTGGAGCTGATACCAGTAGAAGCAAATTAGTCCAGAGGTGCTGACAGATGTTAACATGTTGAAGAGCACAGCCCATAGCACAGCCTGGGGACTTGCCTGCTGTCCTTGCTAGTCCAGAGGGTGGGAAAAGAGGACAAAAATAATTAAAATGGAAACCTAAGTGAAATGGAAGAAGGAAAAGAATTGTGCTATGAAGCTTTTCTAGAGAATTAAAAAAAAATCCCACTTGTTTCAGTGAAACAGTTCGCTGTCCGTAGTGGTGTGTCTCACCCTGCACTGGAGATGGAGACACTTTCAGCCTCCTACTACCACATTTGCTGTCTGGAAGCCATGCTGTGACACAGTGAGTGTTGCAGTTTAACTCAGGCCCAGGAGATCAAGATAGCTCTCCTGCCCTCCATTCCTTCAGGCTTTCTCCAAGTGCTTCGAGGCTGAAGTTGCTCTCATCCCAGCGGAGTTTGAAAGGAAATCCATTGAGCTGTTTCGAGCATTGGACATGCAAATAAATACAGTTGCAATTTTAAAGGAAATTGTTGAAATTCAATGTGTTTTTCATGTGCAGGAGACAAACATGCAAAACAAAGACCAGTAAAGTTGTTAAAGATGTGGAATTCATAGTTATGGCTTCCAAGGCACCATATTCATTACATGTATAGAAATGCTTTGGGCACAGGAACGTACCAGGCTGTGGTTACTCTAGCAACTGCAGCCTAGACTTTCATGAGATTAACATTGTTAATTGTAAAAGGAAAATAATGCTTATTGATAATAGTATGCACTTGGAAATATCTGATTGTCTTCTCCTTCAGCTCTTCCATATCCTTGGGTCTTGCAGGCTGAAGGCTCCGTCAGGCAGCTCTGTCTGTCACATGCCTGGTCCTGCAAATGTTTATGACTAATTTCACACATGTGCATAGTGACACTGATAGATATCATTTGGAGATATAACTGCTCACTTAAGAGCACCATGACTCCATACGGTGTAACAGCACTGAGCCACAGCTCTTGGCAGGGCTCTGGGTACTCATGCAACGCAAAATAATGGTATCACATGTGCAACACTGCAATGCAAGAAGCAAACGAGGAACAAAAATGTTATATTTTAGTCACTTCAGACCTTTTCTGGTTTGTTGGAGGGGTTCTTTGGTGCTATCTTTAGACACTTGTCTGCTTGGATGCCTTGCTTTGGAATAGTACAGTATCTTTTGTGCACCCAGACTAATTATGGCTTCCTAAGTGATGCTCGGAGGGTAAAAAATGGTTTTATTTGCAAAATTTTGAAGGTGGGGGCAATTATCATAAAGCCTGAGATTTGTTGTTGTTGTTGTTTACATACAGGTGAGGTCTGCCATAAATCCTATACTCAGTTTTCAAACCTTTGTCGTCATAAGCGCATGCATGCTGATTGCAGAACCCAAATCAAGTGCAAAGACTGTGGACAAATGTTCAGCACTACGTCTTCCTTAAATAAACACAGGAGATTTTGTGAGGGCAAGAACCATTTTGCAGCAGGAGGATTTTTTGGCCAAGGCATTTCACTTCCTGGAACCCCAGCTATGGATAAAACGTCCATGGTTAATATGAATCATGCAAATCCGGGCCTTGCTGACTATTTTGGAGCCAATAGGCATCCTGCTGGTCTTACCTTTCCAACAGCTCCTGGATTTTCTTTTAGCTTCCCCGGTCTGTTTCCTTCAGGCTTGTACCACAGGCCACCTTTGCTACCTACTAGCTCTCCTGTTAAAGGACTACCAAGCGCAGATCAGACAAACAAAAGTCAAAGTCCCCTCATGACCAACCCTCAGATACTGCCAGCCACCCAGGATATTTTGAAGGCACTAAATAAGCAACCATCTGTAGGGGAAAATAAGCCAGTGGAGCTTCAACCAGAGAGGTCCTCTGAAGAGAGGCCGCATGAGAAACTCAGTGACCAGTCAGAGAGTAGTGACCTTGACGATGTCAGTACCCCCAGTGGCAGTGACCTGGAAACCACCTCTGGCTCTGATCTGGAAAGTGACATTGAAAGTGAGAAAGAGAAATTTAAAGAAAATGGTAAAATGTTCAAAGACAAAGTAAGCTCTCTGCAGAGTTTGGCTTCAATAAATAATAAGAAAGAACACAGCAATCATTCCATTTTCTCACCATCTTTAGAGGAGCAGACTGCGGTGTCAGGAGCGGTGAATGATTCTATAAAGGCTATTGCTTCTATTGCTGAAAAATACTTTGGTTCAACAGGACTTGTGGGGCTGCAAGACAAAAAAGTTGGAGCCTTACCTTACCCTTCCATGTTTCCCCTCCCATTTTTTCCAGCATTCTCTCAATCAATGTATCCATTTCCTGATAGAGACTTGAGACCGTTGCCCTTGAAAGTGGAGCCCCAATCACCCAGTGAACTCAAGAAGATCCCAAAGGGAAGCTCTGAGTCTCCCTTTGACCTCACCACTAAGCGTAAGGACGAGAAGCCCGTTACTCCCATACCCTCAAAGCCAGCAGCTCCACCTGCTGCAAGCCAGGACCAGCCTCTAGATCTGAGCATGGGCAGTAGAAGTCGAGCCAGCGGCACAAAACAGGCCGAGCCCCGGAAAAACCACGTCTTTGGCGAGAAGAAAGGAGGTGACCTCGAGCAGAGGAAAACGTCGGAGGCCTCTCTGCAGCACGCCCGACCGACTCCCTTCTTTATGGATCCCATTTACAGGTAACCGTGTGCTGCACCCCAGCACCCTTTGGCACAGCAGTGAGGTCTGCCAGGCTGACCTGCACGCCCCAGCTCCGGTAATGCTGTAATTAGCAAGTCTTCATTACGGCCTTGCTTTCTGTGAGTTACCAGTTAAACCTGTGCAGCTTGATGTGCAGGAGTGTAGCCTCAGCCATAAATGAGTTGTCATCAATAATGTATATGTGTACATTTACTGTTTATTTGACAATACCAGCTTGCCACTAATTACTTTCTGCCAAAATGATCCCAACGTGGCTTTGCTGCACTCTGCATCTCCTTTCCACAGAGATCAGAGGGCATCTCGAAAGGCACCAGTTGTGCACCACCTCTTCGTTCTTAATTAAATAGCAATATCTCAAATAAGTAGATTTGTCCCAGGATGTATAAAACTGTGGAAACTGAGAGTGATTTCTGCCCTAAAAAAAACCACATTGGTTTGAGAAATGGGCGGATTTATCTAGCCATTGCATTAGTGTAATTGAAGGCACAAGGGCCTTGTGTGTACAAAGTCTAACCAGTGGGTTGATTAATCTGATCTACCTTATTAAATCAGTGGGAGCCTTTATGTTGGCTTCAACGGGCACAGAAGCAGAAGCTGTTTGTCAAGTGAGGTTTAAAAAATGAGTTGTAAAATCCTGACCCCTCAGTGTCTTCCAGTAGTGCTGACACCGAAGTCACTGGGAGCTGGATTTCACCTACATCTCTTGTGCATCAGCCCCTTTGCCTTTCTACTTGCCTATCTGCAGTCAGCTGAAGTCATGCATCTAAATTAGTCCAAGAAAACATCAGCAAAAAAAAAAAATCTAAATAACTGATTTTACAACCTACTGTTTAAAAAAAAGTGGCCGTGAAAATGATGTTAATTGAATATTTATCTAAAAAGAGAAATGCTGTGGGCAGCATTTTGGCAGAATGATCTGTAGGACAGCAGGTATTCGTTTTGAAGAAATGTGATGTGATGCTATTTATTGAGATGATTTTACTAATGCCAGTTTGATGTCTGTGTTAGACTGTAGGTTCTGTCATGGCAGTTTAAAATTCCTGGAGCAGTGGAAATAGTGATTCACGTTTTATGGTCCTGTGCTACAAACTAAGTGTACAGAAATTCTGGCAATGAGGTTGTTAATGAGCTATGGGTTACATCTGCATTAGGACAATGGGATCACTGGCCACGGGAATGTCTTGCGTGGGCAGTACCTCAGCTCAGAGCTCCTGTTGCCTTCAGTTCTATTCTCCCAACTGAAGAACACGCTCGGTTGCCTTATTTCTTTGTGAAAGTCCTCAGTAGTTAGTCACTGGTTCTTCCTGTCAATATTATTGGTATTTTGAAGCGGGATTACTTCCTCTGTAAATGACACCATTGCCGTTAATGGCAGCTCACAGCCCCCGCCATAGCAGTGAGCTGTGTGCAGGAGCTGGGAGCTGATGTACTCCTTCTGTTTGGCCATTGCCTCTGAGAAAGAAATTGCTTGATAAGTAATTGAACATTTTAAACATGAGTAGCTGTGTAATTAATGTCTGAGGCTGATTCATCATAAGCAAATCTAATTTTAACATTTACAGAGTAGAGAAAAGAAAGTTAACTGACCCACTCGAAGCTTTAAAAGAGAAATACTTGAGACCTTCCCCGGGATTCTTGTTTCATCCACAAGTAAGTATTTTGGGAATTTCGATGTTGTAAACAAGACTGTTGGTGCTTCAAAGCAGGTGCAGATAAATGAATGCAGTCTTAGTCATTTTTGGATTTCCTAAAGCACAAAGTTTTTGCTTCACCATTGTGGTGGAAAAGCGTAAGCATTGTTCTGAGCTTCTTGATGTTTTGCAGATGAAACAACATGTTTTGATTAGAGAGGAAGCCAGATTGAAACTACATGCATGTTTGAGAACCGTGTTCCTCCAAAACCAGAATGTAACCACCAAGACCCACAGCTGCCCTGTCATCTTCAGGGCTGTTGTGGTGGAGTCCATATTACCTACAGGGAATTGATGGAGATTCAAGGCTGGGCAAGCGTAGCTGAGCCTCCCACCTATTTGATTGCTCTTGTAAGATGAGTTCCTTTTGTCGGTACTGAAGGAATCCAAAAAAGGAGATACAACCTTCTACCCATTGCATTCAGTCCTCCTAATTGCAAACACTCCATCTCATCTAGACAGCAGTCATGGGCTGGAGCATGTGCAGTGATTTGTAGACATCCCTTCTCCTTCATGCCCGAAGCCGTGCTATACAAGAGCTGCCATCTCATTCATAGGCCTTAATCGTGCTTTTTATTTGCTGAATAACAACAATTTATGAGCTTTTTTTTATTTTTCCTTCAATGAGAACAATAGTTGTAATGTTTTTAAGTTGTGTGGAATGTATTCTGAACAGGAATAGGACAGCTGATGGCATATATAGTTGTAGGTATGCAGTTGTAATGCTCTTCCATGAAAGGAGATTGCAGCAAAACAGCCCTTCTTAGTTCCAGTGTCTGTAGGAAGTGAAGGGTCTATTAAGTATTAAAACTGTGGAGAATTTATGTACAAGATTTAATAGCAGCTCATCACCTCTTGCTGAGTTATGTTATTTGCCAGATTTGCAAAGCGACAAGTGAAAATTCCCATCTTGTAGCAGAGAGGACTGATGCACTGGTGCCCAAATGGACCTCAATCCTCTGTGTCCCCTGGTGTAAAAACCAGCTGGTTCCTCTCCATCAAGCGAGTGACCCTGTTAGAACAGATAAATGGTTGTAAATCAGTGGTAAATTATTTAAAGGAAGATATTTAAGGTGGAAGAAATGACAGAATTTTGCTGAGTCCTTGATGGATCTTCAGGTGTGCATCTGTGCTGCTTAGTTATACAGAGTTTGAGGGACTCTGTGGGCTTCAGCACATGGTGGTGTGATGGTGCCGCTGGTTGGTGGTGTGGAAGGAGGCTGGTTGTGCCAAACTGCCCTACTAGGAGGGTGTCTGGGGTGGGAGGGAGCAGGGTACTGCTTTATGAAGCCAAGGGGACCTGGAGGAGGGTCGGTAGAGTGCTGGGAGAGGATGGTGTGATGAAACAGAAGCAACAGTGGGTGCTCTGCTGTCAGTGGCAGGACCTGCCTCGCTGTGTTGGTGCCTGGGGACAGTGCCAGTGCCACACCATGTCAGAGGCCACCACTGTGTGGTGGGGCCAGCAGGATGGCTCCCATTGCTGAGTGCCACTGCAGGGTTCTCCTGTTGTGTGCATGGATGGCTGCGTTGCACCTCTTGGCCCATCCCTCCATGTTTCCCATTTGCAGTAAGAAATAATTCCATGGTAAAGACTGGCTTTCTTGTTACCAGTTACCTGTCTGCTGGAGTAACCTCACGGGAGATGGGTGAATACAAAAGTCTTGAGCGTAATGTGCGCTCTTAATAGATTGTAAAAGAAAAGTAAATCACCATCACATGTCATGTCAAAAAAGCAAATGTCTGGATCTGCTTTCTTGCTGACTTTAATAAAAAGGAGCCTCCTGTTTGCGAAGGCAGAGCTTGGCTCAGTGTTTATGGAGGGCTGGGGAATGCCTTGCAGAAAGGCTGCTTTTGTTTTACAGCTGCATTCACCCCTGTAAAGTACAGGTGTGGACTGCCCTTTAAGTTCTCATTTTCTGCTGGCAAGTTCTCTCTCTGTAAGATAGGAACAAAATTTTATGATTCCTGTCCTACAAATGTGTATTTCTGTAGGTGAATTTATTTCTGAAACTTCCAGTTTGATTGACCAGAGTTTAACCAAGAGTTTAACTTCATTCTTCAAACTGGCTAATAGGAGCAGTAACAGACAAACCTTCAAAATAGGTTTTGGACTAGAGATAGAAGTCATAAACCCTGCTGTCCTCCCCCTGTCCCTGCCTGGCCAGAACCCTCAGTGCCGGTGGCCCCAAAGCTGTGAAAGTTTGGGGTATCGTGTAATTGCATTTCACAATAATTTACTGTAACAAAGATTGCTGTTTTAGGGAGAGAATGCCCCAGAGTAATGAATCGTTCAGGATGATGTCTTAATTAGTATCTTTAATTAAAGATCTTAATTAGTAGTCTGATTACAGTGAGGATTCCAGCGCAGGAATAATGTGTTGTTTTTGTTTCAATTTTGCTCCCAGTTCCAATTGCCTGATCAAAGAATTTGGGTAAGTTCATGCTTATATTTTTGATTTAATTGTTGTGAAATAAATTGCACTGTGAGGGATAACTTACCACACCATTACAGAACACGCCATGCTTTCCCACAAAACACTGTCGCAGGTAAATGCCGTGTGCTGTCCAATTGGCTTTACTGATCTAATCCTGCAGCTTTTATTTGATGGCAATGGGAGCTTTACCTAAGTAAGGGTTTCAGAACACGCTCTTTGTTTATATATTGAACTGAAAATGTTCCAAGCTGTTTCCTTCAGAGATTGTAGGCTGAAATCTTGCTACCTTACAGAAGTTAGGAATATTTCATCTGTGTTCTAGACATTAAAATACAGAGCTGTGGAGGATTTCACATTTGTATCTCTTATTGACTTCGGTGGGAGTCAGTCACTTCAACAGCTTTGAAGTTAATTGCTACACTTAAAGCCCATATAAAACACCCATTTATTTGCAGTGCTGGGATCAAATTTGTCCTGTGTGTATAGTTACACAGAGCGCCCCTCATGTGAACAGAAATTCTGCTTTTATTATCTGGGATACATTCGAGCAGGCTCTTCTATTTATATAAAACTTATTTTTAATACATCTCTTGAAAAAAAGAAGAAGAAAAAAAAGAGCCATAGCAACTGCTTTAACAGATGCAAGTGAAATAACACCGAGTTTTGTTCCTCCATCGCTGCAGCACTGAACCCATAAATACTTGTCCAAATCTTTCCCAACCTCATGGCTTAGGGTCTCGGAGCTGAGGGTTGGGGCTGACTCACACTTGCTCGCAGTGGGACATGGGCTGATTGCACAAAGTGAAGCCAGGATTTCCCAAACGAGAAGGCAGTGTGGTCCTGCCTGCATGCATCTCTGTATGGGTCCCCAGGGATGACTGCACCCTGCTCCTCCATGGCAGCAATGGAGCTTTGCTTTGTGCACTCATGGCTTTAGATGCCCGTTTTGTCTCTTTAAAATGCTGGTTTCTAGGATCCTGAGTCTAAGGTTCTGAGCACAGATCCTGACTGAGCTTGATCACAGAGAGATGTCTGGAGCTGTGGGAATGTCTGTGCCCAAAACTGCACTGCAGTGATGTAGTGCCTCAGTGAAAAGCAGTAAACAACCAGAGGGAAAGCTGGCAGGGATTTTCCATCATTAATCCTACACAAGCAGATGACAAGCCCTAGGACATAGGGTCAGGTGCCAGGCTTGGAGTGCACGAGAAGGGTTTCCAAGCATCCTCTTCACAGCTGTATCCTGGTCCCACAGTGAGGCACGTGATCTGGCCTGTGCACCCTGCATCTCAGAGATGCTAAGTTAGGAGATATCTGGGAAGCTGAAAACCCCAGTGCAGCCTGTTTCTTCTTTCTACTTTCTTAGGCATTGACTTGGTCCTTGGATTTCCATGTCCTGTTTTTATTGTGTGAACGTGTGTCTCCAGGCCATGCTAGTGCTTGAGCAACTGCAGCAGCAATAGATATGAAAGGCATAACGTGCCTTGTACAGGATGCTGATTCATGGGTGAATCTTCATCTTGAGAAATCTGAATGTCTCATATGCCTTTCTATCTCAATTCACTATTGCCTGTGCCACATATTTCAAGATTATTTCACATCACTTCTCATTGTTTGGCAGGAATGCTGTAGTCTGACTCAATGGGGAACACTCTCTCTTGAGTTTTTTTAGTCTGTGAACTTTTTCATTCCCTACCGGTCCCATCAAAGGAAGGTTGCTAGGAAGAGATTCTCTAATGAGATTCAAATTCTATTTGCAATACATTTGTGGAGAATAATTGCATAAATGATTGAATAAATTGTATAAATTGAATAAATGATAAGAAATGATAATGAGTACATTAACAAAGCTTTTATTTTACGGGGGGGATATTGGAAGCCACGATCCATTCTGTTAGATCAGCTGAATCCTCACCAGCAGCACTAACCCAGGGAGAGTTTTTGTGGGTCTGGGCTGGAGATCAGCTGGAGTTTCTCACTGCTACAGTTCAGGCCATGTGTTTGAGGTCTTTGGGCATGATACAGCTCAGCCAAGTGGCTGGATGGCCAGATGCATTATAACAAATTCACAAGTTGTAATTTTTAGGGAAAGCGGCATGACTTGAACTGGGGAGGAAGAAATTCTGAACTTCAGTAGTTGGGTTTTCAAGATTTCTCTAAATAACACTAGTAAAAATAGAAAGCAAACGTTTGAACAATTTTTTTCCCATGAGTTGTGACTGTAAAGTCAGTTGTTTTTATGATAATAGCGTCGAAGGAGTCTAGTTTGTAAAACATTAGGTCATGTAATTGATGACATTGTCTGCTAGATTATTTCATATCATCAGGTTATTCTTAAAAAGCAGCAACAACAAACCTTGCTTTATTTATGACACTTTCTCTGTGGTTGGTTTATAAATCGTAAGACAAATACTCAGGACCCCTGCTGATGGTATCTTGCCCGTTGAAATGTTTATAAATACTTGTTTTAGCCGATTATGGTAATGTCTGCATTTCTGAGTCCAAGCTGGGGAATTGTGACTACATATTAGTTTGCGTCAGTAGGAGGTTAATGGGCTCTCAGGGAGCAGGAGGGAGGTGGGGGGAAGCTGCTTCCTTTTCCAGACATCTGGACCTAGATAGAATCAACAACTCCTATATGTAAATCAAAAGTTACTGCTCCCTATAAAACGCTGTCGCTCACCGATCTCAGATTAGCAGCAGACATGACTTGTCCGTAAGGCCATAACTGCAATGTGAAATATGTATATGGGACCTCCTTGCTCTCCTCCCTCCAAGGAGAGCTTTCTGCACGGATGTGCCAATTACACTGATCCCCTCCTTGGGGTTGAGTGGTGCCTTCCTCCCTGTGCCCGCTGTGGGCTGGCTGCAGCCCTGGGTGCCTGCTGGGGCTCACATCCCTGAGAGCTTCAGTGGTGTCCAAGGACCGTCCCTGGAGCAAAGCACCCTACTGAGACCAGTGCTGTAGCAGCTTGCTCTGTGAGCTCGGGGTTTTTTGGAGGAGTAAAGACTGCTTGGGTTGTGTTTCAGCTGAAGGAGGGGTTCTCACGGAGAGCTCCTAAAGAAGCTCTGCAGAACAGGGAAAGCTTTCTGGATTAATAATTATCTTTAAAAAAAAAACAAAGAAACCCAAGCATCCAAACCAACAACAGAGAGAAAAATAAAAGAATGAGAACAAATCAGCAATTCTTGCAGTAGTTGGATCTTGTCACCAGCTTCACCCAGGGGTGTCAATGGGATCTGAGGGATTAAATCTGTTTGTAAACAGTGCAGGGAAGAGGGTAAACAGGCAAAGAGCCAACGGCTTATTGAGAGCAGCTAAATGCAAAGCTAACTGCGAAGGGTTTGCACAAGTACCACTGAAAGCTGAGTCACCAGGGATTAAAATAGCAATGAGAAAGGGTACTAAGTACCAAGTAATACGGAGGGGAAGGTGTAACTCTTAACGGGGGTCATTCAGGAAAAGCATCTTGAAGTCAGTAGTTCCATGAAAATATTATCTGAGCACTTAGCAGAAAGGAACTGAAAATGTCATTATGTTGTATTGCTTTCAGGTCTTGAATGCAGCTGAAACCCCTCTCAAAAAAGGCAGAGTAGAATTAGAAAAGGCGCAGAAAAGTGCAACAGTGATGATCAGAGGTAGGGGACAGCTTCCCCGCGAGAAGAGCCTAAGTAGACTTTGATTTTTGAGCTTGGAAAAGAAATGCCCGAGGGAGCTGTGCCACAGCTCTATAAAACAGTGAATGGTGAGCAGGACATGAATGAGAAATGGTTATTCATTAGTTTCTACAATACAGAAAAAAAAATGAGGGACACCCAGTTGAATTATCAGGCAAAAGGCTTAAAAGGAACAAAAGCCAGCATCTTTTCATATGCACCCAATTAAGTTGGTGGACTCCTTGACAAAAGTACAAATGGATTCGAAGGGGGTTTAGAGAGATGAATGGGAGCTAAAGCCATCTCTGTTCAGTGCAGCAATCAAGATGCAACCTCCAATTAAAGCTCTCACAGCTCTCGTTTTTGGCACATGACAGAAGACACTGGGCAGAAGGTCTGATCCTTGGAGGCCCATCTGTGTGTCCCCAGGGCCACAGCTTAAAACCAGAGCACCAGTTCCCCAGGAATGTATGTCACAGTGTTTATAATTCCTGCTTGGTCTTGCTACCTGTGTCCTAAGCACCACAAACGCTGGATTTCATATTACCCTGTTAAGATTTTGCAAATGGACTGATGAGCGATGGATATTGACTGAAATTTAAAGTAGGTGAGACTGTGCTGTGGAGCAGAGAGGAGAGCTTTGCTGTGGCTGTAACAAGCCCGAGCTGTACATGTGCACATCATCCTCATGGAAAATCCTGTGCCAGGTGCTGTGCAGCGCTGGGAGCATCCCAAATATGCTAGAGAGAGAGGAGCTGAGGGCAAGAGATGAGAAGCAGCTAGGATGTGATGGAGAAGAGCATCCTGAAGTCATCCCTTCAGTGCTTTGAGATTCCTTTCCCTGTATCTGCATCGTTGATACCTTCTGAACTTCTGTGCAGGATTTCCTTTTCCTACTGCTGGTGTCAGCTTTTAGCCTTGGGTTTATTAGCCAAGTTTTTTGCAGAGGAGCGTCAGCTCCTGCATGGAGCTGGTGACCTTCACGGTGGTGCACAGTCTGGGCAGGGAGCAAACTCATCTCTCATCTTCACACCCAGCTTTAAACAGAGCTGGCTTATGTGTTGTTGCAACCACTGCAAGTGCATTTTTGGAAACAAGAATTTACTGCCCCCATTATTCTTCAGAAAATGCTCCAGTATTGTGAGCCACATCTCCAGCAGATAGACACTGCTGTAATTGTACCAGCAGCAGTGGAGTGACACTGATTCATATCAGGAAAGGCTTTGGGCCGAGCATTTCCCTTTGTTGTATTTCCTGAAAAACATAAATCATACCAGGTAACTACAGGGATCAGTCTTTAGAAAACACTATGGTCATTCCTGTGGTGAAAAGCATATTTTGGGAAATCTCATAATACTTTATAATAATTGGAAGTGCTTGTATTTCCTCTGAATGAGGGATTTCAGATTAGATCCTGATTTCATACCTGTTTTAGGACTGATGTAATCCTGGTGGCAGAGTGTGGTTAGTACTGACCTATACCACTGTACAGTAAGGAAGATTCATTCTCCATTTCTCCTCTGCAAAATCCTGAAGATAATGAAAAGGAATAAGCATGACTAAGCCATTTTAGATGTAAAGGGGAAAATAGTTAATTTAATATATTACTGAAAGGAACCACGTACATGAGAAATGGTGATCCAAAAATGATTTAAAACCACTAGATAATGAAACTGACTTGAATATTAAATATACATAAATAAAACATTTATTATACTTCTCAATGCCTTTATTATTCTTCACTATAAATATGTGCTATCATAACCCATGCACTGTCTTGTCACTGCTAATCAGCCTGAAGGCCAAAGGTCATTTTTCTTTCAGGCCATTAATTTCTCACAGTTGCAAAACTGGTGAATGATTTCTTGCAGGGAACAATTAGAAGGAGTTACAGGCAGAGGAAAAACTATTATAAGAGGTTTAAGAATCAATTCTTACTACAGAAAAATAGGAAGCCATATAGAAAGAGATATATGGTAATGTTGAGTCATATGGGTTGATAATGACATCTCTCTGCCGAGATAGAATTACCTCCTCTCCCAGCAGCATCATCATTACATATCTCATGCCTGTGATCAGTACGTGTCAAAATCCTTCATATTGACAAATGTGCTGTCCACTTGCATCTGTGGAGAATGTTTTAGCAGCTGAGTGATTATGAATCAAACCCCAGAGCTTACAGCCCCTACTGCCTTGCAATGCTTTCCCATTTGTTGCCTGACAAGTAAATGTATCTTGACTTCCCTCTGAGATTTTTTTTTTGCAGCGTGTTTGATAAAAGACATTTGGCAAATTGGCAGTGGTACCCTGTACGCTGCAATTTGTACTGAGCATTAGGAGTCTGAGCATGAAATGAGAGGGCAGGCTACGGGCTGAAGGGAAAAGAAACACCAAAGCCAGAGCTAACCAGCTCCTGAACAGTCCTGTCCAGAGACAAACATGCAATTCATCCCGTTAAAATAACAGCAAAAGGAATCGGAGTCGTCCTTGTGGATTCAGAAGAATGGGCTGCATAGCATTCTGCTAGATAGCACTTGATTAATGCTGTGGTTTATGATGAAGCAGTGTGCATGCTCATGGTGTGGGGTCTTCACTATGCCCACCTTCAATAAGTGCAGATCTTGCATTTGTGTCGTTTATTTATTTTTTCCCATTTGTTTGTGGTGACAGTAGGAGGCAGGCGGCTGCTTTAACCTGCCAGGAGGCTCAGCAGTGATCTTCAGCTCTCCACATGACAATGTTGGGAGGTTTTGGAGCCATTTCTTGTGGTCAATTCCAGACACTTTGAAGGAAAGCAGTCTCCAGAAATTATTTAATACCCACTCCCTGAAAATTAAAGCCTTTTAATACAGTTGCAGTAAGAGGCAGCATCCCAAAGTGTGTAGGGTTTACAAGCAAATGAAGGTAAAGTAGCAGTATTAAGAGGTTGTAAGAAAACCTGATGGGCATCTAGTGGGTAATGTGAATGAATACATAGCACCAAACCCACCAGAGCTTCATTTCTGATGCATTTATGTCATGGCATTTGACTCTGATCTGCAGGAAGATTTGACTGAAGGCTTGGATGAGATTGGGATAGTGATGGAACTTCTTTGCTTTTTGCAGCTATTAGTGAAGCTGGAGTGCATATGAACTGTCCTCTGCAATATTTATCCTCGGCAAGCCCATAATTTAAAAGAGACAGAAAGTAGGAATTCATCTCTTACTGAGTTCTCTATTTTTTTTCTGTTGATTTGGTCTAAAATGGCCAGTGGTTTCAGTAGATAGGCTGCACACTCATACCCACCCACGGTGTGGCTGCACTGCTCTATTTCTATAGATGTCGAGGCTTAGAAATAACGTGGAATGAACACTTTGTATGGAAGCAGCTTTACCTATGTCCATTAGAGCAGTTCTGCTGTGTGCCGGTCTTGGAGAGAAACACAACCCATCGCAGCAGCTATGGGGGTTACTCTGAGAGGGACATCATCGTGGCCACCACGTTCCCTACTCTGCCCAGTAGTTCTTGTGACTGCAGCTCTCCATTTGGTATTTTGTCTGTTGTCTTGGAAATCCGTGCCCTTTATGCTCAGCGTTTTCACCTCAGTCAGAAAGGCACAGCGGTACTCACCGTGGTGGCTGTTGTGCCATCTTCCGTTGCAGATGTCAGCTATAGAAAACATGGCCGAAAAGCTGGAGAGTTTCAGTGCCTTGAAGCCTGAGGCCAGTGAGATGATCCAGTCAATGCCATCCATGTTCAACTTCCGAGCCCCGCCAAGCGCCCTGCCCGAGACCCTCCTGCGCAAGGGCAAGGAGCGCTACACCTGCAGGTAACGACACCAAAACTATTACATAAACAGCTCCTTTCCCAGATTTCCTCATCACTTTCATACTCACGAGTGTGCTTTCGTTATTTATTTTTTATTTTTAATTGTAAACTACAGAATTGTTTTTCTCGTGTTCTCTCTTTGACATCCAAAGCAATCAGCGATAAAATAGATGACTTACTAGGGCATAAGCGTAGAGACTTCAAAAAAACAATGAAGGTGATTGTACATCCAACCAAAATGAATGGGAGCTTTGTCAAGGAGAGTAGAATTAGCTGTTTGAAGGCTTGTACGTCATGTAAAAAAAAATAAAAATGCAGTGTTATAAGTGAAGGGATGCCATCTTCAAAGCCATCATGTGAATCAACCACCAGCCTTATTCTCGTGAGAGCTGTGTGTTCTGTCCCCCTACAAAAGTGGGATGAATGTGATTAACAGAACTGGAATGATTATAAACTGAATATTAATACGCTTCTTAGATGACCAGGGAGGGCTCATAGCATCTACATATAGACATGTAATATCTGTATCTGTCTACACGTATCTATATTATGTATTTTATATTAATTATTTACTATATATATATCATTTATATTTATGCACATACATATATATAATCATTATTAAGCCTGTGACGTATGACAGATTTTGGAGAATGGTTTTTAAATGAAGGTCTCTGTATCACCTCCAGAATGTGCAGGTGTTTGTCACTGGCATATTGGTTTATCTGATCTTTGTGAAAGGATGTAACCTTCTTTCCAGACATGTTGTTATAGAAATACACCTTGATGGATTAAATCCTGGAGTCTTGTCAGGTCTGATCCTATTCGTTGCACAAAATGATGTCACGTCTGCTGACATGTAGAATTGGCTGAAAGGTTTGAAATTTGCTTACATTGAAGTCGAAATCCGAGACCTTAATAACATCAAGATCCTCGTGATTCCAAATCTGAATGTGACAGATAAGCACTTAGTGAGATTAGAGATTTTGTGCAATCTTTGGAACTGGTATGTTTTCATGTACTGTTTGCTTATGCAGAAAAAAAAGGCTGTTTGGTGCCAGCAATTCCAATTCGTTCTTACCTGTGCGTATGTCTCAATCACTTCCATTTATTTGATGCTTTTATTGAAGCATCATTACACCAAAGCAGTGCCAGTAGTAACACATAGCAGTGATCCCGTTTGGGCTGTGCCTGTAGCACAGCACAGCCTGGAGCAAAGCAGGCACAGGTTGCATTGCCTTACGGAGCCTTTTCTCATCACAGATACTGTGGCAAGATTTTCCCCAGATCTGCAAACCTAACCCGTCACCTGAGGACGCACACTGGAGAGCAGCCCTACAGGTACCACAGCCATTACACACATCGGTGGTCGTGATGCGGTCGGGTGAGCAAAGTGGAGGCGTGTGCAAGAGTGGATATTAATGGTGGCTTTGCTCAGTGAATTCAGGGCTGAGACACCATTGCCATTGGGAAAGGCATGCCCCCATGGCTGTTCCCATGTGCTGCTGTCATGTTAAAGCATGCGATGCTGGAGAGATGCTCCAGCACCACTCTCCCATTTGCTCAGCTCTGGCACCTTGTGCATGAGTCTGAGCCTTTTAAGTTGCCCAGGTAATCCCCTCTGATACCAGCAGGAACATTTTGATGCAAAACTTTGGAAATCTCATTGCTACCCACCATTGCAACCCAACTTCTTAGCCAGAAATAGGCAGCCCCTTGTAAGCAGTGTTGCCTGTGGTCACGCAGGTCACTGTCAGGAGGGCCTGGTATAATCAGCCACCCAGGCACCATTTGCAGTCCTGTCTTTGCCATGCAGGATGGATGGCACTTCAGAGTGAGTAGGGTGAAGTGATGGTTACAAGAGGGCTCACAGCCACGTTTTTGCCCTCCAAAAATCAAGTGGGCTTCGATTTGAGTTTGTTTCTTCGTTTTGGTAAGAATCTCTATAGTGTTATTTTCAGCCTAAAGTTGGATGTTTCGTCAGTCATCTGATTTCTGAAAGGTCCCAGTTGCAAAAACATTACTGTGTTTATATGTTTCCTGCCTTATCTGGATGCTTTTGGAGGTCTGAGTAACCAAAACCCATGTGGGTGTACTCTCTCGTAGATAAGGATATGTATGAGATATTTTATCCAGGACAGTTACTCACAGAAACGTGTATGGAAGCTTTGCCTTATTAAAAATGAAAGATTAACTTAAATAATCTGGAAAGAAGCCAGCTCATGTTCCAGTAAAACAAATGCACAGATTTCTATATTTTATGACCTGTAAAGAGCGGGCTAAGCTCATTGTTTGGGAGGAAACAATACGGTGTTGTTTCTTGTGTTGTTTTTTTCTTTTCTGTTTTTTGTTTTTTTTTTGCCTCCAGTCTCTTTGGGAAACGAGATTCACATCTAATTTTATTGAAGAAAAGTCTTGATGTGTGCAGTGCTTGTCCGTGACATAAAAGCCAGAAACAATTAGTAGCGTCATGGGCGATTTCAGTGCTAAAAAATTGACGCCATCGGCGAGCACAGGAGACGTGTAGAGGAGTACGGGAGGAATGAAAGATTGGGAAACTAAAGTGGTGAAGACTGCTGGCTGGTTGCCAGCAGGAGAATTTGGAATACTTATAGTATGACTTAGTAATGGCTTAAAGAGCAATACAGTGAAGGCTTTGGGGACTCCAAATCACTGCAGAGTATGAAAATTGATGCCTCTGGTACCAGAGTGATAGACTAAACTACTCACATTGGCACAGTATTAAAGGTTGGGATTGTTTATTGCTGGTTTTTGCAAGATAACCAAATTTCCTCTGGGATTAGCAATCAAGCAAGCTAATTCCTCAAGAAAAGATTTAATCACACAGTATAATTTAGAATAGGAAAAGAAATAGCCCTTTTTACCTTATTTGAGCATTAGAAGAAATCTGTTTCATGTTTTATCCAAAAGTGTTTAATTGTATTGTATTGGCAGCACATGAAACAATAGAGTTATTGCTCTACTGTTTTCAAACTTCCCAACTTTGCATGCAACAGTTTTAAAAACATGGGAATCAATTACCCGAGCTAATTCGACACCATTAACTCTGAATTATTATGCTCATTCCTAAGCACAGTATTTAAGAGATGAAGAGTAATAAGAATTAAAGCTAAAAAAAACGACTGTAAAAGTGATGTCTTCTTTCCAAGAGCATGGCTCTCCAGTTACTCAGCCAGAGTTTGAGTAGTTAGGCAAATCTTGTAAGGTGCTGCATGTCCCCTAGGGCAAATCTGACATTTTAAGCAACTAACAAATGCTTTTCTCTCCACCTGTTTTGCTTTTTTTAGATGCAAATACTGTGACAGGTCCTTTAGCATATCTTCCAACCTGCAGAGACATGTCCGTAATATCCACAATAAAGAGAAGCCATTCAAGTGTCACTTGTGTGACAGGTGTTTTGGCCAACAAACCAATCTTGACAGACATCTAAAAAAGCACGAGAATGGCAACATGTCTGGTATGTATGCCTTTTCCCTTTCCATTGCCCCTGTGTGCAGCTCATGTATGCATACAAGGACTTTGCATTCCCATTCAGTGCTGACTTTGAGCTCTGAGAGTGTCAATAGGCACGAGTTATTCTACACTGTCTGCTCTGGTGAGGGGATTTTTGGAAAATACATAATTGTCTAAGCTCTGCAGACATTTAAAGTGCTTTGAAAATCCCAGCATAAACTCTACCCTTGTATAACTTAATACCACTGGATGATGACTTTTCTTTTGGCTTTAATTAAGCCAACCAGAACATTGTGAGAACAGACTGGGAAAATTGGTTGAATCCCAGTGATTTGGCTGTCAATAGACATCCCAGCTTTAGAGTCTCAGAGGGTACCCTAAAAGATTTTCTTGGCACACTGTAAAATATTCCCACTGTCAGGAGTTGAAAATCCCTGTGATGGAGGTTAATGCCCTAAGGCAGGTTTGTCACCTCCCAGCAGCAGCAAAGGCAGTGGTCTGTACTGAGTATCATTGGTCTGGTTTAGGTATCTGCAGGGTTTCATAAATCCTCTGCAGACTTCTCAGTCGACTTTTTGCTTCAGTGGAAGTAACCAGGTACGTGTACTGAAGGCAGAGCTGTCTGTTGCCCAGTTCACAAAGATGTCTGCCTCTGTTCTCTCTCTCGGTGCTAAGAAGCCTGGATGATTATGTCAATGCCTGCTTCATACTTCATGGAAATCTATATATTATCTACATAATTGGTGACTAAAATTAAGTTCCATTTGCTCAGTTCAGCTGTTGGTCTAGCACGGTTATTGAATGATGGTACTGAAGCTGCAGGGTAACAGGAAAGATATGTGGAAGCAATCATTTAGTTTCAGTTTGATTTAGGAAAATAAATGTAGAATATTTAAATGAGCAACAACAGAAGGCCTTTGTTTCTCCTGTTAAGGTACTGCAACGTCTTCACCTCACTCAGAACTGGAAAGCACAGGGGCCATCCTAGATGACAAGGAAGATTCTTACTTCACAGAAATTAGGAATTTTATTGGAAACAGCAACCACAACAATCAATCCCCCAGAAACTCAGAGGAGAGGTAAGTCATGACTTACACAGTTCACAGCAGAACAGGTGAACTCTACATCCAATAGCTAAACATGGGAGGATTACTTAAATGTCATTTAAGTGTGTAGTTAATAAATTCTTAAATGAAGTGGAACGTTACATCTAAAAAGTCCTGTTCTGCAGCTAACTTGGTGCCTAGAAGGAGGCTTGCCACCAAGAAGTCAGTAAGGCTGTGATGAGGTGAAAACAGCTAGTAAGATTTATTAAGCATACATGTTTCAGTTCTTTTAAGCCACTAGAAGGGAGGCCATTTCTAAGTATTTTCAGCTAATAAAAATTATAGCTAAGCTAAAAAGGCTGTAACAGGGATACACGTATCAACTATACATATTTCTGCGAGACTGGTTTTGCTTTATGAATTATTTATGCTTTTGCGCTGGCATTTCATTATCGACATCAAAACTTTCTTAGCGTTGGTGACAAACTTCACTGTCTTCTCAATTTCCAGATGTCTTTGTGAGGGAATAAAAATGGTGGACATGACAAAATTTCCCTGCAAGTATTGGATTAAGTGATTACATGCATATTCAAATTTCATTCCTTCTTGATTGGCAATGAGGGCTTGGGATTTTTTCTTTGCACATCTGGTCTCAACATGTCCTCCAACAGGAAGTCAGCAAAGTGAAAAGGTTGCTGGGTTATGCAGTGTTTCCTTTCTAAATTTGGCACTTCAGACTGCTTTTGATGGATATTTTATCCCTGGCAAATTGCTGCATTTGAAAGCATAATTAGAGAATCTGTTTTCTTAATCACATGGCTTTTGTTACTTTGGTTGTAGTCCATCTCCCTTTCATTCCTTGCAGCCTCAATCGAGCATAACAAGCAAGTTGGCTGCCCAAGCTGTGCTCAGCGATTTCTTATATCTGCCTATTTAAATAAAAGATGATAAAGAGATACTGCTCTGATTAACTTAGAGAGGGGGGTGGCTGCTCCAGCTCTCCCGACTCTGGATAGCCTCAGATTTTTCAATGCTGTGATACAAACAAACCATTCCCTGGCTGTTTTTAGTGCTTGTGACAATCCGCTGGAATTTGCACAGAAAATAGGTGAGACTGTTGTGTTCAGGAAAATGATGCTGTCGTGTAATAAACCATCTTTCACTTGTGTGTCCTCCATAAGAAAGTACATCTGTTACGACAGTGAGTTTTATGCTGATAGGCCTCATCCTTATCTAGCTAAAACTTTTGCTCTATTCCATATTGTCCCACACAGTTTGAAGCACACACAGCCTAACACAAACTGTGGCCAGACAAAAACGTTTCCATTTTTGTAACTGTATTCCTGGAAGAGTAGGGACCTTCTGCACAATTAGAACAATGGCTGAATCAAGGCCTCCATGCTACGTAAGGCAGTGGAGCCCATAGGTTGGTGGTGTGCATTCACGTGCCCCCATTGGTTCGGCCCTGTCGTATCCCTGGTGCTGCTGGCCTTGTGTTTGCTGATGCCATAGCTGTGCTGAGTATTGTTGGCACTCAATTAATGCAGTGGATGTGATGCAGCTGCAGGCAGGCCCAGTCCTGTTGGCTGAGGCCATTAGCAAGTATGCCCCTACTACAGTGTGGATGTTATGTCCTTGATACGCTTCCGTAGGAGGTAGTTAAGAAAAGTTTGAAAGCAGTGTACGAAGCAAAGGGTTCTCCATGTACTCATTTCATAAGAGTCAAGACTTCTCATTAAAAATGTTTTGTAAACTTCAATTCAGTTCAATCAGTAATGCAGTTCAGTGTGGAGGCAATATTACAGGCAACTCTTCAGGTCTTTGGCTGAATCACTTAGGTTCCCATGTATGTAATCCATACGTTCAGTTAAGTAATATGGCTTCCAAATGGATGGTGGTGTGCAAAATTAATAATGCATGTAATTTTGACATTAAAATGCTGAACACAGTATTGGATGTCACTGTTGAAAATGCCAGATCTGATTTTTCAGAGTTTCTCGACCCCTGCGGCTTCTGCTAAAAGTCAATGAGTTGTTTTGCCTAAACTATGTACATGATTGGAAATATGAGATGAAATAATGCGTGACAAAATTTGGAACGGATATTTGAACATCCCTCCTCTTCAACAGTAGTTTAGGCTCTCAGGATGACAGGAAAATCCCGTGCTGATTGCACTGTAATGCCCCACTGATTTCTTGTGGCATTTTCTACGATAATGCCTAAGTGTCTGAAGCCCCAAAAGATAGATAATACAGGTGTTTTGTTGTGTTTTTTTTTCCCCTGGGAAGTTATGTTATTTTACTGGTATGTCCTTTTTACATCCGACTCTGACATTCTGCTGGTACGGAGCTTTCATGAATGATCTTCGATTATTACATTTGTTTCTTTTGCTTCTTTCAGAATGAATGGCAGCCACTTTAAGGATGAAAAAGCCATGGTAACCAGCCAGAACTCGGATTTGTTGGATGATGAAGAGGCAGAAGATGAAGTAATGATGGACGAAGAAGATGAAGAAAGTGAAATTGCAGGGAAAACAGTCAAAGAGCCTGTTACAAGTGACATACACGAGGGGACTCCTGAGGAGGATTATGAGGAAACGAGTACTTTGGACATGAACTGCAAAGCTTCCCCTGGCAGGTTGGTTCCTTCCTAGTATTGGTTTGCTCAGTACACAAATAAAAACAATAAACCATACAAGAGTGCCAGCACCAAACTGTGTGCCGTGGGAACCTGTCCGAGGTAGCCAACTTTTCTGTTACGATAGCAACATGCATCCGTGTTTTGGTCAATACCAGCCCTGTTTTCAGTCTCTTCATGCAAACTGTGGCCTCTAAGGGGAAAAATAAGTTTGCTCAGGGATCTATTGTCATGTTCTGGGTGAGACAGGAAATGTTCATGGGAGATATGTTATCTGCTCCTTAAACATACCCTTATGTCCCGTAATGGTCTCATGAAAGGCTGTGGAGACACCAGAAAAGAGATAGCCTCTCCCACTTCAGCTCCTGCTGCTCACTCTTTCCTCTTTAGAATAGAAAATGTGGTTCCTTTTGTTTCGGGACCATGGTTCCACAGTGCAAGGTGGTTTACAAGCCTATAAAAGGAGGAAAACCAGAGGTGTTAATCTGAGAGGAAGAGGGATTGCAGGGAGGATCAGCCTTAAACACCAAGTTGGTGGTGGTGGGCAGCACTAAATGTTACCAAGGGTGGTTTGGTTAACTGCAGGTCACCAGCATGACATCAAGGGGCTCTGGGGGCTCCTTCAACCCTCCCGCTTACCAGACTGCTCTGAGCACATGTGGTTTTTGGTGCAGATGATTCAAAACCTGGGAGTAGATGTGAATGCCTGAGATGTGTTGAGCAACGGCAGTTCACTGGCAGCCTCCAGTTAACTGATGTTAAAAGTCCCTATAACCTCTGTGGTGTTTTTGTAGGTATAAAGAGGAGGAGTATAATAAGACTGGACTTTCAGCTTTGGACCACATAAGGCACTTCACAGATAGCCTCAAAATGAGGAAAATGGAAGAAAATCAATATAGTGAAGCTGAATTGGCAGCTTTCAATACTTCCCAGCTGCCTGAGGACCTAAAACAACCATTGTACAGGAAATCCAAATCCCAGGTAAAAGCTTAACTCAGTTAAAATGTTATTGTCACCCAATACCTAAAGGATTAAGCTGTTAGTCTGTGGCAGGCAAAGCCATTTCAGATTGGTCAGGCAGTGCTGGGCTTCACCTCCATAAATCTGAGCATCCCTCAGCTTCCCACTGCACTCCCACTACAGAGTGAGACAGCACAGGGTGCTCTGGCCTTAATACCAGGGGATTTTCATAACTTCTTCATTGCTTTTCTTCCTGTCTGCCACCTGCAGTGATAAAGAAATCTTCTCCCTGCTTTCTTACATCCCACGTGTTTCTATGGATGCCATGCAGTTTAGCTGCAGCCCCGGGGGTGCAGCTTGGTCTTCTGGCTGGCTTGCCTTTCTGGTGGTTTTGTTAAAGTCTCTTAGTGTTACCTGATCTAGGTCAACAGCGTGATGTAAAACCAGTGATAACTGAGCTAATGTTCACGCGGCATTTCTCGGATATCCATAGGCGTTAATTAAAAAAGGGTTGTTTTAGACCCTGTAAAAGATTTCCTGCTGTAAAATCTGCAGAGTATACCTGAGGAGAAGGCCGCAGCAGAGGAGACTGTGGTGTTTGGGGAAATACTACAGCAACAAAAAGATAATGTGATTCTCCAGGCTCTGGAAAAAAGCTGGAGTGCCAAGAACATGAAGGCAAACGAGAGTCATTTTGGACCTTGTATTTTATCACCATTTTTTTTCAGAGCTTCGTGAAGCCAGAGGAAAGCTCAGATAATTCATAGTGCCAGGGAGTCAAAAAATGTCAGTGGGAATGTTGACAGTGGTTTTACCGAACGCGCTGTGATTTTGTTATTTTTCATTGATCTTGGAAGACCGGTTGTGGTCTGGAAGACCTTAACCACGTGGAAGTTGCACAGCTTAAAGCTCAGAGAACCTGCAGCACAACCTCTTCTTTTTCCTTCTGTCCCCATGCAGGCGTATGCCATGATGCTCTCTCTCTCCGACAAGGACTCCCTTCATTCTGCATCCCACAATTCTCCCAATATGTGGCACAGTATGGCGAGAGCTGCTGCGGAATCCAGCGCCATCCAATCCATCAGTCACGTATGACATTGTGAAGTCTTACCAAGAATGGGACCAAGTCCAAACCAGTAGTAGCATGGCTCTTTCATATATGACTATTTAAAAGACTGCTGAGCAGAATGCCTTATAAATCTGCAGGGTCACTCATTTAAAGTCTGGTGACCTTAAACTGAATAATTTTAAAAAGAAAGAAACTATTTATTCTCAATATTTTGTTTTGCACAGCAAAGGCAGCTGCTGACTTCTGGAGGATCAATGCGACTTTAAAAAAAAAAGTTTCAGTGGATTATGTAAACTGGGGCCGGGAAAAAGTGTCTTCCAGTTCACCTGGCTTTGAGAGGCAGGGCCAGAAGGGTTAAGACTGCATTGATACACACATGGGCACTCCTTTAAAAGTAGTAACTGAATTGATTTTCTTTTTGTATAAATTAGTTTGACACAGGATTGGGAACAGTTGCTTTTATGTACAGATCTCTTCATTAAAGCTTTATGCATTTTAGCCCTTCAAGAGAAAGAAAGAAAATAGTTCTATCGAATGCGCACTATCCATCGTAAATGTAGAAAGAAGTCACAGGGAATGTTTGGTTCTCTCCGTAATTCTTTTGCCTTCTCAACTGCATTGTTAGGAAAAATAAAAAAAGACTAAAAAAAAAAAAAGGAAAAACAAGGAAAAAAAAGAAAAAGAAAACACACACACACACACAAAAAAAAAAAAGAACGATGAGAAATACATAAGAGGCTTTGTGTATATTGTAAACTATGAGTGTTCACTACTCCAAGGAGCTAAATCATCCAGATAATTCCGTGAAAGCACCGCGTCCATCGACAGCACCGCCAGTTCCAATCATTGTGAGGAGATTTTAAGTTTAGACAATCACGTCACTGCTTTGTTGCGTCGCTTCCTTTCCCCCCTTTCCCTCTCATTTCTTCTTTGTGTTGTGCGTACCATGTATTTATTTGTTGGCAAACAAATGTTTGTTGATTGAAATAGCACTGTTCCTGTAACAAACAGCACTGCTCCGAGTCCCCCACCGCGTCGTGATGTAGGCACCCGTGTGCTTAGAAAAGAATACACACGGGGTGAACCGATCTGTGTATATGGGAGTGCAAAACAGTGTTTGAAATTTTCTTCCATTCCTCTTTTATTTTATTTTTTGTTCCTTTTAATGAACTAAATAACTAATAGATGCGACTTAGTTTTGGTTTTTGGTTTTTTTGTTTTATTTTTTTTTTGTAATACAGTAAATTGATTCAATTGTATAAACAGTTATAATTTCTTCATGAAAGCATGATTCTTCTGATTAAGAACTGTACCCAATATTTTATGCTGGTTGTCTGCGAGCTTGTGTGATGTTATGTTCATGTTAATCCTATTTGTAAGATGAAGTGTTCCAAATTTATGTTTAAAAAAAAAATAAAGAACGGAAGGCATTCGGTTATTTTTGGGGGTTTTTTTTGGCCTTTAGTGAGGGACCAGATTTCTTTTTCCTTTTGTTTATAATCTCATTTTGAAATAATCGGCGAGTTGAGGTACTTTCTTTAAACGCTTTGTACAATGTAACTGTTATGCATTTCAGTACATTACTATGGGAGGATCGACTTAAAAAAAAATAAAAAATAAAAAATAAAGGACTACAAAACTGAAGGAACCTTTTCCCTTTTGCTTCTTTTTTTTTTGTTTGTTTGGTTTTTTGGCTTTTTTTTACACTTGTAGAGGGCTCAGAGGGGACAGTGAGGAGTCCCTCTCTGTTGTTCTGCAAAGTTGCCCTTTGCAGTTGCGGCACACAGCTGTCCTTTGAGTTTAAATGTCTCAGCAGTCTCTTTTTCTTGCAGTATGACCAAGGCTCGCTGTCACCAGATGGAAGGAAGCTGGCATAAGCTCGTTCTCATGGTCCCAGTAACTGCATGCAGACAAACCGGTGCTGTTCGGTGGCAAAGGAGCATGGAGTGGCTATGATTTGTGGGAGGTTTGGTTAAATTTGGCACCAGTGAAGCTAAAACTACTTCCAAAGCTGGAGGCCTTCAGTCCAGCACAGGGACATGGGAAGGTCCTGATGGCCACAGCCGCTGAGAGCAGCACAGCTGTGTTTGCTTGTTTAATGCATAGAGTTCTCAGAGCTCTTTAGGTGCTAAGTTCCATTTTGGGGTACCAGGATGTTCTTGCCTTCTGGTCTGACTCACTTGATAACCACCAGGCAGCAACATGAGTGCTGGCATGGCAGCAAGGACAGGCACGGGCTGCCTCAGTTGGCTCTGCCAGCTCCCAGGCACCGAGCACATGTCAGTGGCAAGCTGTGACCTACAGGCCTGAGATTTTCACCTAAATCACACCTGGGAAAAAAAAGAAGAAAAAAAAAAGAAAAAGCCTGCTTACATGGTCTTGTCCTCACCTCATTGGCCTGAGCCAACGGCCAGGTATATGCAGATAATTGCATAAATAGCCCATTATTTTTCATGAAAGTTAAAAGTCACCGTGGAACTTGGTTTTAAGTTTCTGCCAAATAAAGGGAACAAATAGATTAATCAGTCAAGTTTTATCTGCAAACAGCTTTCCAGATCGTTTTCTCCTTTAATTTGATGCAGTGACAGCTCTTATCAGCTCTGCCCTCACCTGACCTAGATGAAAGGGTTTTTTGGAAGGTGGGGATAGGGTGGGACAGCTTCCCCTGGGTTTTGTGTTCTGGGTTACTTAGCACCCTCCCATCATATAACTGTCAAGGAAAGGTCCTGTTTAGCTGAGCTGCAGGGCTATTTTAAACTGAGTCTGCTGACCCTCGGGGAGGTTCCTCGTGTATGGGGAGGGTCTGTGTAGGGGATGGGGCAGAAGGAGGGGGAAAGCAACATGCTGGGCTTGGAACCATGTCGAGAAGGGCCACTCAGGCCAGTTAAAACATAGGGATTTCAAAGAGGAGGAAGAAAATCCACCACTTTGATCATCTTGATGTATGACTGTTATTCACCTAGACTTACTTGTGAAGGACTTTTTTTCTCCTTAATTTATTAGTGTCCCTGTAGGGCAGTAAAAAATATTTTGCAATGTACCAAGAAACAAATGAGTTTGTAGTATAGAAAACAGTTGTGTAAGACTGTCTTGCGGTCCTCTAGTGCTGGTGAGATACTTTGAAATGAAAACACAAATCTGGGAACAAAGGGAGAGATTTATCTCTAGGGGTCCTTCAACTCCATTTGGGTACCTTACCATGACCTTGACTTTCATTGCCTTTTCTCAATAGCATTATTATTTACAGAGAGGAGCAACTGAAAAGCAAACCAAGATTTCATCAGCTGCCTCATCTCCTGCATCAAATGAAGAAAACCAGGCAGTCATAACTTCCCTAAACCTCCCCATGTAGATAGGAACGAATACACTTGCCCAGACGTGCAGCTTGCTAAGTAAGGACCCCGGATTCTGGCTTTTTTTTTATTTTATTTTTTTTTGCAGTGATTACTATTTTTCTTTAAGAAAAGATATATTTGAGGAGCAGTTTTAGGAAAAAAAAAAAAAAACAACCTCCCTTCAGCTTGTTTCAGCATCATCCTACCGTTCAACCCACTGTAGTAGTTTTCCATAAGTCAACAAATGGTTCCCATGTGATACAGCAGACTCACTATGGGATGGAGCGGCATATTAGCACCTCAGCTTCTATCTACAGAATATAACAAAGCAGCAGCATGACAAGATGATTAATCAATAGCTCACCCTGGCCCAGACCCTTGCTAGCACACAAGTCCGAGCCGCTGCTCCTGTGTCAGCCCCACTGCCTCACTGCGTCTGTGGCATAATGGGAGGGGAAGTGATTATAAAACCATTTGAGAGGCTGCTTTAGCTCAGAGGTTCAGTTTGGCCGGTTGCTGCGTTCATGTCCTGAACTTTAAAACTTTCTGTCAGTTCCCCTTTCTCAGGAGCACACGGGATCTCTGCGAGCTCCTGGATCCTTTCCCCGCCCTGCGCTGCCTTCCAGCCGCGTTAGGTCTCGTTTGTGGTTTAGCCGGTCAGTCACGGAGCGGAGCAGAAAAGCTACTTGATTTTAAAGATGCTTCCAGTAATGATTTAAACAAAGCACATCCATCGTGCACCGAACAGAAGAGCCTTTCTCCATGTCAAAGACCACGTACCTTGCCAGGATTCCAGTTATAAGAAAAAAATATTCTGAATCCTGGCCAAAACCATCCTCTTCCCATCCCATTGAAAGTCTGTGTAAGTTTTATGAGTACACCTAGTATGTGGCTTCCACTAGTCCTATTAATTCATCTTTTGTTTCGATATAGAAAATGGTGCCAACATTAGGAAATGCTCAGCGTTACAGTTCAGATTCACTTAACGAAGGCTGGGGAGCGGGATAAGGGGAGAGCGAGTAACAAAGCCTAAAACAATAACACTGTATTCCTTTTTTCTTTTCTCTTCCTTCACTCCTCCCCAGCCTAGATTCATTTGTGTTAGGGGGAAACAATTTTAAGCAAAGTTTACTATTTTTCCAGGATTGGGATTTTAATCAGAATAACATTGAAATAAACCCTGAAATGAGGCCCCACTGCCAGGAGCTCACAGGGCTGGAGCCTTTCTCCCAAATCTTCTGGCTGGATTTTTTGGGGACCAGCTGCCCCTGAGGACGGCTGTAAGCCACACAGAGCTCTGTGCCATGGCATCCTGCAAGCAGAGGCTCCTTTTAATTCGACGTGGGGTGACTGCATGACAGCTGAGACTGTTTGCATCAATAGATCCACTCGTTTGCAGAACCTTTTCTTGCAAAAGGTGCTGTGGAAATATAAAAGTACTGCTGCAAGCAGCTGGGCAGGAGCTGTAGCAGTATCTGCCCTGCCTGCTTGACTGGAGGGGCTGCAAGAAGACACCTTCAGAAGGGATCCTCCTTTTTCCTGCTTTATTTGAATACTAATTAATTCCAGAAAGGCTAAAGAAATGTGATGAAACGCTACACTGCTAAGGAAAAGCTTTGCCTGAGAGCCCTCACAGGAGGGTCTGGTGGGAGAAAGGGGTTAGTGGTCATTTTGATGCTAAATTATCAGTAATTAAGAAGTTGATTTTCTGGGATTGAAGAAAATTCTAAACAGCTGCTCCTTTCATAGCCCTTATTCCTCATTTTCATTAGCATGCGCTGAGGCAATCTGGGAAATGTATTTCAATGTGCATTATGCTATGTCAAGACCTCAGCATCTGTACCTTGGGGCAGATATGTGTGAGATAGCAGAGGGTGGATTTGCCAGCACACACATGTGGAAATGTTCAATTTGTAATACGATTATAGGCCCCAAACAAAGCCTGCTTGATACCTGTGGCATATTTGTTTCATGGTAAGTGCAGAAAATTCTCAAAATCGTGTCATGTTTCTCATCCCCAGCCAACCCAAACTGTAGAAGTAGCACTTTAACTCCTGGGGAGTCTCTTTAAACAGGCACATGTCAGGGCCAATTAGGGGTTGGGCAGCCCCACACTAATTGGGCTGAGGTATGTAGCACTGGGACGTGGTCACTCAGCCCAGCAGCCCCCAGCCCAGACCCATGCTGGGTTCTGCTCCACCATGGCTGCTCCTCAGGGCTGCTGCATGGGAACCATGCTCCAGAAGCACCTGGAAGAGGTTAATTGGAGTGAGGACATTTTACTAACAGTAAATAGATAATACAGCTCAGGGTGGTAAGCCACCGTGTGGTCCTGCATTCAAAGAAGACTTCAAGCACTGGTGGCAGGATTTGGGGCTGGGCCCCGTGCCCCCAGCCCACCCTGTCTGTGTCTCCTTGGGGAGTGGAGGCATGCCCCAATAACACCCAGGTGTGATCACAGCCCAAGGGACTGCAAAACACACAAAACATGACACGATTTTGAGAATTTTCTGCCCTACATTTGGTTCCTGTGTCCCAAAACCTGTCATCTCATCTACTCAGTAGGCTCCCATAGAACAGGTCAACTGTTCTTATTGCACCACAAGTGCTAAGGCACTTGGAAATAAAAAGGGTGAGAGCTGAGATGTGGAGATGAATTGAAGTATATCGAGGCTTTAAACCCAGAATTTCAGCAGAATTGTGTGGGAACCCCAACAGTGGGCTCCATTTGAGATCCCTACAAACACCACACATGAAACTGAAATACTGTAGGGCAGAGACTTGGGGGTCTTCTTCAAAATTATGGAGCCATGTGTTTCATTGCACCCAAACCTCCTTTCTGTTTCCACCAGGCCTGTAACTACCTGCTGTGTCTTCTCACTAATTTGCCTGTATGTTGAGCATTGCTGGGGATCTTTTTGAGCCTCCATTCTCTCCTGGCTGACGCTGATTGGACAAACAGTGGCTGGGTTCTTCCCAAACATCCCCATAGCCCCCAGGAGAACACCATGTGCCTTTGTTCTTCCAGAGGAGGAAAACATCAACAACAGAAAAGCAAGGACCTCTTATGGCTTTCCATTGCTCCTCAGCAAAATTTGATTTTTAAAAACAATTTCAGTACTTTTCAAAAGTGAATAGGGCTCTAAGCCAGCGTTAAACTTCGAAGAATCATCCTGCTGCAGCTCCTTCCTTATGATTCACTGAGTGGGCAGGAAAAAAAAGCAAAGTATTCAAAAGAAGACACAGAAGATGTACCTGTAAATTAGAGCATGTTGTATCCAGCACCACACACACCTTAAAGGAGGCACTTTGCAACCCTAGGAGCCACATGAAGTCCCTGTGCTACACAACAGCATGATGTGTGCACGGCCGTGCTTGCCCTTTCTCAGCAGGGGACTCCCAAAGATGTGAAGTCTTGTCAGCTGCAATCACAACTGTGCAGTAAAAACTCCACCCAAAGGGTCCCCAGAAGCTCTGCTCTGTGCAACCACAAGCCACAAAAACCTTTGCAATTCACTCTAACAGAGTTAAGACCTTTATTACTTTTAGGGTTGATTCCCTGGTACTCTTCTTGGAAGCTGTTACGCTAGTTTTATTACTTAAGAGCTATTAAAACCTTAACCACTGCATGGAGCAGCTCGCTCCAGCTTTACACTCATCCATAAAAACCTTGAATTGGGAGAACAAGAACTAGTTTTTGGTCCTGACACCTTGTCAGCTGAGGAATGCCAGAATCAGGTCAGCGTTTGTCCCTGTCCCAGCTTAGTGTACAGAGCAGGGTGAGAAGCTGAAGTGGAGGAGCAGGACTGGTATCTGGATTTTTGCCATACTTCCCTTCATTACTTGTAAGGAAGGACAAATGGAAAGTCATGGTGACCTCTCCTTCCCCCTGGAGCAAATCGTAAGCCAGGCTCTGCTCATGCCACCCTCTGTTAGCTTAGCAAGGAGCAATGCTGGAAGGAGCTTCAATGCAAGACGTGGGAGAGCAGGAGCAGGAACTGGAGTAAATCCAAATACTGACACCAATGTAAAACAACAAAAATCCTTACCCAGCTTAAATGTGCTGTGATGCTAGGAGAGAAGAAATGTGTGTAAGTAATCATCAGGATGGCACAGCAGCGTTGGAAATGCTCAGCCACCCCCAAGAATCCCTCTGAGGTATGAGTGTGAAACCAAAGCAACCTGACATGGTGTAATGGAACTGGGAAGGGCCAAAAGCATCTAGAAGGGAACTCCTTACATCCATATTTCTGTTGCTCAGATACCAGTGGTGTGTGTGTAACACAGAAGCTAGCTCAAAGCCTCTCATTATTTTCACTTTTTATTATAGAGTCGAAAAAATCTGGCTTTCTCAGCTCGCCGCTAGTTCCAAAACATAACTTCCTTCTCCTCCACTCTGCCACTGAATTTTTAATATTTCCTCTTTGGAAAATGTCAGAAGCCTCAGCAGGGTGTTGGTTTCTGCTATAACACGGCTCCGCTGGGGATGAAAGAGGTTGGGGCAGCACTTTGCCATTGGAAAATACACTCTACCCTCTTTCCCCATGGTAAAAAAAAATAATAATAAAAAAATATTCTCCCAAACCTGAAGGAGCGGCCTCACAAATTATCCATTTATAATGTTTCTTCGTTTCAGCTGAAACAATGATCCCGGTACATTTTCTTTTAAACTTTGTCTCCCAGTCAGAGTGGCCACCTACTTTGTTGTCCAAATTTCTCGTGTAGCTCGAATCCTACAATGCATAATCTCAGTAGGGTTATCAGTTATGTCATGCATTATAAAGCCTCCAATCAGCGTAGTGGGAAACAACATTTTCATTTAATACCAGGAGAAACAGTGGAAGTCAGCGATTGATACCAACACAATGATGGGAAAAAGTGTCCAGAGGTGCTACTCACATAATCTCACTTTACAACATCTTGAAAATTCAATAGAAAGGACTTTGCTAACAATACCAGAATGACATACCACTGATTATTGTTCCTAAAGCTCTTAACAATAAGAAAGCTCTCTAAATATATCTCAACAAAAAAACATATAACAGTTTGTTTCTTCTCCCTCTCTCTTTTTTTTCTTTTTTCTCACAAAGCACATAGTATTAGTCAACAATTGCTCTGTGGTGTAAACCCATAAAGGCTGCTTGCTGGTAATGTTCTGGGAAATGAGCTCTTGAAATATCCTTTTTTTTTTTTTTTAAACATGCCTAACAATTGTATCTCGAAACAATCCTGAAAGCACAAGTATCTGTAAACTGCAAGCACCCACTCTAACTTATTTTCTTAAGGCTGAGGAAAGAACCGGCTACTCACGCATTTTCTTCACACACTCCAGAACTCAGACATGAGAAGTAATTTTTAGCTCGGAGCAGAAATGAAAACCCTTTTTTAAGTACCAAGTGTTTCTTGTTAAGCCCCCTGGTCTCTGCAGAGTTGGGTGAGTTATCCGAATGACACGTGAGCGCTTTTCTGCTTAACCTCAGCAGCCAGAGTCCTCAGTTTAACATGACTTAAAGAAAGGGTTAAAATGCAATTAAGCACGCATTAAATACGCCAGGACATTTCCCTTGGAGGTGAAGCTGAAACAGGCATCTTTACTGCTATACCACACTTAAGAGGCTGAGCTAGAAACCACTTAGTAGTCAGTGTTTGCTGCATAAGGGCCCTAAAATAATTCATTGCTCAGCACCTTCCGAAAGCAGCCCCTGCCTCTGGGGCCACTGCTGCTAATACAGAAGCACACACGAAGCTGCATACAGCAATAAATCACTGACTTGCTTTGCAGCATCAGGCCTGGAGCAACACTTCATTGTGATGTTACTGTACGCCAGTTTTGGTGTGTACGGCCATCCCGAAAGTGGCTGAATACAGATTAAATAATAATTTAAATTCCTTTGATAGTGTTTACACTTGAAGAAAGTAAACCCAACCCTGATGTCGCGCAAATCTCAGCTGCAGTTATAGCATTTATGGCATTCAAGGGCCAACGAAAGATCCTTAAAAATCATTAACTGAAGTAAACATTGAATCACGTTACAGAGTCAACAACGAAGGGTTTTATTTTGTTTGTTTTTGTTTTTTGTTTGTTTGTTTCTGAAGGAAATAAATGTGTCGTGCTTGAGGATATCGAGTGAAATATTCACTGAATTTTCCTTTATTACGTGCTCTTAATCTCTCTGTTTATTATTGAAGTGGTTAATAAGCAAGTCCTAAAACAGTTCCAGAAGGTGTCTTCAGCAGCCTGCCTGTCAGCCCACACCATCACCCACCCCAGTTTTGCAATCCTAGATTGATTTCACCTCAAGCACTCTTTGGAACGATTATTTTTGTTCTCTGAACGTAGACGTCAGTTGTATAGATTCAGTTAAGATCTGTTTGCCACTGTTATATATAAACAGCATTTCCTGGCTAAAAGATGTGTCTGAAGGAAGAACTTCTGCAAACACTGTAGGATGATCAAATGGATGGAGTGGGAAACGCCGTGAGAAGCCTTTTTTGAGCACTGGCTACTTGGCACTGCTTTCCCTGTGGCATCATCTGAGGTGTTATTGCTCTACGGTAAACTCAAATTGAAGAGGTAGACCCATCAGATACTTCACTTGGAGAGTTCTTCCCAGTAAACATTGTGGACGTCTTTCAAAGTGCCTGTTGGCCCCTGGTATTGAATCAACCATTGGATCTTCACCAGTTGAATACATTTACACTAGCTGAAACCCTCTGGATTAAGCAAGATTTTGTTTTCTCATCCTTTCTCTAATACATTAAGTACAGTCCTCATGAGGGGTCCTCCTCCACACAGCCCTCTGAGTGATATAACAGCTGAATTAGGGGCTGACTCTCCAAAAGGCAGCATTGGAAGTACTCCTGGACTTGACATGGTTTCAAACACGGCTTTGCACGTTCTGCAGTTTTTCACTGCTCTCTGCTTTTACAGACTTACACTTGCACAGTTTGGAGATACCATTCACTGCTCACCCAACAGACGGCAGCAGCTACAGTGGCTGTGAGTAACTCTGGGAATAGGGAGATGCTTTCAAATTAGCCCTGGTTAAAGGCCCCTGTGTTCTTGTCCGAGCGTGTGCCCTGCAGTACCAGTGCAGGCAGGTGCATGGCAGAGCTTCTGATGGTGTTGTTTGGTTTTGAACTCAAGTAATAAGAAACTGCTTGAATTGCTGGAGCCAGAGCATCTCTGCAACAGGCAGCCAAATGCAAAACGAACTGTACCGGTGCTTCACCACTTTGTTGTTTGTAGAATGTGTTGTTTTTTATTACTATTATTATCTTAAATCCTATTAAAAGGCTCCACCTTGACAGTACCAGACAGCTGCTGCCAAAGGCTCCTCACTAGGAACAAGCCATCCCATCCCCTTTAAAAATCCTCTGCTTCTCTCTACCTTACTGACCATCAGCATTCCCAAATTCTGACCCGAGAGCAAAAAATGTCTCCACCACATGGAGGGAAGCCACCTGCCTGACAGGAGGACAAAGACCCCTGCCCAGCCCCCTCGGGGATGCTCGGGGCTGGCACGGTGTTTGGCTGGGCACCTTGCCCCAGACCTGCACTGCAGCCCCACGGCCACTCTGACACGCCTGCAAAAATATGTTCCCCACTGACCACACGAACAGACATGTGCTTCGTGAACAACATGATTCATATGTGATCTGAGGTTTAGGGGCAGAGCTTTCTGCATTATTATTATAATTAATATATATATTTTTTTCATATTCTCTGGCACGTTTGAAAGCACTGTCCAGGAACACGAAGCCTTTATGTAAAAGATTTTCCATCACTTCGTATTTGTGCATCTTCTTCTCAGAGCTCACCCCAGTTCTTACGGTAAAACTGGCATAAGCTTCTTGAAAACAACAGAGGTTTTGGCTGCTGCCATGAATGCTGTAATTCTCTTCATGAGAGCCCAGAAACATGCCCCGTGGGGATGCAGAAGGGTGAAGGACCCTTCCTCCCAGAGCCCTGCTTGTAAGCACGGCATTTCTTGTCTGTATGAATGTATCTAGCATGTGAGAAATAAAGTGTGGAAAACTTCTTTCAGCTGCATTTCATGGGCAGGCTCTTTGATCATCTGATGCCTGAGCTTTATTCGGCACACAAGAAAATGGACAAGTTAGGTAAGAGCTAGCTGCTGCTAAATGGCCACGGACGTTGCCAGCAGTCATTAGGCAGCATTTGGCTTTGTCTAGGAACACCATAAACCTGGAGCAAACCCTTCTATCTCCTACACCGGGGCAGTACTTTACAGCTGCTGCCCTGATGTGCTGGTCCCCAGCTAAAGCTCAGAGCAAACGGGGACTCCAAATAGGTAACGAGGCTTTAGTGAACCGTGCCTTGCACGTCCGACTGCAGTTTGGTTTAAAGACAGTGGTGCGAGGAGGGAATCCTGTGACAGATTTCTCCTAACGTTAACTGTGGTTTATTTTTCTTTGGAGAGGATTGCAGAGCCTTCCCAGCCCTAATTGCCGGCTGCTCTCTCGTGGCTGTTTGGGGGAACTGCTGCCGTTCCCTCCTGCGGGTTGAAAGTGGCTTTTTTCAAAACAAATTACAGTAAAGAGACAGTTGCCAACTGGAAGTGACCCTGGGCAATTACACATTCTCCAGTAAGAGGATTTCCAACTGTTGTCAGAGCTCTTTACAGCCGAGTACACAAGCTCTGGGCTACCGCAGCTCCTTGTTGGCTGGTACTGGGGAGCAAATTCATTTTTTTGCCCATTCGAGAAGCCAAGAAACAGGCATGAGCTAAGGTACTTCTGCCTGCTCGCCTTGCTGGGCAGACAGCAGCAGCGATGTACTCATGATGCTCCCAGGCACTGGAAGCAATTTTGCTTAATTAGCTGGTAGCTACCATCCCAATTTGGAAATTCTGCTTTGCAATTCTTTTCAATTATGCCAAGTATAAGAAACAGAGTACGCATTCGTACGTGGAGCACTATACACGAGCCAGACCTGAGCAGTGCAGAAAGGCTGTCTTGATTCATTGCACTCATATGATTTTGGCTGCAGTAAATTCACTCTCCTGCTACAGCATGCAATTTGAGGCTTTATTGAATACTGGCACAAACAGAAGGAATCATCAAAGTCTAGATAATTGCAGGGTTGTTTTTTGTTGTTTTTTTTCCTTCCACTGTCATTGCTTTACCAGCTATTGTCTTGCTGTTTGGGTAAGCAAGGCCAAATACCTCTCATAAGAAATAAAATATTAAACAAGTAAATTTTATTCCTCCTTCTATTTCTTTTCCTTGTGGTAGGACTTACTCTTATGTACCGTCCTTTACAGCCTCCAGGAAGCTTTTGGTTTCTTCTCCTATTTCAGTATTCATTCCTTCGTCTTTGCCTCTGAAAAATGTTACACAAGGTCTGGTCCATTTTTGTGTTGTTTTGTTTTGTTAGCACCGAAACTCTTGGCCCCTTTAAGTTACAGACAGAAATCTAACACCTCTTCTTCAGCAGAAGGAGTTTGCTTTTTATGACCATCATAGCGGGCTGTGAAATCACTGGAAAAGCTTTCTGTTCACCCCAGCAAGCAGCGGGCTGACAGATGGGAGACCGCCTTCCCTCTCAGCCTTCGCCTCCCATTTGTCTTCCCTGCAATCCTCACACTTCAGTTCCCCTCAGAATCACTGGGAGATCATTGGCCGTTTCAGAAAAGACAACTGCTCCATCAGAGTCGAAATCTGAGCTCGCACATATGTTTGAAGTTAAGTTAAGGTCTTCTTCCCAGAAATGCTTTGTGGAGCTCTTCTCCAGGCAACCCTTTTCCAGTAAGATAGTGTCTCCTTGCCTGATGTTTTGCTTAGTCTCGTTTTCTTTTATCTTCCTCGTCGAACTTAAATGTCGCCATTCACTGCTAGCAGATGTGGTTTGGGATTCCTACATTCTTTTATGCCTTTATTTCAGAGCTTTCATCACAGCTTCTCTTTCAGCTAGGTGAATCAAAGGCCTTTCCATAGTCCAGTCAATGCAAGCTATACATGATGGCTTGTTTTATTTGGCAATCTTCTCCAGTATGTGATTCATTGTCTGCAGGTGATTCATAGTTAGGAAATTACTTCTGAACCCTGCCAGTGCTTGTGGTTGATTAAAGTTCAGAAGTCCCTGTAGTCTGTTCACCAGTGCTTTTTTGTCAACTCAAATATTTGTGTGCAGTAAAGAACAGTAAAAAGTAGATGTGCTATTGACATGAGCAATTTACTTGAATGCTTGCATCTTTAGAAAGTTCTACCAGAATCTCCAGAACTGGCATGAAACTGTTTCACAATGTCTGACTAAATGAATCACGTTTTACAAATAAATATCTGTCAAATTGTTCAATTACTTGAGATCCAGTCATTAAGCAATAAAATAAAGCAGTAAATAGGAGACATCTGCTGCAAAGTGCTACAGAAACATAAGCATCTTTCTCAAGTTACCTTCTTTGCATTTTGGTGTAATGATTCACCAAAAACGTCTTACCCAGGGCAATCAAATGTCAGAAAATTGTCCCCCACAAAACAATATAGGCATATCTTGGTATCTCACCCAAAGCAAATAGAGCTTAACGTCTTGGTGGAGCCTACCTAGGAACAAAGACGGCTGCATCGATCAGTCGGCGTGCTCCAGTGTTATTAGGTGAGATCAGATAGTTTGGATTGCTGAAACCTGGAAGGAAAAATAATACTGGAAGTCATTGCTTCTGATCTTGAATTAATTTTTTAAAGATGTAAATGCTCCCCTTCCTTTGAAAGATAATATTTCCCATAACGGCCTAAAGAGAACCCAACCTCCTCTTCAGAAGACTGCTGCGCTTTACATCAGAGGTGCTCGCAGCAATAACATTAATATTCAGGGCATGGATGGTTGCAGAGTTTAAACACCAATTCTCTAAAGACTGTCTGGTCAAATCCACTGCAGCAGTAACTGAATACTGAGGTTTAGTAACTCTTGGGCGGCTGCTGCCAGACCGAAGGGGATAACAGCTCGTTTCCATGGGGCACATCTCCACATCAGGACTGCCTCTTTCCCCAGAGGGACGATGGGCATTTCTGGCAGCATCAGCCCTCAGTGGCAATGCAGACAATGTGTTCTCCAAGAATACAAATTCATTAAAATATTTTTGGAAATGCACCCAGATAACAGAAAAATTAAAGAATTGTAATCTTCTCCATTGGCTTTCAGGAAGCTCTAACTCACTCCTTCATCTGGAGTATCACTTTGCAGGGCACCACTTGATTCATGTTTCCTTGAAAAAGAAAATATTTTCTAAACTTATCTTGATAGTTACAGAATTTCCTGTGAAAGATACACTTTTCTTCTGCCAAAATATTCCTACCATGCTCAAGAAGCACTTCAAAAAACTGTAACATTGGAATGGTGCTTGCATATTTTACTTGTAATGGAGCATATTACAAATATAAATGGAAATAATAGTCAAGTATCCGAATCTGCATTATCACAGAAGTATCAGTTTCTTTCAGATCTGAGTAAGACATTTCAGCACCAGCTCTATCTGTAACTTGGCTCCTAGTTAATGGTTAAAATTGGAATTGCAAAGATCAAACCAGTGCAAAGCAAGAGTTTCTTTGTATATGCCAAAGCTCCTTTCTAAACAGAATTGCTGTTACTTCTCCATGCTTCAGTTTGGGACAGTTTCTCTGCACGTACCTCCACTCAGATATAAAAAGGTATTCAGTGGTAATGAGTGGATATTATCCATATCCCTCACGCACCTGAGAAGCTCCAGCAACTGCAGTGTATGTTTTAAGCCTTCTCCTGACACAATTTTTTGCTGAGTTCAACTTTTCCCAGAGAAATTTACTTTGGGTAAAAGCTGATTAAAATAATAAAAACAAACAAACAAACAAAACCAACCAACCAAACAAAAAAGGCTGTCCTAGGATTGGAATAATTATAATTGACAGTCATTTACCAAGAGCACAGGGACACCACAAAATGCACAACTGGATGAAAAAATAAATGAATCTGTAAACCAGCAGGTGAAGACCTCAGTTTTATGGCTCATCCAGGAGAGCACATCCAGTGTAATGTGAACAAAGTTGTTCTACAACGAGATGCTGAATGCTCAACTTGGAAGAGCTCTTTAGACCTCTCTCTAAAGAGAAAGAAACACTTACACGTAGGTGAGGTTTTCCAAATGCCATCAGTTCCTTTCCATTGTTTGCCATTTGTGTATTCAACTCTTGCTGGCTCAGGAAAACTTCAGGTTGGAGTGTGTGCCGAGATATGGCTGCTTTTATAAAAACTCCTGCAAACAACAAACATTGAACTTTTTTCTTTCTTTCTCATTTCTTTCTTTTAAACACAGCGCTCAACATTGAATTCCTGCTTCGTTTTGGCAAAGGTATTTGGCTTGGTCACTCAGTCTCTGATAGCTTAGATATCAGCAAACTTCGCCTTTCTGCAACATGTGCTTTTTATTTTAGGCTATGCAAAAACTATGTCATGACACCAGGGAAAATACATCCTCCCACGTCCTGGGAAAAAAGGATGGTAGTTGATTCAAATTGGTATCCACTCTTCCGTGACATCGAGTGCATGCACATCTAACCGATAAACTTATTTATCTCCAGTGTTTCTCTATGGCTCAGACACCAAGAGAAGCACAAAATCCACCATGAGTAGTAGATGGAGCTCCATGAGGAGCCATACCTCCGGCTCATTGACTTTATTTCTACTTCTTTTTTTTTAAATTAGCCCTGGAAAGTCCAAAACAACAAGCATGCTTTTTAAGTAGAACTCAAAAGACTAAGCACGTGCACCAATAAAACAAAAGAACTGAGGTTTTGCCTTTATTTTTCTGAAACAGACTTAGTGTAAAACTCCAGTCTAACTACTTGTTATAATTTAGGGACGTAGCCTCATTGCACTCTGAGGAGAGAAGGGAGGTGGAAAGATGATTTTCTGAAACAAAACCACATGATTGCACGTCACGCTCAATTACGTGCAAGGAGAGAGTCAGACTGCACATGCAGACCAACACCACCAATGTTCACGTTGTGTCCTGGCTGCTGGATTTCTGAAGGCAGTGATGGTGACTGCAGGAGAAACTGACTGGTCCCACTGGCACATTTCTAGGACACGTAAAATAAGCTTATAACAGTGAGCCTAACCCACTAGAGTGGAGGGACCCCTTCTTGAAAGCCTGGAGACACTCCTTCGAAACAACAGCTCTTCAGAATCATTTACAAATGCTGCCCCATCTGTAAACACAAGAAACATCCCTAATATAAACAGTGTCCCTCGCTCTGGAAGTGAGACGAGAAATGAACAGGAAGCAGTGCACTAGAAGGAGGAATAAATCAACGACAGACTTTTATGAAACAAGACATCTTGGTCCTTATGCATATACTCACACACCAAAATCGCTTATTAACTCCACATGCATCAAGCAAACTCTTTGGAAAAGAGAGGCTAAAGAGATGAAGAACATGAAAGGAGCATCTAGAAACAGATGGGACATAACGTTTTCAATAAACCCTAACATAGATGGGAATCTCACATAGCAGCAGCTAAACTACCTCGTGCTGTGAGCCCATCAAATTTCACAAGCTTAACAACATTGGTCTGAATCTATACATGTGGATGAGAGTTTGCAGAGGATAAATCTCGTGTGTTATTCAAAGCTGATGAGCTGTGCGGTTCAGCAGTAGGGATGATCCCCCTAGGTTAATACAAGTTGCTCATGTAACACAGCACTGGAAGGAGCAGCTTTTCAGTGTGATTTGAGAGCAAGGGTATCATCGTTCATCATTGCATCTTGCCTGGTTTATGACCGATTTACCCATCTGCCAATTTCCATTCCCTTTCTCTGAACTTTGACTATGCCTCAATCTGGGCCTTACTTTTAAACAAATAAAAAAAAAATAAATCCCCAAACTCTGGTAATATTCTGCAGTTACTATTTCCATTATGGAAAGACCAACAAGCCCCAAAATAAGACCGGAGCCAATGTATTCAGCTCTGCACAAACAGAGTGTAATACTTCATCCCTTGAGCACCCGGCACCAAAATGTGCGGACAGGATCAGAAGTTCAAAACACAGGTAAGGAGCAATGCAGAGATAAAACCTTAATTTCCAGTTACCCTATGTACTGCCCACGTTATCCATTCATCCTAATGCCTGCTAATAACTACTGAGGGATAGTTTTTAATTGAGAGCTACTGTAGGACTGAGGAGTACATAAGTTCCTAATGAAAAAGATGAGAAACAGTCTTGACTGTGGAGAGAAAGATGCCCCAAGGTATGATCAGATTTCCCATTAAAAAGCTTTGTGTATCTTCTGATGTAACTAAACACTAATAGTCACCAATTAAACCTGACAAAACAGATAATAAATGTCTCTATATATCTTCAATAAGTAACAGTGCCCACTACTTATTTACCTTAATCACACTCACCCTTATTGCAAGGCTTGCAATTCACAGCCAACCACCCCACCTACCTCCTTCAAGTATTTAATATAAAGCCCCTTCACAAATAAATAAATAAATAAATAAATAATAATAATAAAAAAACCTTCTCTTTACAGGAAAGGTCTATTAATCTGTGTATTAAGAAAGGAAATTTGTATCCAGGGTCAAATCACTTTGGTATTATTTACAATGGAAAGGGGCTCCCTGGGAGCATTATCTCCTTGCTAAGTTTTTGCTGTCAGTGTTGGGCAGAATGCATAGGGCATAAATCAGGACACAACATGCATTCAAGGCCAGCCTGGATGGGGCTTTGGGCAGCCTGGTCTAGAAGGAGGTGTCCCTGCTTGTACTAGGGTGGTTGAAACTAGGTGTTCTTAAGGGCTCCTTCCAACCCAAACTATTCTATGATTCTATGATGCATCCTCTGCATCTGAGGCATCAGCCCTGGAAGGTGTCACAGACTGGGTCAGTCCTGCCTTTCCATGCCCAACAGGTATGAGAAAGACGAGCATGGTGATAGGTGTGGCCACTCCGCTCAAAAATCTTTGTGGGACTGTCCTTGCCACCCTGCATCCTTCTGGTAAACAAAGTTATGTTGATGGCTGATTGCTTTTTACTGTGATTCCCTGGAGTCCTGACCTATTTAGGAGGGAAAGGGTGATGCCAAAGCAACGAGCCCCTCATTCAAAACACAGTTGAGCTGCTGTCATGAGCAATCCCCAGTAGAGCTGGTGCCTGCTCCGTTGTGCTGCCTCCATGGACTGAACTTGGGAAATGACTTTGTGAAGTCCATGGAGTTCTGCAGTGTGCAGTCATCTACTAATATAATAATAATAATAATAATAATATAATATATTACATCTAAGATATTCAGGAGAAAGAACAGAAATTATTTGTTCCCCATTTCTGAAACCATGTGCCAGTCAGACTCAAGGATGTTTTTGAAAATAGATGGCACATTGGGAATAGTTCAACAAGAAAATCTCCTTCTGTGTTATTACTCTCCTAATCAAAGTATTAGCAAGACTTAAGATGATGCCTTCCACTGGCATGTTACTACAACTGCTATTCCTACTCAGCCTATAAATATTGGTTTTCTAGGGGAGAGTTAAGAGACTTCCATAGGAAATAAATATAAATATCCTCTTTCTACTACTGGAGAAACAGACAGAGAGCAAAGTCCTCAGATTTTCCTGAGAACTCGGTCTGTGAAACGTCTGTACTGGATAACCACAATGCTCAGAAAAAAGAAAAAAAAAAAAAGAAAAAAGAAAGATACAGGATCTAAGAAAGCTTCAACTGTTTTATAGACACATTTACGCATATCAAAACATTTCATCTCGGGCAGCTGACACTGCAGGTAGCTGATAATTAAAATCTGGTGTGCTGTGGCTACTGTCTTTAAAATTCTGGCCAGCACATGTTTTATTTCTCTTCTTCATATTTTTTTTGTTGTTTTAGCTTCTGAGCTCATCTGAAGCTATTTTCAAAAGGCAGGTTTATGTTTAAAGATTGAGTTTAATAAGCTTGTACAATATATAAAGAGATTACAATTTATTATTTAAAAAGTTTCCTGACAAGATGTCTACAAGAAACATGACCCAAACCACACCGCCTTGTAATAATACCTCTTAAAAATTCCTGACCTCCCACTAAACACTCTTGCAGACTTCCCTGGTTCAGTCCTCACTGAATATCTCATATATGTCCCCTATAACATTACACAGGAGGAAATGAAACGGGAAAGCCATCAGCTCAGACAGACACAAAAATGCTTCCAGGTCAGTCTGCTATCTGCCAGCCACTTTCCTGACTGCGGCTCAGGCAACCTGAGCCAGAGCAACCTGTGTAATCACACTGTACCAAAAACCTTCTGTTAGCTGGGCATAGTGACCAAGCACCAGCAGCGTGGCGGTCTGTGGGTGACCTGCAGAGACATGGATCAAGCAAGGACATTCAGATCAGGGTGCCCAGGAGCATGCCAGGTGACTTTTGATGCTCGGACACAACCTCATGGGTTTCTGTTTGAACACAAACCTCTCGTCCTGCCACTGGGCACTGCTGAAAATAATCATAGATCAGAATCATAGAATGGTTTGGTTTGGAAGGGACTGTAAACAGCACCTACTTCCAACCCTCCCAGGGGCAACTCCCTCAATCAGGTTCAAAGCCCCATTCAACATGGCCTTGAACGCTTCCAGGGATTGGATTGTTTGAGCTGCCCACGCCAGGGACTCATCACCAAGAAGTTGGAAAAGAGCCTGGCTCTGCTTCCTTTGCATCCTCCCTTCAAATTGCCATCACTGCTGGCTCTGGTTTTCCAGCCTACACAAATCTGAGGCTCTGGGTCTCCGCAGAGCTGGAAACAATGCTGGACAGGGTGAGCTGCTTCCCAGCCTCCAGAGATTACGATCTGTATGCACAGCCAGCTGTGGTGCACCATGACTGCTGATCACAGGCTGGTGGTTCATGGCCCACCTGAGCCTCTCGTGTGAGTCTCTTGTCCCCATGAGTCTCACATCTGCTAACTTGCTTTTCTAACTGGAAAAGAGCTTTTATCTATTCTTTTTTTTTGTTTTTTATTCCTCACAATAGGGTTTGCAGTCTTAGCAATGCTGCTGTGAGGGCACGTTTGTGCAGCTCGTCCCACAGGATGCCAACAGCCATCCATGATCATTAACTGGCAAAATCTACTCTGGGATTTTTCAAGCTTTTAAGCAAGACAGCGTCTAGACTGGTATTTAGTGGCAATACAATTAAATCATACTGAAAAAAGAAAGAGATTAAATTATTTTAATTACTTTCTGAAGCCACTTCTCCCCTGTAGAAGTCAGGCCTTGATGTGATTTAAATCAGTGCAAATCAGGTGTTACTCACAGACTCTGCAATGGTGTAAAGATTAAAGGGATCGTAGAGTCAGCCTATAAGCCTACCTAAAGCCCAATCTATGTTACAGCTATATTTGCAATAAATTATCTTTTTATGTGCCTTTTTTTTTTTCTTCTTCTTTTTTTTTTTTTTTTTTTTTTTGATGCCAAAGCAGTGCCACAGCACCATGCGGTGACTCAGGAATTCATGTGACATGCCCTAGGTGCAAATACCATGCTTAAAGCCCCCCAGGGATGCATGGACATGCTTTCTCTGCTTGTTCTCCATAGGCATCTCCTTCCCTTGAGTACCACCACTCTGCCTGATGACCCCCAGTGGGGAGTGGGGGCCAACCACAGCAGTGCTGAAGGCAGATGCCAACGGGCTCTCATCGGGCAGCTGAGGCCCACTGATGTGGCACCAACCCAGGGACTATTTCACAGCTGAAATGGACTCGTAGTCTCCAGCCCAGATATAGAGAGGGCTGCTTGTGATATCCTTCCTCTATATCGTCACATCTATTGTTTCCCCTTTATATGGGATGGATGGCCCAATGGCATTGGTTTAATCCTTGGACTTTTGCGGCCCTCCACATCAGATGCATCCCCAATGCCTAATATTCTTCCCTTAGATAATTAAACCTTCATTTGTTGCTTCCTTGCAACTCCAGCTTTTAAAATTATACATTTTTTTTTTCCTGTTAGGTTAGGATCCCTTCCAACTTCCAATCCCCAATTTAGATTACATGCTCAGAAACTAACTCCAAACATTTACTGCGTTTGAAGGTCACAGTGCTATTGATTGATTTCCAGTTATAATGTATGTTGTCCTAACATGAGTTAAAAACATTCTGGGCTAAATCCAAAAATGCTGGGATCAAAGCATCTGGACTTGTTGCTTTCATGTTTGGCACTTAAAGGGGCTGGCAGTCACCAATGTGGTCTTGGCTGGGCTATAGTTGTTTTCATTCTCTGATGTTAAACAGTTGGGAATCACAGACCCTCCAACAGTTATAGTGGACTAAATAAAAATTGGCTTAATAACCTGCCAAGCATTTGAAAGTGCCAGTCTCCACAGTTTTTCACAACTTATTGGCTATGGCATGTTTTTCTTTTCATTTCTCTCTCTCTCTCTCTTTTTTCTCTCTTTTCTTTCTCACTTTTTTAAAAGAAATAATTTTCTATAAATTATGCTTTTTAAGTTGGGCATTTGAAATAGGTAAACTCTTCATCTCATCAGACTCAATTTGTCATCTTTGATCTGACTTCACTCATTCCTTTGGCTGCTCCATCTGATTTTTTAATTTCTGTAAAAAAAAAAATTATAAAAACATTTTTCCTATCTAACTTATCACATAGGAAAATAAACAAAGTCCTATTTCTTGGCTGGCCTGCTTTAAAGATATCCTAGTAATGCATCTGCACATCAGCTTTTCACTTTCAAATGCACTTTAAACAGATTATTCCTCAAGTTTTTTATTAGTCTCCCTAGAAGTCTTCTATTTATATTTGTTGTTTATAAAATAGTATCCAGAGGCCATTGTGCAATGTGCTGCACATAGTCAAAAGCCATCAAGCTCTCAAGACAAACAATGGAAATACTTTGCAGATGGAAGCTACTTTACAGATGGTGTACAGGGGCAGGAGAGCCACGAAGGTTTGAGGGAGGAAGAAATAAGGATGTTGGCCATGGTTGTGAAAGAAGCCAGTGGCAAAGCTAGCCACTTACCCCATGTTCCCAACCAATTGCTTCCCCATAAATTATTTTTTCTCCCAACTTTCTAGAAGTCTCGTTTTAATTTTTAGACCACTCCCTCACGTTTCTAAAAAATAAAAATGAAACACTCATGATAGCATGCAAAATCTAGTTCTTCATGCATTTTATGCTTTTTTCTGTTTTTGTTTTTCAGTTATTTTGGTTCATTTCAAAGAACTTCACACTGACTTTGGGAAAAACGCTTTGGATCAGCCTTAGCAGTTGCCCGATGTGCAACCAGGCTGTCAGCAGTGACACACTTGGGCAATGTCAGAAAGGTCGGTGCCTCCAGTATGAAAGAGCAGCTCCCATTATTTCCAGCTGGGCAATGGCATTTTGTTGCACATTAGGTTGGGCTTTATGCTCAGACAAGTTTTAGTGTAGCCTATCGGTCAGAGAGAGCAATGCTGCCCCTCTTGCTTCCCACTCTTGACAGCTAATCCACAGCAAACTGGATTTATTATGGCCCCAGCAGCAGTTCAGCCTTGCACTATACCTCAGTGTTCACGACTGGTGTGATAAATGTTCTTCCCTCAATCCCAGTATGGCAGCCCTACGCCAGGCTGCAGGCTTTTAGCAAACATCTCCAGAGGGGTCATGCACTGTGAAAAACCTCCTCAGCTGCCCAAATTATGACTACAATTCCTTGAATTCATGCAACCAATATCATACCGGTTATCAATTAAGCGAAAGGAACCTCTCAGGTCTTAACCTCTGAAAGAGGAGCTGGGATCTGATCAAGGCTGAGCAGTGATTAAAAGTTATCACACCCGTGTGGCTTGAGCCACTGCTGTAGATAGAGCTAGTCGCTAGCAAACAGCTTTAAACAGCACATAACTCAGCATCGTCATCCCCTGTGTTTTGCATCTGATAAGAAGTCAAAAGGATGCAAAAATAGAAGTTTGGTTCTGGAGTGCTGAACACACTGACTTTCGATAGCTGCCCAGGGCTTTTCTTATGGTCCCCTGCAGTTTGTTTTCTTATTTTTGTACCAGACCCACGTCCAGGGACACCCACTTACCTTTGGGCACTACTTCCCCACTGATGGCATCCAGCAGAGCTGCAGTCAGTGCCCATGGCTTAAATGTTGTTGTTTCTAGAGGGGACAGATTTATTTTTAAGCAGCTCTTTCCCAAGGTCTCTGTGAACCTTCCAATCACTTCTTGGACTGAAGAGAATAAAAACAACTAAAAGTATTGTTATAGAGACAGGAAGGACATGAGGGATGAAGTGTTTAAGCAAAGAGATGATTTCAGTTCTGGCACCTCTGGCAGTGCTAAATATCTTTTCGAGACTCATAATAAAGAAAAAATGAACCTACAGCTAAGAAAACTGACGTTCAGCACAAAAACCATATTTACCGTTAATACATAGTCTAGAGACACTTAAAAGTAAGATTACTCCATAGTAAAATGAAAATAAATTTGGCCTGTTAAAGGTTTTAAGGAGTTTCTTTGTGCTCAGGTGAAACATTATCAATTGGTGCTGTGTGTGGTTGTATTTACGCACTTTGCTTTTCATATCACCATTAGAAAACCCCATGCACATTCTTTCCATGTAAAATAATTTTGTAAAATAACTTAGTCCAACAGTTACACCTAGTCTGAGTATCAATTTTTTTTTAATGTTTTGATTAAAAGTGAGTAAATGAGCATATGTGCAATTATATTTTGGGTGCAATAGCTTTAGCCGGCACATCTTGGCATTTTATTTTATTAGCTAAAAGCTCACATATGGTTTCCATGTTTCCAATCTGGCTTTAAGGATGCAATGGCTGAATTAAGCAATGGTTCTCCTCGCTCCAATTCCCTTAGATATACTTAAAAAATCCATTCAGATTATAAAAAAAGTAAATTAAGGTTTATAATATTCAGAAGGTGGCCCGTGGTAGTGACTAATACAGTGCTATCTTGTAAGTGCCCTTGCACCCTGCAGAAACTGTTAAAAGACATTTCACAGTTTAAAGTATTAAATCACTTCTATGATTCTGTGGGGGACAGTCACGCCTGGATGCCAAAATATTTCTGTTAAGAACAATGATGCTGTTATATCAGCATAGGCACCACCAGACACCCGGTCACCTCGCGTGGCCACTGGGACTTGCAGGTCCTTCAGCATCCGATGTTGGACATGGGGAGATTTGGAAAGGACTTGGAGAATAACAGGACTGAGCTATCAAGCTTAGTAAGTCTGAAGAGAATTAAAAAGATGCTTCTTTTTACATGGGAGTCATGGTAGCTGTCTCCCAACACAAGAAATGTGGTTATGAAAAGAGCAGTGATCAACTCTGCATCTCATAGGGAGAAAAATCACTTGTGTTTTCAGCAGAGGTGTTGTGGTTTGGATGTTAGGCAAAGCTTCCTAACTGCAAAGGTCGTGCAGCACTTAATGAAAAGAGTGGAGTTAGTGAGTCCCTTGAGAAGAGGTTTTCAATAACAGTGAAGGCAAACACATGTCAGGGATGGTCTTGGCATCAACACAGCAGCTTGACTATGTGACCTCCCAAAGTCCCAGCCAACCTCACATTTCTGTGAGCTCATGAAAATCCATCAAGCATGTCTGGAAGCACAAGAGTGCAGGACTCCTTTCCTGCACTGATAGAAAAGCAATTCAGGTTCAGGATATTCCTCTTCTATATTCTTCTTCATGGTACAAACAACCAACTTTTTGGGCTTCCTAATTCAGTGTGCCCAGCATACTTCAGCTGAAGCAGAACAGGTTCAACATGAGGGGACAAGAATGTCCTCCTACTGAACACCTGTGTTTGCTGTTGACTGTAGGTGTGACTTATGGTGATTTTTTCAGAGCCATCTTCTGAGCATAACAATTTTATGTGAGATGTTCAGAGTCTGAACTACTGTGATACAATCTGCATCCTGTTTCACAGGCAAGGAAAAATGAGTATGTGGATACTGGGCTCTAAATTTTGCAGGGTGGGGAAAAGTGGACTCCTCTTTCAGTACTTACCTGACTTTCTACTGGCTGGTAAATAAGCTGCATAATTAAAGACTAAACCATCAGAAATACAGGCTTGCTTCTACAGAATCTTCGAGTTTCCAGCTAAATCCATCCTGATTTAGCAAAACAAGCAAGTTTGAACGTATATCATGTACTTACGTACACTTAAGTATAGGATTCGACACTTTGCTGAGTAGGGTTCCTACATTACTAAGTCATTGGCTGCTAGTCTTGGCTCTATTTTCAGCTAAATCAAAATGGGAAAAGGTTTCCATGCTGGGATGAAGCCAAGATCTTCAAGTTTTTTTCTCTCCCTTCCTCTCTTCCTCCTCCCTCCTCCCTGTCTGTCTACCCCCACTCTCCAACTGAACAAGATAGATGCTCGACAACTGTTTCTATCTTGCTAATAGCCTGGAACTTAGGTCTTTGGGTGTGGAAAATTCAAGACCAAATCTCTGTTCTGATGCATTCAGTATAGGGTTGTAATCCCAGTTCTTGCTCATTTGAAATATGCTGACCACAGCACTACTTAAAGCAGCATTCTTGTGATTTGGGTAAATCATGGACTGAAGAAACTCTGAAGTTTCAGTTGATATTTTAAAGAGTAGCCAGCATTTTCAGCTCTTCAGAGATATCAAACTCCTGTGGCTCTGCTTGGAGCACTGGAGAAGAAGGTGACCTCATCTTTTCTGAAAATCAGCTTTACTTTTCATGTTTGAGAACAGAATCACTGTCTGCAATCTCTTTAAAAAATGCAGACCTTGGAAGCCTTTCCTTCTTAGTACCCGTGAAATGAAATAATAAAAACACTGAGAGCTTGGAGAACAAGTGAATATTGTGTTGAAAATTCCATGTAGTGCCTGGAATGGTCCACATGGACATGCAATCTGCAAGATCAAGAGATGCTTCAGCCCTTCTGCTGACACTTGAAAAAACCATTACAAGTCTTATGGAGGAAAACAAAGTAATGGAAACATCCACTTAAAAGGAACTTTTCCAATCACTGGTACTCCATTCATTATGTGCCTGAGTGCTTCCAGAGACAACAGAAAACTATGCATTGTTGCAATGCCAAGAACAAGAGAGGCAATACGGATGTTGTGTTGCTCCTCACTCATGGCAGTCTGAACATTTTCGTACCCTCTCCATTTTGCCCTGCTGAAGTCATCAGGCAGGAGGTTGGTGACATTGTCTCACTCATGCCCAAACGTGGGGCCATGCCAGGGCAGTGGAAGCATTCTGGGGACCTGTCCAGCCTGATGCAGGTTGGGCTACAGGGCTAGCACTGGAGATGTGGCTGCCTGCAACAGCTATATAAGGCATTTGCTCAAAAGCACGCAGATACTGGGCAGGATTTCTGCCTGATGTTTTGTCAAGCTAAAAAGCTTTTACAAGAGTTAGAGCAATTTATGGGAGGTAAAAACACAGCAGTCATTTAATTAACAGTACCTCAAAGTCTTTCCTGTAGAGAACTGCACGACCAAAGTTTTCCCAGACCCGCTGAGATAACCTTATTAAACTTTGGACAATATTACTTAATCTTTGCTCTGTAAGCCAGACTTCAGCTATTTCCCCAGCGTCACTGCAGTGTGGCAGTTGCCTACATTACAATCCAGACTCTCCAGCATGGCGGATATTTGAAAATGTCACCATATGTTACAGGTATCTCAAGTGCACTTTCAAAAACCTAATCCCAAGACCCACTAAGACACACACAATAATGTAGTGCTCTGGCCTTTTTCAGAAAGAGAAGCAGCAGCTGTTAATGAGAACTTGCTTCCAATCTATATCTAACAGAGGGGAGGGCATGCTCTTTCCAAGTAGAAGCTGGAGGGCTTCTGCTCAAAATACACTTTGCTGCACCAGGTAAGGAAGTAATAACTCTACATTATCTACATTACCTACACTGAGACCAATGGGTCTATAGTGAGGAGTAGCTGCCACAACCCGATACGAAGTCTCTGTTCACTGGAGTCCTCAACTTCTGTTGAGTTTTGACCACTCCAGAATGGGTTAAGAAATGTGACGAAACTGTGTAATTTGTATTTTTTTGGCTCTACGTGCAGTCTGAACTAATGATCTTGGCTGATATAGGCTTTTTTTGATCTTTCCTTTTTGGTCTCTTATAAGTTAAACTTACCCAAAACTTTATGACAAGAACACATATCCACTTAATGCCAGTCGGTGTAGATTACCATTTGCAAAGACTATTTCTGTCGTGTTATTTTGCATCTTGGTGCAGTTTTCTACATCTCTTAAATGTAAAAGTAAACAAACACCCCTACATCTGGGACCAGATTTTCAAGCAGAGCTCCGGACCAGCTATTTTTCCTTCCCTGAGTGCTCAGCACCCACAGCAGGGCCATATTTTAAAGCCAGTTCAGCTAAACCAGGGCCAGGTTTCCACAGAAACACGGAGAACCAGAGGCATTGAGACAAATATGCACAGATTCATCTTTTAACTCATCCTCCCACCCAGGAATGAGAATATGACACAGTGCTGTAGCAGTAACAATATCAGCTATGGATAACAACAGCAATGACCCCATGACAGGCGCCTAAACAGCTGGGAGGAATGTTGGCTGTGGAGGGCAATTGCTCAAGTCCCCAGTGAAGACCTGAGTGTTTGCTTATGCTCTCGCTTGGCAAGACACAGCGCTATGAAGATGCTATTTAGTGTTTGAGTAAGATTATCATTTCTGACATGCCACTGATTCCTTGAAACATAAGAAAACCATTGGGAAGGGAGATATGCTTTTGCTAACTGCTCTTCCTTGCCGATTTACTGGGCCTAAGCCTGATTTATGAAGTGTAGCCCTGGACAGGATGTTGCCAGTTGAAGCTGTATATAGTATGTCAGTTGCAGAATTTACAGACGACCTATGTCCTATAGGGAAATGTCTCTGTGCTGGATAGAGGATGATCTGAGCAGGTGTTTTCAATCTCCAGCTTCTATGGCAAATTGAGTCTTTCAGTCTGAGGACTGCCAAGTGCACATTTAATTGGATAGGAGAACTAGTTGGGTGAACAAAGCTGGGAAGTCCTGCCTCTAGCCATACAAACAGTCTGATGAATTTCTTTCTGCTATAATCCCTCCTGTTTTGCGTTTTCTTTTCACAAACATCCATGTGACCCAAATTCGTGGTAAAGCAATTCCACAGTCTCATGCAAAAGAGTTACTGGAAGTCATTTTTGCTCATAAAATGTCTTGTACTGGTGATCATGGGATGAAAGCACCAGGTGATAAGTGGCACAGTTGGGTGCCTGAGCAATATCTGAACATCAAACCCAGGAGCAGTGAATGGTCACATCAAAAAATACCATTTGAGAAACAAGTAAGAAAAAAGATATGTTATACAGTAATGATCACATAGATAGTCTGTCTTGGAAAGGAATTACATGGCATGTCAGGAACAACATTCGTTGTGTGTAAATGTTATGTGTAATGTATCTTTTTTAAGGCTTGCTTTTTTAAAAAAATTTTTCCTCTTCAGTATTATAAAGAAAAAACACCACTTATTTGCCCTCAATGTGTAACAATCTGCAACCATAAAAATTTTTCTTCCCCAGTGCAACCTCACTTCCTCAGAGAGGCCGCAGCAGAGCTGCACTAAGATGCTTAAGAGGAGGTAAAAAAAAAAAGCCATTTACCAGCAAAATCTCTTTCATTCCTAAATACAGCTTTGCTACTACCTGTACACACAATATTCTCTCAGAGTCTAGGTGAATAAACATGTGTCTTTTAAGCAAACATTTATAATGCTGTTTGATCACATGGCAAGGACAGTTTCAATTTAGAAACGATGCAAATACTACGTTGACTTTTTTTCCCCCCAAGCTGCAGTTAAAATGAAAATGTCCAGACAGGCATTCAGCATAAGGCTTTGGAGAGTGTTTCTTTTGGCCAGTTCTACCACTGAATTTCACCTAAAAATGAAATACAAAAGGATGGGGTTGGGGAGAAAATACAAAAGACGAAAAATTCGTTTGTTGATGAATTACTCTGTGTGAACACATCCAAAAACATCAATGCAATTGTTCATTAATAATAGACTTGGAAGATAGTTAGAAAAGTATCGCTTACTTTGAACTTTCTGAAGGCAAATAGGGTCCTTGAGCCAGCAATACGCTTCTGTATGTCCTTTATGTGGAGCAAAAGGGACATACACAACTACCTGCTTCCTGCTTCATCTCTCAGAGCTCTGGTTTATTTTTGGGCACTTTGGGCACACTCTTGGTGGCAGGTCTGTCACCTGGCAAGGAGCTTTATCCCCCTCTTTACCTTTTTGCATTCATATTTTCAGTTCCCCAGGTCAGGGAGAAGCTGAGGAAAAAGTACCCAGCAGTTAATAGGACAGAGACAGGAGCTGGGCCCTTGGGATCTATCTCAGCAGAATTACTCACACTTGTTTAAGAGGACTCCTCACATCCTAGAAGTTTAGCAGTGCTTAAGGGCTTTCCTGGCTGGGGAAGGAGCAGGGTAATTATCCCCTATGCGGATCCCTGTCCATCGAGCTGTGAGAAATTTCAAATCCCACTGACTTCACTGGCACTTCAGGGCACTCAGCACTTTCCAAGATTAATTCCTCAAGTAGGGAGAGGTCTAGAAACATATATATTAGAGCACATTACATCTTCAGCTGCAGTAGGGCTCCTTCTGGTGAGCCTGACAAAGGACAGATTATATATTACACCGTACCATAAACTTCAGTAATCTAAGAATTCAGAAAATACCCTGTTCTACTACTCTCCTCACTTTGACATGAAATATTAAACACCGTTTACCAAAGTAACATTATTGAACACAGATGTCTGCTATCACATTCAAATTGTTCAAGTCAATCTAGGTTTATATATTTTCCTTACTTAAGTGTTCGTATAAACCAAAGTGTGTCCTGACAGTAATGATTTCACAATTTAATATATTCAATTAAGGAGACAAATATCCATTTACATTTTTACTGAACTCATTTCACATATTCATCAGCTTCAGCTCCAACTTATTTTTGACTTTTAGTGGAAAATAAAGGAATAGAAAGGGTGCCACCTACTGAGATACTTAGACATTTTTGAAGGCTGAAAAGTCAAGCAAATAACCAATATGCTCATTTCAGTTAAAAATAAACAAACTTGAAAGCTAAATTCATAAGCTCGTGGGAAGAAAAACATGCATAATTGGTTCTTTTCATCAGCTCACTTGATGACAAGAGCACTTACCCAAGGTCTAGGAGAAGCCAACTCTATCTCCTTGTATCTCAGCAGGTTTGAATTCACCTATTTCTCTGGAAAACCCAAGCAAAATGAATCAGTCTGTCACAGCCTGCAAGAAATGTATGCGAGACTCAAGATTCTCAGCAAGAGAATCTAGAAGAGATGTGCCATCAGTGCAAACTCTTCTCTGGGACCCATGTCATTTAGTATCTTCTCACTAATTGGAAATGTAAGCTGTTAAATAGCAGCACATAAACTACATGCAAGAGGTGAGATATAAGCATCTGCTTACATCTGAAGACCCACTGAGAATGTGCATCAAGCCAGAGGATGGCATTTTTAACATACCTAAAGACTCAAGAATGAAGACAGGCTCTTGGTACTGGTTTAAAAACCCAAAAGCTTGACTTCCATGAGCAGAAATCTACCATGCACATAAAGACCTCTGTAAATGCACACTTAAGAAGGAACCTTGCATCTCTGATAAATCATGGATTTGCAGTTGGCATGAACTGATGGGTTCTTTTTTGAGCTGGGAATCAGAACTCTTTGTCCTTTCAGCATATAGGGTAGAGGTGCTACATGATGTCAGGGGAATGGCATGAAAAGCAGTAGTCAAGCCATTTTTCATTTCTAATGAAGTGGGCCAACTTTGGAGCTGGAAAAGGATAACTGTAAGATAAGAATTCAATGGATAGGCAAACAAAGTAGTCTTTGACAGATAATGCTATGGTAAGGAGGACCCAGAGTAGATCATCTTTCTCTTGTGGACAAACTGCTCTTCCCTAACACAGGTTCCCAGAGGATCTCAAATATGTGCCCAACACATGCCATTAATCCCTCCCTGTTGAGTACAAGCTTAGCTCTTCTGAGCCCTCACCAGACTTGAAGGTACAGATTTATCTTGGTCTCTGCAGATGCAGACAGACCAGAGGTTTTCAGAAGTATTTCAGAAGTATTGCGTGCATTTAATGTTTGCCAAATTTTCTGGTGTTGGGGACTGGTGTAGCAATAACATACTTGGGAAAATAATTGTGAAATGTTAACAAGCCCTTATTGTTAACAGGTGTTTCTGGCAGAGATTCCTTCAGGGCAACTTGGACAACATGCCATAGTTTAGTTGGTAATGGCATTTTTCCCAGAGGGACCTTCAAAGTCTCCTGTGTGGTGCTTTGTATTCCTGGCAGCACAGTCAGGAAGAAACCCAGTTTTCAACGTCCTCCTTTATGCCTACTCAAAATAAAACACGCATTTATCGGCTGCTATGTTTTTCACATCTCACATGACTTGGCACGCACTTATCACGTGATTGCTTTAGCTCAGGGCACTAAAGCACCATTTATGTACTCAAGATAACGTGTGGTGTGGATTGGCTCCTTTTTCAGTGCCTGGAGTGTTCAGTGACTGTTCTCTGCTTGCACAAGTGCTCACCCAGATATACATTAAATGAATTTTTCCTGCTGCTATTTTTTGGTGAAATCATTATTTCCCAAACCTTTATAGACCTGTTGCACTCCCCCAGGGAAACAGCCCTGATCTCTGGAGCACTTCTCTTGTTAGCAGAAGCTTTAGGATTTACACTGAAGTGTGTAAAAAAAAAAATAATTATAAGGATTTTTTTTTGAGCTAGGAATCAGAAGTAATAGAAAATCAACTGCAAATTCATCATTGCAGCATACTTTTTCTTTAGTGAAAAACTGACTTAAGGGTGCTGGAAGCAGTGCCTAGTGTGCTGCCCACAAACCATGTCTCCATTATCCCTTGTAGATGGAACTTTATGAACTAAAGGCACAAGAGTATCAAACTAATGTGCAAAGGGAAGGAATTAGTGTCCAAAGGAAGAAAAAAGCCAGGTGCCACTCCACAGAAGAAAGGCTTTGCAGTGAGAAACCAAATCAAAACAACCCTGCCAACACCTTTTCAATGACATAAAGATTTTCCAGGCTCTTGACTTCCACCTTGACTTTTGGAATAATATATGGTGGAGAAAAGAGTCCCAGTGGATAAGAAGGGAGACTTTGCTACAACAATAGTGGTGCTGGCAAAATGTCTCCTTTCAACACATTCTTTAGTTTGCATTTTAAGTGGTTTTGCCACATTGGCAGCCAAAAATAACTATTTTCTGATCAAATTCACCAGTTCTTGTAAAAATTTAACATGTTAAATGTGTTTGTGAACAGTTCTAATAGTTCTTGAAGGTGTCTGGTCAAACTTCTTGCTTTCGGAGGGGGAATGACGAGAGCAAGAGGGCACAGCAAAAGGTTCAAGCAGAGCAGCATCTTGACCCCAGCCTACGTTATGAGGCTGATCTTGTAGCCATCTCGAACCTCATTAACCAAGAGTACGTCCCATATATAACGTGATGCTTTTATGCTTTCTGTTCTGTACTTCATATGTACCCTTAAGGTTAAAGCAATAATTAAGAGCAGATTTCTCATGTGCCTTGTAGAGCAAGGCCAAGATCCACACCAGCTACCACAACATAAATGTCAAATAGAAAAGTAAAAAAAGCAAACCAACAGGCAGGAATTGCCCCCGCAGCCTCTGCTAACACTGATCTTACTCTTTGTTGATTGATGACATACAGAAAGGAATCTCATTGCACATCTTACAAGACATATAAATCATTCAAAACTGGATTCCTGGATGAAAAAAAACGCCAGCTGCAAAAACCAGAGAACTTTCATTAAGTCACTTTGTAAGTAATTTATAGCACTCTAAGACTGACAAAATAACAAAGAAACGACAGGACAGCTTCTTATTAATTAGAATTGGAACAACAGAACAGAATCGGTGTGAACAGTGCAGTATTTCAACCCCAAATGGGCTCTACTAGAGCAGGAAACGTGTGCTCACTTAACCCTGGTGCCCCCACGTCTTCTGAGCAGTACAGGAATGAGACAAACCTTGAAGTTTCACAGCAGGTTTCCTTCATGCTTCTGGAAGAACTTTGAAAGAGTTGTAGGCAGATGTAGAAAACATCAACGCGGAAACTTCTGGAAATCTGCAAATTTTGTATTACCATTACTAAGAGGTCTGTGCAAGAGCTGGGGCCATATGAACAGATGGACTTCTACTGCTTAGGACCAGCAGAGTGGCCTCAGGCAGGACATCACTGCTCCACATTTGGGCAGCCTTTGCTCAGTTGTACCATGGTCTGTTACTGATGCTGGTAGTTTGTAGCCTACTACATTCATTAATTAATCAAAATTTGACCTCTGGGCAGCAGAAGGACTAGTTTGGCTCTCTTACATCAAGCAATCACAGTCCTTAAAGTAATTAATTAAATTCTCATTAGGTCTTTGGAGTCACTAGAGGGAGACATGAGAACATGCCTTAAGCCAAGATGTTACATCTGGACTGAAGAAAGCACCCAGTAGATGGTGGCATGAAGCATTCTAAAAACTAACTATAATATCTACACCACATGCAGCTTCTCAAGATGTTTTGCTGTCATCAGCTTGCTAAAAGATAAAGATTTATTGGGCTATTACTGAGAAGGAAGCTAGATACTGCCAAATGGCATGGACAGTTAAATGACTAGTTGCTGACATCTTTATTCATATATAAAACAACAGTTGAACAGTTTCTCTTTTTCTTTTCTTTCTTTCTTTTCTTTTCTTTTCTTTTCTTTTCTTTTCTTTTCTTTTCTTTTCTTTTCTTTTCTTTTCTTTTCTTTTCTTTTCTTTTCTTTTCTTTTCTTTTCTTTTCTTTTCTTTTCTTTTCTTTTCTTGTCTTTTCTTGTCTTTTCTTGTCTTTTCTTGTCTTTTCTTGTCTTTTCTTGTCTTTTCTTGTCTTTTCTTGTCTTTTCTTGTCTTTTCTTTTCTTGTCTTTTCTTGCCTTTTCTTGCCTTGCCTTGCCTTGCCTTGCCTTGCCTTGCCTTTCGCCTTGCCTTTCGCCTTGCCTTTCGCCTTGCCTTTCGCCTTGCCTTTCGCCTTGCCTTTCGCCTTGCCTTGCCTTGCCTTGCCTTGCCTTGCCTTGCCTTGCCTTGCCTTGCCTCTTTTTCTCTTTCTTTTTCTCTTTCTCTTTCTTTTTCTTTTTCTTTTTCTTTCTCTTTCTCTTTCTCTTTCTCTTTCTCTTTCTCTTTCTCTTTCTCTTTCTCTTTCTCTTTCTCTTTCTCTTTCTCTTTCTCTTTCTCTTTCTCTTTCTCTTTCTCTTTCTCTTTCTCTTTCTCTTTCTCTTTTTTCTCACTACCATGCTTGAAGAAATAAACAAAGCAGTATCTTATTGTATGGAACTTATAAGTCATTTTATATCATTGCCAGGTTTTGGACAGTTTGATTTTATTTTTATTTTTTCTTCTTACTGTATATACAGAATACTGCACTATCATTGTGTGAACTTTCAGAATGGACTGAAATAAGAGAGAAACAATACTGACAATACTGATTGGCTCAATACTGTCTGAAGATGCTGAAGGGACCGTGACACAGAGCAGTGTTTCCAACATCTGTCGTATGCCCACTGGCAAATATTGACTGAAAGGATACATGAACTTTACAAGTGATGTCTTTTTTCAAAGCTTATGACATACACCAGTGCTAGCTTGGTGCAGGTTGGGTGCATTAACTCACCATGTCTACTTTTGATCAGCTCTTAACAGCAGCCACTGGGACCAAGAGGTTACTGTAATAACTTCAACAGCTTCTTTAAATGGTTTAAATGTTGCTTCTAATAAAAAAAAAAATGGAACAAGTTACAAGAATTACTGGACTATCTTTACAGTGCACGTTGAAATGGTGACAAACCAAACAAAGCTGATTATTCTACTCCTCACTGAAAACTGTATGAAAAATGAAATAAATCGCATACATCAAAATCCTGCAGTACTGTAGGGCTCAATTTAAGAAGTGGTTGCTCTGAAATTTAAATGTAAGTCCAAGTCTGCAAAGCTATTCTCCTAGAGTCTACTTCTCCACATCTGTCCACTTCTTCTCCAAGAGCTTGATATACTGTCACCCCTTTGTTACACATTTTGAATTCAATTTAGCATGCTACTTCCAATTAACCAGCACACACTTACTGCATTATTTGGCTTTAAACAGGCCCATGTGTTCCTTTAGCTCCTGCCAATGTGAGAAGACAATACCCTTAAGGTGAACAAGGCTATATGTTCGGTGAGTATTAGGCTCTGGGAAGTGTCCAAGAAGTCTGATGGAAGCCTGCAGGTGTGCGGTTTCAAATGCATTCAAAGTGCTTAATGCCCAAGTCTTCCAGAAATGTTACACTTCATAACCAGCCTCTTCCAACAAGATTTATGCTCTGTTTTGAATATTTCTATACTCTGGAGTCTGAGTGCCAGAAACCTCTATTTATCAGGCTCGGTCACAGGACAAGCTGCTCTGGTCAGAGATCTTTATATAAACCCATTTATACATAAGGTCATTACTTATTCCATACAAACCACTAAAAGCAGATGTGATTTCAGTGAGCTTGCTCAGAATGTAAATTAGTTTAATAAATTTTAGTCTACAATGCCAGTCAACTGCACTAAGACCATCAGTAAGGAGAAAATGAGCAAATCTTATGACAGCTTTACATAAAAGATAGCATCCTTTCACTATGATATGGGTACAACAGAAAGTACAGTACAGTTTTGGGATATACCCCACATGTTCTTTGAAAAAAGGCTACAAACCCACAGACATAATATCGTTATGCATATGCTTATTAAGAGCAATAAAACAAACAGTGCATATTCTAAGTCAGAGAATTCTCGCTTGCTACTGAAAATCACTTTACCATGTTAGAATGTAAAGCTTTGTCTCTGCAAAATAATTGCTGGGCACAGTTACAGCTCACGAACGGAGCTGCTGCAGTCAGTCGTGGGTCAACACGCAGGAAAAGTCCTTCAGGAACTGGGGATTGAGAAGGTTTCCAGCATAACTATAGAAATAAAAATAGAAGGATGGAACGATGCAGGTTTCTGGTTCCACCAGTTCTGTTTAAGAACTCTTCAGAACTCTGCTCTGATAAAAAACTGAACTCTAACAGAGATGTTGCTTTTTTGTCATTGTTAGATCAACAGTATGAAGCCACGATGGCTCCAAACTCTGTCTTTTGCTATTCTGGAAAGGATATAAAGGTATAATTTCCATGTTTGTCCTGTTGGCAACTTCTGATACTATGATGGTTATTACTTACACAAACAGAAATCTGCAGCCAATCAAAATAATATGGTTGGCATGAAATCTGGGCAAACTTTAATAGCTATGGTTCTTCAACATAAAAAGGATAAAAGTAGAATAATAATTTTTGGCAGGAGAAGCGGGGAATTTTTAAAATTCTGATTGTTTTCCTACGAGGACAGCATTATAAATACTGAAGTCTAACTTAAAACATGTTGTTCTGGTTTCATGAATTCTCATTGAATAGAATTCTGCTGAACCCACTGAGTTACACTCAATTCATGGCCACCTTTCTCAGACGGGAGTTATCTGGAATGCACAACAAGGTAAGAGAGTGGCATCTGGCACAGAAACTGCATGTTCAAAATAATTTAAATGTATTTCTGAAAGGAGTTATCTGTGTATGCAAGCGTGTTACAGTGGAATTCACAGAGCGCTCATTTCAAGAAAGCATAATTAACTTAGGTCCTCTGGGATATACAGCCAAGAAAGTTATTTACCAAGAAGAAGATGGACATAAATTTAAATACAAAAAGCATTTGCACTGATTTTTTTTTTCATTTTCAACAAGTGCCACTGCTATGTTCAGGATGTTACCTTCCTGACAGACTGATGAACAAAATAAGCAGAGTTATATTATTTTAGTAGTAATTAAGCTTGCTCACCATAATGTGAATCTACTAGGATATTAATTCAGTGGATTTTCCATTAGAAAAGTACATGCAGTCTAAGAAAAACAATTTAGCATGCACAGAATAAGGTAAATATGTTAATATGAAGAAGGAAACAGCATCAAAACATACTACAGACATCACAAGCAAGTAAACTGACTTAATTAACAGCTAATTCTGAATAGTTTTAGCTTTCCTTCTAGAAACTGACATCCTGTGAACATTTTCCCTGCCCTGTGAAAAGTGAAAGCCTTCACACATAGCAAACAATGAAAATTACTCCATCAGAAGTCTTCTAATATTTTCGAAACACGTAATTTTGATTCTTACCTTTTTAAAGTTGTAATTTATTCCACGTTTTGGAGCAAAAAATCATATTCAGACCCAAATCAGGACAGTCGGTTCTATAGAACTGAAGTAAATTTCTTTCCCCAGGACAATAACGTTAAGTAATTAAGAACTATTTTGAATAATTACTTAATAATAAAGGCATATGAATAGTTTTGAATGAATTGGCATTTTCCAATTAAAAAAAAAAAAAGTCTCCTGAAGTATTTCCCAAGCAGATCTCCTTGGGCCTCTGACTCATTGGCACAGACTCAGTGTCAACCACTTACAATACGTGTTTCATCATGCACCTAAAATGGTGACATTCTTTTATAATACTCGATACAAAATCTTTTATTCCCTTTATAGTACATATTTGCAATTCTAATATCAAGTTACTGTGGAAAATGTAAACAAGGTACACAGGTGTAAAGAACATGGCTTGAGAAAAGTTCCCCCTTTGATTAGCTGCTCCAATCACACGTAAGTGTATTTAGATATGTAGATAAGAAAAAGCAGTATGTTTAATAAATGGCTGTCAAACAGTAAAATGTAAGCTCTCAGGTTTTATGCATTAACTTATGAGTAGCCATACCAGACACTGAGCATTCCGAAAACTGAGCTTTCTGAAAACTGCCATGTCCAATGAACTGGAACAAGGCCAATGGAGGGTCAGCGAAGTGAGCAGAAACTGGAGAACACACCGTGCAAGGTGAGCTGAGGGAGCTGGGTGTCTTCAGTCTTCAGAAGAGAAGATAATGGGAAGGTCTACTACTGTCTTCAAGCAGCCTAGGGGGGCTACAGACAAGACGAAGCCAAGCTCTTCTCAGAGGTGTACTTGGAAAGGACAAGAAGCAGTGGGCAGAAGTTGAAATGAGGGAAATGCTGATTAGAAACTAGGAAAAATAAATCATGGCTATGAAATATTCATTGGTTCCAAAGAGATTGTGGAGATACTGGAAACAACTGGATGAGTCTCTGAGCAAACTCATTTAAATTTGAAGGTAGCCTGAGGAGAAATCTGGACCTCCAGGTCTCTTTGAATCTCATTCTTTAATATGAAAAATCTTGAATATGAGGTAGTGCTTACGCTACTATTATAGTTTGGTTTTGTAGTAAATATACCGTTGAAATCAAAAGACACCTGTTGCTTGACCTGGATGTTTTTTCCTCAATCAGTTACTATGATGATATCTAATTGTCTCTCACAAGATTCACCTAAACAGTTCCAATACAGTGAAAATGCCCAAGCTTCACAGCTGGAGATCAGATCTAGGCCAGCACACCTCCAAAAGAACATTGCAAATGCCTTACAGAAAAAATCCTTCTGAGAACCACTCACTTCTGACTAGCTTGGGAACAAGAAATTTGTCACATTTACATCAAGCACCATTTCTAGCAATTTACAGAGCTATCACAAAGACATGACAAGGGATCAGAATCAGCTCCTGAGATTTTCTGTCTGAAAGCACAGTTGGTTAATTTATCAGGTCGTGATCACAAATATCTCTACTGAGCTTAGAATGGTTTCCAATACCCATGAAGTTTTGAATAACAACAATAAGACTTCCACGAGGCTTGAAAAAACACCTAGTAAACCTTTATTGCTTCCAAAAGATCACAGCTTGAATTGCAGCTCCAGGTGAGCATTACTTGCCTCGTAACAGGCAACTCTGACTGCAGATTGGTTTAAGACTTGAGGAGAACCAAGGGGTAACTGTTGCTTCACATACTCATTATCCAAATGCAACCATAAACATTATTAAAAATCACAAGTGAGCTTCAAATATTGCCACTTTCTCTCTTCTGTGGCAAAAATTCCTTGCAGCGTTGTGATTCGTTGTGGTGTGTGAATGGTCATGCTAGTATGAACAGCCTGTCTAAACAGACCAAAAATAGCACCAAAATTCCCTTGTTCTAAGTGACCAACAGCAGCTGTTGAAAGGTATCAGGACTTTTTAAAGCTGACAATCAAGTTATTGGGTGGTAAGAGCAAAGTATGATTCTTTACATAAAGAACACAGAGATTATTGTTACACATCTATCCTCACCATCAGTATTCTCTAGCCAAGATAAAGCTTCCTCCATTATAAGGAAGAGCTTTACAAGAACTGCTGGGCAGTTTGACTTAAGAAACTGGTGAGAAACTCCACTGATGAGATGGGAGAACACAGAAAACAGTTAACATCCTCCTCTTTAGCAGGCAGCTTCAGATGCAATCAAGGTACAGATGGAGACCTTCCAGTCAGCCAATCCACACTTGAAATGTGGTATGTATTCTCAGATGAATTACTAACTTATCAAGGACTGCAGAGGATTCTTCGTCAGTTACAATTTTAGGATTAGTCTGGATGTTTTTCTAGAACATACAATATTTTTCACAGAGGAATTAATTTGGTGAATCCCACCAGTTTATGTGCACCATGATTTTGCAGTGAACCCGTATTGGCTTGTGATCTGTGAAACACTCATTTAACATGGCGTTGCTCACTCTAAATTGGTATGCTACCGATCCTCTTTGGAGCTGGTTTTACAAAAAGCAAAAAGAAAACAAAAAAAACCCCATATGTCCAAGCTTTCAGGCAACAAATTACACTACGTATCAGAAAGAACGTCCCAAGTAGACTAATGGAAAGGTAACAGGCTAGGAATAAATACATGAAACAGATTCAAATTTTTAAAAGGATCCAGCTACTAAATGGCCTCTGTAGTCTTCCATAAGAAGTGTGAATACTTCAGTACAATTCAAGCTGAATTGAATAGCTGTTTTCATATCCAAATTCAAATACCGTCTGTGCATATAAAAGAGTTCATTTATTAGTCCAAATGTTACTGTTGTAGAGCTCTCGGAAAAATATTCCCTCTTTCTTGAGTTTGTTCTTCATAAAAAGGAAGCTTTGGAGGGCCACCTAGAGAATTAAGTAGAAATGCAGCCTTAGGCCTATATAACATAATACTGAAATACAATACAAATCAGAGAATTTACACATATAATTTAATGTACCTTCAAAGGAAGGTAGAGGACTTAGTTATGTTGGCCGCCTCACACAGGCAGGCAGAATCAGCAAGACATTAAAAGAATCCCTCAGATGGAAGGTTCCCATAATATCTCCTAAACTAAGGGAAGAACTGCATGGTATTACCAGCAAGCTGGCCACGTTTAGATTACAAATGGGAGAAAACCTTCATGTGATGTTATACATCATTAAGATGATCAGTTACCTGAACGAAAAACTGAAAAACCAACCAAATAAAAACCTTTTGTTGAGCATTTTGTCATCCACACAGATCAGCCTGAGTCTATCTTCTGACATTTTATCTTCTTATCTGGCCACTCACCACATTTCACCACGCTGTTCCACCCACAACCATGACCAGCGAACAGTATCTTTGACTTAAGACAGTCAATCTCCAGCCTGTGTTACCTTCCTTGCAGGTTGGCCCCATCCACGTGGCTGGACAGACACATTTGCCATTGTATGGGTTGCACTGGGACTTGCTGGCACACTGGCATCGCAGAGAGCAGTCAGGGCCGTACTGGTCTGAGCGGCAGCCTGGAAGGACAGAAGCGTTTGGAAGAGAGTGAATGGTTTTTCCTGTTCAGTGGCTGTGCTACACTGAGGAGCATCCCTGAAATTGCATGGACAGAAACAGAAATTCAGACCAAGGTCAGCAAAATGCAAGCACAGGAAGAAAATTAAGGGTGTTTATTAAAAAAAATAAAATAAAAGAAGTCATTAAAGTCCCTGGATTTTCACTGGGAGAGAACATAGACCTCACACAGATTCTGGTGAGAATGCAGACCTCCATCAAGCTATGCAAACCAGGGGAATCTTTGCTAGGTCAACAGCTGAAGTAAAAATTATATATATATATCTGTATGTGTGTGTATATAAAATCTCTTCATATCACCTGGCATGAGATTAATTCTTCTAACCCAGACTCTTATTTTGCTTAGTGTTATATGCTTACCAACACAAAACTAAAAACAACAAAACAACAGTTATTATTATACTGTATAAGAAATCGTCCTAAATCATGACATCCTTTTACTGTATTTCTCTCAGGAGATACAGATTTGGGATTGGGATTGGTTAGATACCTTCATCTGCTAATACTGACCCATGACACTTTGGAAAGTCTTGCAGCTTTATCTGCAGTGCATCCCACTCAAACTGTGACCCAGCTGTCCTGAAGAAGTTCCCAAAATGGGAACTGTTGCTGGCATACACCCACCTGGCAGCCCTGCAGGAGAGATCATGGGGTTTGCTCAGGAAAATGCTGCCTGGCTATCAGTGTGTAGCAGAAAAGAGCCTTCACTCAAGCAATTTGCAAATGGAAATCAATCCGGTTTAGGCATGTTTGTACATGGTACCCACACTGCACAACGCAGTTACCTCCTGGCAATGTAAACTCACAAAGGTCTCACTCCCAGATGGGCATACACATTTTATGGACAAATTCTCATTGCTATTTTTTTATACATGGCAGAACATAGGGAAGAAAGAGAAGTCCCCAGCAAGTCCCAGGGCAGGGTGCTGAGAGCCCTGCACACGACAGCCCTCTCTCCCTCGGCTAACTGACAGTGCTGTAAGTAATCCAGGCACTGACTTTCTCATGCAGCACTGTGGGGCAAACCCAAGACCCCAGCCCTGCATCAGCTGCAGCCCCAGCACATGGGAGAACCCTCCCCGAGTGATCAGAGCTGGGCCTTTTCAATTAGGAAATGTTATGAGAAAAGGTCTCCACAAACACCTCTGGACCTGATTTTAATTTATGTAATACCACATTTTCATGTTAATAACAATGTGTATTTAAGACATCTGTTTGAAAGTCTGCAATGTTAATTTACTACAGAAAAGGAACGCCCATAAAAGTCTGTTATATTCCCTCCCTCTCTCTCTCTCTCTCTTTTTTTTTTTTTTTTTAATTAACGTTTTGCCTGTTTAATGGGTGCTTTACCAGAGTTCAAATTAAAATCAGGCCTTTTATCTTTATGGCTGCTGCACAGACACAGCTGCTCACAGTTATATCACAGATGAACTGAGCCTAATTGAAAATAAAAATGCAAATAAAACCTACCCCATAACAGCTTTTCATGGACGGGGGCGACCCTAGCTGATTTAAGAAAAATAAAAATGACTCCTAGACTTTGCAAGAAGCAAAACCTCCATTCACATTGTTGGTGCTGAGCTTCCCCCTTGTGTTCCATTGCTGCTAGAACCACACTGGAAAGGCCTCTGATGCACAGTGCTTGGAGCTGGGTGGCTGAAAAGTGCCAGTGGCACCAGTGCAGGAGGATGGGTTACCCAGTTCCTGGCCAGAGGATCGTGCAGGTCAGCAAGCAAATCAATCACCATTTTAGTTTTTGGGGTTGCACTAGCCCTCAGGCTCCCAGAGTTTACTTGAATTCTTGCCTGCATTAATAACAAGGTGTTCAGAGCTGTTTTCTGCCCTATCCCAGAACAGACAGATGAGGAATATTCCCCCTTTGTGATACTGAGGATTGGAAGGAACGCGGTTCCTTGTGTGATCCTCCAGTATTAGCACATGGATGCTCACCTCCCTGTACCTTGCTTGCCACAGTGCTTGGATCACACATCTCTTCTGACACTTGCCAAAAGAAAAGTGCAGTTCTTTTAAATGATTACCCTAAATTTCCGCCAACATTTGAGATCAGAATCTGACTCAAGAATCCCTCTCCTTACCGCCTCTCAGCCCTCAGTGCTTTTGTCACTTTGCTTGGTTTCCTTTACAGAATTCTCTTGCTTAGTTTTATAACCCTGTTGCAAAACAATTCTGCTTTTGTGGGACAATCATTCACCAAACACACAGCTCCTGCACTGCGAATGAGGCAACACTGTTTGGATTCAATGTTCCCAGATTACTGCTGGTTCCCAGAGCTGGGAACACTGCTGCAGCTCCACCATCCTCACTTAGAGTTGGACACACTTCACACTGCTCTGATGAGGCCCATAAATGCCCCCATGACAAAACCCCCATGGGATCCGATCCCTTTGTGCCCTGCTGCAGCCCCCTCGAGCCCTTCTTGCTGTGCTGACACTCAAGGCAAATGACATTTTACTGCTGACCCATGTCTTCTTATCAGTATATCAATTTAAATACTGATTAAATCAAGAGTATTGACAAACCTGGCAACCTGCAAGAAAATACTTTGCTGCAAACAGTGTGTCCTGGAATGCCTTGTATTGGCACATGTCCTTCCGCAGCTGCGCTCAGACCAACTGATGGGACACAATGCTTTAACTACACATAGGAAATGCTTCCTTACCGATGTCACATTTGTCCCCAGTCTTCCCAGGTGGGCAGAGGCACTTCCCTGTGGCCGGGTCACAGGGAGCTCCTCCACAGTCGCACCGGTGCTGGCACTGCTCACCGAAGTGCCCACTGGCACAGCCTGGAGAGAAGAGGCCATAAATGCCCCCGTTAGGAGTCCTGCACACCAACATCACAACAAATACATCAGCCAGAGCAGGGCTGGAAGGATGGCTCAGAGGAAAGTTCGTAAACTCTGAGCTGAACTCAGTGCTAATGCAAAGTTTAATGAAGGATCGAATGTAGCTGATAGGCACAATATTTATGTGAGCTATCTTTAAATTGGTTTCATCTAATCCAACGTATCAAAAGTATTTGTAAATCTGTCCCAAAATGTTACTGGCACTTATTTTCATTTTTAATTAGAGCTCCTTTAGAAGACCATTTCATAACACTCAACTGGTCTGACGTGCATCAGTTTAATAATCTTACTTGGAGTTTTAGAAGCAAACTTAAAATCAGTAAAAGAAACTTATTCTTAATAAACAACATGTGGAACTCATTGCAGTAAGACACCATGGAGTCCAGGACTTTCACTGTGTTAATCAGAACCAGAGCAGTTAATGCATAAGGAATTGAGAACACCCTGCTATAGAACAGGTAAGCAATCACAAATTCAGTGCTTCAAGAAATTCATAAAGCTGAAAATATGGAAGAAGAAGTGGCTCTGAACAGACAAACATTTAGATAAGGATGTGATCTATTTGCTTTTTAGACCAAGTGGGGGTAAGTACCTTTTTCACAGTGGATACCGTGGTACCCTGAGGGACAAATGCAGTGTCCCATCACGGCGTCGCAGCTCGCTCCGTTTTTACAGGCACATGCATGAAGGCAGTTCAGCCCATAAAACCCAGGGGGGCACCCTGAGAAAGGAAAGTGTCAAGTAAGGAAAGCGGAGGAAGAAAAACATGGATTCATTTAAGTCCCTCTATATTTGCAGCTACCTTCCCTGGGAGCCTGCTAAACTGATATTTACCATCACCAGTAATAATCCCATCTGCTCTTCAGCTCACCAGCAACAGCTCCACATCAGAGCCATGCTGAGGTGTTTGGGCAGCTCCCTGAGCCCCACTCTGTCCCTGCAGGAGGGCAGGTGGTGGGGGCTGTGTGGGGTGTGTGTACTCACCATGCTCACAGGAGTGCCCATAGAACCCTGCAGGGCAGTGGCAGCAGCCCGTGAACCTGTTGCAGGTGCCGTTGTGCTGGCAGGAGCAGTCCAAGCTGCAGCTGGGGCCGTACTTGCCAGGGAGACATTCTGTTAGCCACACGTGGACCCCGAAAAAAAAGACAAAAAACCACCAATCTCACACCAAAATCTCTTATCTGATGGCTTCTACAGCTGAGGCACGATGCCCACAGAGTAACTTGCAGAGCTCAGGTGAACATTTATGAATTTCCTTCACTCCATGCAGTTATGAACACCAAAGACACAGCATTTTTGCACCATTATTATGCATTTAAATAATATATTTATATTTTATGAGAATTTATACTTTATAGATGTTTGAAGAGTTGAATTTTCTTCTTCTATACTGTTTATATTGAACCTTTCCTGTCCCTCAAGTGTTGTAAAGGCACATAATAAATGATATCTTCTTTTTCCACACTCTACTTCTACAGCAATGCTTTCTTTTAGACACACACAAAGTGTGAAAGAAAACATACAGCTCTTCCTGCTCCATGTTATCATTGGAATTCACAGTATTTGAACTCCTAATAAAAGGGGAAGGTCTCATTTTCATACATAGACTTTCCATGTATAACTAGATATCTGCTTTTACTGAAGTAAATGCATCTCAAATTGTTGAAAGCCATGTCATGCAAAAGTGACCATGTCGATATAATTTCTGCAGAGGTTAATTTCCACGCTGGTGATAATTGGGTGCTGTGCAGACTGACTTAACCGAGCGTGGCCATGCACGCAATCAGATTCATAACTGCAAATGGCAGATAAGATCTTCTGAGAACACCGTATCTAATCACCAGTAGAAGATGCATGATTAGATGTCTTTGATTTCTAGTCAAAACAGACTCAAAAGCACACTGCTGAGGAAATAAAGACTCCGTTTTCCAATAGCTTGGTATGTGTGTCAGAAGCCAAGCATGCATGAAGATCTTCCTAGCAATAGAGCACTCCATCTTTTATGGAGTTCTCCCCAGTGCTTGACACCAGAGACTTTTTATTTAAGCACATCTAGAGGACGCACATACGAGCCATTGTTCCATATGACATCCGCATGACCCCATCATGGTTTGCAGCCCAAACACTGCTCCTGTACGTTTATAAAGACTTCAAGGAGCAGGCAGAGATGCACAAACATGCTCTATGCAACACTATACTAGCCAGTTATTGGTAAAAAATACTAATTTTGGTGTGGAGGGAAGAGGTATTTTAGTGCTCATCCACAGTTGGCATCATCACTCCAGTTGGCAACTATTCTACGTACATAAAGCAGGGCTCCAAATCTCGTGTCTTTGAAGAGATAGAAAGAAGGGAAAGACACATTAAAAGACTGTGCTCCATCTGTGAAGTGTGCTTTGTGTAAGGCAGAGCTGACACAGAGAACTGAGGACAAGATAGCATGATAATTTCGATTGCTTCGGACAGATGTTGCTGGAACATCAGGGAAGTCAATACATGAGAAGTTTAACTGCAGTTGAGTGCCAAAGGGAAGAGAAAAATCAAGAGAGAAAATAACAAGACAAGATGGAAATCCTGGCTTCTACTGACCTCAGGGGAACAATTCAAAGAAGATATCAGAAAAATGTTCCCATGAAAAAAAGAACAAAAGTTGGATTGGAGAAGAAATAAAAGTCCATTCAAAGGAATTTACAGGAATTACAGAGCAAGACTCATGAGGAAACTGTTTCTAAAAAGAAATCTAAAGCTCTAATTTTGGGCAAGACACCAGGAGAGAAGCTACAAAGACGAATGCAGCTGGTAGCAAGATTAATTAAGCAAAACCCGTTCCTTTTTTGAGGCCCCCATAGTCACAGCAAAGCCCCGCTTGAATGGACTTGCTCGCTGCCTCCAAAGCAGGATGTTACCTTTCTCACATGATTTTCCTGTCCAGCCAAGTCCACAAATGCAGCTGCCATCCACATGGTCACAGATAGCAGCGTTCTGACAGGTGCACATCAGGCGGCAGCTGGGGCCGTACCGTCCCTGGGGACACACTACAGAGAATTAACAAAGTTTGGAAAAAAAATAATAATCTTAGCATCCCAAAAGATGACAAAAGTGACAGAGAGTAAATGCAAACACACTGGTCCCCACTGAGCATCCCAAGTAACATCCCCTCACGGTGCCTTCACTGCGCGGTAAGATATGGGCAGAGATGGGTAGGAGAAGGACAGGGCAATGGAACAGAGGAACGAGGCTGAGATCCTGCAAGCGTTATCAAGAGAACTTTGGCTTCAAGCTCAGTGGGAAGCACAGACATAAACAATGCTTGGCACTGAGTTTTATTTCCAACTACAAGCCCAGCTGACGAGCTGAGCAGTGGTCCCATTTTGTTACCTTGCTGACAGCCAGGTCCCGTTTGGCCAGGAGGACAGGTACAGCTGCCAGTCCGTGGGTCACATTGACCTTTCCCACAAGCACAGAGCAGGGCACAGTCCTTCCCATATCGATTTTCAGGGCAAGCTGAGGAAACACAGACTCCTGTTAAACACCTTGGGTACGCCAGTTTTCATTTCCAGTGAAGGAAGGATCCTATAGATAGAGTTGGCTTCCTCTTCGTTCCATCTAATATACTTCAAAATGACTATGAAAACAAATCCCATCCAAAGACATGACTGTTTCTTCCTCTGAAATCTTTTTTTTTTAGGTTATAAATATAATCCATGCTTTCACATGAACTATTTAGTAGGTTTTCCCCTGGAAAGGCAAGAGTGCATATCAGCTGCTCATGCTTCAAGTTAAAGACTTATTTCCTTCCTTAGTACAGATGCTGTCCTATGCTGAAGAACAAAGCTACCAACTACTAAGCATTAAAGCATAATCTGTCTGTGAATAAGCTGAAAGAAGCTTCAGAAAGGGTCTGAAGATGATAAAACATCAGTTAAGTTCTACTAGCACTGAAACCTCTATGGCTGGTACAGGTATAGCAAGTGGAAATCCCACAGGCTCTGTATTTATCCATATTAGGAGATCATAGCTTTGGAAATAACACAGAAATTCTGCCACATGATTTAGCCGTGAAATAGAGAAGTAGGAGAAGTGTTGCCATGGAGTCTTTACCAGTTTTGCCATGACAGAACTTGATCTTTTTCCCATTTATTGAAAATAGTGGCACCGTAGCGTGAAACAAAATATTGAGATAATTTCTCAACCTAGAAATTTTGGACGGGAAGAAGCAACTTGAGCAATTCATGCTGAGTTGGCTCTAGAAACAAATTTGGGCAAGTAGGTTGTAATCCTGGGATGAGTGTCCTTGCTTCTGCTCACACAGAAGAGAAGGAAAATATTTTGCAAGAGAATTTTTACAAAGCTGGAATCCCGATTTACAGTTCAAGAAGGAGGTAACTGTGATCTGTCTGTTTTTATACTGACAAATTCTTATGCAGATTATTCTCTCTGCTGTGTTCTTGAAAGAAACAGAACATGAATGTTGGCTTACTTTTACTACAGTCGGCTCCAATGAAACCAGGCGCGCAATCACAAGTTCCCGACGCTGGGTCGCAATGGCCCCCATTCATGCATTTACAGGATTTTTGGCAGTTTGAACCGTAAGTACCTTTTGGACACCCTGCTTTAGGAAAACAAGAAGGCAATTAGGCTATGCTGCTACTGGGACCTTTGCATTCCATGTCATAAGCCCTTCGTTACTTTCATCCAAAAGTAGATTTTCATTTTCTGTTTGCTTCTAGAGGACCAGCAGAAGGCATGGACAAGCAGATGGCTGCCTTGGGCAATGCACCACCTTTTGATTCCAAGACAAAGCCCTGGGGAGCCTGACAGGCTGCTCCTCCCATTTCTCATGCTTAAAGGTAGCAAGAAAAGCAAGCCCAGTTCTTCAGAGATTTTCCTCCTTGATTTCTACACCAAATCAACCTGCTCTCCTTTCCATGGCAGAGACAGGAGATGGGGTTTTGGCCTCCTTTCCTCTGGGCAACAGCAGCCTGCTCTACCTCATTTAGCTCTCGTTTTAGCTGAGCAGTTCTAGAAGGTGGCCAGGTCTCATCTTGTGAAAAGGTTTAAGCAGCAAAAGTTGGATTTCCCTATAATCTACTCTTTCCCACCAAACTGGAGTTTGCAGTGCTCTGGCAAACCTGGTGAGCTATGGATGGATGGCTTCAAAATTGTCCCTGTGACAGAAACATGGAATTTCGGGTGATACCTTCTCAGATCCAGGAGAGAGGTGCTTTAAACGCAAAGCCAGAAAATTCTCTGAGAAAAATAAGGCTTTGTTTTGTAATAACCCAAACAAACATGAGACCTGGATGGACTACCAAGGCAGTGTTACATAGCAATGAGCTTCTCCCAGTTTCCCAGTGTACCAGAGGAGCAAAAAGCCTGTGCTTTTAGAGCACTGGGATCGTCATTCAACAGTTGCATTCACTCTCCTGCCTCCGAATGATATTTCTTTGCTCCTTCCTTCCTTCTCTTAATCCCCACCAAAGGAAAGCTTACGGCTACTTTGGCAATCTGGCTGAATGTATATTTGCACGTCTCCAGGCAACAGATTTCTTGCAATCTCTGTCTGAAAAACTTTATATATTTTTTTCTCTTTTCTGAAAGCATCAAAGCATGGTCTGAGTGCCTGGAGAAATCCCTGGGTTTTTCGAACCGTTCCATAGAGATGGAGAGCTTACGGTAAAGCTTTAAAGGGATGCCTTTTAAAACAAAGCTGAAAGTTGGCTTCTGCTCAAATCAGGATAGCAGATCATCAAGGCTAAACAGATACACACTTTTCCAACATGCAGAGACTCTCCTCAGCCCTTCTCATCTCAGTGAATACTTCATCAGTGCTTCCATCTGTTGGTGCAGAAAATCTGTTTCATGTGCAAACCCTGGCACCAAGGTGTGAGCCTTGCAACATCTATTTCATGGAAATGAAGCTAAGGGCACACCCTGATTCAATGATTTAATTGGACTCTGAGTGAGTTTCTCTCTTCCTCCTCCTTTTCCTGTCAGTCATCGTTTGGCTTTTCTCTTTTTTAATTCAGTTTCCCACACTCCCACACACTTGGCTTCGCCTGGCAAAGCTTTCAGGGTTGCTCCTCAAGACTAGAAAGAGCTGCTTCATTAACAAAAGGGGATGCAGCAATCTCCCCCCTCCCGTACCAATTCATTTACCCTTGCAACATTTCACTTAGTTTTATTCAAGGGAGCAACACTAGCAGTGCAAACCTGTTGGCTACATGGCTGCTAGCAAGGCCATCTCATCTGCTACTGCCTTGTGGGAGAATTTCAATGCAGACAGCTATGGCAATTGACACGCTGTCCTGCCATTTGAGTCAGTTCTGCATTTATAAAGAGGGTTAGTTAGCCTCTAACCACCAGTTATCTAATAAAGACATTTTCTAATTTAACAGTTTCCTGTGCATTTGACATGTTATTCTGAGAATGGCAGGAGAAGCAGACAGATTTCTAACTCATTTCCTGAGTTTTCCCTTCTGGTTTGGGTGGTTTTGCCATGACCAATAGTTCCTAAATCTTTTCATACCAACCACATACACTAAGGCTTTCCTTACTGCTACTATTAACGCACCGTCAAAAATACAGTTTTGAAGCATCCTGTTACCCACAGCTTGAAGGTGAAGTTGGTGATGTCTTTCTGGCTCATGGTTCACCCAGCTCAATAAATGCCACAGAGACGTAGCATGGTATTTTTGCCCACGACAACATCCCTTACCGGGCTTTGTTCCTAACTCCACTCCAGTAGATCTGCCCATCCGCTGAGTTATGGACAGCTGATGGGAACCTTACTGCTAACTTGTCTGCTTCCTCAGGATCCTGCTTGAAACAAGAGACTGTTTCAGCTCTTCACTCCAAAATTCGAGAACATGAAAGCCTCATTGCTCTTGGCTCCTGGAAATTTGACTTCCCAGCCAACTACACCTTTTATAGATATTTTCTTGAACCTTTTTTCACAGTGCTATAAATACAGCGATAGTTGCCAGAAACTGTTTCCAGCAGCATCCAACCACATGTTGACTGGACTGAAGCCCGTTTCACGTCTCAGGAGCAGCTCCCTATGCTGTTTTTAATATTATGTCGAAAGCTTCTTCATCCTGGAGCTGCTCCAGCTCTTTCTGCAGTGAGGACAGCAGGAACAAGGAGCATTTCCACCAAAGTCACACGAGAATCCACAGATCGGATAGGTTGCTTCAGAATGAGGTCCCTAATCTCTCACTCAGTTGACACAAAGCTAAAAAAAATCTCATGCACCAAATGTTTTCTTTCCATTTTTGTGTCTCTCTATGGCTTGGCCTGGACAATGTGAGAGAATAACAAAAAGAAATGATAGATGCCAGACAAGTTTTCTCCCTCTGTGAATCTACGATTCCATTGTCTCTCCTGTAAAAGTTTAACAAAACACATAATGATTGAGAACTTGCTGTGTATTTATGCAGGACAGCAAAATGCATTAAAGGATTATATCTCATATGATATAGATTGATTCTAATGACACCAAAGTCCGTGACAAAAAGCCCTCCGAATGCAATGAAACACAGATTTCATTTTGTAAGTAATTTCTTCTGTAACAGAACTTGAGTATAATTAATGTTTTAAATTTAAAATTCTCCACTGAAATCTTAAGGACCTGAGCAAACATAGGGACATTTATTACAATCTAAGGAGAATTAGTACCATATGCACGAGTAATCACCACTGAAAGATTACCACGTTAAAGGTAATAGGCTAACCATGATTAAGTCTTTTAAAATGATGCTGTTAAATAGCTGATCTCCACTACTGCTCTGCTATAATATTTATTATAATCTAATGTATAATGGATCCAGATGGCTTTAGTCTAGATTTTGAAGGCTGAATTTCAATCTCTCTCACAGTGAGAACTGATGCACGAAGGAGGATGGAATCAATCCTTACATTTACATGTATATTTTAAAGAGTAACTTGTGATGACAGGATGGTAATACAAATGCCTATCTCCAAAGTGAACCTTGTAGCCATTCCTGCTCAGAGAATAAAACACGAGTTTAACCCTTACCAGAGCTGCCCATATTGCAGCTGCCCTCTGTGCTCAAACTGTCACCTGAAAACCAAGCAATGCAAACACAGCTGTACTACATTCAAAGGAAAGGAAAACCAGCATTTGCCAAAGAGAAAAGACTGAGACTGAAAGCACGGCCTCTTTTTTCTGTCGTTGTTGTTCTAAATGAGACTATTACAAGCACAGAATAAAAACAAAATTAAAGTTGTAAATAAAAAGGTAATTCACTGTCTCCTTTCCCTGAATATTTTGGGATATGTTTCTTATCAGTTGCCACATTCCACCAGAAACAACTTTACAGATGTCCTAAAATACCAGCACGAGGCATGTGCATCTGGGAATATTTTTTTATGACACAGCATTCAGCCAGTTGGCATTTTGTCCTCTATGCTGGTCACCATTTTTCAATCCAGACTTACAATTTGTTTAATTTGATTGTTCCTCAGAAGGCCCTACAACTTAACTGCCTTTATGAATCACTTAGATTTACTGCCAATCGCAGCTTGTTGTTTTATAATAACCATTTGTCCTGACTTCAGCACTCAGAGATTTCGGGAAGTATTATGGCCGAGGTGTGCTGCAATGGAAGAGCTACCAATATCCAGGTGTAGCTGAGGATGAGAAGTGTGAATGCAGAGATTTACATCGATATTCTTCAGCACCGCATGAAATCGGAAAGAATTTAGGCAGCAAATGTCCCCAGGAAAAAGTAAATCTCCTGCAACAAGGCAGACACCACTATTACAGTAAATTATCACAACCCATGCTTACTGTATCCAAATCAGTGCTGGAGGAGAAGATGAATGAGTGCCTGGGCCCCCCAGAAGGTGAGCATCCCCTGTGTGATACTCACGGCGGTCGCAGAGGGCCCCGTGGTACCCCGGGTGGCACAGGCAGTGCCCGGTGACGGGGTGACAGTCCTCCTCAGCACGGCAGCGACAGGCTTGGCTGCAGCTCTGACCGTATGTGTTTGGTGGACAAGCTTGGGAAAGAGGAAAAGTAAACCAACAGATTCGATTTGTCTTGGTAAATATAGCACTCAAACAAAGAGCAAGCTGAAATTTATTGAATAAAACCCCTGCCTACAGAACGGCACTGTCCTCCGGGACTTCGGATTTATTGCATTTACTTGGGGGTTACTTCACCGCTTGATTTTGTTTCGTTCAGTCAATTTGTGCCCAACTGTCAAGGGCTGGATACAATTCTCTTGTCACTAGAGAAAATCATAGGGAAATGTCAGGTAAAATTGACTGAAATAACAGTGTAACTCACCAGGGACCAGACGTATGGATAAAGACATTCTACCTTTTGCAGAGAGTTTAAACTTGGAAAGATGCTTTGGCACCAATATTTCCGTGGGCTTCACTTTGCCTGGTGACAAGCAAGTCATTTCCATTTTTCTGACTTCTCGTTTCTAGTTCCTATTGGTGGCTCTGAACATATGCACAGCTCAGCTTTGTCTTCCCCTAGGCTTTATCCAGGCCACCTTGCCCAGAGGACATTAAGGGAAAGGAGAGATGGCAGGAGCACTGCTGCAACTGTAGGTTATCCGAGCAAACACAGGAGTGGCAGCTTTTACTGGGAGGGCAAGTAATGTTTAACACATTTATCCAGTTCAGCCTGTGTTGGCTGTCAGAAGGCTGAAAACCTCAAGAGGACAAACCTCACCTGCCCAAACCATACCAGGCAAAAAGTTCAGAACTGGCCAAACCATTTGGGAAAGTGACATGCACATGGACTGCAGCTGTGCACCGTACCCCCACCCTTGGCCAGCTTCACTGCTGCAAAGGTTTCTCCTTCTGCCACAGACACCTAAGAAATTAAATGTTAGCCCATGTTCTTTAGTTATTTGCATCCTTATGACTTACTTCTCTCGCAGCCATGGCCGGTGAATCCCGGAGGACAGCCGCACTCACCGGTCAGGTGGTGGCAGGGGGTGCCCACAGGGCAATGACACCGCTGGGCACAACCCACACCGTAGTGTCCAGGCAAGCAGGCTGCAGGGGGACACCAAATCCCATTAGCACCAGGCCAGGATGACACAGAGCTGCTCCTTCCACTCATCCCTGCCAGCACCTCAAAACTGACTCCGAGTGCAAGGATCCCAACCCGGCTACGGGATGGTCACCCCACAGACACTCACGTTTGTCACAGTGCCTGCCTCGCCACCCCTTGGCACAACGACAAGCTCCTGTTTGGGGGTGGCAGGACACGCTGTGAATGCAGTCGCATCGCTCTTCACACCGCTCGCCATAAAATCCAGGGGGACATGCTGCGGGGAGAAGCAGGCAGAGAGCAAGAGTTGGTGCTGCAGCAGGGACAGAGCAGTGTGCTGCTTGTTCAGTGCATGGTGATGGCTGCTCAGAAGGCTGCATGCCCAGAAAATGTAATTGAAAAAATATATTAAAAATATAAAGCTATTTAGCATTGGTTATTAATAAAAATTCATAAAGTTGCCTAGAGTACAAAACCAGATGATGCAAAGATGCAGCTGATCTGGCAAACCCTGCCTGCAAGGCAATTCCTTTCACATGTTTCCTCCTCGTAGCCTTAAGGTAGAGGAATGCCTCTGATTTTTCAACAAGAGCAGAAGGACATAACATGATTCGCTGTGGTTCTTGAACAGAGACCTGCCCCCAGCGCTCACAGACACACAGTAAGCTCTCACACCTGAATTGTTTCTCACTGAATAGCAGAAAATTCAGATACACACAAGGAACAGACTCCACGCTGCAGCTAACACAGCTGATTGCAGAAGAGAGTGTCCAAAAAGAGCCCCTGCAGCAGGAGCTGCCCTCACCGGCATCGCAGCGGTCCCCAGTCCAGCCGGAGTGGCACAGGCACTTCCCGGAGTGCTGGTCACAATCCCCATGGTGGCAGCTGCAGTTCTGCCTGCAGCCCGCTCCGTACCTCCCGTCCTCACACTCTGCAATGAGACAGCATAGTGAGAGCACAGTGACAAGAAGCACAGGAGTACCAAAGGGCTGAGAACACCTACCAAGCTCGCAGGATGTCCCTGTCCGGCCCTTGGGACACTGGCACTCGCCTGTCACGGGGTCACAAGCAGCCTGGCTCGGGCAGATGCAGCGATGCAGGCAGCCAGCACCGTGCCACCCCGGGGGACAGGCTGTGGAGAGGAGAGAGCAGCAAAGCCACGGGTTAGGAGGGCAGGAGGACACAGGTTGGACACAAATTTTCACCTTCTGTAGCCCCAGTGGCTAAGCCTCCTCAGAGCTGGGCTCAAAGCTGAAGCTCCCAGCACCTTTCACATGTTCTGGATTTAGTCTGTGCCTGGAAGAAGATACTGTAATGATGTGAATCAGTCAAACTCATGCGACAGTACAGTAGAGCATAGTAAAAGTGTGTGTTCTGGTGTCATAAAAGGAGTTTTATGGATTTTTCTCCCTGGCCATACCTTCTTGGCAGGTGGCTCCTCCCCAGCCGGGGGTGCAGGTACAGGTCCCTGTTACGTGGTCACAGAGTGCTCCGTTGTGACAGTTGCAGGTGTGAGCACAGCCCTGCCCAAATCTGTTCCCCTGGCATGCTGCAACAAGAGGAGTCCGTGATCAGAGAGCATCCAAGGAGGAACTCCATGACAAACCCAGTGCCAGTTGCAAATTGTGTTCAGTCAACACGCCTTGCACAACTTAACGTGTGTAAGCCCATGCATTAACTGTGCTTGACACAAAATGATGTGCCTTAAAAATATGTATCATAGAATGTTCTGAGGAGACTTCCATAAAAGGGTAGGATGGCTGGGGTGATGGATCAGCTGTCATCCCCCTGCCCTGCAGAATGCCTTTGTGCTGAACTAATGGTCCAGCAGCACCACGGGCCTGACAGCCTGGGTATTTATTTGCATCCTGGTAAGAGACCTGACAACTTCATTGTTTTCATTGTTCATTTTTCACAGCTGGATGCACCAGCTCACCCAGAGCCTCATTCTTTGGTCAGAGAAGAGTGATATTTTCAACACGTTCAGTTAAGCAGCTGGCTCCCAGGTGAAAGCTTAATACAACCATCTTGCTGCAGTGCTGCCACCCATGAAGAATGGCCATGTTAAAATTTCTCTGGTCTCCGTTGCTCTGAAGGTTTGGATAGCTTTATTTGGTGGAAAATGGACAACTCTGCTGCTCTGTTTTCTTGGAACATCCCCCACAGTAAGCAGAGTGACTTGGTGAGTTTGGAGAGCCTCATTGCACGGCTGTGTCTGCATCAGGCAGCTCCCACTCACTCGCACAGAATGGTCAGAGCCTCTCCTCCCTGCAGCACTGCTGGCACGAGCAGCTCAAATCCCTGAGCCAGAAAAGTGTCCTGCACTCGCTGAATGGGACATCTCCCAGGATCACACCCAAACTATCACTTCCCACAAGAACCTCTGTGCTTCTGAGGGTGCCAGCTGGCAAAGCACAACGGAGTGCTGCAGGAGGACATGTCCCTGGGGACAGGATGGAGGAGTGAAATCATCCTGACCTCGAGGGTGCATTTGGTTGACAGTATCTGACCCATTCACAGCCCTTCTCTTCCCACTTGAGGACTTCCAGCTTCTAGACACGGTTCTCACAGACACCATTTCTCCCAGGACTTCTCAACAATATTCATTTTTTGACATCGCCTGGACCCCATCCATATTAAAACCACAAGAAAGTGCAGGAGCGCAGTCCCATCACAGTCAAAGATTGCTCTACAAATGTGGACTGATTGCCAAGTTCAAGTCGATGGGTTCAGCCCATCTTATAGAGCTTTGGCTCAGTTTTGGGAGCAGAACTAAACATTTCCACAATACAGACCAGAACTATATCATAACCAAGCCAAAGGAAAAACCAGCTCATAACCGTGTCCCCTGACTGGTTACTGGTGGTTTGCATGAGGTTTTGGAGTATGTGTGCTAAGCTCTTGTTATACTTACCAAGAAGACAGAAGAGTTTTCTAGTGAAAACTGTAGTAAGAAAGCAGAAATTTCTAGAAGTGTTTAAATCTTTAAGTGTTCTACTGGGTGCACACAAACTTCTTTTAGCTTCTCTGTAGGGCAACCCTAGTTATCAAATCACTTTTCTGAAGAATAAGATAAGTGATATGTTGCAGTTATTTTTACAAAGTTCCTCAGCTGAGTGTATGAATATCCCCAGGGCTTTTTCTCTTCTCTTTATGATGAGTGCAGAGGAAAGAAGCATCAGCAAGGTTTAAATTATTACACTTCTTCCTGCTTCAACATTTTCGTCTCTGTGCCTTTCCTCCATGAAAGGAGAAATTATTCATTCAAAGTCTTTAAAATCTGCTTTTACACGCAGAGAGAGGAGCACATGAAACTGGAAGCCAAAACATTCAGTCTGGAAGTCAACATCGATCAAAAGCATAGGGGAGCATGGGGAAAAAGATGAGCACTAAAGCTCAATGGGGTGCCCAGAAGATTGGATTTCATGCAGCTTCTGTGGATTATGCTCCCCAAAATCATGTTAATACACCAGGAAATTTGCAAAGTCAAGTGCTCACATACTATGAAATGTCACAGCTCTGGTTTTTGGTGCCCCTGAGCAGAGACTCTGAAAGAACCAATCTTTCTGCACTCTTTATTTGCAAAACTAATGTGGCCTCTGTAAGGGAAACTACTTCTTGTGAAGGTCCTGGGGAGCAACAGCTGCTTCAGAAAGAGTCAGTTTTGGTACCAAAAGCAGGGCAAAATGCCTCTGCTGAACGTCCATACATAACGTGACAGCATTTTGTTATTGTTCCTTCTCTTTTTTGGAGATCACAAAATTCAGATGTGTCTGTACGCAGAAAGGAAGGTTAAATCTCTGGCACAAAAGGATGACAAGTGCCGAGTCATCACTTATAGATATCTGTGGCATCATGACAGCCAACAAAGCAGTTTAATTCTTCTCAAACATTGATATTATATCTGCAACTCTTTCTTGGATGCCTAAAATATCTCAGATGGACACTCGTGAAAAAAATGAATTGCCAAACACAACTGTAAGAGCTTGCTTGGCAGATTTTATCCTAAAGTATTATAATTCATTTATAAACAATTGCAAAGCATGGTCTTGGAATGGGAAGTGTTGGGCAGCTTTAACAAAAGGCATTACTGTCCGTTTCTCCTGTAATTAGATATAGCATACAAAACTCACTGCATGGCCACCTTAAGATCAATTCAAACCCCATGATGTCAAAATTATTCCTCAATATCCTCCAGCACATTGCCTGCAATCTGATTACTCGAAAACAAATGCTTATCTCCCAGCTGCCAGAGCTGGCGAGCCACAGGATAGAGTAGGGTGAATATTAACACCAGGCAGGGACAGGGAGGGGTGCACAACCAGATGACCTGAAAAGGGGCACTAGCCTCTGTTTTACTAATAACTCTGTAGTGTGAGGTGCTACCAGATGATGACGTTAAATTCAGAATGGAGATTCATCATACAGCCAAGGGAAGAGCATGATGCTCTACCACAGCACTATCTGACCTTGCTGTTTTACTTATAGACACAAGAGGCCTCGTAGGATTTGGAATCTTAAACCAAAGGAGAAATAAATTAACTGGCACAGGGTTCTAACAACTGCAGTGCTAGTGGATGGATAGCTTCTAGGGGCCGCAAGGCTGTTGACAAAGAGATGTATTTCCTAAATGAATTTAATGAAATATGAAGGGAGAAAGCTTCCCATCTCCAGGATAGCCCAAAAAGCTGGCAAAGGACAAAGGGACAGACTGCTGGATCAAAAGGGCCAGAGATCCTATGGGAGAAATCCTTTTGGAGGACAGGTTGACTGGTGGAGGGCAAATGAGGGAAAGATGCCCGGAGTAAATGCAGCCCTCCAGAAGGGCTGGGTATATTACAGTGGACTGCTTCAATGCAAGTATTATTTATGAGGTGCTAAGGGATTTGATTTAGTAGTTGGGTAGGGATAGTGATAGGAGGATGGTTGGACTAGATGATCTTGTAGGTCCTTTCCAACCTTATGAACCTATGAACCTATCATTTCTCACCATTTTCTAAGTTAAACATATTTTCTATTGCAGAAATCTGCAGAATGTGGATCAAAGAAATCTTGGAAATAAGCATTTACTACCAAAAAAAAGTTAGCTCCATGTACATTGCTGCTTCAGACCATGGCTCTACAGCACAGTGCTCAGAAAGCAGTCATGTTTTCAAAAGGAAGTATAGACCATGGCATCATCCTGAGGTGAGACCAGGAAATTAATTGAGAAGTTAACACCTGAAAATACTTGTAATGCCATGTAGCTAAAGAAAATAGTATCATTTCCTATGAAATTTGGTGACTAATTTCTCAGAAGAGCCAATTTTATATGGTATACACACAGGCACACAGAAAAGTCTTATTAATCCCAAGACTGTGGGATAATCAACACGTATGAAAACCCAAGAAACTGACACTTTAAAATAACAAATTAGGATTCTAGGTAGAATTACTTCTACAATTATTTTCTCCTGGCTATGTAATATAACAGTCCCAGCTCTCATTTTTCCACACTGTACGTTTGTAATCTGCCATGTCATAATTGAAAGCTATCTGAGATACACAAGAAACACAGACACAACAAATCATCTCTTCATACTTCTCAAAACATAAAGCTGAGGTTCACCGTACGGTCCAGTAATAGCATTGCTATTGAACCAGTGATGCTTAAAATGCTTGAAAAAGTCCCAACATCAGCTGAAAACAAGAAAAAACTGCTGCTAAAAAGCGTTTCCTCTTTTTTTGCTACTGTTGGACAAGAAGATGACCCATCCAACGCATGTGTCACCCTGTATCCCCCAGCCCCACACCCAGCAGAGCCCAGCTGTGTCGCAGTACATACGCTGCTCGCAGGTCTTGCCCCGCCAGCCCGGGAGGCAATGGCACGTCCCCAGGACATGGTCACAGCCTGCAGCGTTCTTGCAGTTGCACACCTGGTGGCAGTCAAGCCCAAAGAATCCTTCTGGGCAAGCTGAAATTGCAAAACAACCGTTTTTTATCATTTGAGCAAAGTTCTGTTTGTTTTTGTTTGTTTGTTTGTTTTTTCTCCAGAAGCTTTATTTCAGAGACCTGAAAACACTGCCATCTCCTAAGACTCTAGTTAGGAGGTTGCAAAACTGTTTCAGTGTTTCTGTGATGATGGAAAAGCCCTTCCCAGCCCTGGGACAAAGCACCAGTTGGTGCATTGGGAACGTGAGGCAACTTGGCAGCTCCAGTCTCCATCCCTGCATCCTCACGTGGGCTTGGCCCACGTGGGTGGATTGTCAAGAGCACGGCAAAAAGCACATCCCTGCCAAAAGGAAGCCAAGCCACTAAAAACAGAAGTGCTACAGCTCCTGGGAGAAGAAGTGCCAGAAAGCTGTACCAAGGGCAAGCCACCCACACGTTTTCTTCCGTCTTCGTTTTTTTGGAACCAACCTAACTGTTCTGGCTGTAATTTTCTGTCTGAAAAGGTAAAACAGATCAACGCAGAGCAAACACTCAGCCTGCCTGAAAGAAAATGTGGGAAACAGGGGCCGATGGCAACTGCAAGCAACAGGCACAAAATTCTACTTTCAGCTCTTCCAACAATCTACAAAGATTCACCCAATCTGAGTGATTCGGAAACTAGAATGTGGTTGGTTTTTATTTTCTCTCCCAATTGTATCACTCAAGTTTCCCCCTAATCTTCACCCCTGTTTTGAAGAAGGATATTTAGCCACTTTGTCCTCTTTTTAATTCCTCTGGTACAGGACACAACACAGACAACTGTCTGGCTTTTCCAATATGGTCACAGTCTACCAGAGACCACCAGTGCCTTTGGTATATCAGCAAGTAGCAAATATCTCTCAAATAGTATGACTTAATTTCTAATTAAATGGACTCAAACCAGTTGATTTGGCTTGTCAGCTCCTGATGTCATAACTAAGACAACGTAGCAAAGGAGTCACAGGACATGTATTGTTCTTTTTGAGAATGACAGCCCTGTGTTCATGCATTACATGGAATTTTTGTACTCTAGAGCAAAAAACCAACAAAACAGAACAAAAACATATAGAAACAGAGTTAAAAGAAATGACTTTTAAAAGCATCACAACACAGCTAAGATAAATCAAGAGGCATGCTTGGCAACAGAGCTTTGAAAAGAATATTTGTTTCAGAGAATAACCCCTGGTAAGAATGAGAGGGAAACACCAAGCCCTATTTAACACAGCCCATGCTGCTGTGTGAGCAGGGAGGCTGTGCAGCACCTTTCTTCCCATCAGAGGGCAGCAGGGTCCTGCGAGTGCTGCCACTTCCCTCTAACGCTCACAAATTGGCTGATAGGTTCTTCTAAATAAAATAATAGTAACGACCATAATTTATAAAACCTTCAATCATTTAGAAACAGTTTTTGGAACGTTTGACTCTGTGCTGTTCCTGCTGCGCACAAAACTGTATTTTTTGGTATGGTCTGCACAAAGATACAGTGCCACAGCAACCTCCTTCGCTGATGCCACAGCAATGTCCCTAAGAAATCCGGACCGTCTTTTCCAACTCATTTCATAGAAAATGATCTGTAGGATTAGTTAAGTTGAAAGGTTGTTTGTTCTTAAAGAGCACAGATGCACAGATCCGTGGTTTTCCATGCACAAAAGGAGAGGGAGCAGCGTGAGGACAGCACCTTTTCCACAGAAGGTCCCGGTCCATCCCGCACTGCACGTGCAGGCTCCGCTCACGTGGTCGCATGCAGCCCCATTCTGGCACTGGCAGCTGTGCAGGCAGCTGGGGCCAAAGCTTCCCTCAGGGCATCCTGCAACAGGGAATCCAAAACAGATGATGGGTGAATGAATGGTGGAGCAGAGAGGAATGTTTAGAGACATAGGAATTCATACTGCTCGCAAAAGGGGAATCGAGGCGTTGAGGTAATGCCCTAAAAGTGATATCATTAAGTACTCTCCTCGGGCTTATTTTGTTCAAGTCCACTTTGTAGAAGAATGTCGGGGTGTTAAAAGGCTGAACTCTGAACAGGAAAAAAACATATTGATCGTGAGAGCTGCAAAGCCTGTGATTCCATACTTTCTGCTTGAGGACACCGAGCACACTGGTCTAGCACTGCTAACTCGCTCACATCCTCTGGGATATCCATTGCCAGGAGGGGAAGCCTCCCAGCCCCTGTGCCTCCTTGTGAGCCATGTCCTCTCTTTCCCTGCAAATCCTCATCCCCTAGAAAGCTGGAGAAAATACGGAATGTGGTGGCCTCCTGCAGAAAGCTGCATAATTCACTCTCAGGCTCGCTTTAAAACACATTACATTCGGGGGACAGCCTAACACATTACATCTGGGGGACAGATTAATGGTTACATCTCCACAGCAGTTCATGTTCAGAGTTTGAAAAGATTCACATGGTATGCTCTATCTGAAGGAAAAGGCAGCACTTGAGAATGAAAATAACTTCTTCCAGAGTTATAGGAAAATCGATCAAAAATGGGGCCAGTTGCCTAATTGACACTAGATAATTTGGACAAAGCTAAAGTATAGAGATGCCTAGGCATCATGTATATATATATATATAATTAAAATGGAACAGAACACAGATTGGAAAAAGCAGCAAATCTATAGAGGGAATGTCAGGGGTTGCCAAAAGCTTTGTCAGGAGCAATGGCTTCTTGCATTGCCTAAGTCAGAGAAGATGATGACCAGCTCTTTGGCTGCTTCCTGTCTGCAGAGGTGACATTTTGAGAGAGGTCAAGAGAGAAGGACAAGTGGAGCTGGCAGCTACAGCCTTCCCATAGCTGTCCTTCCATTCCCTCTGGGGCAGAAGTAACAAGAGCCCTAAGAGACACTTTTGAGGGTTTCTGCCTTTAGGTCACCACTCCAGATTACATATTTTGACATTTCCGTGTGACACCAGCAGTTAATTCTGCCTGCACTACAGAGATTCTGGTAGCTGGATCTCTGCTACTGTAAGACAGACTGATCAATCGATAAAATCTTTTTTTTCTTGTATTCAATAGTAACAATAATAATAAAAATAAGAACAAAATAGCTTAACTATGCAACTTACTGCCATGAGACGAGTGGACACCAAATGTTTGCATGGAATCAAAAAGGAAATAGGCACATTAGTTGGAAGAAAATGCCAAACTGTATTAAATATAGACATATTGCTTCTGTTTTAAGAAACTTCCAAATGACAAATTGCTGAAGCCTGGGAAAACATATCTAAAATTCTCAATACGACTGTTTTTATCTTCTGCGGGCATCTGCAACTGACCCCTGTTGGAGATGGAGACCCTGGGTCACTGGGAAGGGACATTTTTGTTGTTAATTAATGGTGGACCCTAAATCTTCCTGATCCTACATCTGTTATGTCCACATAAAGCACTTCTATATGCCTGGTATTAAAGAGTATTTATGAAGATGTGCATACCTACAACTGTATAAACATAACCAATATGGAAAATTTTATGCTACTTACAAAACATACATCAATCTCATTACAAGATTCAAAATAGGCATTTAGGTCTGAAAATAACTTGTCTGGAATCCAAATTAGTGACAGCATTAGACCCTGCTGAAACCCCACAAGAGGCTGTGAGGAGGACAAGTTTCTGCTCCTTGCTTTTCCAAAATCCCTCTGTTGACAGAAGTGTGACTCACTCTGCTCGCAGTGTTTCCCAGTGAATCCTGGCTCACAGAAACAGGAGCCAGTGACAGGATCGCAGCTCCCATCACTGTTATTGCAGGCACAGGAGTTTTTGCAGTGCTGTCCCCAATGGACGCTACTGCAGGCTGCAATGCAAAGCAGTGTTTGTGTTGAGAATGAGCTCTGAGCTTGGCTGACAGATGATTTCCCTTCTAAATAAGAGAACAGAAAGGATGCAAAATATGCACTCGACATATAGGCACTATGGACTAGACTGTCAGCTGTGCAGCAAGTGGTGCAAATCAATGGAAGTAAATACAGATTTACCCCAGCTGAAAGTAGGGACACAAAGGCATATACCACAGCATGTCGTTAAAACTGTTCATTCACAGTTACTCCCCATCCATCAGCCACAGAGACTTTCATAGACATAAAATATCAACTATCAACTCACACAGCTGAAATCTGCATAACTGGGAATAGCTGGTGTCTGCAAGTAACTTGTTAGCAACCAGCTATCTGCAGAAGTTATGAATGAAAAGGCAGCTTCTTCCCGGCCTGAAAGCTGGGTGTCTTTCTGCCTTTGTCAAGGACAGGGAAATGGACTCAGCAGAAGTGTGACTGGATGAGATTGGCTGCTGTGTGTTAGGCAGGGATTCAGACTTCAAATAATCTAATAGCCAGGTTTCTAGACTTGAAATGACAGAAGAAAATGGGAGCCTCAGAAGTGTGCTGTCTCAGAAAATCAAGCTTCTTTCAGGTGTGTAAGAAAGGCTTGAGTGCATCATGTTAGAACACTTGCATTTGACTTTCAGAAAGACAGATAAGGATTCCTCATTTCTGTGCAGAGGGATATTTTTATTTTAGTACAAACTATTTATTGGATGGGAGGGGAGCAGGGACAGGCAACGTCCTAAGAGAGAAAAAATACATGCCTCTTCCTGTCTACTGAGAAACGTGTGTTTTATCTCTCTATCTCCATACGAGTGCCTGAACTCTTCTGAATCTAAACGAAAACAAAATCAAAACAAACAAGAAGGAACTCCATACTTGAGAATTTACAGGGAAAGGGGGACAAGAAAGCTTGGTTTCATGGGATTGCTTGCATTGTCTGGAGAGTTTCTACAGAAAATCATAGCAGATTTTCAAACAGTTGCAAATCACCCTGAAGCAGTTTTTCTCTCCCAGCGGTGTGTTGACAGTGGCTGCTGGAAAAGAAAAACATCCCTTGTTTTAAGAGAAGCACTGCTAAAACTGGAAGCATGACTAAGATTTCTTTTCCAAATTCGGGGAGATGAAACATGGACACAGAGAAACCTCACCGCTCTGTTAGAGCGTCGCACTGTTTTCATTCTGAAAATCATATAACACGATTATGACAGCGTGCCACAGCCAAAGCGCAGCATCTCCTTCCTTTCATGTAAGAGTAAGGATGAATATGTCAATTAGGACCAGAAAAAACGGTTTTGGAGCTGAATATCTGTTTCATGCCCAGGCTGCAATAGCCGAAGAGCTGCCTTACTGAGAGGTTTCTCCAAAACAACTTTTGTCATAGCACTTCCCAAACAGAAATAAAAGCTTTTCTTCGCCATGGTCACATAATTCTTTAGACAGCCTGAGGATTTCTGGAAAGTTATCTAAATGGCTCCACGTATTTCAGACTGGTTGGACTTATAATTCATGAGTTGGTGGAGGCTTCAGATTCTCCCAGAATTCTCTTCAGCACCAGGCCTGAGAAGGAAGCCAGATCCAAAAGTTACTTCTGTCAACACCTGCAATGAATTGGCATGAATTTCAACTTTAGAGAGAGGTTTGTGCTCTGTTGGATCTTTTTGCAAGAGGGACCATAACAAATCAAGCAGATAAGATGCAGATGGAAGAAAAGGAGAGAAGAAATCAGAATGGGTTGACATTCTGATGGTGCTGTCCAAAAGGGGCACATCTGGGTTCTTACACTGCCACCAACACAGAGAGCTATGCTAAAGTCAACAGAAAGATGAGCTCCTCTTCCAGAGAACAGAGCTTCTCCCAGCATTTGTATGCACAAGTTAGAGGGTGACCTTAAGACACAAGACTGCACATGTCATTCACTTGTTGGATAAATCTCCCCTAAACAATAAGAAAAATGGAGAATTAATCTTTAAACTAATATGTGCTGGAAATGAAAAACAGAACTGTCAGTCAGAGTGCTGACACTGGGCGAAGGGATCCACAGTGTTGAAACAAGAGCTTATATCAATACTTGGTGCTTCATCAGCCATCTATTTCAACACTTCGAACCTAGATAATTAAGGATTATATCCACCCAGGCTGTGCAAACCCATAAATACACCATTTCAGAAGCAATAAGATTAGCAGAAGTATATTAAAAAAAAATGTAATAGGCTAAGAACAAACAGAGCTGGCTCTTACAGTAGCAGATGAGTTTGTGAGATATCACATGCCATGGATAGAAAGTCAATGTTTGACTTACGGTGCCTGCAGTCATGGCCAGTCCAGCCAGGGGGACATGTGCACTCCCCAGTGACGTGGTGACACAGAGCATCACTGCTGCAGCTGCATGGCAGCAGGCAGTTTTGTCCATAGTATCCATCAGGGCAGGCTGAAACCAGAGGAGCAGACTGCAATTTCACCTAGATAATAACTCATAGATCTTTTCAAACAAGACAGTGACAGCCTGGCCCCTAAAACATGCACCAGCTGAATCCAGAAAGCAAAACGGTGAAATGAAGGAAGCACCTGCAGTTTGTGCACTGAGTGGACAGGGCTGAATCCTGTAAGTGGAATAGTTTTGCCTTTTGGATACTTCTGCCCACCACTATCAGCCAGAGGAAGAATCTTCTCCAAAGCACTGGGTGATTTTCTGATGAACAAGTTAAAAACACGTGCCAGCACTGAAGCCGTGCACGAAGCACTCTGTCCTGAGTGCCTGTCTGTCCTGGCAGCCTTAACACACTCAGCTGGGGAAGGAGCTGTGCTCCAGCAGCACAGACTCTCATGGTTTGTGATGGGTCTGCACAGACAGTGCTGATATTGCTCCTTGTCCTCATGCTTTGATACAGTTAGTGTGACCAAGCAGCACTGCTGCCTGCATAACCTTTGGGGACAGTTTCTCAGCACCTTTCACCAAGGAATCAGAGCTACAGTGTAAGCATTACAGCTAATAAATACTGCATTTCTAAGTAAATACAGCTTTAATTATAACATCAATATGGGATGCAGTTTAGCCTTTCATTGGCATTTATATATTATCCCCCTCTGTCTGCAAAACAGTCAAACCCAACCTGGGGAATGCCTCAGGCTGCAGAGTGCTTTAATTTGGGTCAGCGTCCCTAGTGCCACAAACACCTCACAGAACAGAAAGAAGGCAAAATCCACACCAGAAGCTGAATTTTCACCCTGGTATTATATTATCTCTGCAGACTGAAAGCGCTTTCAAGGGAAATCTTCTGAAAGAGCCAACAGAATCCTATAGTGCAGCATACAGGAATACATCTAAAGGCTGACGCAAAGGCTCTCTTCCAGTTTGCCTTGCATGTCTGCTTTTTGGTTTGGTTTCTGATACAGTAGCACTGGAAGCATAGGGGTATATCTGAAAAATGAATTTCCACACTCAGCGTAGGAAAAACAAGACAGAGAGTCAGGAGAAGAGGGCTGTGTTTGTATTTCTGTTGGGCTTGGTGCAGGCAGAGCTCTGAAGAGTTTCTAGCTAGTGTCACCAGCACCCTATGTTTCACACCCAGCACCACCTCCAGTGCGAATATCAAAGAGGTATCCTCCAGCCCCACTGCAGTGCAGTATCCCAGAGATTTTATTCACCCCTTTATTAATTTCCCAAAGTAATGCACTCCTTTTTGTTTCTTTCATTGATTCCAAGTCCTTCTCTGATAGGATCAAGTGACCTCCAGGGGTATCTTGCAGCCTGAACCATTCCCTAAGTCTCTGCAGGGGCTAAAAAAGTACAGTGTGCACCCAGACCAGCATACAAATCACTATTATTAATTGGAGCTGGGGGGACAGGATAGGATAATGGCATCAAGCTCCCTTTTTATGAGCAATCCCACTGAGTGGATGCAATAAGTTCTTCTCCAAGACTTACCCTTTACCTGTGCTGAAAGAGAAGCACACTGTGTTGCAGCAGTTTTGGAGGAGAAAGCCACAATCCAGCTCCTCACCCTATTTGCCAAAGCAAAGCAACCTACACTAACCCCATGTGGAACATACCTCTCTCACACGTGGCACCTGTTTTCCCAGCTGGGCAGATACAATGCCCGGTCTCTGGGTCGCAGGGAGCTCCCCCACAGTTGCATCTCTGTTTGCAGTCTACCCCAAAACTCCCGGGATGGCAAGCTGTCCAGAAGAAACCCAAACAGCTGATTAATAAAGCAAAGCATTTGAAAGATAATAGCAATTACCATGTACAGCAATTTTAAACAGAGCTGTGCTGGCACACAGCGATCTGTGTCAGCTTCAGCGTTTCACACTAAGAGCAACTGTACCCTTTTATCTGCAGTTTCTGCATCTGAATCTAAGGTTCATGGTAAGCTTTCCCATCTAGTGTGTACCTCCCAGGGAAACAAGCAGTGAGTACCTACAGGAATGGCATTTTTCTCCATGGAAACCAGGCGGGCATGGGTGCTTGCAGGCTCCTGTCTCATGGTCACACGTAACGTCGGAGGAACAGTTGCACCTCAGTTTGCAACCAGCCCCATAAAAGCCAGGTGTGCATGCTGGAAAATGCAAGTAAAGGCATGGTGTGTGTGAGCAAACAGAATTGCTGAAGAAACTTCACAGAAGTCCAAACAGCAATCAGCAGGAATTGACAGGAAAATGTACTGCAAGATGTATTTCAGAGGTGTTGATAATGAAGTGGAAGCAATATTTAAACACATGCACACACAGTGCATAGAAGTTGGTGCATAAATGTAACTCAGAAACAGAGTGCCAGAGTACTTGAGGCTATATTCAACTACTAGGATATGAAATAGCATCACTGCTATTCTCCACTAAACTCCCAGAAGCAGTGCAGTAAATCCGATGCGTTACTGTGTGCCCAGAGAGAAGTTCGAAGGGAGAATATTGCTTTACTCCAGTGCTGTCTTCAGAGACACTCAAACAGGAATGCAGAACACAATTCTCTCTGAACTATGCCCAAAACTACACAGAATAAGCGAGATTCAAAGACCTGGAAAGCTGGAGGAAAAGCAGCATTACAGAAACCATTTACAAATAAGCCTCCTTAAATAAAACACAATTTTGCCACTTATTTGATGTCTGCATGGTAAACAAAAAAGGAGCAGAAGCGAAAACCCCCACAATGTCCATCAGTTAGGGTTGTAATAGAATTTGGTTTCTAGATTTCTGTTGTCATTTCATCAGGCTAAAAAAAAGCAGCACTGCTGCACTGTATTCCCAGTGGTGTCCCTGCAGGCTCTGTGATATCAGGCACTCACAGAGGCTGCAATATGAAAAGCCAGAGACCAAATAATTAGCAGAATGTGAATTTACCATTAGCAGCAGCACAATAAAGCACGTGCGAGGAAGAACGAGACATGCAGAGAGGACAAAGGGATAAACAGACAAGGGGAATGTCCCTTCCTGCTGTACCTCTCTGGCACTTCTTGCCATGATATCCAGGCTTACAGGTGCAGGTCCCATTCAGTGTGCTGCATCCCAGTGTGTGCTCCTTCACGCACTGACACTCCTGCGAGCAGCCTGCACCAAAGGCCCACCTGGGACAGGCTGCAGCCAGGTGAAAGGGAATTGTTAGGTCTGTAATTAGGTGTGAGTTACCTGAAATCACGCCCTTCTGCAGGATGTGATGACTGCAAAAAGCAAAATGTTCATTTTTAATTTCAGCAAATACGTCCACTTCCCTATGGCAGTGTCTATCAACGTGTGGGTGTGTAAAACACAGTTTATATGGTTCCTATATGAAGTAATTTGTTCCATTCCAAGCAATATGTGGTGAATGCAAGAACAAGAAATGTTTTGAAGCAAACTTAGTTAAGTTTTGGAATGAAAAATATTCGGATATAGCCCTGTTTCATGACAAAAAAGTAATAATCGAGCAAGTATTTTCTTCTTGCATGGGTTTTCCAAACAAAAAGTGAGTGCAAAGAAACTGGACTGCCTATTTCATAATATTTTTATGTTTTGATCATTTTATTTCCATTTAACATTTGATTGTATACATTAATGTTCCTCTGCACTATGAGCATTTCCACTTGAGGAAAAAACGTGCTTGTCTCATCTAGGAAATCCATGCAAGGAAGGAGACACAAATTTAGGGAAAGCTAATGTTTGTGCTATTAACTTTTGGTTTACCATAGGGTGAGCAGTGAAATTATCAGACTTGAACCTTATCCACAATCCTAACTTAAACATGCCCAACCCAACTCCCACCTCTAGTCCTCACCTTTATGCATTAACAAACCTCAGGCCTTACAGCAAGGATTGATTGCTGCAGGAGAAGACAAATGGGAGTTTCTAGGGCCCCGTACAGTGTGTGAGAAGTCCTCTGTCTTCTGTTCCCTTCTCACTGCAGAGCTCATAGCCTATGCTCATCCCCAGTGTGAGCTCTCCTGCTAACACTGCTAAGCAAGGCCCGTCCCAGAGCCTCTCTCATTTTCTACAAATGTGGAATCTTTGTCAGTCTTCTATGCAGTGCACACATTAAATAAGCAGATCAGGAAGGGCTGCTGGGACTTACTGAGGTGGCAGAAGCGTCCGTACAGCCCGGGGTCACATAAGCAGGCCCCGTACAGCCGGTGGCAGTGGCCGCTGTTGGCACAGATGCATGGTTTGTTACAGTTCTTCCCAAAGAATCCCTTGGGACAACCTTTGGAGTGAATAAATGCAGTTGTTAAGGATTTAAATTAGCACCAAGTCAGCTCTCTTTTTGTGGGTACTACAGAAAACACAACGTTGCTGGCCTTGGGCTGAGCCTCTGGTGCAATGCCGTTGGTGCAATGCCCTTGCCACCCGTTTTCTTGCTTTTATTTAAACAGACATCACTCGAGGCACTCCATGGGGCAAACGGTCTCACAAATTGGACACTATTCTCATGTCACCCCAAGGATGCCCCACACATCATGACATCCAGGCAGAAACAAGGGGAGATGGGGTGGCCTCAGGCTCATGCTAAACCCAGAAGGATGAGGGAGCTCGTACCGTCTTCACAAAACGGTCCCTGGACTCCTGGCGGGCAGTGACACTGCCCCGTGATGGCATCACAGGAGCCTCCATTCTGGCACATGCAGATACCAGCACAGCCATCACCATACGTCCCCTGGGAGCAAGCTGCAGGGAGAGCAGAAAGAGTGAATGGGCCCCGACATCCCATCCCTGTGCCCTGCATGGAGCAAAATGAGGCTGCAGGCATCAGAACTGGGAGGAAATCAGTCCCTGTAGTCAAACAAGCTCTGAGCAATGTCATCATCTTTCTATACAAGGCAAAAACATTCACCTCATGTTTACCAGATGATTCTAAAGTGATATCTGAAGTATCTGAGCTTACTCAAGTGAAGGAATTTTCCTAGGAAGTGACAAGCTTGAAAATACAGCTTTATACATTCAGAAATACATATTTGAAATGTCTCCCATCCTCCAGTAACTATTAGGAAAATGTTGTGCTTTTGTAGCACATTCTCTGAAATTCCACAGCTGACCACATACAGAAGTAGGTCCACAAGAGCATGGGACTCCTTCCTAATGCTCTGATTACTCTGGTAACAAAAAAAATAAAGAAGTGAAATAGAGTATTGTTCCACTGTTTGCAGCTTGAGCTAGCTGAGTAAATGCAGTTGCTGGAGTCATTTGACTTAACTGACATTTTATCAATGTACATTAAGAAACTTGACATTTCACATCAATTTCCATTTGGTTTCTATGGTGTATTATTATAGAAATATAGTTCCAGATTTCTCAGCTGCTTAGCTTACCCTAAACCCATGAACTATGCCATTCTTTTTTTTTTTCTTTTTAGAAAGAAAGGAAAAGGAATGAAAGCCACCTCATATGGTTACTTCTCAAAGATTGGATGCTGTATTTATTCCTGTCATTGCTTGCTTCGTTGGACTGCAGGTATGGCTTAATGCAGCTCCATTACTCTGAATCTCTAAGTGCCAAAGTTAAATTCCATAACTTTACATGCATGGGTATCTAGTGTAAATATAGAGCAAAAATGTTATTATTATTTATGAAGTGAACTGAAGAATTTCCTGTCCTGAAATTTTTATAATCTATCCAGAACCCCTAGAGCACCATGAATGTCAGTAAAATATTCCCAACTTGGCAGCCTGAGTAGTTGTAGGTAGAAATCATTATTTTAATTCTCTTCATTCCTATTCCTTCAGCTGTCCTTGGTGTTTACAAACCAAAACCAGATTGGTCTTCAGAAATAACTAAGGGCAGACTGATGATGATTTCAATCATTTCCTATAATTTTTGTTTCTGTGATGATGCCTTCTAAACAAACAACTGAGCACCACTGACAATTGACACTATGCGATGTTATTGTTCCAGGTGGTTTGCACACATACTTCTGAAACTGAAGGACCTTCTACAGAGAGGGAAGAATAAGAAGAACAAACTGAGAAACACAATGTGCAATACTAAAAATTAACCACTCCAGGAAACTGTTCGTACTAAAAAGGATGGTTAGAAGGAAGAAACAAACAGTTCAGTGTTACCAAGATAATTAAAAACAAAAACAAAAACAATTGTGATTCTGTAATGGAAAATCCAAGTTTAGCACATTTGCACCCCAGGCAGTCACACCACCTGCTAGGACAGTCCTCTGAAACTCAGCTGGGCTAGCTGGAGAGCAAAGCATTGCAAGAACACTGCAGCACCAGGCACCTCCAGCAGTGAAATGAATAGGAATTGTACCAACATGAGCACTTTGGATGGGGCACTGCAGTGTGTGTGATGGCAGGGACCTCACTGTCTGAAGGTTTGTTGTAGCATCCGTACAATTTGTACCTAACGTGTCATGCTGTAATAAAATGTTGATCTGGAAAGGAAAAAGCTGCGCTCCTGCATGAGTTTTTTGGATTAAAAGTGCAACAGTTTATTCCTCTTTCCTACCTATCTTCAGTGTCACAGCTCCAGGACAAAGTCACTGCCTTTCAAACAAATTCAATGCACTGTACTCACTTTCATTGCAGATAATGCCGGTCCACCCAGGTGAGCAAACACAGCCACTGTTCTCACTGTTACATCTGCCTCCATTCATACAATCCTCACAGCTCAAGCTGCAGTCATTGCCAAAAGTGTTATCAAGGCAAACTGAAAAGAAAAAATACAGAAGGCTCAGTGAGCACCAGACAAAACACTTCTAAAGGCTCTTACCTGTCCTTCCAGATGCACAAGGACAAAAGGGAATGTGCATAACATTGACAATCTGAAAAAAAGCCTATTCAAGTTGTTAGTGTTTGCGCTGGAAGCACTGCAAATATCACCAAGTCATGCCAAAATGTTCTCCCAAGAGAAGATTCCCAAATTTTCTGCTTCAAATTTCAGTCTGAATAAAAGGAAAAGTGGGACTACAGCTGGAATTGATGCCCTTAAATACTGCGATTCCCCATCAAAGAGCACTTGAAAGTAGCTTTTAAGAGCAAATAGTTTGCCTTCAGAAAAATAAAAATTGCATTAATGCTTAATAAAATTGTATACAGTGATAAATATTTATTGGAAGAGCATCTTTTTTCCTTGTGAGGCTCAGCTTTTTGTTTTATGATTTTAGGAGGTGCATTTTGTGCTGTTAAATGCTGTCAAGTGATATTTTTAACAGCGTGGTTTGAGTTACTCTAGGAAGACAAAGGATAATACACATTTATCACTTGCTTGCTTCCTCTTGGTTCTAGAAAGGGTTACTTGAGGCAGAAAAACTAAGAAATACAAAAATGCATTCCTGCCTCCCCATCCTGCTCTCTTTGTCTCCCTTGTGCTATGAGCACCCACAAGTGAACACTCTTCTCTCTTTGTGGACTCTGTTGACAAAGGAAGAGAAAAATAAGGGTTCCTCTGCTAAAATACATGAGTGACAAGATCTTATCCATGTGGTCAGACTATTGCCTTGCAGGCTTTATAGATGTGGCTGGAGGCTTTTTGGAAGGGGGTTTTGAAAAACACCTGAGAGCAAGCTGGCAGATTACTTCAGCTAGCAGCAAGTTGTCAGGCTGGTTGCTTTTCACCAGCAATTTTCTGTGTGGGGCCAGATTTCCTCCAGGTCTCAGCACCCAACTGTTCCTCCTTGTAAAGCTGAGCAAACACCCAGGTTTGCAGGGGCATTGAGAATCCCAGTGCTCCCATTGGGAACAAGTTGAGAGCAAATACTTCAAAAGAATACAAATTACCACTATAAACTTCGCACCTCTACATTAGAAAGTCATTTCATCTGTAGAAAATCATTAACTATTTGCTCCAGTTAATCATTCAAAGCATTATTTTTTCAGCACAAAAACACAGGAATATTTGAGAGGTAAAACAACTTTCTAAGCCATGAGAAGTGTCATCCCTTCCTCAGTTGTTCCTACAAACCATAACATGCTGCAAATTCTCAGCTTTAAAACAGAGCAGATGTTCAGCTATGACTAAAAATCTCCATGTTTGTGTGGAACAACAGAACATACAAAAACCTGTTGATAAATATTTGACTGAGGTTTCTGTGCCTGATCGTTTTGCCCATGGTTATTTCATTTATCAGTCTTCCAATTGATTGTCAGTGTTGTTGAGTCTGCCTGGATGCTATGTGATCTGGGAGGCATAAATGATTGTGTTCAGAGAAGTAAGTGCTGATTAAAGCTGAGACGGGTTCCTGACTCATTGCCTGTAGGACACGGTCCTCAGATGAGCAATTAGAGTGAATACAAAAATCACAGGACATATGTAATGAGCACCAGTGAGCAACCAGCACTCATCAAAAGGTGAGCATTGGGTTTGAGCCCTCCCATAGTGCAGTTTCCATTTCCAGGGGAGGAACTGATGCCGTGCACAGTTCAGAGCCTGTAAAGTTTGAAGAAGCACAGGACATGACTGCTCTACACCCACTCCTATAGCTGTGAGGCTCTGCTGCCTCATCTCTATGCAGTTACCTCCCTGAGAACATACCCCAGCCACCAACAAGGTATCTGAATCTCCAGAGGTAACACGTGTGGTTTTTTAACTCACAAATAAGAACGTGCACTCACCAGCTCTGTGCACCAACGTCAGCTCTCCTCGCTGCTCCTCATCCTCCCGTGGGGACCCGAGTACATAGTGGAGGAGCTGGGGGGCACCTCTGAACTGCAGCCCCGGAGCCCCTGCAAAGCCTGACACCGCCGTGTCCCCACCTAGTGCTGACACACAACGCACACAAGGTTAGGACAACATCCCCAAACTTCCTCCCCGACACCCACCTTACATTTGTGTCTTTTTGCTTTGGTGCTGGGTGACCTCCCAGCTATACCCTGGTACATCTTTGTTGCAGCCAATTCATTTCCTGGTTTATATTTATGATCAGTTTTTGATGCACAAAACAAGAGACAAGGAGAAAAGAGAGTATTTCTCTTTCTTCTGGAAAATAAACCCTGGACCTCAGACAAGACCATCCCTGTTACTGTGCCAAATTTTAAATGGGAGTTTAGGTTTCCCCACTTGAAGTCTGTGATTGTTGATAGTGAGCTGAAGAAAACCATCACAACAGTACTTATTTCTGGAATGGGAAGTTTTTGTTTTCAAACATGTCCAGAGAATTTAAGCATTCACCTCTCCATTTCTGGCAAAGCCGATGGCTTGAGGATGAATTTGGGACCCATGCATTGAAATTCCCTGGCCACACCTGAGAGCACTCAAGTTGGGCTCCCGATATCCCAAGACCTGGGAAGATCCCAGCTCTGAGTTCACAGCTGAGAAATACTTAGTAGCCCTGCAGGATGCAACAGGAACTCACCACTGCAGGAGCGCTGGTCGGCGCTCAGCCGGTACCCCTCCTTGCAGGCACATTCATACGACCCCAGGGAATTAACACAGATGTGGTTGCAGTTGCCATTCTCAAGACGACATTCATCCACGTCTAATAAAGAGGCATAAAGGCTGGTTAATGTCTCTGCTGGGAGAGTGCTCTTTGTACACGGCCAGAGCTATTCTGAACACAAGGAAACCAAATTTTCTTAGTACTTTGGGGCTATTGAAGGTATTAAAACATTTCAGCGCAGCATGGAAGAGATCATTTCACCTATGTTTTTTGCCTCAAGTGAAAACAGCTGCTCTAAGCTGTTAAGCTCTGTTGATCCTTTGGCTATTCTGAGGGATCTCCTTTTGCAGAAGTAGTCTTTAAAACACATCCACATGCAGCACGCATAGAGAGGGGGAAAGGTCCCCGATTCACCTCTGATGGCCCATTTGTCCTTGCTGGATGCTGGTTTACTGTACTCCAGCATTACAAAGTGGAGATTTGCTTTTTAAACCTTACTGAGCTGGGTGGGACCAGTGTGGGGCACTCACCGTCACAGCCACAGCCATCTGCACTGGGATGGAAGCCTGCTCTGCAGGTGCACTCATAGCTGCCCACGTAGTTGATGCAGAACTGGGAGCAGCACGACTCGCCGGTCTCGCACTCATCCAGATCTGCAAGGATGGGGAGGCTCAGTCAGGCCTGGGCTGAACTCACAGCCCAGCATCAGAATGCAATGCATACACACACAGTGAGCAGCTACTGCACTGCATTTAAGCATCTGCACATTTGTACGTTCAATATTCAACAACAGCCGTGAAACAGAACTGTAACTCAACAGTGCATTTGCTGGGGGAGGGAGGGGGGGGGCAGCCTGCAAGGTGCAAATGTAGCTTTTGAGAACTGATAGCCCACTGTTGTCATGTAGATATAGTACATATCTATAACTGGTATCTTGTTGGGTTGGGAGGGTCCTTGAAGGCCCGTGGGCTGACTGCCCCCCACCAGCTCAGCCTGCCCAGGGCCAGTCCATGGCCTTGTGCACCCCCAGGGGTGGGGAAATGACAGCAGAGGGCAGCAGTGCCAGGGCCTCACTGTCCTCCGAGTTAAAAATCTCCTCCTAATATCTAACCTAAATCTCCCTATTTTAGCCTAAAACCACTACCCCCTCCCCCCCCCCCCCCCCCCCCCGTCCTGTCACTACCAGATCACTTAAAAAATACCCTAATCTCCCTCCTGCTTATTAGCTTCCTTTAAGTACTGGAAGGCAGCTATGAGGGTTCCTGGGGTCTTCCCTTCTCCAGGCTGAACAAGCCCAGCTCCCTCAATCTTTTTTCTGATGAGAGAAGCTCCAGCCCTCTGAGCATCTTTGTGGCCCTCCTCTGAACCCACTCCAACAGCTCCATGTTTTCCTCATGCTGGGGGCCCCAGGCCTGGATGCAGTACTGCTGTTGGCCCCTCGTGAGGGCAGAGCAGAGGGGGCTATCCCCTTCCTCTCCCTGATGCTACTCCTCTGCTGATGCAGCTCAGGACATGTTGGCCTTAAGGGATGCAAGTCTCACTGCTGGCTCAAGGATGCAGGAATCGGGCTGCTATCTTCTGACTGCAGATTCCTGGCTGACCTCCCCCTCCCAGCCTGCTGCCCTGCTCAGTGGCCATTGAAGGCCACCTTGACGATGCTGAGTTTGCAAAATATTTCTGAACGTTACCTAGGCGAAGAGCCACAGATGGGAAAGGTCGGTGTCTCAATTAACCTTGGAGAGAGCACCAGCGTTATTAGGAAACACGGGCAGGAGAAAGAGGAGAAGGAAAATGTAATTAATCAGTTGAGGTGAGGAGGTCAGCACAAAAATTATTAATGTAGGTTATTTGGACATGGAGTGTTTTCCAGAAATGTCACAAGCTGAGCTTCTCTGCACTTTGTCAGACGACACCTTGCTCTGGGGTCTATTAGCAGCCCATTGTCTGTGCAGGAATGAGAAACATGCATCCAAAAGAAGGAAATTTTTGCTGTTAAGAGCAGCTTTCCACTACCTCGGCCTTGCCAAGCCCTTCACCTCTGCTCTTGCTCCCTGGCTGTGGCCAGCAGGGCGGTTCTCACATTGACATCTCCATTAGCAGGTCACTGCCTCCTCCTCAGCACAGAAGAGGGCTGAAGGAACCTTCTCAGCCCAACTCATTGGCTCAGGATCCAGTCTGCCTCTCTCCTTCCTTTATAAACTCATTTTTTTGTGCTCCAGCACCAGCCAGCCCTTCAGAGCTGTGCTTTTCTCCTTCCCTGCTCATCCATCCTCCTTGCTCTGGGCTTTTCTCCTTGCAGGACTTTAGTCTGTGCTGTCTCCAGAGTTCTTGCTCCTTGCCCCTCTTTCCACCTAACTGTTCTTTTCCGTAACCCTCCCATCCTGAACAAGTTTGGGATGGGAAGAGAACAAAACAAAGCCTCTGTAAAGTGCTGCTTGGGCTGCTGGCAGAGAGACAAGGTCTTGACAGCAGGATTTGTACTTCTGGTTACCTGTGCATGCCTTGCCATCTGAGTTGAGCACGTAGCCATCGTGGCAGGAGCAGCGTGGCCCCACTGCTGTGTGCTCACAGCGGTGGGAGCACCCACCATTGTCCTCCTGGCAGCTGTCCACTATCTCCATTTCAATGCCTTGTAGAGAAACAAACCAAAGGGATGGTAAAAAGGGAGCACAAGTAAAGAGGCACTGCAGAATGAGTGAAGCTGCTATTAATTGGTTTTCAAAACATTAACCAAGCACAAATTCGGTATGTTTTCATAGCAGAGTTCCACTGCTGAGCCTGACAGCTAGCCAACAACCTACAGACTTTGACCCTTCAATGGGGAGACATGTTAATGATGACATGATGCTGCCATCGGTCCCCTCCATCCTGGCAGACCTCCTTACTCTCCCACACTTGTCTGGGGTCAGACATTTTGGCCAGGCCCAGTGGAAACCCTCATATAGGAAGAGAAATATCTATCCACCTCCTTCCCATCCAGCTACCTCATAAAATGATTACTCTAGGAAGAAAAGAAGCTTGGTTAAAGAGTTTCTCTTCAATTAGCCCTATCACTGCCTTAGAGGGCAACAAAGAGAGGAGCTTTTCTGTGCAGGGAAGCTGAGAAACCTCACCCCTATAGGAGCCATTGTTCATCCAGAAATGTCCCAACTCAGAGCAGCATGTGGCAGAGCTGGCACAGATGGATGAAATTTTCCCTCTTCTGCACCTCATGGATACACCTCCGTTGGTGGCTCTGATTCTACTTCTATTTGTGCTTCCAGCTGGCATGGAAGTGGGCATCATTTCGGGGAAGATATATGGAAGGCTACATCTAATCCCTTGTGTGACTGTTTGCATCAGGGAGAAGAAATCTAGACTGCTGTCCACTATGCTAAGCTGGGATTTAAAAACTCAGACCTTATGCATTATCTTTGTCATTTACTTTGTCTTAGTCGTTCATTAGTAAAACACGGATTTCCCTGTGCCACTGGGGAAATGAGAGGATAAACAAAGGCTGTGAACTGCTCAAACACTGTGATAATCCTGATCATAAAAATATGCAGAATGTTTGTGTTTATATTGCTTGCTCCATAGTACTGAGCATAAGGCACAGACAACCACCATCCAGAGACCTGCTGAACTTTGAGGTAAAAATATGATATATTATATATTAATATATTAGCTTTAACATACACTCATGTTTTCAAAGTGATTTTCATCCTTATTAAATCTTTCTTACACGCAGATTCTTGGAGTACACATTCATTCTCTGGCATGCTATGTATTTTCCTAAGGAAATCCTGCTGAAAGTTCCTGCTCTGTATTATTGGACTGAACGATCGCTGCCCACCTCTGCTAAAACAGGTCACGCTTTTGTCTGCATTTCAGTGAGCTTATGTTAGGTTCATAATAACACCAACTCTTCCACACCATCTCCTTTATTAATCTGAATTTACTCCAAGGACAGCCCAGGGATCACCTACTGACATTCAATCCCCCGCTCAAGGAGAGCACCGCAGCTTAGGAAACCCTGCTGTGTGCATATGGAAGAAAACAGGGCTTGCTGTTGTTTTAGCTAGAGAAATTTTAGCTGTTTCAATATTTTTTTTCATCCTAAATCTTGTTTTATTTCCCCTTTTTAAGCATCTACTTAATAGTGTCAATAATCTCTGCAGAAACATGAGCGAACCTATGCAGATGAAGACAAGAGCAGAATGTCATGTTGGTTTTCTTCTGCATCAGACTAGACATGTAAGAAAACGGGGAGGGGGAGGGCAGAAATGAATACATTTCTCAGAACAGCAATATTTTGGTGGTGCTGGAATAGAATTCACCAGGCTCTGAAGATAAACCAACAGGGAGATTTGCTCTTTGAAATGCAGTAATTAAGGTCTGTGAACAGAGGCTTAGGAAGGTATCAACCTGCAAAAATGGCAGTAGCAGAAGATGAAGAAAATAATATTAAGCTTGAGTTTTTGCATACATTTATTTTGCTGGGAGTGTTAATCCAACTGAATTAAAAATGAAGCATAGCAGTTGGCAGATAAGGCAGCCTGAAAGGCAGAGCTGTAAACCTGTCACTTACGGTAGCACTGCTTCCCATCAGCCCCCAGCTCGAAGCCGGGATTACAGGCACAGGTGAAGGATCCCAGCGTGTTCACACAGCGATGAGCACACCTGGCTCTCCCTTCTGCACACTCATCAATGTCTACGAAGCAGAGAGAAAGGCAAAGACACTGAAAAAAATATATCGCCCTACGATCACAAGGTTGCATGTCCAAATGTCCATGGAAAAGGCAGCTTGGAAAGAGCTGAGTCTACAAATGACAGCATCCAATGGACCCAGGAACGCTGAACTCACAGCATTATTCTCCAAAATACTTTTTTTCAATGCATCGCTGACTTTGAGCCCCTCAGCGTGGATTTTTACATCAGACATTGTATTTATTGTATCAGCCAATGTATGAGGGTTTCTCTGAAAGTAATGCCTCCTGTTTTATTGTTTTGGCTCATGATGTCAGAAGCAGATGGTGGTGGTACGTTCCATCCAGAGAATGTGGCACTCATAGACATCCATTGACAGTGAACATTTATGGAGCCCAAATGGTGAATGGGAGCAAGGTGAGGCAATGGTTGTTGGGTATCAGCAGGGGCAGCAGTGACATGAAAGGCGAGCCATGATCCAGATGGCCATGGCATGAGAATGAGAGGCATCTGAATCAGCTTATCATCATGGTGACTATGTTGAAAAACAGCATTTTGTAGCTGAGAATTTGCTCTATTAAACAGTGTTACTGTGCTCTTTGTATCTGATGTAGATCCCATGGTAACAAACAGAAGGCATTACTTTTGGAGCGAGTAACACAACTTTTCTGTATTTCCTCTAACAAGAGCAATGGTAACAGAAGCCACATGAAGAACTCAGATAAAAGTACAAACTCCTACTACCCTAAAAAATAGCACTGGATCCTCACAGATTCATTAATGGAACAGGAAATTTCTGATTATTTCCTGAATAATTTCCTGTTAAATGATTTGAATTAAATGGCAGCAAGTACAGTGGAGACGAATCCTCTCTGTCACATCCCCACATCCTCAAGTTTCTTCTGCAGGGAGGAATCCCCTTTCATCAGAAGAGAAAACAGAAAAGGCAAGGAGCTGTATGTGGGGAGCTAAATGCCACTAAAGGCATCTGTCTTCCTAAAATCTCAGTGGAAGAGCACGATGATGAAGGCAAGGGAAGGGAAAAGAGCCTTACTTGTACTAGATAGTGCTGCCATGTAGCACAGCTGCACACCTCCAGCCTGCATGCAGACACAGCACACGCCTACCCACCTCCTGCTCCTGCTTTGCTTCTGACATTGCTCTTGCAAAATGCAGATAATACCCCACAGTGATCCTGGGACAGAGCTCCTCACGTCCAGGAGAGGCTGCCAGGCATGCAGCTCCTTGCTCTTTACTCCAGAAAACAGCTTTCTAACAGCTCCTCTCCGTATGTGCTGTAATCAGACCCGTGCTCACAGGCTCCTGTACTTGAACACAAGTAGCTTTACGAATGCAATCAGCCTACTTGCAAAAAGAGGCCCTAGGCACTGCAAACACCACACATTGACCCATGAAGATTTCAGGATGAATGACAACTGCACTGAAGCAGCCATGTGTATAGCTGCTGCTCAGAATAAAATGAGTTATTTCTCCTTATTTAGTAATAAAATGTCAATTTGCAAGTAGAAAAATGTTGGCAAGTGCTGGAAAAGAGAAATGGGAAAGTTCTTTTTTCATGCTTTTCAAATAGAAAATACATATATATATATTAGAGATCCATACCACAGCACCATGCTGAATTCATTTCTTCATATCTGGTAAACACAGCTAATAGCTGAAGCATGACACCTCCCTGCCCTGTTTCTCTTTCTAGCTCAGTTTACAGTCAGATATCAGCTTGAATTTGGCAAAAAACAAGGAATAGTTTCTAAGAGAAACACGTATATGTGTGTGTGTATTCATGTTAAGAAATGATGTCTAATGACTTATGAATGTTGCCATGAGGTCAGAAAAAAGAATTTGTTTTAGTATATAACATTGCTAGTTATCTAGTGCTTTATTTTATACATAAATTAACAGATCTGTCAACGTGTATTCAAGATAAAATGAGGAATATGCTGGCCCCAGTAGCAAACTCACTGCTGCTTTCACTGATTAGTCATCACCATAGAGTCTACACTGCTTGAAAACACTTTCAGTATTGAAAATATTTTTTCAGTAACTTTACAGGTACAAGTCATCCTCAACAGGACAGGAATCACCAAGGTGCACTGTGCTCCCTAAAGAAGGGTTTACAGGCAGCTGAGTAATATATTTTGCAAAGCAACTAGCATCCTGTACAGATACCTGTACAGATAACACAGTAAGTCCAGTATTGGTCTAATCTTGGCCAAGTGTTCAAAAAGAGGAGCCTAAAATTAATGTCTGAATGTGTACCGTGACCCAGACGGGTTTCCTGTTAGGAACCTGCCCATCATGAAGTGCATGGTTGCTTTGCACTTCATTAAACTCTTGCTTCCAATCAACGTATTGAAAAGTGGTAATTTTGGTTTCTGATTCCCACGCTTTTCAGGTCATAAATACTTGAGATCCCTTTGAAAATCTCAGCCTAAATGCAGGACTTTGGAATTCAACTTTTTAAGCCCCTCTCTTTGGAAAAAAGTAGACTTTGTGATTTCTTTCTTCACAGTACTTTCTTTATGAATATGGAAACAGTTCTTCAGCTAAAAAGCCCTTTGAATTCTAAATAGGTTTCCGGTGACCTGGTTCAAAGTGTTACCTGAACTGATTTCTCAGGAGCTGTATCTGGGGCATTATTTTAAAGGGACACTACAGGAATAACACTATGGCATCAAGAAATCCCACTGCTAGAAACAGTGATTTGAGAGATCATGGAGAAACTGCCATTACAAAGACACCCCTCCATCACTGTTGCTGATGTAAATATCACAAAGAGAAATGCTGTTTCAAAAGAAAACGTGTATGTGTTCATCCAACATATTTCCTTTAATTCAAAGCCCAGTAAGCCACAGCACCAAACAGTATATTTCCTTCTAATAGAGTCCACGGTTTCTTACCTAAGCAGGACTTCTTGTCTGTAGAAAGATAATGCCCTGGATGACACTCGCATTTGGCAGTTCCTCTCTCATTTTGACAGATTTGTGAGCATCCTCCATTCCCACTTGTGCAGGGGTCTATCACTGAAACCAATTAGAGCACACTGTCAGCTTAAAGGTCACGCTTGTGCCTGAAAACGGTCTTACCTGCCATCGTTGCAACCAACAGCTGAGATTACGGTGCTGTGAAAGATTAGACTGAAAAAATAACTGACAGAACTTGGTCTATGGTTAAATCCATTGTTTCCCTGTGTGCTATTTTCTCTGATCCTGGACAGAATTTTCCATAGATCAGCAGCACTATAAACTGCAGGAAACTGTGGTTGTATGACTCCTTGGAAGCAGGATGGGAGAGTACATGTTATCCTTATTTCACCATAACTGAGCAGATTTCAAGAGTTACTCTAAATAATAGCAATTAGTACCCCAACGTTTGAACCCATAAACGCATCCAACAGTGAAGTTTGCAAAAGAATAATGTGTATTTAGAAGTCTCCAGGGAAAACACTTGTTGAAGAGCACCAGAAGACCTCCCTCAATCTAATGACACATGGCATTAATGCTGTACAGCAAGGTTTTTCATTCTTTTTCAGCAATAACGTGCAGTTTCAAGGATAAGCAGTTCTAAGTGATAAGTACTTCAAAACACATTTACAAAGTTCCTGCAGAAGTCTCAAGCTCAAAGACTTCACTATGGTTAATGGGTTTATTTCTGGAGTGCATGGCTGCTGGAAGCATGCTGATGTGTTTGCCCAAACACACGTTTGTCCATACACAATCGGGCCAACTGGGACTGCTTGGGCAGGATGATTTGTGTTAAGAGCCAGAGTTTTCGTACAAAAATCTGATACTTTGCACAGAGCTGGTGTTTCAGTCTGGAGTTCTAGTTACACTGATGCACTGGTGAATAACATCACGTAGGCAGATTTGTAGGATGCCTTTACAAAAATGTGTCCTCTGGAGTTCTAAAGCTTTTTAAAACTCAAGGCTATTTCCTTACAATTCAAACTGTAACACAGTTTTTGCTTTTTACCAATTACTGACTGATCTGAAACATTTGACTGGTACTCCACACTTGCCTCCAGCCTGACTACTCCTTCACTTCTCCCTTATCTCAAGCTCTGTGCAAAGTAAATTTTGGAAGGGCACGGGGTAGGAAGCCAACATTGGTTGAAGGTGTTTTCCTCTAGACTTTTTTCCTTAAGTCCTCCACTGGTTACCACTTACTTATACATACAGCTATGAAGAAAAAGGGTCTGGGAGAACAAGATCTATATTTTATAGAGATAAATTTAAATATGGTGGCGTATTTTTTCCACGTCCTCCAAGTTTTGCTTTTTTATCCTGTGTAGCCAGTAGCATTTTATGTCACCAATGGCAACAGAGGACACTGCCCCCAGAACACCTTCAAATTTCCTCATTTCACCTCCTGACATCCCAAGAACACAGCCACTCGAGTGTGCAGGCTGAGAATTTGACAAGATAGCATAAAATAATATCACAGTTAAGGATTTAGAACTGAATTTTTCTGTTGGACTTTCAGCACGATAGGTTGCAAATAGGTTTTCAAGGGACAGCAGCACTTCATCTTATGTGACACTTTCAAGGCTGACAGCTTGGCTCTGCAGTTAAACAGTTGCCTGTCTACAAAGGATTTAGCTTCAAGCAAAAACTCGTCCCCTGACTGATATGTAACATTATTTGTCGATTCCTTTTTATTATTATTATTTGGATAAATTAAGTGAAATCGTTATCAAACAGCATCTGTTAAACCTACATATTATAAAGGTTTTCAGAGCATCTAAAGCTTTAATTTGAGAATGATTACAGCACAGAGAAAGACTTGTAATAATCTGTGACATGACAACAAGCAAACAACAAATTATAGGGTACATGGTAGTAAAATGTAGTAATTTGAATAAAAAATAGCAGCCTTGGAAGTCTCTAGACAAGATAAAAACTTGGAAAGAGATTTTCAGAAGATAAAGCAACCACGGATTGACTTGTTTTACTTGCTTTTGTTTCACTCTGACATATCTGTTCCTTGCTGTCACAGGCAGGTTTCAGGAAAAGCCAGAAACAACTCATTAGTGTTCTCTCTTCTATGCATTTGTCTCGTATTGTCTGACTTGTTAACATTATTGGGTACCAGACTATATCCTGTGAAACTCTATTCCAAGCTGTTAAACGCTATGTTCAGAAAACAAAGACCAGAAAAAACCCAAACTATCCCAGAACTGATCTGTTCCCAGGCTGTCCACAGACATCCAGGAATCTCATCTGAAAAAGTCACACCAATGCATTGCCTCGGGGCAGCAGCAACGCTCTAGGGGAAGTGTGTGCTGCACGTGCTGGGAACCCTTCCAGACAAGGTCCAGTTCTCCAGTCCCATTTGTTGTGTGCTCTAGAACAGTGAAAGAAAGAGAACTGGGTCTCATCATATTCTGCTTGCTCATGGCAACTGTGACTTCACACAGGAAGAAATATAAAGTGGTCAGCATTAAAATTTCTTTCTTCTGGAGCAGTGAGAATTGGGAATGGAAGTAGCAGTTATTTATACATGGGAAATTCAAAATGGCTTGAGTAGGATATTTGCCCACAATGCTCCTGGATAACCCAATGGAGAACTCACTCCTGCAGACATCTCACAGCCTGTGCCTTTACACAAGTAGCAGTGCTACTGCATACCCCGTTCATACACACCTGGAGCACTGACCTCAGAGCTCTGATGCTGCACTACTCCATCCCATTGCTGTGGCTCTGTGGGGAAGGCTGCACCTCATTTTTTCAGGCATGGCTGTTCCCTTGCTGCATCTCAGGGTCCTGGCTGCAGGGTCAGCCCTGGGGTGACAGCCCTAATTGCCAACCCAGTGCACTCATAGCCACCTTATACTCATTTGTTCTTGTAAAAGCCTTGTCTGTCAGCTTAACTAGCACTTTTCTCCCCTGGGTGTTTACCCTTTAAGGTATTTATGGGAGAAAAGCATCCCACTTGGCCTTCATTTTGCCAGCTAAGCTCTTCTTGCAAGACAAATCCTCCTTTCCCTGCCCACAGCTCCTCTCCTTGAAAGGCTGTGCTGCTCCATGTTAATTTCTACCACTCTACATGCAGGTTACCAATGGGGTCCAGCTCAGGTCTGACCTGCAGACACAGCCACCCCTGCTCCATTGTTCAGGAATTCCAGTGGTAGAGCTCTGCACACCACGGTAGCTGACGGCAGATTTACTCACACTTTGTACACAGAGTAGAAAAGCCCTGAGGAGAAGCAGAGCCATATGGAAACAGTTTTGTGATGGGAGTTTTAGTGCAGTAAATCCACGAGTTTGGACCTATGTTTATCTGGCACATCCAAGGGTGCCATGTGTGCACGATCATCGTGGTGTGGGGGAAGGTTTGATTTAAAAAAGGATGGATTTGTTAAAAAAAGGCAACAATCAAACTCAAAGGTGGCATTGCTATTCTGCTTGCAAGTGTTCTGTAGCCTGAAGGGGAGGAATGGGTCAGGCTGTGATCAGGAGAAAGATAAGCCAAAATCAGATACATAGAAGACATCATGTAGCAGAAAAATGAGAGGCCAATTCTATACACAACCTGATGGGTCATGAAATGTTAGGATTAAAACGTGACCGTATTCCTCACTTAATGCCATTGCCATCAGGGTGCAATGAACATTCAGGAACCCACGAGGGCAGGAGTTCTGTAACTGAACAATGACAAACTTCACATCTCAGCTACATGTTATCTTTTTACTGCTGGTGGTACAAAATGGGAGGAAAGCACACAGGACTGTGCTTCCTACATCCTCAACCAACAGCTTTCACTGCAGCATCTATCCCAATCCTTGACGTCACTCCTTTGGCACGCACAGGGCTGCCTGGCACCGCAGCACTGGCCAAAGGCAGTGAGTGGAGGAAGATATGACTGAAGTGCAGCCACCCTTTGATCTGACAGCAGCAAAGGGCCCAAAGGTCTGTCAGTGGAAGGAGGAGAAACAGAGCAGCCCCACTGACATCACCCATTGGTATTTTTTAAGGCTCTGAAGGATGGTAGCACAGACACATGGAATAAACAACAAGGAGTGAGGTGGACTTGAGCATCTCTGAAGACTGTGCTCCTTTCACCCAGGCAAATTAATATTCTTTCTGTTCAGCGTGGACCCCCAGCCTCTGGAGAAACATTTCTCTCCCTGCCAAAACATGTTAGCACACACCCACACCTATCCATACGTTGCATATAAAAATAAGATTGGTCTTCTGAACCTGTTACTGTGCTGCACACATAGTGTTCATAGGGCTGCATCAATCTGTACTAACAGCAGGGTTGCATTATGCTCTCCATCAACAGCTGGAAAGGCTATTTTGTCTGTCTTCCATGGAAGGCATCAAACTTTGGACCCACAGATGCCAGCAAAGACTTTTGACATTCCTATCAGAAATACTAGTATGAATTCTGTTATCTGTCATAGATATTCAGAAAATGTTAGCCACAAAAGCTGCTGTGGGAGGGCAAATATCCTTTTCAAGCAATTTTGAATTTCCCGTTTATAAATAATCGCTATTTCCATTCTCAATTCTCACTCCTCCAGGAGAAAGAAATTTTAAGACTGACCACTTTATCTCACCCTATGCCATCCATTAGCAGACAGTTTCTGCATGGCAGAAAAGCTAAGCTTTAGCCTGTAATATACATTTCTTGACATGTTATTGCCTAAAATAATGCTAAAAAAACAATTAAAAAAAACCACCTGATTTTTGAACTCTTGTTAGAAGACAGATTGTTAACAATGGAGTCAGAGCATGCAGCCTCCTTCAGTCTGTGTTTTTCTCCAGCACAAATTATAACAAGGAACGTCACCAGGCATACAGTACTTGTGTGGCAAAACAGAGGTTATAGATTTGTAGAGATATCTTCTTTGTTGCTTCCCCTATTAAGAGTCACAGTGTGTGAAAGCCTCCACAAAACCTGCATCCCAACAGCTTTCCTAGACAAGGCAGACATCAAAGATAACAGCTGGCACCAGAGATGAATTGGGCTCCAAAGCCTGTGTTCTGCTTTCTCTTCTTGGATTTCAAACAAGAATAAATTCCAGTGAAAACAATGAATTTACATCAGCCCAAAAGCACAGCCTAGTGCTGAAATAAATATGTGTTCTGACTGAGTTTCTGCTTTCCAGACACCAGCTGGTTAAACATTAATGAAGTTAAATTTATGACATTAGCATAGTCAAGGTGCTGACAACCAAACATAAGAAATAGACATTGTTACCTTTGGTTATTTTAATTGCCTAATTGGTAGTGAATGCTCAGCCTGGCACATATAACTAAAAACAAATTCAGTACTGAGTAAAATTTGGGGGACAAAATGCTAACAGCAAAAAAGGAACATTGTAAGAGATGGGACTGTGACAAACACAAAGTATGAGAGATCATCAAAAGATTCAAGAAGAAAGACTTTTTGCTCTCGGATGCTGTTTACCTCTGAAGACAGTAACCCACTTTAGAGGTAATTTGCCTTGGAATGTAAGCAGAAGTTTGTTGTGAGAAAAGGAAAAATGACAAAGCGATATGAAGAAATCTGTTTAAGTATCATGCTGGTGGTGAGTGGATGGAATCTCAGGGACACTTAGGTCCCAAACACTGTGATGATGCAATAGGAGGACTGGTCTTGCTGCAAACAGCTTCAGTAGTTTCCCATGCAATCTCACAGAAAAGTAGCGTATAAAAGATTTCTGAGTCTTCAAATGTGGGCTGAATATCTTGGAAGACAGATCCCCTCTCCTATGTATGGGAGACTTCCAAGCCATCAAGGCTGCCAGATCTGCTTCCCTAATGTCACTTAGGCACTTTGTTCTCTGAAACATAGGATTTCCAAAAATGAAGAGAAGACCTGGAAAGAATGAACAAAACAGAAATCTGAGCTGGTTTCATCTAAAAATTCTGTCTAACGGGATCCTTGTTTCTAATTTCTGTAGCGGAGTTAATAACCTCCAATAAACAGCTCATTTCCAAAATGTAAACCCTTTTTATTCATTATATGTTCGAGAGACTGTTACATCCTCTAAAGTATTCTTCAAACAGTTACTCTTGCTATTATGAGCCCCATTGGAAATGTTAGATGTCCTGCTCAGCTGCACTAGGCTGAAGGAGACATGAACTGTTCCTTTTATCACTTGATCGGATGAGTGCTCAAAACATAGAACGTGGAGCAGCAGGCCAGGCCAGCTCCATCCCCACCCACACCTGGACAGCACAAGCATGACCAAATCCCCAGGCTGTAAAATGGTTTTATACAAAATGCTTCACCCTGTCCTCATCAGCTAGCATCTGTCAGCACACAAGAGTTTATTACATCCGTTTATTTTGGTTTCCTGTCTAAACAGCTGAAATGGAACTCAATATTCCCTGCTCAGTATTGTGTACATCCATTACCATGATAGCAACTCTCTGTAACTTCCTACTGTCTCTCCTCTCAGGATTTATTTCGGTTTCTCTTGGATAATTTCTGAGATACTGAGTTGAACACTGTGTTAAGTATTTTTTAATAACTGCTTTTCAATTCTTACATTCTTGAAATGAAAACTCACTTTTTGTTACTGTTTGTAGCTAGGAAAACTTAAAACTAAGCGTTATGATTGGTGTCAAGAGCAAACTGCTATAGACACACCACAGAAGGCTGTATGTATTATAAGGGTAAACTCACTGAATCCCCTCAATCTCTGCTTTTTGAATTTATCATTCACTTCTCTATCACTTTTCCCCTCAAGCCACATTCGTCGTTTTTAGTATGAAATTCCCTCTCCCCCACTGTTGAAAATTAAGACTATTCAGAGAGAAAAGTGATTCAAACATCCCTTCTTTCACTTTTGTGTCATACCTGTTCATATCTGATCAGAGAGAGATGAATTTTTCTCTTTTCTTGTAATTCATAGGAAAACACCTGTGCTTCTATGTAAATACGAACCATTTTGCTGCTGTCTTTAATTATTTATCACACCCTTGTGTTTCCTTATGCATCTCTCTCCGAGAGAGAGCCAAGGAAAGATTCAGACTTTGCTATATTTTTTAATTGCAGTTAATTACCAAAATGCTGAAAATCTTCGTATGCAGTAAACCCAGCAAACCTGAAATGGTAAGTTCCTTAAATTAAGAAAAAAAATGCTATTACTGCAGCGTGAACACTAGTTCATTTTGTGCTCTGGTTGTATCAGTAGATTTATTGGTGTGATAATACGAGAAATGATGAATGACATATTTGGCTGAATTTAAGCACAACCAAGGGAATTCACTCCAGTGCAGAAACAATGGCAAAACTGTGAGCAAACTGATTCTGCAGATGTGATCTGACTACACTTGCCTGTTTGTCTCAAATTACCTGAAATCAGGCTTCAAAATTCCAGCAAATAACATTCCTTCTCCTGCAAGATGCTCACTGAATTCTGCCTCTGCCATTTCAGGGCTCAGAGTCCAATGTAGAAAGCACAACATTTATTGCCAATGGCAGAACTGTTTATGTATTCAACAAACACAGAAATGACCATTGTTTTACATCACTAGCTAGCAAAACTGTTGAGCTCCACAGTGCTCTCATTTACCTGAGCACACAACAGGAGAACCCATTATTAATTAGTGGATTTTCACCTGAATCTGAAACCAGGACACAGCCTTTAGGACCATATAATCCCTCTTGCTACTATTTTCTACTCTTTAATGCTTGGAACGGGACTCTTCTGATCCAGAGAAGAGATCTTTAATACGATATAAAGAGAGGAAATTTGTTTGTTTTGCAACTTCTTTTGTTGTTGACTTTCATTTGTTGTCTTTTGTGCCATAGAGAAGTACAGCGTGCGTTTTGCTCACTGAGCAAAGGAAGAGGAGCTCGGTATGACTTGTAGCAGAGCTACTACAAACATGACTGCAGCAGATTAAGACATATTCTTGACACACAGGAGTGATGAAAACCTCTGAGTCAGATTTAAATGCAGGAATGGATTAAAGGAGATAGAACGACTGTTGGAGCAAGGAGCTATCACAAATCTATAGCACCCAAAGTATCAACCTGCAGCAAGAGCAAAACTAAAGTGCTCCAAACTCTCATCTTCATATGCATGAGAACCTCCTGTGTGAACTAAAAAGATTAGCACAAGCTAAACTTTCCTGTGAAATGCCTTGGAGGAGAATTTCTAGCCCACCCCATTCATACTTCTCATTTTGCCTAATAACTACAGTGAAAAGCAGGCAACTTTGTGTTACTACTGCTTTACCTAAAAACAACAACAACAACAACAAAAAACCCTTAATGTACAGCAAAGACTGAAGAGAATCATAGAATGGCTTGGGTTGGAAGGGACTAAAGGATCATCAAGTTCATGGGCCACCAACCTCCAGACCTGGTGCTAGATCAGGTTGCCCAGTCCTCTACTTGACCTAAAACCAAAAAGACTAAGAGTAGAAGAAATAGAGGCAGAAAAGCCCAAGTCCAGAAGCCTTTGCACTTGCACAAGAACATAAGAGAAAATCATACATCCATGCCTTGTAGTGTGTACTCACGCAAGCATGTGCGCCCATCAGCGTGGAGCCTGTGTCCTGCCTGACACTGGCAGTAAAAGGAGCCATGGGTGTTGATGCAGTCCTGCTGGCAGCCTCCATTCATCTCTGCACACTCATCCACATCTGTAGGAGGAAGAGAGATGGCTGAAATTACTGAACCGTTGCAGCAGAGACACGGCCTGGTTCTCCTGGAGAAGCATGTAGCTTGGACATAATGCAACCATGACTTTCCAGTTGTGTTGTTTATTTTGCAGCCACACAGTACACAGAACAAAGATTGAAATTTCAAGGTGTTTTTCAAAGTGCCCACAGGCACCATCTCTGTAGTCTCTACTTCTGAAGCTCTTGCTAATTAGAGTGATCTGTGACACAGATGTTGTCTTGGGGACAAGAGAAAAGTCCAAGGAGAGAATGTCCAAAATCAAACATATCAGGGCATGAAGGTACCAGTGGTCAAACATCTGGTTTTAGCCAAATTTTGATGTAAGATTTCCTTGTGCCTCAGGTCCTTAATCCTACAGAAGGTCTTGAGGATACAAGCACATACAACTGACATGGCAAAGAGATATACAAGAGCAGAGATCATGCTCCCGATCAATGAAAGCTTAGGCATTACACAGAAATGGATTTTGTGCCACATTTTCTATGACTCCCTGGGCTTTGGCCAAGGTGGTCAGCTGTGTCAGATGTGTCATCTCCCATCTCCTTGTGACCCCCAGCTCCTCACTGTAAAGGTAGCACAAGAAGCTGAAATGTCCTTGGATCTATGCTCAGAAAAGTTGACCTGGTAGATGCTTATCTTGGCTTTGTCTGTCCTTCCCTTACAGACCCCTGGGACAGCAGCTCCATATCCCCCCCATCTTACCCAGGGGCGATGCTGGTGCCAAACGATGCTGACTGCTGAAAATGTCCTCCTGTCCCTAAACCTAAACTTCCTTCTGCACTCTGTATGCCCTGTAGCAACATTTATTTATTTATTAAAGACTCAGGCTAACTTAGCAGTCCTTCAGATCAATGCTCTGAAACCACCTGAAAGGATTCACCCATCCCAGAGGTTACGGATGAGGAGAGCGGGAAGGAAAAAAAAGACAAGAGAGGCTACAAGGAGAGGCTGTCTCCTAATTATTGCTCCAGGGAAAGGGATGGTCACAGTGCCAGGAATGTGGGGCAGAGAGGAGCGTGGAAATGAGAGCTCAAGGGGGGGATCCTCCCCCCCTGGTATTTCTCTTGAGGAGCGTGAAGTCTGGCTTTCATATTTTTGCTGTTGGTGTATCTGCTTTGCATTTGGCTTTGATGGTTTACATTTGTTATGCTTTTATGTTTATTCCATTCTAGAAAATCTAATCAAAATTAAATGAAAAAGGAAGTTTTAAAGATGACTTGGAAATGCACAACATCCTGGTCCTAAGGAAATGTATTTTTATAAAGTCAAATTTTAATATTTCACATGTGAATTTCACTCACCTAAAATGAAGTCCTGGCATTGACTAACATTTAAATTCAGACCATTTGCTAATGTGTGCCACTTTTTAATCCTTCTGCTACATTTGTTCTTTTATTAGACTGTATACTGTGTACATTTCCTACTGCCTGAAGACAACTGGAATACTTAAAAAAAATAAAATAAAAACAAAGCAAAACAGAAGTTTCATTTTTTTAATGTAAACTGTAAACAGAAAATGTTATTCATCTTGTTGAACATTATGCAGCTAAGAAACACTCTGCTGAAAAATCCCAAGATGGAATCAAAACCAAGAAACTATTTGTCTTGATTATCAAAGAAATAAAATATATGAAAAAGGCTCAAAGAAACACAAGAAGGAAGAGGATGAGCTATACAGTTCCTCACATCCCAGTATTTATACCTCCATTAACTCAGTTACTACAAGCTTCAATATATTACCTTTATAGGCTACAATCAGCTGCGGACATTCTCTATATACCAAACACAGCTTTACATTGGGACATCCGTGCTTACAAAGGAGAAAAAATAGCCAAGATAATAAAAACAAGCAATTACATTTAGGCCCATCTGTTAGTCTCTCTTTGACTACTTCGGTGTGTGGAAGTAGAGCAGCAGAGCAGAGCACCGGGACCTATGCACAGGCCACAGTCCTCCTGTAAACCTCATCCCTAGAGGTCCCAAAACGTCAGCATCTTCCCTGCATGGCCAGACACCTCCACCCACCTCCTTCTTTCCCAACCAATGGGAAATACTCCTCTGGGGCTTCCTCTGGGAGATCAGCATGGCAAGGATTAAACACTGAAAGCTCCTTCCATGTGCTGAGGATGTAATCAGGAAATGTGCACCGAGCAGCAGTCTTTGGTGCCTCCTACATTTTTGGGACAGGAAACACCCCTTGCCCCCAGTTACAGAAGGAAAATGTCTTCATTATGTTTTCTAGGAATCAGGCTGAAAAGCAGAACTAATCTAAATGCTTGAGCTGAATTAAGAGTTTTACAGGTGTAAGCTATTGGCATTTCATATTAAAATAGTGACACGTGTAAAGGACACGCGCACCGGGGAAGCAACAGCTTACGTTGCCAGAAGCATGTGAGAAGTGTATGACGAGCAGCCATTTCTTTTTCTGCACAGAAATAACTTTAGAAATCTAAAATTATTTAGTCAGTCCACAGAGGATTACAGGAGATTGCATCTGTTCTATTCTATTATATAATTAAATTTGGATTCATTTCTACCGCGGATCAAACTAAAATACCTATGTGCTCAACTTCCTACGGTTACAATTGAGGAGGCTTCTCTGAATAACCTGAATTTCAAGCTGATTTTGATTTCTTATTTCCAGTTGCCCTGTGATGAAAACAGCTATGCTTCCACATGACAGAGGCAGAGCCACCCACTGAGATGAGTGGGGCAATAGGTTGAGACTGAGAAGCAAAAGGAGATGTGTGTGCCTCCACAGCACTATCTCGAGTGGGGAATTATATTGATGAGTGAACAAAGCAGAGTCAACACATGAATAGCCTACTTTTCACCTGTGAGTTTTGGCAGAGATGCATGTTAGTGAGATTTCCCACGTTACCTTGCCCTTTCCAAGGCAAGTTTTACTGATGACATAAAAGATTTTAAGCCGCTCTACTTCTGAATGTGGGCTCTGCTAATTTTCAGGGAAGTTTGCCCCCAGCTGCTTTGGCAACAGGCTGGTTTCCCTGCCAAATATCCATTAAAACACGTTTTTTAATTGCATTACAAGCCATTTAAAGCCATGTGATTGCTTGTTTGGAATTCAAGGTCTTCACATTGGCGGCTTTTGTACACAGACAGGATTGCTTTTGTATTGCTACTTAAAATCTTTAGGAACAGCTATGATCAATCAGTTCCTTAAAAACAAACAGAGAGTAGTGCCAGACACAGATAATTAGTGGACCTTCAATTCTGTTTTTATAAAGAAGAGGGGAAAAAAATACAACAAGGTGTTTCTAGATCAATTTCCTGCTAACAAACAGCTTCACTTTTTAGACTAAGAAACATAAACAACATCTAAAGAAAGCTCATAAAAAAGAAGAAAATGAGTTCTGATGGTAGAAGGATGAAGCACTGCAGCATCCTATCCATTCTCCTGATCCTCCTGCTCCTCTCTGGCAGCACTGCACTGCACAGCGGGCTTCCATTCACAGTGCCCTAGGCTGCACACGGGTTGGGGTCAGGCAGAACCTCATGTCATCCCAAGTCCTCTTTGCTTTTAAATCCATTTTTCTCCCCCCGAAGGAGCTGTTCGGAATTCTCTGCAGCCACTAATCCCACAATCAGAGCGTCTCCTCTCTCACAACCATACACTCATGTCCCTCTTTTTCTGCTGTAGTTGCACATAAAGTTGAGCTGTGTGACCACTATGTCAGAACTCAGAGTGATTGCATAAATACCAAAACTTCCTCCCACTGAGGGACTGAAACCACCACACCCCAAAGGCTTCCACAGAAGCACAACTACACCCTTGTTCCCAGATGCCCAAGAAACATAAAATTGGAATGAATGACACATGCATACAATTTCCAATCACCTCAACCCACCAGAATGGATGTAACCAAGGGAAACACAAAATCATTCTTCCGTCTACTCGATGTCAGTAGTTATACATTTAAAAAGTTAGAGTCTAATTAGAAACAATTATATCAATTGTTTATAAAACGTGTCCAGAGAGAGAGGAGGAAAGATTTGATCTTTCCAGCAGCATCTTAGAGTTTAGTAAAGTGGGAGCTCTGCGGGTCCAGATTTGGTACAGAGAAGGTTCAGTGCAGTGGGGATAGAGAAGCAGGGAAGGGAAGATTGGATCTTAGGTAAAGAAGCACAATGAGAGACATGAGGGGCTACACTTAACATTATCATAACTGTTCAACCTGGGCGGTTTTCTGGATGAAGCTAACAAAAATCCTGCTGCACACTTGGTTGTCCTGACTCACTCACCCAGAGCCTCCAGCTTGCTGAACTGTCAGTCATTTAATGCACCTACTATGAGAGCTCCCTCCTTGTTTGCCATTCAACATGGTATTTAGAAGCAGCAGAAATGTGTGGCAAAGTATCCCATTCTGTTATTAGTGGCTAGTTGAGTTAATAGATTCCAAGGGGTGTCTTAACCTCACATAAGTTATGAAAATACCAAATGGTCATTCCCCACTAGTGGAATCCAAAGTGGATTTTGTACATTGTTTGCACATTTCTAAGTTAAATAATTTATATAATTAAGAGAAGGGAAGGAAACAGTCTTAATATCCAGTGGAATATAAGCTGATCACAAAAGTCAGAAATTAATTCTGTGAAAATGAAACATAAAGTAAGAACTGCTCTTGCTGTCAGGAGATAATTTCATGACAGATTCTGCTCCCAGCTCCCTTTAAATCACACGGTCTCCCTCATGGCTTGTGCTTGGAAATGCCTGCAATTTGACAACCAGTGTGAATCCATTCACAAAGTACTTACTATGAAGCGTGACATGATTTGCTCTTTAAGCAGAAGTTTTAAAAATGATCTCTCCTGCTTTATGGCCATTAAAGGGGTTTTGAGCTTTAAAAGTTTGATTCAAGGAGTTTGGGACCTCCTGGTGCTAGAAAAATATTTGTCCAATTTTTCCACTTTGAAGGGTGTTTGACTCTAAGAATAAAAGACAAGAGGCTTTAAGTCTAAAGCTCAACAGTAAAAGGCAGACTTTCTGCTAATCTGAATTAAAAACAAATTTGTTTCATTGACTCAAACTGAGCTGAAAAGAGCAATTTTTGATAGATTTTACATTGCAAAGTCTACCATGAACTTTCTTTTCTACTTCACCAAAAATGCCATAAATACAAAACAAGCTCTTCTAAGCGGTCCACTAGAAACTGATGTTAAAATACCTCAGTGAAACATCTTTCAGCAGAGATAAATGTGCTCCTGTAGAGTTAGGTGGGTCATTTCAAACTGCTACAGCTCCCAGGCTTTTATTTTTGCACCTCAGGTATTCATCTCTGCCCTTTTCTGGCCCCTCCAATGGATTATATGAGCATCCATTGTCTGCTTCACTTCAAAGTCAGCCAGGTTAGCTCAAATCACTGCTGAAGCTTACTTAAATTTCAGTGAGTCACAGGTGTCCAAGGCAAGCTTGCTACAACAAAATTAACTAATGGAATAGCTTGAGCAAGTCATACTGAAAGGATCGTGTCAAGTCTGATAAGGGATTGGTTAAAAGGGATGGTTAAGAGATTCTTTACCCAATTTAGTCGCTGAGAACTGATTGCACACTGAATGAGGTCCCTTGTTAGTGCAGAGAGTTTTGCACAACATTTCTTCTTTGCCTGGGATTAAGCACAAAGCAGCTTTAACCAGCACCTATTCTGGCAGGGCTACCCAATTAGCCATGCATGTAAACAAGCTTTCCAAGTCATCTAATTATTTACCTTCCTCTGAAAATCAATGGCATTAAAGAAAGAAAGAAAAACAGAAAGCTTTTTGTAGAAGGTTCACTGATTCTGACTCTGTCACCTTTCTTTGGACTTCCCTGGTGAATTGGTCACCCCACAGAGGGGCATTTTCTACCCTGTAGTTGATACCTTGCCCTATATTTCAGATGTTTTCAGCTCATAATTTCAATGACTTCAAGCTGTGATTTGGTTAGCTTTCCCCTCCTATACACCTTTATCTGTTTTTATTCTGAGAACACCAAAGGACAGAAGGAAATAATAAAAGTCATCTATGGGACACTGTCTGTGTTAGGTAATACATACTTATGGTCAAGTTTGAAGGGAGATTCATTTCTTCATGACTGTTTACAAGGACAGAAGGGGAAAGACTCATCTCTAAGGTGTATATATCTCAGGACAGAGCATGGGGCAGAGCTGCTTCTGGAGCAGCCCTCCTCGATCTGGAGAGAACACATCTGGAGCACTGACAGATGGGTAATTCACTCCATCAAGACCTGCATTCAGTTTTCTGATCTGTCACTGGCCTTATTGGACAATAAATGAATGAATAAACTGCTGTAAGAAATCATGCAACCTTACCAGTGGGGTCCATGGATGATTTGAAAGAATGGCATTTGATTTGACAGAGACTCTGGCAATTTGAAAACGTTTTGGGGCCTGGTGGTTTTGTTGGCAATTGCTGTTTGTTTTTAATATTTTCTTTAATGTAAGACTGACACAACACAACCATTGAACACAGAGACTCGTTCCTCACCTATCCTGAGTCCCACCATCTCCGTTCACTTCTCAGAAGTCCGTGAAGAGCAGATCTCCTGGGCAGAGAGACTTGAAGACAAAATGGCCAATGGCTGTACTGCTGATTCCTGCTTAATTTCAATGCCTGACACGCAAGCCTCTCCCAAGATATTTAGCAGTGGTTTAACTCAATAAACAGTCAAGAGCCCTTCATCCACAACCCTATATGCAAACCATATGTTGCAGCTGAAAACTCTGAAGATTATAATTAGAACTGTCCATTCAATTTAAACAAGGTCAGGAATGAAAACTATTTCAAATTCAATAAACAGCCCATTTGAAAGCATAGATGCTGTGGAGGACAAGCTTAACAACTTAATTGACAGGTAAAGTTTCATTTCTAATCCTCATTTTGATATCGTCTATAGCCTCAGGAGTCAAAACACATCACTGCTCAGTCCTCAAAATATGCACAGAAAATGAAAATGTCAGCTGAATGAAAAACAGGAGAAGCATCTGTTTGATAGCTGTGTAAGCCTGCGATATGTAAACCGCTTTGGAGTCAAGCAGCCCTAATTAGAGTCTCAAGGCATTCCTCATTAAATATACGCATGTAGACATCTATATGTGAGCTTTAAGGAACTACTGGGGTCAGATAATTTGAAAGAAAGTCAAGGTATAGAATTAAAGAACATGAGAATTTTCATGGACAGTCCTCAGACAACACTGCGACGCTTGCATTTAGCAGCAAATAAATACTTTCCATCCCCTTTTTACAATGCAAATTTGCACATTTCTCTCCACTCTTTTTTTTTTTTTTATGAGAAAAGAATGATCCATTTCTGAATCTCAGATCAGTGCACACATCACAGAGAAGTACAGCCAAGAAGAAAGAGTGATAGGGTTACCAGCCTCCATGCTGGGTTACTCTAATAGATATTTTGGCAGCCGTACCCACTGGATGACTCCAATTCACATCAATATGAAAACCACGTAGATGGATGTGGGCTTGCAGTGACAAACTGCTGCCAGAATAAGTGACTGACCACATGAAGTAACGAGGGAGGTCAATTTGAAAAACAGCAATCCAGGCAAGCATGTAACTCGTGATCTTAAAAAATACTTATATACTGAAGAAAACAGCCTCGTTAATTTTCACTTGCCATTCCTGTAGAAAAGAAATGAATGCAGTGGCTATAAAGAGTGAATTTGGAAGAGGACACTTTACCTGTGCACTGCCCCAGGGTGGGCTGAACACAGCAATTAAACACTTCTATAACTTCTGCTTAAGAAAAAGGCTTTGAGATCACCAGCATCAGCAGGTACACCGCAAGAGTTTGTGACATGAGGCTTAAGAGCAGCAGGACACTTTGTTATGGGACTGCATTGTGACATCTATTTTTAAAGACAATACCTCAGCACAGATCAGTTAGGCCATGCTGGGAGGTGGGAGGGTGGTAAAGGAAGAACAGTTATCCATAAGGGGATGCACTAATAAACAAAAGCACGATGCAGCCGTATTTCTTGCACAAGCTTGAAGGAGACGTACTGAAGAGGTTTGCATGTAGGGCCATCAGCATCTTCTCTCAGCAGGATACGACACCAAAGAAAACAGTTATTGGAATAAAAAGGGAGAAATGACTGATATGATGAGAACATCTCTTTTTTGTTGCTGGTAGTAGCAACATTAATGCACGCTTGCTGCGCTCAGTGTCTTTGCTATAGCAGGACACAGAGAAATGTCTTTCCCACAGTCAGTAAAATATGCAAGAAAAAGAATAATTGTGCAAATACCTTCATCATCTGACATTTCCTGCTTACTGTGCATGCTCTCTGCTCATCTGAAACAGGAATGCTATTGTGACAAATGTCCAGCACGGGTCGGGAAGCAACTTTCTGCCATCACCTGATTAGTCTCATTTGCTAACTGACTGGAACATACGCCAGTCCTGGTGATAACTGGTTGGGGTGGAGCAGCTGTCAGTCAGATCTGTTTTGTTCAACATGTGAAATGCTTGCAACACTGTCAGTGTTTGAAGATGGGGAGGGAAACAATACAACAGTGAGCTGTCCATATCTCATCCCCCAGATGAAACCATGTTACTTTCCACTCCACTACTGAAAATTCAGCTCACTGAAATTGCTCTACAGACATTCGTTCATTTGATGCCTCCTCAAAATGTTCCCACAAGCGTCAGTTCCCCACAAGAGCTATCATAACTCCAGACTGGACTTCTGAAACGTAAATTGTCAGCAAGGAAAAGACGGTATATTACACAGATTCTCTTCGTTTCATACAGCATACGTTAGTTATGACTGCAGAGATTCATCCATAAGAACAGGTGAAGAGGCAGAAAACATCCTAAACCCCTCCTCCACTGACACTGAATCCGTATCGGGGTGGGAATAGTATAGAAGGTATCCAGGTGTGTCTTTCAGAGATCCGGTATGCACCAACAGCAGGTATATTTCACGTTGGTCTTCTAATAAATCCCAGATTAAACCCTCGGGTAATCACGTAATTGAAGTTTGAGTAATCCAATGCGATGTTGATCAGACTACTGATCTTTTAATAAGGAAGTGCAGCCTTCCCAGCAGTTGTTATCTTGCTGAAAGTCATGTCTGGATCGCTTCCTCCAGGACAGTGCTTTGAACAGAGAAGCTGACAGATTTCTGCTTTAGATTATATCACAAATTGTTTTAAATTTTCTCTTTTTTTTTTCTTTCCAGAATGTATCAGAAAGCTCATAAAATCCAGGGGCATTTCAATAAAAAGTGGGATTTCTGTTATTGCCCCCATTAAAGATGGCATTAAATGCTTCAAAAGAGAAATACAAACAGTGCTGGGGAGCTGTACTTCTGCATATCTCTGTATCTGCTGCTCATTGTTGTTTACACAGCCTGTAGGCAAAGCTATAGAGAATGCAATAGTTACCCCGCACAATGCTCTCCACTGAAAGGCAAATGTGCACATTTTCCCTTTTATAATTTCCATTTAAAGTACGAATTGAAGGCTTCTAAGCCTTGCCTCTCTCCACAAGAGTAATTCAGGAGCAATTTACATTTTCGATGTGCTCAAAAAGAACACCAAGATGACTCATGTGCTGTTTATAAGATGCTTATATTTGCTGGTAAATACCTTGCTACAAACAAGCTATAATTTAAGTATTCAAAACTCTTAGTTCAGCATAAAATTACTAACTGTAATTTCGGAGACCATGAACGGGGCTTCAATTTCAGGCTTGCAAACTCTTCCTACACAATGGTTCTTGAAAGTACGAGTGTGTTTTCTTCTCTGACAGCGGCAATCATTGTATCTCCGTAATTGCAGAAAAGATTACCCCGCTTTTAATTCACATTAGTCAGCTGCAACAATACCATGTTTCCTTTCCTCTCCTTTAAAACAAACTAATTATTGCCAATCAGCCCAGCAGAACGTTAACATGCTCCGTAACCTGCCTTTCAGAGGTAGTCATAAATACTAAAAACTAGCTAATATAAACTAATCGGAGCCCTAGAAAGTCTCAAAATCTATTTGTACTGCAGTCTATCATTCTTGTCACATTATTTCTAAATACTTTATTTTGTCTGGACAGTAATAGTCCTGTCATAAACTGCACTTTTCATCTAACTACTCAGAGCTCTTCGCATCCATTAATTAAGCCATATGAAATCCCTGACTCGTGTAGTAAATACCACAGTGTTTCCCAGCCTTCAATCTTTCCACTGCCTCAAGAGGACCAGTAAAGCTCTGTGCATCAGTTGGCAGAAAGAGAAGTTATCACAGCAGCGCATTTGGCCAACCCCAACTTCATGAACAAATTCACAGAGGTACAGATTGGCATCTCAGGCAGAAAAACCATTGAAGGCAATGACTGCCATCCTCCCAGCACTTCGTGCAACTGCTCCTTTCCAAAGATAGTGGCAAGTTATGGTTTCAGCTGGTATTTCCTCCCAGCTGATAGAGCCCACAGCCAGCTACGAGACACAGTGAGCTTTCAAGTGCCATATGGACCTGAGCAGCAGAGCTGAGACTCTGAGTTTGTTGTTACCTGGGAGGCCTGCGCCATCTAGAAACAATTTTTCCCTTTCAGTCCGTGTCAGAACAGTGATCAATAATTCATCTGATAGCTGACATGTAGAACAAGGTGCCAGTTTTCTGTGCCTTATGAATAATACCACGCTTTTTAAAAGTCATGCTGCTTTGGAACACAGCAGAAGATGTGCTGTAGGAAACATATTACATGTCAATATATAATGCATATATGCATATGTATATATGTAGAACTACACAAGACTCAAAGCAATCCTTGCATCATTTTAAAATTATACCGCTTGTCGCCCATTTGCTTCACGCAGATATCTTATTGAAATGTTGCAAATGAATTAAACATTCAAAGAGAAAAGTCAGGAAAGCAAAAAACAAACAAATAAAAATCCCTCCATGGAAAAGAAGAGAACAGGACCCGGGTTTCATCCTGCCCTGGATGAAATGCCCAGGGAGCTGTGCAGGACTCCTGCATTGCAGCTGCTGCTTTGGAGCCCCTTGTTAGGGCACTGCTCTTCACTCTGTTTTCACCCAACTGGTTATTGTGAAACTTCTGCTTAAAAAGCAACTGAAACCTGTCTGTGCACGTCCTTGGCTCCCGCTGATAAGCACATCCACCCAGGGTAAACAAGCCCACTTGTCAGTGGCTGTATTCATTCTGGAGGGAGCTGGCATAACTGCTAGCTCATCTACCCTGAGGGACGCAGTATGTGAGAAGTTGTGATTTCACTCAGCCTTCTTTGTTCCATGAGCAGGAGAAGAGGGGGTGATTTTTGCAATAGCCAAGCACGAATCTGGAAAACTGTAAGCCAATGCAATTAAAATTCTAAGAGGCATCAATTATCAGAGCATCAGGTTCTCTTCTTGGCTAAAAGTGCCACGCTATTAGTCAAGAAATAGGCTGGAAGTCTCTGGTCCTGTGTGCCTCACTCAGTTCAAGCACTGCGTTCACCCCACACCCTCCCCAGTGGAAGAGAAGCAGGTCAGAGCTGAAACGACAGTCATTTCGCTGAGTTTAGTATTTGGCACATTTTAATAAGATGGAAAGGGTTTGTGTGTCTGCAGTGAGTAATTCAGCGGATTAGGTTTGGAGGAGCACACAAAATGAGAGGGCAGCGACCAAACCAACCTGCAGCACTCACTGTGTGCTGTCAGCCTTCAATTAGCTACCCAAAATTCAGCTCGGGTTTCTGCCTGCCTTGGGCTTGCCATTAATCAGGATTCAGGTAACTCACTTTAAAAGTCCAATAACCCACAATTAACGCTACCTTTACTACAAACCCATTGTAATTTTTCCTACTTATTTCTGAGTCTATTTTTTCGGCTGAAATACTGTCACAAAGAGACAAATGCAGAAAGATGACACTATTTGCCTAGGAGAGTGCAACAGCTCTTAGCATCTATTGATCCTGGCTGGCTTCTGAGGCAGCACAGGAGTGCACAAGAAAGGACGGTTGGGTGACCTCCAGCATTCATTGTTCCCAAAGAATCAGAGGTAAAAAAAAAGAGTTAATGTCCATTTCCAAAAGAATTACTTATGAATTGGACATTAAGTGGGCATAGTCTTTAAGACAGATAATTAGATAACTGTGGTATGATTGCTCTGGCTTAGCTTTATTTCCACATCTCAGGACAAAATCTAGGCTAGATGGCTTTGGCACATCAAGGAGCGCCTTCACTGGGCTATTCTAACATTTGGGTTCAAGCTGAGTGGCACTTGTTGCAGGCATAATCAATACTGATCTTCATTTTTTCTTGTGAATTATCATTTCTTTTCCACATCCTCCTTTGATTAGGCATTTCAGAAAGTTTTATTTCCAGAAACAAGACAGCAGACGTCTCCCATGGGCTGCGTTCTCTTCTTCAATCAAAACAAATAAATAATTAAGAATAAAAAGAAAGACATCTTGGCATTGCTCTGCAGGTGCATGTACTACATCCTTCAGTTTTTTCACAGAACACAGAAGAAATGCAGTGCACTGATTTGATGTGTAGGGAAACCAGTCCAAACACAGAATTAGTGTGCTTATTCTCTTTGGCAATAAACACGGTATTTGACAAGAATAAGTTACGACCGAAATCTCAAGCTTTAAAGATTAAATAAATGCCGAGGTCATCCTAATAAACACTTTCTTTAACAAACCCTTCAGTATTCCTTTTAGTCAAGCTATTAACTTCTCGGTGGAAGCAGTGTTTAGAGAGCTCCCAACAGACAAGAAATCAGGATAAATCATTGATACCAACAACTATTATATTACTTGGATAAACAGCAGTGGCATTGCAAAGTCACACACGTCCTCTGAAAGCAGCCGCTCCCTGGGCCTCCCCAGCAAAGGTCAGGGATCTGCCCAGCCTCTGGAGCTGGGCTCAGCCCCCAGGGATGCCCAAGGACTGGGCTGCACTGCTTGCAATATTGCTCTGATCAGTAAAATAAAGGCTTCTTTTCATCAACAGCTAATCACAGGACTTCGCTCAACTGCCTTGACAGATGAGAACACAATAATATAAATAAGAAATGACATTTTACTGAAGAAGGTTAACATAAGGTCACAACCTTTTTCGTTTGACTTCTGTAGCTTACTCATGTGTGAAAGCATGCTTTTGTAGCTCTAGCCTCAGCATGCTCTACAGATCTGAGCTTGTGCTGATAGCTGAGCTTAAAAGCGGTATTAATGTTCAGAAAACAACATTGCTATTTTGTGATGTTTGAGTAAAATTGTTTCACGTTCAGAGATGATATGGATAGAGAATTCCTATATATGTGTCACAGAATATCATGCAAGAAGTCAGGGTTACTTCTGACCAAGAAATGAGGAGCTATTGCAGACAGATGGAGCTGATTCCTGCATACATACATGTTTTTCCTCCCTTACTCAGACTAGGCTGCAGCTTTCTGAGCAAATTCCCTCACTGACATCAACCAGGCTGCCCCCAGAAATACCGAATGCTGCTACAGATGCACTGGATATAGAATAAGGTTGTCAGCCATGTACTAATAAATGCCAAATATTAATTTATTGTAAGATGCAGAGATTTAAATCCAAATCCTCTTTCATCATTGATTTCAACAGGCTGTGTGAAGAGTGAGAGGCAAGCACGAGCTTTGTGTCAAAATCCGTAATGCCTATGTGACTATCTGCCAAAAAATATTTATCTGTCACATAAGGAAACCTAAGTTCTGACCATAAAGACTGGAGATTAAAGACGCATTACAACATGTAGCTAATTAGTCTAGAAAGGCTGATCATCTTGCCACTCTGTTTGGTGTTTCCATATAGATGCAGATGCCTTCATCCTACTGGAACTATCTATTGATGCCAGCAGCCCTCACTGAAATAGGATGTTGCATAACACATATGAATCACATATCCCTCCATAAGAGACCACAACCAGTGAGAAACGTTCCTTACAAGTGCTGGAAGGGGCACAGTGTGGGGTGTCTTGAGTTGTGTGACACCAATCCCCATGGCTTTTACAGGAAGAGCCACCACAAGGCAAAGTTTGCTGAATCCTGACTGCAGTAACCTTTATTTATGGATGATCCTGCTTATTTATACTGTTGTCTTGTTGATATTCATGTAGCCTTGTGTCTTGTGGACACCTGTGATGCCACAGAAAGTAGAGATGCTGAGCATCTCAGCTCCTGTTAACTGCCCACTGTCAGATTCAGTTCTCGGGTTGCCTAATGTAGCTCACAAAAAGCAGCTATTATTGACTAATCAGCAGTACAATTCATTATGTTGCCAGATTAGTGAATTCTTATTCACTGTTCTCCTCCTCAACATTAAACAGCTACAAATGGCTAACAACAGTATTTTTTTTTCCAGTAGTAATTTCCTGACAACATCTTTCCTCTCTGTCAAATGGATGCTCTATTTGCTTCTGAAAAACAAGATCAATCTTTGCACTAATAATGACCTACTGAATAAAACCTACACTACTTCCACGGTGCTTTTATAACAATACGCCTTGTTTGCACCCCGACTGACAAAAAACTCACACTCTACAGCAATTGATCATTTCAGTTACCAGTGAAATAAAACCAACCATGAGACAGATAATGGGAGCAGAACAATAGAGCGCAGCCATTTAATGCTACAGTTTAGACTAAGAGCTGACATAAAGCACAGTGAAGCTATAAAGAAAGAACGTAACTATCCAGAATGACTATCAGCCTTATTCCCCCCAAAACGCTGGCTAACCTGAGAAACTGCTTTGCCCTCATCTGCAAAAAGAGCCCTTTGAGCAATGCAGAACCGTTGCATCAATAAAGCACCACGTCCTGAGAGATCAGCACCTTCAAGCAGCACACGCAGTATTTTTGGGAGCTCATGTTTCTCTCATCCATTAAGTCACTTACATTGCAAAATCTGATGGTTACAATTTTGTTGAAGGTGCCTTGATTAAGTATAGCCACATGCTCAATATTACCAGCACCACAAAAGTCCAGGTGTAATTAGCATCGCCTCCGCATTCCCCTTGATCTATGACTCGAGTGGTTTCAGCTTATTGCACATTTCCACTTTTGTTGAAAGGTTTCAAAGAGAGGTTTCAAAATGGCTAACAGTATGCACTCCGATTCCTATGTAACAAATATCAAGTATCTCTAGCTCTGAATTTGTAAAGAACATGAGAATAACAGAATTTGAAGTCTATTTTAAGAGCAGGTTTGTATAGATGAACACTAATATAACTGACACAAAACCACATTAATAGAAGTAGTACTCCTGCATGCTGAAAAACTGGGACTACAATGTGCAGGAGCCCTGCTTTTAAAAATACAGTTTTTGGTAAACTTTTAAGCAGTTGTGCAATCAGTAAGCAGTCATCAACAAACAGATCCACACAGTGGCTCACAGGAGCATCACTAATTGGCCACCGAAAGGGACAAGGGAAGACTGAGCTGAAGTAGCAGGGATCTGGAAATCATGCATATTTCTAGCTTCAGCCCTCAAAAGGCAAAAAGGAAAGCATCACGGACCATACGAAAAACTGTGATGATAAAATAATATATAAATAATAAATAAAAATAATAAAATGAGCAACTACATCTTATTTACATTGTCAAGTGTTTCTACAGTCTTTGTGGGGAAAGAAAAGGGGCACAGATGGATAGTTATAGAGTTAAGACAAAGACTGTGATCACAGGTAAGAAATACATTGCTTTGCCACAAGTCATAAGGAAGATGTTGAAGAGCAATGGTAAAATGAAGTCATGGAAGAAAGGAATTCATGAGATACTATGCAACAGGAAAAGTCAGAGATAACGGCTTCTTGTACATAGAAGACGTGGTTCATGAAAACACACCTAGCATCTTTCCTCTTGACATAAAAAAAAAAATAATCAGGAAACTTCAACTCTATTCTTATTGCAGCCTGAAACACAACTGGGAGCGTGATCCCAGCACACAGTAATGATCATACAGCAGCAAACATACATCACTTAGAGTAGAATTCAAGAAGGAAGAGTACCTGCTCTGGTCTCCAATACAGTACATCCTGGCTACTTTATACCTAGATCTGTTATTCGTTGCATCTGATGATATATATGTATAAAGTTCTTTATATTTACGATTGTAGATAAATATAAAATGCTTGTAGATTGATTGTAAATTTATGGATCCAGTGGGCTTCTTTTTATATCCACTCCATGTTTACTAATGCAAATTAAGATGTCTAACACAAATTCATTAAAGTGTTCTAACATAAGATTATATGATGTTTAAATTTTACAGAAAGTCAAACCTTTGCATAAGAACAAATTTTACCCCATAGTGGAGAAACTGGACTCCTGTTCCCCTTAGGAAGGAGACAAATGGGTTTATGTAGCATGTGATTTTAAATCCTTTTTTATTCTGTTAATCTCTAGCTGTGGAATTGTGATTGAAATGAAAAAGTGTATATGTATTTTCTGATAAGACCCACTTTGTTTTAGAGGCATGAAACGCTATAAAATAGATACACTTTCTTCAGGTTTTTAAATTGATGATGGAAATTCCATAATCAGAACATGGCACAACCAATCCAGGTTAAGTGATAACCATTTTTCAAAAGAAAAAACCACAACCCTTTGAAGTGTTCTTAGAGTTATATCCTTATAATCCCGACATGAGAAGGTCGGTATTCTTAACAGCTCTGAATGCACACTCCACAGCTGGCTCCAGATAAAAGCTAGCACTTCTATTTCTTTTCCAATGTCTTCTCTGATTCCTTGCTAGCAGCAAAGCACAGAACAGCACATTACCTCTGCACGATTTCCCATCTTCCCCCAGTTTCTGGCCAGCTGGACATTTGCAGTGGTAGCTACCGATGGTATTACAGCACTGGTCCTGACAGCCTCCGTTCTCAGTGCTGCACTCATTTACATCTGTCAGTAAAAATATTAGGTGATCAGTAAAAAGCAGGCTTTGACCAGATTCTGTGTGCTTATTTAAGAACAATTTGTGTGATCTGGGTACTAGAGAATGAGAAAGTCACTGAGAAATATATCAGGATCCTTCCGGCCACCTCCACTCGCATCTGTGTTTCTCTGCCCCACAATTCAACTCATAGGCGCAACGGGGGAAATTTTCCTCCTCCACTTCTGAGCAAGGAGGACTGCAACGTCAACTAGCATTCAGGTTAGAGAGCAAGAGAGCTGAGAGTAAGATGATTATGCAATGTTGTGACTGTACAAATTGAAACAATTACTTCATTTAGGGACACCATGAAACCCATGGGGAAATACAGCTTTTTTTTTTTCTTTTTTAAAATCTAATTAGATCCCATCCAAATATAATATAAAGTTGAGTGAAAACAAATAAATCAAAGAAAGAATTTCCTGTAATTACACAAGAGAGATGAGAACCATTCAAACAGAAATCCTTAGCGCTAAAGACTAAGGTTTGCCAAGGTTTGCCAGTTCTTTGAGGAGCTCAATTTTACCAGCCCACTTCAGATTTTGGTTAAAAATCAAAGAGGCGAAAGATATTTTAAGGAAGACTTCAGATTATTAAAAAAAAAAAAAAAAGCAGCAAAAAAAATCACAAAATGCCATCATTTACCATTGTGTATCAGAACAAGCTTAAGCTCACTGAGACCTCGCTTCCCTACAGCTCTAAATTCAGTGTGATGACTGACACAATAAAACTCTTCATCCCCAGTGACACTGGAAAGCTGCATTAAAAAGATTCAGTTATGTCAGAGCTCCACAACCACCTAAAATCTTATCTCATACAAAGCCGGAGAAGATGCTCTTGATTTTATGACTTAGAAACTTTTCTGAAGAAGAACACCCGCACACCCAGAAATGCAAAAACAAACCGTACCAAAATAAGACATTCGTCTGTTCGCTTCTCGGCGAGAAGCTGAGAGAACATATGACAAGTGACAGATTTCAGTCCTGTTCCTCAGAGCACGGGAAGAAGGTACAGCAGCACTGAGCATCATGCTGAAGAGCACGAGGACTGGTGAACATGGTCCAAGCGACTTGCTCCTTCTGAGTGACACACATCTCGATATGCTTTGTGGTAACAAACAGCTATAAGCTACACAGTCACCATGCTCCACATCTTCTGTTTATACTATTAGCGTTGAAAACCAGGGAAATCTCTGGTTCTTTCTTTTGCAAACAAAATTATGTGAGGAACTTGCGTTTTTCCAGTTTTCTAGTTCAGCATCCACAATACCACATGATCTCCTGGCACAAAATAAATCTATTATGTACAACCCAACTGATTAGCACCAATATCCAATTGGGAAAATACCAGTGTTTTCAACCAAAGCATTGAAAGAAAGTAATCACTATCCTCTTGATTTCACAATAATAATATATATAGAAGGCTATGGTGCTGTCGCATACTAATGTTTTTCCTCCTGATTGCAGCATGTTTATATTAGCAATCATAAATCTTATTACGTGTTAAAACCCACGACCCACCCGGACATTTCGCCCAACTAACAGCATTGGCTATCTGACTAACAAACTCCTCCTCTTCCACCTCTCCCTCATGCTGTGCCCATGCTTCATTTCTTTGTTTCTCCTCACCCCAGTATTTGTTCTCTTCACTGCTTTTTACACCAAAAATCTACTGCTTTTTATGTTACATAATTACGGATTTGTCACTAAAAAAAAAAATGAAAAGGAAAGATACAACAACAAAAACAGTTCTGTCAAATGATAAATTTCTGTCTGCTTTCCATGTTCAATGTCACTCAAGGTTGCAAATATGTTTGCCTTTTGGATAGCAAGAAAAATGACAGAAAATTTCTGACATGTAACAAGTCTGCCAGGCTGGGGCTGACGAAAGTTCAATGTTATCAGGACTATCAATCCATCTGTAATGACACGCTGTAGGCACTCCAGAAAAATAAATGTGATGCTTTCTACTGTGATTTTTCACATTTATTTATAGAGCCAACGTTGCAACATAAAAACATATCCATGGGATGTGCTCTGTGTGAGCTTTCAATCCTGCAATGGGAAGTCTTAAAGAAAAATAGAAATTAAAAAAAAAAGCAAACATCTGGACAAACTTAATATGATTTTTTTATATAACATCTGTCACGTGGAAAATAATCATGCTGTATTTTAAATGGTTAGCATTCATGGATGGAGATCGTAGGCATATCTCTATGTCCCAACATGAGGCATTACAGAACTGCCCTATGTATTGCTGTATTTGTTGGTCCAAAAGCCTCAAATATTTGATACTCTCACACTAGAGGAGCACATCTGTTTTTTTCTTGAAGTGGATCACTTTTGCTCAAAGAAACACACCTAGGAGTCATAAGCTGAATGGACAAGAGCTGATCCCAATAGCCAACTGCAATCCTGTTGGATGCTACTGTCTCAAAACATAGTAGAGCAAACTGGAAACACATTCAGCTCCAGAGAGAACAAACTTTCAACAAAGTTTTAGGTACGGTGGGATGACTCAAGGTTTCCTACAAATAAATGCAAATTTTATATAAATGCAGACATAGGAGAAAGTTTTTCCATCTGTAATTCCAAGTTTCAGTCTAACAGATGTGACCTGCAGTATTAATTACCCTATGCCCTGCACACCTCTGCTGTGTGTTTTTCCACAACAGTGAGGCACAAAGCCTGCCCTGCCTGGAGGGATGAAGGCTTGCTCAAGGTCTACAGCAGGCAGGGAAAACCCTGTGAGCAAGGGCTGCTGCACTGCAGCAAGAAATCAATACACTGAAACATCCTTTATTTTTGGCAACAATGCATGTATTTCGATCTGCAGGGCACACCAGCTGACCCAGTGCTTAGGGGCTGCAGTATTTACAAGTACAGCATTTTACCTGTATAACAAGTTTGTGGAATTTGTATCAATACAAAGATCCTTTTTTTTTTTTTTTTAAGGGAGCAAAGAGAATCTCACAACTGCAACTCACTGCATGAAACTCTTTTCCTAGGGTAGTTATATTTATCTGACAGAGAAGAGCAGCAACTGTATTTAATACGAGCACACACCAACCTGCCACTTCAGTGACCACTCTTTGGGGCCAGGCTGTGCTCTGAGCCATCAGCACACTGTAACTCAAGGGGCTGGGAACACATCATTGACATGAAGAAAAAACAGCAAAACCTTTCCTATTGTAATTGCAATACCCCACGAGCAAAGCCCACCACCAAGGAAAGGGGAGACTATTTTGATTAGTCTAAAAGTGTTTGAGGGTCAAAGAAACCAGAACGTGTTTATTTAGGAAGAATAACATTTGTCCCAGTTGTAACTTTCTCCTGAAGACTGGGATGAAGATGGTCATGTCTCAGGAATGTAAATGTTAAGTAACTTTATCCAACAAAGAAGGTTGATTACTTGCTGTCATAGGAACCGGCAGCACCTATTGATTTTAATGGCAATTCAGATATGTAAATAATTCCTAACTCAGACAGCATAACTCCATCGCTTGCAGCATCAAACCTGAATGCCTTTCAGTAAAGAAACCCTCATAATGCTTTGAATCAAGCCCTAAATATATCGCGTGCAACTTAAATGCACCTATGAGTATCTTACCACAGACAACGAGTGCCTGGTACATGAACAAAGGAGTACATTTGCATGCACACTGCTGTTTGTTTCATAAAGAGGTGTAATGGGCGAGTGCCTCCAAATTGTAATGCACACTTGACAACTTCTCATTTATAGATCTAAATAATTCGATTCAAGTTCTGAAAGGACTGAAGATGCAGTGAATGCGAAGCTCCTCAAGGCTTTAGACACTGTTTTTAAAATTACAGCCCAGATGGTCTGCAACCAAAACCATATGTCTGAATAAATCCCGAAGCCTGGGAAAGTTGATGTGAACTTTAAAGGCCGCTCTGTGCTATGACATTGTGCAGCTCATGCAAACACAGACACATAAGCATCACAGCATTGTTACACGCAAAGAGTGCACAGTGCTCATGCCCAGCTCCTGCATCTCTCCTTTTCTTCATTTCTTGCAAGATCTATATAACAGCTGTCTTTGGACAGTAATTGTCTTGAAAACATAAATTACATCCATCACTTCCAGCACAAACCATAAATTATTGTCTGAATAGAAAACAAAGCTGCTCATTCTGATAGCCAAGCACGGTCCTACATGTGTATTGATTAAGCACCCTTAGTGCTTTATTAGGTTTTCTTCCTCCACAAAGCCAATAACAGGAGGAATATTTCTTCTAGTGCTGTTATGAAGTACCGTAAATCTGAGCTGTTATTAACAAGCACCCGATTAGTGGAGAAAACCTCTCTGAGTTTGGCACAGACTTTCTTGAGCCAGCTCCCCTCTGCCATCTCATCTCCCAGCAGCTGCTGCACCTGTGCTTCCACCAGTTAGAACCTCCTTTTTTATAGGCATCTTTTTTTTCCTTTTTCAGAGAAAAACTAATGCTGCGTGCATTCCTCTCCATCCCCTTGTCACTTTCTTATGCACAGAGAGCATCAACCATCCAATTTATCCACTGTGCTCACGGTCCACCTTTCAAGGGTTTGCTTGCCTTTGTTACTGGATCATTAAAAAAAAACAACAATAACAACAAATTGATCTCAAAAAACCTTGATGCATAACCTCCAAAAAAATAAACAAAACTCCTTGTTAGACATACCTCACCAGTATTATTTTTTCCTTATTAAACTCATAGGCTGATGATTAAAAAGAACTAAATGATGCATCAATGCTTTGCCCTTGCATGCATCAAGAATAACTCGTTTAAAGTTAGAACTAAAACCTGGTAGAAGGAAAAAAAAAGAAGTCCCCACTGTGTTTAGAGTCTAAATGGCAAGTTAAAGAACAGCCTTAAAAAAGCAAGGTGCTGCCCAGGGCTGCTGTGCTGGGCTCAACCTGCTGTTAATCTGGTGCGAGATCAGGAAATGCTCAGTGTACACTCTGAGACAGAGGTGGCCTGGTCTACCACCTGCTCTCAGGACTAAATCCTGTAACCAGGCATTTAGCAGTCCTTCCAAATCTCGCTGCTTATCCTCCAAAACCACACACATAGCTGGGCTCTTTCACTCTCTCATTATTTATTTTTTTAACCTCCCTAAGCTTCAGTGCTATTTTGCAACAATAACTTCCCAAACCAAACTATTGGGTGAAAAAAATACAGCTTGGATTTTTTTTTTTTTTTTTTTAATCCCACTTTGTGGGATCGCCTTTAGCAGGAGCAGCTACTTTCCAAAAGTTCAGTGCAGGACCTACACCGTGTTTTCTTTTCTACACCATCAGGAATGACTACAGCAAGAGGGAAAAAGCCCGTCACAGTACAATGGAATCCTGTAATAGTACTCGTTTTCAACTTAAATTTCATACACGAGGTATGCATAATGCAACTGAACATCAGAGTATCTGAATTAACTCAGGGTATCTGAATCAAGCAACAACAGACTAACGACTGCTAATTGAATGTGATTGGAGATGATTGTGGAGCACGACTAGAGCTATGATTACAAACAGAGCATCCAGCCCAAACCACAAGTACCACTGCTGCAATTAAAGATATTTTATCAAATTAGACAAGAGTTTCCCTTCACCTGCTATGACAGAGCAAAGCATAAAAGAAAGCCTAATTTGGTGTAATGCAGCTTTCCTTACAAGAGAGCTCTTCTGAGATGGATTTCTTTTTGCTCAGACTTTTCATGCCACAAAATGGAGCCTTTTTAGAAAAACACAGGACTCTGCAGTGACATCCTTAAAAGCCTTTGCTTTTGTCTGAAAACAAAGTTGCGTTACAAATGCCTTCTCTTTGTGCCACATCTGACTTCCATTACCAACAAGCAGCAGCTACAGGCACGCAAACAGGAGAAAAGACTCTCAACTTCGGAGGTTTGATTTCACGACATAAGCTCTTATCTAACTTGGAGGCAGGTAAACACTCTGTGAAGATCATTTCCAAAGCAGTTATTATTACTGAGACTTCAGGAGCCTTATCGACTTGATTTCTGGCAGGAATTGAAGGCACAAGTTAGGCACTGGGTCCCAGCCAAGCCAAGCACTGGAGCCTATTGGGGAGCTCACAAGGAGCACCTTGACCCTGGGACAGACTGGCAGCTTTCCACGGGCAAAAAAATAAAAGATTTGGTCAAAAATGAAGGCTGAGATATTCACAATATTTTCTTTTTTTTTTTTCCTATAGAGCTGTCCAGCTTCCCTCTTCTGTATCTCAAGAAAATTTATATGCAGAACTGCTGCCTTACCCCCTCCTTCCCATTACCTCCCATAAAATGGAAAATGGGTCATCAGAGTGCAATTGTGTAGAAAAAGCAGATATGCTAGGTCATTGCTAAAAGCTTAGCATTTACATTTATTAATCTTAAGAGGCAAGAAGTAGTTAGTTTAACATTAAAAAAATAAGAAATCAAGGCTATGCAAAACCATTGGGGTTCTCAGGCCATGATATCTGGGTGTGACAACTGACACGTATGTGCCAGTAACCCAAAGGTAGCTACAGGTTAACTAACACCAATATCTTCAGGAGCAAACAGTCTCAGAGGTGAGCAGCACTGACATCAAAGGAGTACGACAGGAATGTGAAGGCAGCTCATGCTCAACTTCTGTTTTCAAGAGATTTAAGATGTCACCTCCTGTGAAGAGCACTGCAACAGTCAAGCATACAAGCAACAAAAGCAGAAATAAAGAGAACACTGCACAGCAATTTCAGAAAGAAAGAAATATTCTGGCTTCCAGGTAAAGCCTGTAACAATGGGTCAGAGGCAACCAGATCAGCAGTGGCACACGCTGGTGTTCATATGCCTGCTATGCTGTTAATTTTGGCATACACACGGCAGCACCAGAACTGGTGACAGTGGATGGGGGTGAGCTGCAGGCAACAGGATGTAGGAGCAGCGAGCCGGGCTCTCAGAGCACAGCCTCCTTGGAAACAGAATTCCAAATAACGTAAAGGAACCTCAAGTTTTTCCTTCTTGTTCCAGAAAAGGCAACAAAGAAAAATATGGCTATAAACATAGAATGAGGAATTTATTCCAGCTTTGTCTCTCTCATTTTCTTACACCCAGAAAAATAATGGATTGATATAAGCAAGTGCACAGCTCCTTCCTTCCTATCTTCCTTCCTACCAGTCCTATAAAATAATTGACAGGCCGGATACTCTAGTTCACTTCGTGGGAAGTGGGACACAGGACAGGAAAAAGTGGCATCTAAAGATCTTACCAGAAAATGTTTGGGACCATTTGTTTCTTCTGCCAAATGAAGAAACTGCCAACCAGAATGGCATGCGAAGGTACAGATGCAGTTGAAGCATGGAACAGAAGGTGCGTGCCCTGCTTCTCATTTAGAATTAGAATGATGATAGTTTTAACTGGAAAGCCCTATTTTCTTTGTCCTTAACAGTTGCCCTTGCTAGTCAATGACCATCTCTGGTAGGACAGGCACTGCTCATCACTAGGGATTAGATCAGGCAGCGATGAATGGCAACGCCTCTGCTTCTGAATTAAATATTTCTTTCTTCTTATTTCTTCCTGAATATTTCCTCGTCTTTCGTCTTTCATTACTAGGAGATTTTCCTAAAATTTCTCTGGGCAGAATTACTCACTACCCTGTCAAATAACCCTTGCTAGCTATAGTCGTAAAGCCATCTCACTTTTTTTCTACTATGGAAAATAACTTTCCTGTAATTATTCTCCTGGGTGGCTAGATCACAACCATACAACCAGGTCACCCCTTTAATAATGAGCATAAATGAGAACTCTTCATTTGGTCTGCACAGATGTATGCCGTTGCCACTTAGCTGTGCTCACTCACAGTGCCTTCTTGTAACAGATCTGGCGTGTCAAGGGCAAAAGAATCCGTGGAAATAAAAACAAATGATTAAATCTTCATCAGTTTAATTTGTAAAGAAACCCCAGGGAAGTCATTATACCCAGAGACTTCACTACCTAATTTGTCTTCCGAATTCTACTAACTTATTTGGCACAAGTGGGTGCTCATTAGCTGTTACTCAGTGTTCCTGCAGGGCAGGTTTCTTGAGAGCAGCATTGTGCAGCACCTTGATGGAAAGCCACTGCTGCCTCCTTGGTTGCTTAATGGGGGCTAACTATTCCAGAAAGATCCAGAATTGGCAGTGAGGTGAGCATCCTTGTACTGAAAAGGAATCCCTGCTGATGAATTCAAGCAGGACACCTGAGCCTGGCAATGCAGTTACTTATAGGAAGCCTGAAAACGAGCCATGTCCAAACCACTCACTGTTTTTTTGTTTTGTTTTTCCAGGGGTATAACAAAAGAAATTTACATTTGTGCTTTCAGCAAAGCATTGGTGAGACGGTACAAAAGTACTTACAGCTTCACAAATATAGTTGCCTTTTTCACATGTGATCATTTTACACTTTAAAACACCCATTACTCCACATTTCTCCCTGCAAACATTAAGCATGTTTTCACATTCCTGACTATTAAAAAGAGTTTACTGTTCTAAAATTATAAAATACTGTTCTAACAGCACAGAACTATAAAGTTATTGGCTTTAAGATAACCAAATAGATTTTGTGAGCAGCAGTAAGGTCACAGTATGAAAGTTAATACTCTTAAGCAGAGTATTTACTAGAAATAAATTCAATATTCTTAAGATTTATTATAGGCGTTCAACAAATTAAAAACAGACATCAAAGGGCAACAGCTACTCTGGGTGGAAAATCAAAGCACAGCCATGCAGGCTGTGTGGACATAAAGCCATCCACGCAGCATCTGCGTGCACAGCATGCAACCTGGGCGAAGAGAGGCATATTCCAGAGCCATGTATTATTTGGAGGCCTAGTCCTGCTCTCAGAAGGTGATGAAATAAATCAATAGTGTGTTTATCTTCATCTTTCACTCACTTCTATGGGCCACTCAGAGCTTCTGATTTACCCAGCTCTCTTCAAGCCAAATGCTGACAGCTCATGGAATAACAGTTGTACAATACACACCTGAAGAAACCAAGGCACAGCAGCCCATCCTGAGCCTACCTCACACCACACTGTGTGCTCTTTAGACCCAAGACCTCTCTTGCTGCATGCATCCACCCCTCCTAAGTGTGAGCATCAGTGAAACTGAAATTTCACATCCCACATTTGCAACTTCACCCTTCAGCTCCAATCAAAAAATAAATTCCTCACTCTCAAACCAGCCTAATTACCGTTTTCCCATGGAAAAGACAGCCAAAATCATTCTGACTCACAGAAGGAAAGTGTGATATATGAGAAAAGCACATGTACTATAACATTATGGATGGTTCTGAAGATCTAGCTGGAAACATAAGTTGCTCCCTCCTAACACTGAAGCAGTTGCCAACAGTCATCACCTAATGCTGCCTGAGACACTGAAGTGACTCTACATTCAAAGGCAAAGGCTCTGCTATCTGATGTAATGATGAACTTTTAACAGCTGTAGAACATTCCTGGGGTGGCAGCAACCACATTTTTATCACAAGGGACGGATCCACTGCACAAGTGTCTCTACTTGAAAAAGAAATACATTGCCCTCAGATCCCAAAAGCTGGCCATGGGGATTTCTGAGTTCAGAACTGATGCAGTATCCATCAAGTTGACTTACAATTACTGGGTGCATCACCTTCCTCTGCACACTGTACCACATCCTTGGCCCATTATAAGCTTTGTTATTGCCCCCCTGAGGGCAGAGATGTGGAGCTCTCTCTCCTCTTGTGTAGGAGACCACCAAGTCCCTCCACAGATATCTCCTCAGTTTGCAGCCCTTTCTCTTGACAACAGTGAGAATAACCTGAACTTGAAAACAGGTCTTTGCCTTATTTTCTGTCATTTGCACCCCCCATGCTAAACACCGTTGTGCAGGCTCCTTGCAGCTGTACCAGTGATATTCAAGAAACCTGAATAAACCTATGTACTACTCAAGAAAAGCTTTGCAATGCTTCTGGATAAAAGACAGCATCTATGCCATATTTAGCACGAAAACAAACACTCAAAGGCTGAGCCCTTTTCAACACACAGCAGCTCCTTACATTTCTGATATTAAGATTTTAAAAATAGCTCTTTTTTTTTGCTTTGTTTTGAAGGGTCATCTACTAAAATGCCTCCTGTGCAAATCAGTACATCTGACTGATGACTCTTCCACTTTTCCAGCAGCCAAACACTTCTGATTACAAGTTACAGTTTGTTCGTCCAAAGTTTTGTGGGGTTTTCCTCTCAAATGCAGATGTATAACAATAAGAAGGGGGGGGGGAAAGGATTATAAATTCTACCAAGGTCATTAATGTACAAAATGCAAATTGTCTCCCATTTGTCAAAGACCCTGGGGAAGTCTAGAGATAATTGAAATGATATATGAACAGAGGAGACTAACTGCTAATGGTCTGTATATCAATGAATCAATGTCATATTTATGAAGGGCTTTGGGAAATTATTTTAAATACTTCATCTATAGCTGAAGTTTAGCCTACTTTTTCTTTTTAATGCTGAAAAATTAATGATTAAGCACAGTTTATAGTCACACAACTGTAAACCTGTAGTAATTCAGGTTCTGTAGCAAGATATTGAAAAACTACTGAAGTTCGTGCCAGAAGTGACCAATCTCTTTGATTATCATGGATTACAGCATAACTAAGAGGAATATACATTTCAGAAAGAATCAAAATATAGGACCAGACCCTCACTCTCATAGCACTCAAACTCATTTACTTTCCTGTGCATCTCTGTTCCTCCAGAATCTGAATAAATTTGAAAAAACAGGGAATATATGCATTATTCTCCCACTTCTCTTTCTCTCTCTCTGTAATTTTTAATTACAGAATGAAATACTAAGGGCAGGGACCATTTGTTGACGCATCTATAGGATACTGACCAAAGAGGGAGAGGGGAACAGGAGAAAAAAGCATCTCCTTTGCAACCAAAAGTGAAGTAAATCTTGGAGGCGGTTTTGGAGCGGGGCACAGAAAGACAAATTCCCTCTTCGAAGGGAAACAATAACACAAATGAAGGCATGGCTCAGCTTTCTCCCAGTTGTGGGTAGGTGTTTGTGTCATTTCTCTTCCCCCCCAGACCCCATAGTTTTCTGCTTTCTTTTCCATACAACAAATAGGAAGATTTCAAAGGAAAGAAAACCAGCAACTCCAGGCTTTTTACCAAAAAATCATTTTCCTAGCAGAAAACCCCCCTGTCATACCCAATTTAAGTGGTAAACAGCAGAATGCTGAAACAGGTAGGCTCAGTGCAGGATTACCCGAATGAGAGTCCCCTTCATCTCCTTTCTCACAGAAAGGCATCACCAGGAGGAACAGGGAGAAGAGGGAAGTTTTCATGAACAGTGTGGGATTGGGAGAGATTTGTTTCATCCAAAAATGGTGCCACAATAACTCAGCTCGTTGAAATATGCCACTAAGCTGGAAATTACATCTGGATTTCTTCAGAATTTGAGTAATGCACATAGAATTGATTCTCTCACGTTATGAGGCTGTGACACACAAGCAAGTGAACGTGGTTGTCAACAAAACACTTATCTATCCACAGGACAGCACTGGGGAGATGCTGGGGATCCAGACCTTCGGGGTAACAACAAACCCTGAAGGAAAACTGATCAGTACACAAGATTAATGCAAAAAGGAGCCTGCACATCCATCTGTTGAGAAACAGCACTGGACATATTCTTCTGATAAAGGCTTCTGCATAAACACTCCAGGGGTTAGTATTACTGGGTAGAATGAAATTCTCAGTACCTATTTTCTGAAATAAAGAAAAAAAGTAGCTAACAGTACAAATGAAACAAGATATCTCACGAATCATGAGACATTCTCCTGAAGAAAGTCTGGTTTGTATTTCTGGTTTGATTGGAACAGCTGAAAGTACATAAAAATATCTGCCAAAAATACCTGCCTTTTCTCCCTTGTCACCACTCTTCTTAAATCTTCATTTCTCTATCAATCAGTCTTCCTTAGCATAAGCTCAAATTAACCACTCTAAAAACAGTAATAGAGCATCTTGCCTTAGTTAAATGAAGACATCTTTCTCCTTTCACCTATCTTCATGCATTTACCCTTGAGTGAACAAGAAGAAAAAGGCCTTCACAAAGGAGCAAAAGCTCCAACAAAGAATTAAAGCAGAGTTTTTAGAGAAATCTCCAGCTTCCCAGCAAGGTGGGCACCACATTTTCCCTCTGAGCACCTTAGTGTTGCTGCTTTCCAACCACAGCTCCAAGGAGACACAAGCCATCTTTCATGGGTTTTCAGGGAACATCAGCTCTTCATCTTTGTGAGTTCTGGTGCTATGCAATCACAGAAGCCACTCCCCACAGGTGTATCACAAAGCTCAATTAATTGCTCTATGTGAAGTGCTGCCTTGTCCCTCCTGTTGTTCTGATAGCTTACTAAGCAGCCAATTAATAAAACATTCAATTACTTCATTTCTGGAATATTTGTTCTGCTAGATTTTCATTTTTTGAATGAGTGAAATATGAATAAGATAATCTACCAGAGTTAATGATACTGTACATGTTAACTGATGGGTTATTCTGCATGAGAAGATATTTGCTGGGAACACAATTTGTATATAGCTTTTTGGGGACAGGATTACTTTGCAATGTTTCAGCACCTTCTGTTTCTGTTTTTCCTGCTTTATACCTGTGTTCCTCATAATGTCTTAAATGAAAGCTGGTTACCTGCCACTGACTGCCCCATGGAAGGAAGGAAGAGTGCATCTCTCTTGTGAGAAGTTTTGATTTGTGGCTGAAATTCCCACTTAACTGAGTCATGCTTCTTATGCTAAGGAAGTATTGCTGAAGCCTTGAGATAAATTTGCCTCTGTGTAAAGTTTTACTCCAATCATATCTTCCATTTTCTTTCTTATTAAAATTTTCAGTTGCATACACAAACTCTTCATTATAAACACTCATTCTGGAAATACTGCAAACTCAGAAGATGTCACAGTCATTTCTTCTACAGCTTTTCTTTTTGTAGGTGACATTCATATTGCAGAATAATTTAGACAGTAATTTAATCACAGGGTTTAGAGGTCCAGCAAATGTTACATTTACATAATGTCAGTCTTTCAGCAGATAATTTGGTCCTTTGCATGTGTTAAAAGACGACACGGCTTGTTAAGATCTTGTTAGTATGTTTAACCCAACAGATGAATGGCTGGTTTGTTAATCTGCCATATATTTCTAATTTTCCTAAGAATGATTAGAAAATTCTATTTAAAGCAAATTCGTGAGCTCTTTCATTCCATCAGAGTGACAAATCAAAAAAAATTATTAAATCATAGGATCTAGAAGTCTCTACAAAATGGTCACAAGTCTTTGCTATGCAGTACATAGTAAAATATCCATTACATAAATATTACAATAGTTATTATGTTACTTATGCTTACTCTAAGTACATTTGACCCAAGGCATTAAAGTGTGCCATAAACCATGTTTTATTCTTTTAATATTTTTGTAAGGAAGTGTGGTTATTCCATTGTTTGAAAATATATTTATATATTTTTGTTGTTGTTGTTTTCCTTGTCAAATTCTGTTAAAGACAGGAAATAAAATAGAAGAAAAATTATTTAGTTTCAGTATGGTAATGCTACTGCCCTGCATACCAAACAGACAAAACAAAACCTGGTGATTTGTTATTACTCAAAGAGAAATAGCATGTCTGTACGAGGGATTTTCAAAATGTACGACTGTGTGTTCAAATTTAGAAGAGCAATAACTAAGTGAAACTGCATCTCAAGAACCTTAACAGTGAGTATCTACAGCCACTATTGTTTGGGTTTTTTTGTTGGCTTATTTTTGTTTGTTTTCAAGTTGCCTGTTGTATCCTTGCTACTTACACTAAAAGAAATCTCTGTTTTAACTGAAACTCACACAAGACCAGAATTTGTAGTAGAAAAACCCTTGTGTTATTCAGTCAGCCCATGGCACTGGAGGATGTTCCTGTTTTCCACTGCTTCCCTTGCCTTAAATGTACTGTAGCCGACCAAAGACAAAAATCAATAAGCCAGAAATTACACCTGCAGCTGTTGGCACGTTTGGTCATTTATTTGTATCTCGAAGCAGTTTCACCACCCTTTACAACAGAAATGTGTTTATCTAGAGGACAAATTCATACAGTCTGCTATCGATGAAGTACACAACAGTCAACCAGAGCAAGGGATTGAAAAAAAACCTGCAGAACTGAGTAGAACAATGCAAGTAGGGAGTCCCTCGTTAATCTCCTTAATCCACTAAATTGGCAATTGTTACTACTTCTACTTTTACTCTGCAGAGAAACATTCACTCTCCTGGCATAAGATTTTGAACTGGCCATGTTTTGTTTCCTAAACAATTTTATTTCTTCTCATCATCCACTTATGGAAGTACTGTACGAATACGGAGGAAGTGGCAGTATCATCCCCCTGCAGCATTTTGGAGATACAGCTCTAGCCCTTACTGCATGATGGATAAGAGACCTGATCTGAGTTGTGATGTATCTGAGGGAGTGATATAAGTGATACAATTCTAGGCTCATGACACTTCCTTTGTTCATTCCTTAGTCTAGTTTGTACTATGGCAGTAAGTTTGGGTGATCCAACACCACATATTTCCTTAGTTTCTAAACCCTGAGAAGCATTAAGGAAATAGGCTAACAATGAAAGGCCAGATTTTCTTCAGGCAGATGGTGCCAACTAGTTGACCCCTTTGTCAAAATAGACTGGCAAAGAAATTCTGACTGGTGGGTCTGTACAAGGAACAAGTTGAAGAAGTTAAAGCTGTTCAAAAGCAAAGATGTATCACAACAAAATCTTGAGTCATAAGAAAAAAAACCTGGTTTACATGCCCAAAACCAAGCCAGACCCTTATACAAGGAAAGCAAAGAAAAAACACAGAACTTACTCCAAAATGACCTCATTATCATATCTTATGAATGAGAATCAGAAAAAGAATCAGATCCGTGAGGAATGTGTGCCATATCTATTTAATATTAAAGCTATTATAAGCGTATCACTGGCTTCTTTAATTCTTGTATTTCATACCTGTATCACCATAAAAATCTATTCCTGAAATCCTTATTCTCATCCAATCACTGCAAATATGTTCCTTCCCTGAAGCTGTGATTTTACTGCAAATGAAATAAGAACCAATTCAGAAACCCTTAATGTTTCTGAACCAGTACGTCTTGGGGAATTGCTTGAGTTTCAGATATCTTTTTAAGATGGGCAGCGGCAAGTACATCCTTCACTGACAGACATCAATGAGCTTAATTCAAAATAAAAGTCTGAATCAGGATGAAAGCATACAGGGAGTATACTTGGAAATTAGAGAAGAAAATAAAATCCCAAAGGGTCAGGATTACTTTTTGGTGAATACATAGTGAATTGGGATGCACGGAAGGCTCCAACTTATATTTTAACCCTTATGAAGCCTAAGAAGGTTAAGATGCAAACTCACACAATATCTACATATTCTCTATTGTATGTTGACACCTCACAATGTAGCATGTTAAGAAGTAATTTACCAATCTTATTTTAAAAATAAACTTCATCCAGCCCTTGTAATGATGAACTCCTTTGGTTTCCATTACCATTGTCAGGCCTGAGAGGGGTGACAGCAATCCCCCAGTACCAAGTGATGCACATGTCACCAGCCTGCTTTGCCTGGGAGCCCCTTGATTACAAATAACCATCAACTGGCACCGAAGGAAACCTTGGATAATCTTTAATAGCACTGCTCACCTTCCTCTTGCTGTAAGAGTCATGCAGTTCAAAGGGAAGCAAAGCCTTTCAGATGTGGATACTCTTCACACAGACAAGCTACACATTTAATTATCTACTTAATGGTGTCTCCAAACTTGGCAGTAAAGGGAGACTGCAAGACCATCAAAATAATTGGAGAGAACTAAGTCTAGACAGTAGAGTAGCGACAGAAGTGTCAGAAGAGATCACACAGATGTTTCCTGATGCTGAGCGTATACTATCTGCAGCCACAACTAGTAAGCAATTAACTGAATGGTCCAAGTTCCCTCCTCGTGCAAAAGGGAAATACTAAAGTGATTCAGTGTGCAAACATCCCACCTGCTTCCACAGCCACACACAAGGCACATGAGACCCCGAGATGGTGTGATGGTAAAGTCTGGAAGATGCCAGCCTCAGCCAGACAAGGAGGCAAAAAAAGATTTGAGATTTAATTAGGCCACAACTTTATCAATTTATTTCTTAAGGGAAGCATTGGTGAAACTACTTGTTGTAAAGCATGTTTCATTTTTTATTCATTACTGTCAGGTGAAGAGCTGTGTCTAAGTTTCCTTTCCTCCTATTCTACACAGCTGAATTGCTGTAATACCAAAGGGATGTGGGTGAGGGGGTATCTTTACTAATATTAACCTCATATTGTAACCCACTTTTTTATTTTATTTTTTTAGGGACAACCTCAATTCTGAAGGGAAAAGTCCTTGCCCAGACAACACACAGTTATGACATTTTCGTTTACCTACTTCTCCTGGATCCCAGACAAGCTGGGATATGATTAACAGTTCCCTCTGAAGAATTTCCCATCAGGAAAGTAGACATTAATACCTTTAACTTCACATCAAATACAATCTATTCAGAGGGCAATTATCCATTTGCGTTACCCTTGTTGCCTTCTGGGCTTGTCACCACCCGGAGGGCTGTGTTCCAGTAAATCCCAAGAAATCTACTACATGCATCCTCTTGTCTAATTCCAGACGAATTTAGCTTACAGGGTGAATAAACACTTTATGGAGCTCTTTTTGACACGTATTAACCCATCCAGCCTCGTGCTGGCCATTCAAGAATTGTTTTGCCTTAGAGGAGAAGCTGCTCGTTTCCAGTGAAACTGCCTGCCTGCTTGAAGACCCAGCACACAGTAGACCCAAACGTTTGCTCTCACTGTAATTTTTTTTAAAATACAATTCCACAGCCCAAGACATACTCAGATAAAGATATGACAAGCAACTGTTATGGTATTTACAACCTTTGGGCCAAATACTCTGCAGGCATTACTCCACAGACTTCAGAGTTGCACCACAAGAGAATACATTAATTGTCTGGCCAAGAGCATTAAAGAAAAGTTCTTGTTATTGTTGTTGGAAACCAAATGACAAGCAATTCATTACTGCACTGTAATTCGATGTAATTTATTGGTTGATTTGCTGTGAGGGATTTTAGCTACATGCTAATACACATCATATAAAAAGAATGCAAATTCAGTAATGCAAGACCAAATGAATCAGAAGTAACATTTTCTCACAGTTTGCAAGGAATTAACCTTTAGTGTCTCTCCTGTGCTTTGGGAACAGCACTTGGCCAAAAGCTCTTACAGTAATAAAGCAGTGACCCACAGCAAAGAATAAATGTCAGAATGAAATGATAACAGCAAGTCTACTTACCAGAAAGTGGTAATTTATAAGATTTTAATTTGAGATTATCGTGGGGGGTCAGCCTTATCAACTAATTCAGAATGTAGGTCACAATTATAGCCCTTGAAATGTGGTTCTGCTCTAAAATGTGACCATAGAAATGGCATGTTTATTATTTCTAAATGATTTCTTTATCAGATATATTGAGTCTACAAGTAAAATGGTAATGGGACAGGTTTGCTTTTCACTTTCTCTAAATTTTACATGCATAGCTCTCTAATTTCAGTAGTTATTTCTGATACATTACCCTAAAAAGGAAATCAGGCCCCCTACTTCTCACTTTCCTATTTCAAGTTCTTTGGAGCCGAATTACATCCTAGTTACTCTCTACATCTCCAAAAGCTTTCAACAAATTTGCACGTATCTAAGCCAGCTGGAATTTAAAACGCCACTTCAATAATAAGGATAAAAAGAGAAAAGCAAAACACAACCCACCTTTCACTCAAGGCAAATTCCTTGGGCAGTGCCAGTCACTACATTCCCATTGATGCACCAACACTACACCACCTCTCTCTGAAGCTCTCTACAGGCTTTGTTGGTTCTTCAAGCTTAACAATAGGTGGAGAAAGGGCATTTAATAGGTTTCACCCTGCTCAAGTCAGTGATTGTGAAATGCTAATAAGGCACTAATACCACTCGAGCAGATCCAACATTTGTTTCACCCTGAACCCTTTAAATAAGGTAGCCAAGGAAGAAGGAAAGACCTACCAAGCAGGTTTCTTGCCTTATGTCACGACATTATGCTCCTGTGAGCTCCCAGTTCCAGGTGGATGGAAGATACACAGTGTAATTGCTCATTACTCCCAGCTGCTCAGGCTATTTTTGGGGGATGCATTTGGGCCAGCTCTCAGCTGATTTATAGAGAAACAAAATTAATTCTAATGGAACAACAAAATGAAATCAAATTGTAGTGAATGAGTCCCAGTGGCTCAAGACAAGTGTATTTGCTCCATCTGTACCCACGCAGAGGTACAGAGACAGAGGTGTTGTCTATGTGCAAGAGGGACCTCTCCTGTCAATAAGACACAGCAAGTTCATTCAGTGTTATTCAGTGACAGGCTTATTTCCTTTTCTATTACATGACCTAGAATCAGTGAGAGTATGAGTAAATCAGACCTCGACACAAAGCAACTGAGAAGATAACATATCTGCCTTCAAAACAGGGACACGTTCTGATATTTTCACATCCCTAATTTTGGTTGATTATTTTATTCAATAACTATAAAGATTTCCTCAGTAATTCCATCTTCTGACATTCTCCTCTGCCACAGCTTTCCGTGAGTTGTTATATGAACTTACAGAACTTGACACTGACATGCAAATAGGTAATCAAAAGCAGACTGCTATCCTGTATTTGTCTGTTCCAAAAATTGCCATGGATGAAGAAAAATACTAATGCACAGTTTTCAGGAGGTTACTGAACTTTACTATACCAAAAAGTACAAATCTGCCTTTACTTCAGAATACTTCACAATTGATGCCATCTTGTCCAAGAAATATTCCCAAGAGAGGGAATAACCGAGCAAAAAAAACAAACAACAAAAGAAAAAGACTGAAGAGCTGATGGCATTGTCTGGTGGTGACAACAGAACAAAAGAGAGCATCATGTTAAATATAATATCTTTCATTACAAAAAGGGAGGAGGTGGGTGTCAAGAAATTATTCGTTGCAGACAATTTGTTGCTCAATGGCCTGAAGCAATACCAAGGGCTGTTAGAGCTGATATGACAGTCCTTAACTGCAGTAACAATCTGTACGCCAGGATTAATGGTATCATCAAATTCAAGCAACGCCTTATAACTCCAAATATTGGCAGAAGTAACCAATTTTCTGTCTCTTGGAAGGCAGAATATCTTATGTTAAGTAAACTGTAATTCAAAAGCAAGGGAAAAAAATCGTGCTGTCCAAATGAACAGGCTTCGTATAGTATAGTACGTGTGTTTGAAAATATATAATTATATGTCAGGAAACAGACCAAGAAGTAATGCACTGAAAACACCTTTCTGCTCTTTTCTCCCAGGTTGAGTCAGAGTTCAGACAACCTTTTAGGGCTGATGCAGATGGCTTAGCAGACACAGAAGACTAAGCCTGCCTTTGGGAGGCAAATGCCTGGCAGTATGTGCTTGATGACAAATGCACATGAAATGATTGGAGGTCTTCCAGAGTGAGCAGATATTTTGTCTAATAACCTACCAACATAAACACTGTGAAATACCCAGCTTCTTTAGTGGTGTCTATCTCATCAAAGCTTTAACGGACAGCAGTCCAAATCCCTTGAAAAACTAAGTATGAAAATCTGAATGTGGACAGAGTATCAAAATGAGCCTAAATTCAGTCCTAATAGATACTACTTATTATTCAAAGCTTTTAAGAGACTCCAGTGGGGTGCCAATTCCCACAATAGCAAGCTATCTCGTTAAATTTTTAACATCCAATTTCTGATCTAGACTGGAAAAAACTCAAAATAGTTTCTCTCTCCGAGTCTTCTACCACATTTGAGTTTCCAGATGGCTCTAGAAAGGCTGCAAGTTCAGGAGCAACAAGAGCTCGATTCCTATTAGAATGGATTACTTTTTCTTATGAAAGATCAGAATGCTTTAATTAATACCAGAATTATTTTGTAAGTTCTCCCACACAATAAGTACACTGACATGAAAGCACAATATATTTCAATTAGGACATTGGAATATTTTATATCTTTGCTTGCACTAGAGAACAACAGAAAGGGACTCAGCAGCTGTCACACCATTTGGTATTATCCCCACTCCCTCCTTGGTCAGGGTTTGCACTGATCTTCTGTTCACAACTGGAGCATCTACATAGTGCTGAGATAAAAAACAAAACAACAACAAAAAAAGTGTTCTTATTTTTCCCTTTACAACTGTAATTTGAAAAAGAAAGGAAAAAAAAATCAAACACAAAAACCAGACATTTTAAGCGGAAAACTTTCAGAAAATATAGCGACCTTTTGACACGTCAACGATTTGTTTATCATCTTGCTGCTTTCTTCTTCTTAAGAGGCTACATTACTCTTGCAAACCAGCAATGAGTGTGGAAGTATTTATCATCATCTATATTTTCAGTACAGATCATCAAAATTTGGTGAGAATTGTCTGTGTGCAGAAAGGGTGAAAGCAAAATGTAATTACTACTGTTGGATCTATTTATTTCAGAAGCTGGACACAAGTCATTGCTATGACATTTTCATTTTCCTGGATACACAACTGTATTGTAATCTCATTTACACTGGTGTAACTGCATGAGGATCAGCGAGCTTTTCCCCAATTTACATTTCAGTAACAGCAGGAATCAGGCCTGCAACTCTTAATCACTAATTCTGGTTCACCTCTTGCATGCAACAGTAGCTGTCAAAAAGCTTTTGGAAAGCTGTCAATCTCTGGTAAGAGATAAAATCTTGATTAATAAAAATAATTTAAAGCTGAGTTTGTTCTATTGGAAAGAGAGGTCATTGGCACTATGGTGTCAAGAAGCCAATATGTTTCAAACACATGGTATTCTTAGGGGAAATCAAAGCAAAGACTGCACAAAGCCTCCTGCCAAGTGAGCTAACAACTCCATTTAACAAAACGCAATCGTCCTGATGCTTGGAAGAACTCCTTCCTTAACAAACAAAAGACAAAGCAAAATGAAGAGCAAAGTAAAATTATTTATGTGATCAAAATCAGAAGCAAAGGAGGAAATCACAGAATCTCAGAACTGTAGGGGCATGGAGGGACTTCCAGAGATCATCTCATCCAATCCCCTTGCCAAAGCAGGCTAAATGGTAAATGGTGCAAATTGAACAGGGGCAGATGAGGGCAAAGGAAGAGGGGTTGAAATGATCAGCTATGAAAATCCAGTTCTCCAAACTGTTCAGTCATTCCATGATTCACATAGAGGCTGCTTAACAGATTTGAGTCCTTGGACCTGTTCAAACTGAGAAACTCAAAAGGCTCTGTAGAAGTTTGAATGATTGTGCCCAGCCTGATTGTTCCTTTATTTGCATCCATTCTGTGGGTGGGTGCTCTCTTGAATATCAGCTGTTTGGGTAATGCTATTATTGCTTTGAGAGCATCCAATGACTCAGTGCAAGAATCACAATTATGAGGTTATCCCATCTGTAGATGCACATCTGCCAAACACCACTGGGCTTGGCAACTTTCTCATTTTGAAAACCTTTCACCTCCATAAAACCCGAACCCAACCACTGTTAGAGGGCATTCCCATTTAGGACAAACACATTAGCAATTATGGATGCTAAATGTTCTTTCTACCTCTGACCAAGGCTTCACTGGGTGCAGTGTGACTCAAGAGAGGGTCACCTCCAGCAAAGCTCAGTGAACATCTCTGTTAATTCAGAAGTTGAAAGCAAGAACGCCTTTGCATCAAATTTCCCTTATGTAAGTTACTAGATGATATGCCTAAGAAGCAAAAGAAGCCAAGACATGCTTCCGTGGATATGAGTTGTATATGTAGCAGATAAACTAACTAGCTACATCACAATATGCATTGGAGATGAAACCAAAGCAAATGCCAGCATGATATATTGTGTCAGTAACATCAAAGGAGAAGGGGAGGGGAAGCGAGTGTGAAAATCAAATACAGTGCTTGGGAAAGAAAGCTAATTTTGAGTTTGATGTGCACGAGTGACACTCATTAAAAATTGACGAGTGCATGTTGGAGGATGCCACCTGGGATTATGCAACTGCTAATTAACATTTAACACCATTTTCTAACCTTATAAAATATTCTTAGCCTGCTGAAGGCTTCTTCATAACAAGCACACTAGAAGAAAAACAACGCCCAGCACCTAGCAACAACAAATCGAATGGGAAAACTTTAAAAACTTTATAAAGCAACGTAGGATTGTTGAGGGACTTGCTTAAAGTGACACTGCCAAGCCAAGTACAGCCCATGAACAGCTGAAAATTTGTGTCTCTGACTCTGTTCTTATGCATCTGGGGCACACAGGAGCAAAGGGATGTACGGTGCTCACAGGTACCCTTGGGTGAGCTCCCATCAACCATGCCTCCCAGCTGCAGTCTTCCTTGAGAGTTGGTATGAGCAGCAGAATAGCTAGTGTTTATACCCCCAAGCCTGTTCCCTGGACTCACATCATGACCTGGTTCCTGGTCCTGGTGGGAACGTGGGTTGCAAGGCACCAACATTTGTACTTGCTTTAAGTTCATGTGGCTTAGGGGTCCCAAACCAGTAAATTTTAAAACAGGGGTAGGATACAGTGGATAAGAAAATGACTAAGAAGAGCAGAGGGAAATAGGAGTAAGAGTAGACAGAAAGTACAGAAAGTAGAAAAGATGACCACAAAACCTGAGCCTGGTAGGATGGATCATAGTAGCAGGATGAAAGGGAAGCATCTGCTGATTCAGCACTGACCGTAAGGAGTCTGGGAATTTGCACTCCAGAGAATTTTAAACAATGAAGCCTAATGCAAAAAGAAAAAACAGTTTATAGATTACATTTGGTTTGGGCTATTTATACAGTGTGTTTACATTGCACGTTCCTTAGTTTCAACAAAGAAAGGAGACCAGATGGACAACCCAAACAGACTTGCTTTTACGCCGCACTAAGTGTGGGTGTCTCAGAGGGTCTCCCCACGGGAAGGACAATCTGATTCTCTGCAGCCTGAGACTTTTGTATAAACCCGGGAGCCTCCAGGCTTTAACATGCCTCCAAAGGAAAGTGGTTCCGTAAAAGATAAACACCATTTGCTGTATGTGTACACACAGTAACTTTATGAAAAAAGATGGCCCCATGATAGATGTGGACCTAACTGCAGAGTAATGACATATGTAAAGAGATTTTAATTAACGCATTGGTATTCGTACAGCATGCCCCAGAGGATTCTTGTGACTTTCTTCACGTGCTTCCAGATGAACATGCTAATTGCATGGTTAAATGCTTTCCACTTAGGCAGCACAAAATTTCTCCCTCTTTTCACTGGGAAAAGAGGATGGGACTAACTCTTACCAGTAACTCTTCACCAAAACAAAAATCTTTTAAAATGAAGTCACACTTCCAGCATTTTCAGATGTGTTGTAGTTATGTGTGGTCTGTAAGTTTCACAGATAATAATAGCTGTTAACATAATGTAATTTAAGTAATATATCCATACCGGAAATTTATGATGTATTATCTCATAGTCAATAATAATCAACAGCTTCTCTGGCATTTCCAGCATAGAGCTGGATGCAGAGCAGGACACTACTACACATCCAAACCTAAAGGACTCCAGTGTGCACAAACTGAAGGGCAGATCTGCTCTCTTAATAGCAGTTGAAAAGGGGCATCAGCATACCAAAGAAGAATGAAGAGTGCCAAGCTATGGGTTCTCCTGGTAAATAGGAACACATTCTTCTTAATGGACCCAAATAAAAAAGCCACCTACTACATCCTCAGAAATGGTTTCCCAAGCTAAACCAGAGCGTGTGGTCATAACAAGTGCTGTGCACCAGGACCAGCACCTATGTTCATGTCTGAGTGTGACTGCTGCACTCAATTTTGGATTTACAAATCACATATTCTCTCTGATTTCATCCTGGTGAATTCCAAAATCCACATTGAGAGAACGTGGAAGACAGAACCTTATTATTTTTTATTTTTATTTTTTGTTATGTTATGAAAAGATTGTCTTTTACCATTATCATTGTTTTAAAAAGTTAAAAGAGCATTCCTGAAATGGCCCCTGTTTAAAATGTAAAAATATACTTCCACATAAAGAGATACTTATTTTGCAAAAGCCTGGAGAGATAAAGCGCTCTGATTGCCGTGAACTGTCAACTTCATAGGAAGAAAAAGATCAAACACAGACTTTAAAATCTGCCCAAAGCTTCTAACCCTTAAGCTAAGAAAAGAAAAACAGTAAATCAGCTTTAAAAATATACTATGGAAAACCATATATTCCTAGAAGAACATGTATCTGAAAATTATTACACCACAATATGAAGAACAAAATAAAGACCCTATCTTATATGCCAAAAGGAAATTGAGCAATTAAAAAAAGAAACAGGCTTGAAAAGCCTATTCCAAGAATGGGGGAGTAGGCTATTTTCATTGCTGGTATGCAAATTGGGAAGGATAAAGATAAGTGGCATACACGGATGAGAACTTCATTCTTTTTTAAAAAGAAAAAAAAAAACCCAAATCTCTTTGCCAGAGCCTTCCAATACATGAATTTTCTGTTTATATCAAAGTTCAGTTTTGGAGTTTTTCTTATTTCTAAGCATTTGAGATTTAAAAGTCTCTGATAGTGACTTTTGGGGCATGCTCAGAGCAGGTGGCTTGTTTTAAGATTATTGTTAACAACTGGTCATATAAAAGAGGCTTGTGTTTGTCTGCAATATGCTTCCGTGTACCTGGAGGCAAACCAAAATCAAAGCGCAAGACTTCAAATGCACTTCATGTAGCAAAGTGCTGATTACTCTGTCCAGCCCATTTGCCAGGTGTTTTGAAGAACACCAAATCTGAGATGTATTAGAATAATTGAAAGCAGAACCTACACAGACAAACGCGATCAGATTCACTACCAGGAGAAACAGCACCATGGATTTGTGGTATTTCTCTTCAGTGACACTGGACAAGCCACCCTGGCTCTGGTTGCTTCCCGTCGGCTTTACCCTGGTTCACCTGCAATTCATAAGAACAGCATTCTTTGGAAATTTCCATTCTAATATGACAAATGGAAATTTGGGTACGTTCCCAGATGTGGTGAATGAAAACTCAATAGGTTTTTCCTGTACGCTTAAGCAATGAAGAGGTTTAGGTGCTGGAAGACAGAAAGAACTTACAGTCATCGCTGTTCTTCTTGTTACATTTGGAGGGATGTGTATAAAGCCAGAATTCAAAGAAGGAAACCTAGTTGGAATGTTCTACAGTCAATGAAGTCGAGGTGCTTTGTATTTACCTTCTGAGCAGGGGTATATTTCATTTTGTTTTTAATTCCCACAATACAAAACCTCACTCTGAGTTATGACAAGAGCAATAACACAGAAGGTGAGAGTTCAAACCTTCCCTGCCTCTACCCTTCACCAACAAAAAGTGAGCTCGATGTTTGTGAATGCAGAAGGGTGTCTTGCTATGATATATTCAATTTTCTACTGTTGCTGCCATAAGCTTTGTTACAACTCAGGTAAAATTGAAAGAGATGGGGTTCTTCTGTTTATTTTTCATTTTTCTTTTTCTTTTGGCCATGCATGAATCCTTTTGGATAAGAAAGCAAAGCACGTGAGTGTACACACTCATTGATAACCAACACTGATGATAGCCAGGCAGCCCCTGAAACCAAGTATGGGTCGCCTGCTGGTTGTCCTACGAGGTCTTACCCACCCTTGATTTCTGGAGCCACGGGGCCGCTCTGGTGGAGTGCTTCTCCTCTGCAGCACCTAGCACATGAGGATGCTGATAAGCACGATGTCTGTCTTCACCAACTCCAAATAGATTGATTATAAAACAAAGGGGTTTGGGCCAAGAAACACATATGCCTGATCCAATATTTCCTGCACAACGTTTCTCTTACATCATTCGTACCGTCTCCACTGCATTTTACTGGGTCTAATAAACATTCCACACTTACTCTGCAATGTATTTTCTCCCTGCAAGACAGCCTATTTTCTATTAGCATCTAAACTGCACACTTGCCAGTCAGGCTAACCTCATCAATCTTGTCCAAGGCAGAGGTGCTCATACCCTCTCACAATATTTCTAGGATTTCACTTTTAAGATATTCACCCATTTATTAAACAGAAATGTTGAAGATTTCATCTCTAGGCTTTAAAAATAGGACATATTAGTGGAAAGAAAAAGGATCACTTGAGTTATTTTTAAACTCGTGCTTGATTTTTTTTTTTTAACCCAGAGGAATCCATTTTTATGCTTCCCAAAAGAATATATTACCATTTCAGCCATGCTTTGAATTAAGAAAGCAGAATGAAGGAATTAAGATTTAAAAAAAAATAGTAGTAATAACTATTGAAACCGTGCCTTGGATTTCTGTGTTTATAGTCTCCCTTAATAATGACTTGCAACTCGACCCCCGAGGAGCAGAATAAATTAAGTGTGCACCACATTAATGCAGCTCCCTGTGCTGGGGCTGACAAGCATTCCTGCCAGGCCCTGCACCCCCATGCCTGCAGTGCAGGGCTCCCACCACCTGCTGCCAGAATGCATGGCCACGAGGTACTTGCAGCTGAAAGAGAAGGAGAGAAGCTGCCCCTGTGATCAAAACAGGACCTGGTTGGGTATTCTGGGCTGGGAAATCACTGGGTCAGAAGGGTGAGATCTCTCTTCTGTTCTGCTGTGATTTCCTGGGACAAAAAGCACATCCCAGTTACTGGTGGGCTCGGCATTCACTCAGCCTTTCTGAATTCATCTCTGCTTCCGTTCTCCTCAATTGCAGAAATGAGTTCTTTTGCATTGTTAGAAAGATGAACTTGCTCATTTTCTTTAAGGAAGAAGCGTTGCTCCCTTTATTTTGTACAGTGAAGAAAGACAGGCAGAGAAATATGACATGCATCACTGAAGACTGCATGGGAAGACAATCAAAGTAATAAAATACATTGCTTTAAAACTTCACTTCAGCTGTTTTAGACCCAGCTTCTAAATTCCTTGGGAGGATCTGTGAATGAGGAATTCCAATAGGTGATCTAGGCATGAGTTATCACGAGATTTCATTAAATGGAAGGAAACCTGAAACCTGAAAGATTACATCTCAACATGCAAAAACATTTGCCACTTCAGAAACTTTGCCCTTTAGCAGCTCTGCTTCCTGGCAAAGCTTTTTCAGATGATCCTTCACAAACTGAACATCGCTCATAACGTGAACAAAAGCTTCAGCTATTAGGAAGGGAAAAAGCATCCACGTTATTTCATTCTGAAGAGTGGCTGTTGTACAGCAATTACTTTGCATAAAATCTTTCATAATGAATTAAGAACACAGTGCAGCAGCCAGTCTGACATAACATCCATCACGGAAATGATTCATAAATTAAATCATCCCCAATGTAGGCCTTCACATATCACTGTATAATAGCTCCTAAGGAGTCATTATGGCTATTCTGTCAATAATGCATAAACCTCATGACCCTTTTAGCTCCAGCCACTCCTCTGATCCGAATCATAGCAGCCCTCCACTCCTTTCCCCACTCAAGATTGCCGTGTGCTGATTTCTTGCCCCACGTGGCACCGCTGTCACTGATCTCCAGCAACACAAGCTGGCCGTTATTTTGACAAAGAAAACCAGACTCAAAGAGTGCACTATCATGGCTGAAACTGGAGGGATGAAAGGAAGAAAGGTTGAAACACAAGGACCTGTATGGGCTCTGCCCATCATCTGGGGGATACAGACATACGAAGGTAGGCTTTTTCAGCCAGTTTTAGTACTACTGGTTATCTTAATTCTCCATTTCACATCATGCCTTCACACACAATTTCTCTGACAGGGATTGATAAAGGCAGAAGGGGAAGGTCCATTTGGCACGGCCTGTGGGATGCGGTGGCTTTCTGCTGTGCTCCTCCACAGCCCCATAAGCCCCAGGCTGAGACAAGGAGCTGTGTGCTGAGTGCCAAACACTGCCACGACGGATCCAGAGGAAGGCACTCTCAGCACTTAGTGCCAAGGAAAGGTGTTCTCAAGCGGAGTGGTTCCTGTCAGGAATCAAGGGAGACTGCAATGTCAAATCTGACAAATACTGGTCGTGGAATGGAGTAAATCTCGAATGTGGAATTCTGAGTCTGAAGCCTTATATATACGTATAAACCTTTGTTTTCTTTCGCTAGAAGAAATGTTATGGTCAAATTCAGAAATGAGTATATTATTACTAAGCAAGATTGTAGCTGCTTTCATACGTTACATTAAAAACTACTTCAGAAGAGTAATCTCTTCCTATGAAGAACTTTACAGACATTGGAAAGCTGGAAGTCAGTGAGAAACCTACAGGTCAAGTTCCAGATGCCACAAATTTATGTTTAGAAACAAGATTTATGAAAAATAAACAATTTCTGTATATATATATATATACATATATATATATATCCATCCCTTTCATAGCACCATGTTCATAAAAGACAATTTTGGCAGGGGGGTTTGGACTCGATGAGGTCCCTTCCAACCTCTATGATTCTGTGATTCTGTAATTCGCACTCCTTATAAAATCCCCATTCCAAAATACAGAACAGTTTGGAAGCCGATTTGAAATCAACTGAAGATAAAATGTGGAGTTTATGTCTGGACACCTTTTACTATGTATCATAACATAAAGCAGGGCAATCTGCAGCAGCATACATCTAGCAGAACGGCCTAAAATACAACCTGCCTCATTACCGTTGCTTTTGCAATTTCACCGCTATTCATCTTACACCGCGCACAGTTCACTCGCAGATCAGTTGCATCAATTACTGCTTTGTGCCACGTGGCTCTGAGTTTACCATAAGGAGAGCTCTGTGCCTCTACCTCCACAGATTGGTGAGGTGCAGTTGTGGATTAAACACCAGCATTTAGTTTTCACACTCAACACGGAAACCCATCAGTGTGAAAATGTGCAATCAGCCAAATAATCTCACATACATTTCAATTATAGGTTGGCAGTTTACAATTCTAAAAACAGAGTGGTTTTCTATTCAGCTGTAAATATTGATAGTTTACTGGAATCTGCAAGGAGAAAACAGAAACAGAATGAAAGGAGGAACTCATACTCTGCAAGAAACGGCCCATACTTGGTTTCTTTCCAGTACTATTCTTTAGCACAGTTCAGATATTTCTCTTTGAGGGATTTTATGCATGGTAAGCAGTAACTGCATCCAGGAACACTTTCATTCCACCAGCCTTCTGGATCCACTGGGATAAATCACCGCTCATAATAGTAGCACCAAATACTTCATGTCATTTTAAACCTCTGGATGCCTAAGCCCATCCTTTACCTCACTAGTAATTACTTTTTAAGAAAAAAAAGAAATATTACCTGCTTGACAGTTTAAGCCAGCACTGACACATTAATCTTTCTCTCCAGGTAGTGTCTCAGATCCACTCTGTCCTAACAACCAAGCGTTGGCTTGGGGGGAGTCCGACCAGTGGGGCACCCTGACACCATTTCAGTCCAATACTAGGGAAGTTTGAAGTGCCTGGTGACATTGTTTAGGTCCTTAAGCATGTACATTTTGTACAAATCTTTATTTTTACTTTTTACCATTTTGCATGAAGATTCAAATATGTTTGTTTTCACTTGTGTTCTGCTGCTACGTCTGAATGCCATGAGCCATGAATTCTGCCATAGCCTCTAACTGCTCTCGTGCCGATGATGCCTCTCTTATTCTCTTGCTTTTGCACACACAAATACATTTTTAACAGCATGCATGATATCTTGACAAGCGATTTTCATTAGCAGTGTTTCTGATTATTGTGAACTATTCCACTCCTTGAATTCCCATGAAAAACAAAGCAGATATTTTGCTGTCATAACTTGGTCAGACCAGAAGCTGCCTTTGCACCATGGGACACACTCTCAGGGCAGCCATGCAGACACACGGTGTCAGCAGTGTGCTTGGTGGTGACATGTCCTCAACTGAGTGATGAGTGAACCTCAACTTTAGACTCTCCAGCCAGCTTTAGAGTGAATAATTGTTTCAAGATTGAAAGGCAGAGAAGAAACAGCCACTGGAGGGGAAGCAGCCCTTGATGTCATGCTGCAGGGCATGAGCATGAGGAGAAGGTCCTAATGGACAGATGACAGATTTCATCCACATTTGTGGGCAATCCATCCTTTCACTGTGAAGTGCACCTCGGGTCTTTTTCCTCTAAACACATCCAGGCTCTGTTAGAGTGGGGAGTGGCAGAACACATAGAGTGGAGATTTCTGTTTTTCTTGGTTTGAGGTTGTTTTTATCTAATATAAAAATATACAGGTATGGACTGTGACCCACATTTATAGCCTCAGAGCTCTACGATCTCAACTGCTCTCTGGTCAACCCTGAGAAAGGTGTAATTACCTTTGCCACCTGCTACTCAGCATCAGTTTGAATTGCAAGCACTCAAGGGCCCATCACACGTCCTGGTGCAGGACTGAACGTGAAGCTACAGACCCTATCTTCCTTTAGGTGAAGCTATTCTTTCTATCACTTTCCGTACCTCAATTTGTGCACCCATGCACTGATTTGTATGAGGAAGAACAGCTTCATACAATCAATACAGTTTAAAGTGTTGTTTGGTGAAAAATTACACCTGCAATTCAGCTACATGTTGAATTGAGTTTCCTGCAAACTTGGATCAAAAAGGCACTTACACATCTGAAACGTAAGATAAACAATTGTGCTGAAACGTAACCACTTGACACACACACACTCCTTGGGTTCCTTAAAAGAATAATGTAAGAATTTGATCAAAATAAGAATTTTCTTTTCATATAATTTACTGCTACTCAAACTCAAGGCAAAACCTTGCTTCATCACTTTACTGTGTGTGCACTGTTTCTTATTCAGACTAGAACAGAAATGCAATCTACTGGCTTCACGTCTTTACTTCTTAAGCAGTGACTTTTTTATACCCTTACCTAGCCTAGTTCCATTTATTAGGAGCATATAAAAATGACTGCCTCCTATAACTCTTCTTCTAAAAATGCCTCCAGCCTGAAGGCTTCATAAAGTTATAAGCAAAGATTTATATGTCATAAATTATTGAAAACAAAAAAGATCTTAAATAAGTTCTATCTTCAAAAAAGTGGCAGTATATTTCAGATAACGACGACTTTTCTAGTGAAAAGGAAGATAAAAGTGTATTTAAAAGGTATTCTGATACCATAAACTAGAACACAGCATTTGCATATTCAAATATATTGCAGGAAAATATGCTAAATCAAATCCTACATTAAGAAATTCCTTACAATTGTAAATTGGAACTCCAAGTAAAATAATAAATTGCACTGCAGAGTTATAGCTGCACAGCCTAGTTGTGAAACAGAACAAATGCACGTTGCTGCTAAAAGAATGAGAGGAAATGCCAGAAGTGTAGTTTCCTGCTCTTATAGCACACACCTCTCTCACATATCCACTTCTTGCTTTTCCCATTGGAGTCCTAAATCCACACCCCATCACTCAGTTCATAAAATGGGTACAGCTTTCTTATAGAGAAGCTCGTAAGTGGAGTAAATCCTAGTTTCAGTGCATGCCTTCCCACTTTATTTTTTACTTCAAGTCAAAAATTAAAACAATAATCAAAATATTACAAAGAAATATTTGAAATAGGAATCACTACCATAACTGAGCACTACAAAAGTGTTCATTCTGAGAGATTTTAAACACATTTTCTCTATATTTCACAGGGAAATCAGAGCACGGTAATATGAAGAAACATTCATGACTTTTTGCTGTACAGTTTCTTCCCTTTGTAGCCTTTCTCTTTCCAGCTGCTTCAGAAAAGCAGAGGAGAGATATTCGTGCCCTTAAAGCAGACCCAACTCCAGAGCCAGCCCAAAGTGATGCTGCATGATACTGCACCCTGCGGGTAGCAGAGATTTCCTTCCAGTTTTGTGCCAGCCCAGCATAACCCATGCTTACACCTCAGTACATTTACCTTCTAAACTCTAGAACACTGTGAGAGTATTTTGTAAACATTCTTCCTGGACAAAGCTTGGCCAAATTCATGCATAATTTGACCATAATTTTCCACATACTAACGCATGAATAGATCACAAAGCTACACTGCTTAGATTCATTAGACTGGAAAATAACTCAAGAGGATCAAACTCCAAACACGCTCCTTAAAAACTACTACCACATGCTTCTTAGTGCCTTAAATGCTTTTATTTCAAAGTATAATAAAACCATTTTCACTGTGCTGGCTGTTGACTTTGGCTGGCTGAACGATTTAGAGTCAAATTCAACTGTTTTTCAGTAATTTTGGACCTTAAGTTGTAGTACCTACACAGTGTGTAAGGTCATACAGTTGGAATGTATACCTATATAACACAAATAACACCTTGAGCACAGAAGCCAAAATGAGAACAGCACTTCCCCACCCACAGAAAAAAAAAATAACACTGAAACAATTAATACAAAAACCTGACGGGCAGTTTCCTCTCAATTACAGTCTTAAAAACTGCACTATAATTTTATTCTAAAAGGCTTAAATCCAGTATATAGACAGAAAAACTTTCTAAAAACTTGCTTTCACTTCCAATACATGGGAGGAAGATAATGGTAATGGATACCTTCCTTAAAAACAATCAATTAACACAGTCAGCTTACTGCTAAAGAGCAAATTGCCACTTCTGTACCTGAGAAGTAGTTTCCCTAATGCCAGATGAAAATGAGCCCTAAGGCTTGAATCTCAACCAGCTCATAGATGTGAAACTTGCTGAGAAAGCTTTGCACCTCTCTCTGCAAAGTTCTCAGAGTAACCTAACACACAGAAACGTTTTCAAAATTCAATTTAAATAACTTGTTGCCTATTTATAAACACTAATAGCTGTCTACCAGCAGCCTTAGATGAAATAGAAACCAGAAGGCATGCTGCTCAGGGGTTAATGAGGGTGGTGAGTGATGCTTATCCACCTGGAACAGATTTCCACCTCTTGGGTTACCCAACTTTACTAATTCAGATGAGGAGACAGAAGTTTGGTATTGAGTATGACATCAGTTTCAAAAGCACAGCAAAAACACAGGGTGCAGACACATGGCTCCTAGGAGTACAACAGAAGAGCCACCCTGTAGCTGAGAGCTTTGTTTTTGTTTCTGACCACGTGTACTGCTGCCTACACTCAAAACTCACAGTAAATCAGATCTGAATTTTCAAATAAAGAATATTTATTAAAAAAAAAATAATCCTGACAACTATATACTTTTGCAGTAAGGAATAGGGTTTCCCCAGTACCATTCATTTTTTAGCACTGAAATGCTATTTTTCTTTTCAAAAACGGTGCTATTAAGAGATGCCCAGGAGATCCCCAGATTCCCAGGAAATCTCTAGATTTACCCTGCTTAGTTTATGGGCTTCCTTCCATTGATTTCCATCAGCCTGACAATTTCATCTTGAATCTAACCTTGATGATTTTTTTCCCCCTTGCTGAATATATTACTGGTCACGAAGATCCTTCCCTAATGAGTATGGTGGATTTGCTTAGCCCTGAGAAAAGCCCAACTTCCATTTCCAGGAGTTTGCTGACTACAGAGCTACCAGGAGCAAGCAGAATCTATTTTAGTTTCCTCCATTAGCAGGTTGGACTGTGAATACATGCAGAAAGTAGTGCTGCAAGTAAGAAGGTATCATCATTATGTACTTATTTTCAGAATAGTGCCAGGCTTTAATATCTTCATAATCAAGATTTACCATTTAAAAGCTGCCCCAAGCTATTGCCAATGTATAGTGGATACTCATGCTGAGCAATAATGGCTTGTACTGTGATAAAAGATTTATTCTCAATATAAGTATGCTTACTGAAACAGCTTTTCTTAAATCTTTATTTATGAGATGCATCAGACTAATAAATGAAAGGAAATTTCTCTTTGTATCAGACATTTCACTTTGTTTCATTTCCTGGAAAGATTAAAGAGCTCCACTGACACAAAGATCATACTCAAGGCCTACATATTTAAAAAATATATTTTCAGAGAGAAAAAAAAAGCACTAAGAAGTAAAGTAGCTCTATAGGAGTACCACTGTATGCCCAAATTCAGTACAAACGTAGCTCAAATTTCCAAAGGATCGGAGTTCACTTGCCCGACCTTCCAGAGATATTTACCCAACCTAAGTGTTTCACAACAGCCCCCTCCCCTTTGATATTCACATAGGAGTGCACTGGGTTGTTTTGAAATTAATAAATAATACAGCCACTAGCAACACAGCATTGATTTTCTGCTGGGTTTGTCTATCTCCTCAGAATTTTAAGAGCTCTTTAAACAGATATATCCATTATGTGTTGGGAAGAATTTTAAAACTCCCCAGTAAGGCTGCTGCTGATGACATATCGACAGTACCTCAGATTGAAATAATTCTGGACACTGCTTATGTCATCTGCACATACAGAGCCAGAAAGACCCAGCTGAAGGGCAAAGCGAAGGGCAGTGCTTCCAGCACACTCAGAAAGCAGCAATGCTACAGCACTGCCGCTCCAACCCTTGGTCATCAGTTAGTGCAAACAGAAGCCATTCCCGTTTATCAGCCACGTAAATACAATTATTAAAGCATCAGACTTTTTCCATTCAAAAGAGTGCCCTAAGGACTGAGATTTTAACTCTGCTGCTATAGAACTGAGCAGTTCTTATCTCCATTTGCTAATACAAACAGAATACCTTCGCTAATTCCCAGAGCAGCTCCTTTGCAAAGCTTTCCTGGTCCCCGTGCTCTGCTTCCGTTGCTCTACAACTTAATGTGTTAGATCTTGAAGCTTTCAGATTTTCCATTTGAAATGTAGGACACCAAAACTTTGTCACCTCGCTAACAAAATGGAATGAAGTGGCTTCACACACATTTACCAATCCCCTGGGAGACAAGGTAATTTTTTTTTTTTTACATTCTGATGAACTAGTTAAATAGAAGAATTTATCAGAGTTTAGACAAAACTTTGACAGAAGTCTAAAACAAGAACATGTTCATCAGCAGTGTAAAATGTTCATTCTTGTCCTGCTCCTATTTTCTGCTCCTTCGCTTGAGTAGAAATGTTTTCCTCATTATGGTCTTGATTAAGAAGTTTGATGTGCTGACCTTGAATATCAAATTAAGCTCCATGCTGCAAGCAAAGCATCCTATCTTCTCTAGTGGCTTATAAACTCATTAGACACTTCAGACATTGTTTTAAAATTTGCTGACACTAAATCCATTTAATATGGAACAGAAGTGCTACGATTGATGGGAAGCAAATTTGCAGTTAAGTGAAACACGCAATCTCCGGGTAATTTCCACCAGGAATCCCTTCCATCTCAGTTTTGCCTTGTTTTAGAACAAATCCCTATTAAATACCAGGCCGTTAATCATCTTTTCATTTTCCAGTCAAATGATCAATACCAGGGAGCAGACAGCAGTCTGACAGCTGCTGCAAGTCCCTGCCAGCACGGGAAGGCAGCGATTGCTCAGTGCCCAATGGCTCGAGACAGTTGTGTTCCTCACCACGCAGAAGTTCAAAAGGAATAATTTCAGTGTAAAAGTTCACTTGCTGGTCTATAGCGAAAGTAATTTATTTCAGACTGCTTTTTATTTTTTTATTTTATTTTATTTTTTGAAGCTGCCATATCAGAATTTTAAATCTTTTTGCCATATATACTCCCCGAGGGCACACGAAGTGAATCAAGGCTCTTCTTGGCTTTCATGAATTCTAGACTTTGACAAGAGTTCACAGAGAAAAAAAAAAAAAATAACTTCTGAGCATCTGTCAAGCCCCGTGTGCCTGCTCTTTGCTTAACATGCTTTGTTTTCATTTTGGCAGGATATGTTTTGTTTGCATCTAAAATGGGGCATTTGATATCAAATACAAGTCATTAGCAAAAAAACAACTCCACCACCACCACGAATCTCTTCGAGTGCACAGGATAGGAGTCATAAAAGAAAATTAATTCAGTCGTTTGTAAAGACACTTCAAGGGAATGTCAGGATGTACAGTCTGCACATAACAGGAAGGAGGGATGGGGAGGGGGAGGCGTAAGGCAAAATTTATCGCTGGAGTGAAATTCTCATCAGAGTAATTTATCTGATATAGGGAAAAGTACATGTCGCATACCCTTGCGCTGACAAGGTTTAACCAAGTAGATATACTGCAGAAAAAGGGTCAAAATGAGGACACGGAGGCACCTAAATTCCCCAGAAGCCTTCTCTCAACACCCAGCTGGAATTATCCGCTCTTCCTCCCCATGGCACGTGACCCAGCTGCCTGGAGCCATGTGGAACTATAGTACTGCTGCATCCACAGGGACATCTCCTCTCTGCCACTGATCTCTGCACTGAGCCCCCTGTGCAGAGGTTGCTTGGCTCCTCCTGTATGTTTTGGGATGTCTGCTGTCAGCCCACAGGTTGCTTGTGAGAAATGGATCCAACATCAAGTTGGTAGACAAGATGCTTAACTAAAGGCAACCTTAATTACAGAAATAATGTTATGGGGTATCCCTTAGAGCCAATTCTGCTCAAATAAATATTTCAAGCTGAAATATAAATATAAGTAAATATTTAAGAAGTGATAGAAAACCACATACAAATGTATGGGACCAAAATATTTATCAATTCAAATTGGCCTGAGAAAAGAAAATCACATAATCAGCATCCGATATCACTATTCATTTGGCTCCTTTGTTCTCACAACTGTTCAAGGAGAAGCAGATATTCCTAATGTCAACATGAACTGCTGCAGCTGCAATTCAAACCAGGATGGCGGGGTGGAAATAGGGGTCTTACAGTCATCTTGTAAGTAAGGAAAATACAGAGTGTAATTTCAGACCACAAAAGACCAACATGCAAATCCAAAAGGGCAACAAGAGGACTTTATCCTGAATTCAAGCTGACGTTTCTAAAATTGGTCACAGACATATTTAAAAGTGTAACAAGCTAATCGTGCTAGGAGAGGAATGTGAACTTCATTAACCCAAGGAAAAGGGAACCAAAAGAGGTGAGAAATGGGAGGAGACCCCCAGCCACTTTTACTTCTAGAACCAAATATAAAGAGGAGAGGAAAGAACCGAGGAAAGAACCTCACTCAGCATGGAATGGGGGGAGATGTTAGTAAACTCCTCCCACCGTCACTGCCTTTCTCCACGCTGATATGATCAACCTTAGCAGGCAGTGACAAAGGAGCCTGTGTTTTGCATTTTGGCTGCTGCCCATTTGATAAAGAACCAACCAGTGTTTGACTCACGCAACAAGTGTGCCGTCAGAAAGCCAGGAGAAACTGATTGCTTAGTGACAGTGTATAAAAAAAACGAGCAAAACAGAAAACCACAACCTGACAAGTTGTGCCTTGTGTCCATGTACATTGTACAAAACAATCATGCCTCTCTTGTTATTTTTAATATTTTACACTTCACGTGCAGCAATGTCTGAATTTTTAAATAAAGCATCACAGTAACCACAAACGCTCTCTTTAGATGCACTTTTAGAGGTTTTTCCCCTCTATTTTCTTCTTTGTTACTTGACACTCCTGTTAATCAATGCCAGATTTAGTTCTCTAATAACATTCCAGGAATCCCATCTCCCATTGCCTCCTTTCCCAGACTCACTGCTACCACATTCCCAGTAGCACCCAGTACCACAGACTGGTCAAGCTCACCTACAGCTGTTTTGTCATGGTTTCCCATTAGTATGAAGTTGCTTTTTTCTTCTTCTGCTGCTTTTTTTTATTTTTCCTAAACAGAAATAGAACATTTCATTGTTCCTCCACACTGGGCAACCTGGAGTTGGTTAAGAGCGTTAAGAGACATATTCTTTTTTGTCCTGTTCTACAAGGAGATAGATACTGCACAGCTCTGATATCAGAGGGCTGCTTTGCCCACATCCTGAGTACGCTTTCCTTTGCAGCCAACGCTTTGCAGAGAAAAAATGTTCCCATGGGCATGAAGGCAGACAAACTGTGCAGGGAAACCAATAGGGTTTCTTTCCTTTCTTTTCACACTCTTTCTGCTGACTCCCTTAACAGATCCCAGACAGATTTTACAGTATTCATCCAAGATCTATGATATTTTGTGCTCTGAAAGGTTTGTTTTAATTAAACACAACGGAAAAGCAAAATTTCCATCACAACAGTCAAGGTTCAGTCTATGCTGTAAATCAGAGCTGCCTGTGCATGGATCATAAAATAGGAGAAGTAACAGTGTTTCAGCCCTTCAGCTCTTCACTTCTTTGAATTTACGTCTGCTGCTAAACAAGAAAGCCAAAATCCTAAAGGAAGAGACAAGGAAAAGCTTGGAAAAAAATTGAGCTCTGCATCCACAGCCAGATGGTTTAAGAACAACAGCAATGAAAAATATTTAATGACAGTAAGATATGCAACAAAGACAGAACTATGAGAACATCAGTCTTTGTTAAAGCAACTGCTTAAAAAGTTTACAGAGGCATTAATAAGACACATCTGTTCATGTGAGCTGGGAGCTCTGTCAGTGGCCCATGAGCTTTCTTCCAGTCCTAAGTCTGAATTATTTGATAGGAATCTCTTCACCTTCCACGCATTTACCATCAGTCTTTAGCTCAACCAGTTAGCACGTTTCCTATCACACTTCCAGGCTCTCAGAGGAATGCTGTGAAACAATGAAATGTAATGAAACAATCCCATAAACAAGGATCTCATCTCCTGCTTATTTACCATCATGAAATAATTAGCTATTCTCCTGCCTTTTCCAAGATCAATGAATCTCAGTCAACCCTCATTAGTGTTATTCTTATAGCACACACTACTATTCTCTATAAAAAATATTCCCTGAATCCTTTGTAGTCTTATCAGCAGGCCAGGAGAAGCTCTTGGATGAAAGGGTGAAAGATACTGCTGTGTAATACGATGTCTAGTTTGGCCACAAGAAGTTCTTGTCCTGTCCAGGACAATCCTGATTTAGGTTTCTGAACAGCTCTTCTTTTTAGAAGAGTATATGGAACTGGGTTTAACATCTATAAGCAATTCTTAATGACTTATAATGCAAAGACAAATACCACCAGTTGGGTTCAGGATGTAACAAATTTTTGGTACCAAAAGTACCAAAAATATCCTTTATCTTGAAATAATAAATGTCAACACTGTCCAAGCAAGTGCTGTGTTTCCACCTCCTTATTCCTGCCCATGTCTGAGATCCCTTCATGTTAATGAGAACCGTGGGTCTGACATTCCCACACAGCACAGCTACAGTTCTCTGTAGCAGAATTGCCCAGGACAGTCAAATCAGACCCCCCCAAAAGCCACATCAATTTCAGAAATGTTCTGGTTTGATCAGAAATGAAACTGCGTTATTCCCTAATGCGTATTAATCAACACATCATATTTCTGGGAGCCTGTGCATGCTTTAAATACAATAAACATGATATGTGTTTTCTTTCTCCTGAAGGAAGGAATTCCAATAAGGAGAGAAAATATCAATTTTTATCATGAGACAACTTTAACTTAATTTAACAATATTTCAGGCTGACTGTGTGGGAATTCTTAGACTATCAACTATAGTTACATTCCCTTTACAGCTTTATTCTGCACCATAGGAATGGCTCATTTTTTTAGGCTTCTAAAATTAATTTGGAGGCGTTTCTTGAACAAGACATTACCTATTTCCCCTAATCCCTTTGGAAAATTATCCCATAAGTGCTCTTTAGTGTGATCAGTGCTTAACCACAGAATGGTTTAGGTTGGAAGGGCTCTTAAAGCCCTTCTGTGGGCTGGCTGCACCCCGAGCTCAAGCTGCCCAGAGCCCTATCCACGGCCTTGGGCACCTCCAGGGATGGGGCATCCACAGCTTCAACCTCTCAGATCTAAACTCCTGCTAATTATTCCTTAATTTAGCAGCAAGACTTTTCTATTGTCCTGGTAGCACCTTGCCCTGCAGAAGACAGGTACCTACATGCACACTTTGTGCTCCTCCTCTGCATTTAAGCTGCTGTTATCTACAGCTCAGAATGTGCTTTATTTAGAACTAAGAGTGATGTGGACCTCAGTCACCAGAATTGCCTTCCTACTTTTAATGTTCGTTTGTGATGTCTTCGGGAGCTGATGTACAACAGAATGAACTTAAAAGCAGATGGCCACACCTATGCAATAAAGAGTCTATGTTCAAAGATATTTATTTCTCCTTACATTGGTGACAAAGGGATATAAAAAGAAATTTGCCAGCAATCAGCAACAGAAGACTATGGGGAGGAGAGTCTAATTTGAAACTTAGAGGAAATTTAGACATATTGAGCACCCACATTTCAATTTTAGATATTTAATGGCTAACACTTGCATTGTATGGCAACAACAGTAAAGTCTGGGGCTCTTATTTAAAAGATTAGGCTTTTCTTCAGTGCCACAGTCACAACCCACCACAGTACCTTTGAAAGCAATTCCTGCCTCACCGTGGGCAGAAATCCCACATACTTGCTCATCAGAGCTGACTTAATTGAGCTTTGAGAACTAACATTACACCTGGGGATTCTTTGTGCCAATTCTTCCCAGCTCATGGAGTAAACTCTTCCCTTGTTATTTGTTTTTTTTTCCCATCCTCAGAATGTTTTGCAACATGATAAAATGTAAGATAAATAAATTTGAGCTATGGGATAGGAGAAAGAAAAAAACTCAGGTTAACATAATGGATCACCTTCAACTACCTTTATGGAAAAAAAAGTTATTAATTTTTTTTTTCTGGTAGAACACTGGATGCATTGGCTTTGTAATACATTTAAAAGGGTAATGGAAATCTCAAAGAGCACAGCGACCAATGAAGAAACGGCAAGCAGCAGCAGCCCATATGCGAGATGCTGCTGAAAGCAGGGTGAGTTATGTGTTTGACTGGAGATGGATATGTGCCACAAATCTTGTGGCAAAGTCTTTGTTTCAGCAGGAAAAAACACATATATAATTGCTTAGATAGTGAAATGACACGCAGGAATTCTTGGGACTGAACAGGGCAAGAGGAAAAACGCTAACATGCACTACAAGTACCAAAAGATATATTTTTCCAAATATCTGTAACGATCTACTTTGTAGTCCTAAGAATTTGAAGCACTTGCAGTCTCTCAGAGGAGAGATTTTGAAAGTTCAACTGGAGTTGTGCTCTATCATAACACTTCCAGACTTGTCTCCTCCTGCCCTGCGTGCTACTTAAAGCCTGAGCTCTTTGGGGGGATTTGCTCAAGGATTGGTGGGAGAAATGGCATTGGCTTGGGAGGATCCCCCAGTAAATGTTAACAATCCTCAAGCTCCAGGAGGCTGTTCTATCACCCTGTGTTCCCTCAGCATTTCTGCACCATCACGTGCTGTAGCTCTGGCTCAGTTCGCTGGTCTAATGTCAATGAATGCATGAGAAAATTGTAGGAGTTACAGCAGAGCCATAGCTAGAAACAAAACGTGGCTGTAATGGTTAGCCACAGACAATCGAGCTAATTGAGCGTGCTTAGCTTACACTGTTACTGAAGAGTCGGAGATATGGAGCGTGCTGGGGAGGGAAAAGAACATCTGCCTGACAGAATCCAGCCTATGTGTGAGTTACAAGTTGTAGAGAGCAATTACGCAGCATTTTTGTTCCAAACCCAAATCAGATGTTTAAACCATGCGGTGAGTGCGCAATTAGCTTGTTACATGGGGCAGCCCAAACATCGCTTAACAAGATTTAAGCACCACGGTGTGTTATACATGTACTAAAAATAACCAAGAAAATAAAACAGAACCAAGGCCCCAAACATGAGAGAGAGAGAATGGGGAAATTTAACTAGAAAGGGTGGAAAATGGGAACTGGCAAAGGCAGCAGTGGGGGAGGAGAGCCTTTTAGGGCTGGTACCACTCCCACCTGAAACTCACCGATCTCCATTAGCTGGATCTACAGGAAAATAATCCATGTTACAAACAAGCATGGGGAGCAACTGAGAGCTAGAAAGGGACTTGGGCAGGACTGGGTCTCTTGCTGAGCTTGCAGTACAGCCATGAGTTTTCTTATCCAGACTTTATCCAGATGTAAAATTCGGAAGGAGAATAAGCCAGATGCTGCCTTGGAGAGGGAAGAGGCTGAGTAGACAAACATAATTCTGTTACTTGGGAATTAATTCTCACCAAAACATATTTCTGCCACTCTGAAATTGTAATATCCAGTTTCTAAAGCCAGAACACTCATTCCAAGAGTATTTGGTACAAATTACACTCAAAAAAAAAAAAAGCTTTGATTTACCACATCTCATTTATATCATCTCCTTCTACAGTCTAAAGCTAATTTAGCATTTTCTAACAGAAGGTTTCCAGAGTCACTGCACTGAATTAAGCAATAAATCCAAAAAGTAAAGGCCAATCCAGCCCCCGAAGCAGTGGCTGTGAGCAGGACACTACAAACCAGACTCAGTGCTCACTTCGGGAGCACCAACATTGAAGCAGTTCCTGCTGTAACTATGCAAAGCAAGAGGGATCCCAACAGAATGCTTTCACATGAGGGAGGTCATAAGCTGACCACGACCATCCCAGAATATAGGTGGTTGTAGGGAATTAAGTGTGGTGCTTACAGAAGCATAGCACCGGAACATTTGCCTGATTCAGGCTGACTTGAGAAATGCTCTCCGCTGAGCAGCAGGATGATTCTCAGCAGCATGGGATGCACCTCTTAAATGTGCTCACAGGAATCACACACCACTGTACAATTTTGCCTGAGGGTTGTCTCGCAAAACCATTAGTGAAACCAGCAAAAAAAAAATTAGAGTCCTGTTCTCTTTGATAGTTTCTTTTTTAAACTTTTTCATCATCACAGAAGCCAGCAGATGCTTATGGCAAGCATGAGAAAGAGCACTGGCAAAATGTCTTCTGTACCAGCACCCCCCAAGCCTCGGTGCTCTGATGAGAAAACAGTCCAAGGGAGCTGCATGGTGGGGCTGCTTAGTCCTCCACAGCTATACCACAAAGCTCATAAACCAAGGGACTTGAAAACCCCTCCATTTCTTTCCTGAGGAACTGCTCAGAGCAGCACACCTGTGTCTTTCCCCAAGCTCTGCTAGCCCTAGAGCTGTTCTTACCACCAACCTGAAGGATCACCATTAAATCTCACTGCAGGCTCATTACTAGGCAGCAGGTGGTGGGAAATGAGTAGGGCTGCTGCCTGCATGGTGCAGCAGGAATGGAGGGCTGCAGGCATAGGGCTTTTGGAGAACAATGACAACCCCAAGCCTCAAAGATGACTGTCACCAAGATCAGCCGATTATCTACTTGTCTGCCATTATTAATCTTAGTTAAGAATCATTACTCTTTTCAGTCTTACAGCCCAAAAAACAATCTTTCATGGAAGCAGAATAATTTCTTCACTGTTCTGTATTTAGAAGATTTGAGGTCCAAGGAGAGCAAGACTGAAACAAGAAATGAAACACGTACTGTTTTTCCTTCTGTTTTGCTACCAAGACCGTTTTCACAGGCAGAGGACTCAGTCTTGATCTTCTTTCTGCAAGGATTTAAAAGACATATACCGTAGGAAATAATCCTGCATTAGTACAAATGCAGACCAGATGACTGAAAGGTCATCGAGACCTCTAACACCCTGATTTTCTGGGCTGTTGAAGGAGGCTATGTAAGTATACATAATTTGCAAACTCATTTCCTCCTGAGTCATCTTTTATTTACCTTTTTCCTCCTCGCCGACTTACAGAACTAGCTTTGTGACTAAACAATTTTGGTAAGCCTTGCAATCAACAGGATTAAACAGTGTGTGCTGGGTGAACTACAGACAGATTTCATTTGTCAGCTCCCCAGTGCTCTGACTCTAATCAGGGATAATAATAAAGCCAGCAGTATTGCTAATCCAATCAGCAACTCCAATGAAAATATAAATTTGTAAATGCAGTTCAAAAACTCCCTGTTCCCTGTGCAAAGCAAAAGGGCAATGCAAATCTCTTTTTTTTTCCCCCTCTCTCACTCCAAAGGTCCCTAATGAACAAAAAAGGGAGAGGCAGAACAGAGGAGCTGCATATCAAAGCCCAGCTGTCCCTTGAAATCTAACTTTAATTATTAATACATGAAATATTCTGAGTAAGGAAAACATGCTTTAGGTCTCGCAATCTTACATTGTGAGAGGGCTTATTACAAAGCTAAAAATCAGTGAGACTGCCTTCTCAAGGAATTCTTCCTATTAAATTGTTCTCTTGTATATATTTTCATACCCTTTTCTGAAAAAATAAGTTTCAAAACTTGGATATTTCTCTTCCCAGCTGTTTCTACTTTCCAGAGCAGAGCACCGGGAGCCATGGAAGAGCTGCAAGGACTGAGCAGCCCATGGAGCTTAATGGGCATCTGCTGCCAAGGGCTTCTCCCGTTCCTCTCACCTTCGTCCTGCACTTCTTCAAAGCAAAGAAGGAAAACTAATATGGGTGTACATTACCACTCTGGCTGCACTATGCTCTTCCAACAATTGCCATTATTTTAGAAAGAGCTAGGATAAATATTTCATATGTTAATAATATATTTGGTCCAATCATTTATTCCATGTAGATCAGCCGTTTGAGGACTAAAGCAATTAGCTCGTGGTGGGGACAGGCTCCCAAATTTTATTAGATTCTGGGCATTTCACAGCACACTGAGAAATTACTTGTCTTCTTAATGGCATTTGCTTCAGAGGCGTTTCTTAACGAGAGCAAAGACTAAAATAAGAAATATCTTATATGTCAGAACTTTATTGCTGTTCTTCTGCTGAAAGCAGAACAGAGAAGGAGCACCCTCGGATCTCCCCTACCTTAGTCCACATGCTCCTCACCCTGAGCTGCTTGCCTTCAGAACTCTTGAAATGTAAGCTGTAAAATAACATTACTGTGGCTTTTGCAAGAAAACCTGGCTTGTGCCCATCTCTTAAATGGGGTGCTTCCCTTTGAGTTGCTTCTGTTTTTATGACCACAGCATTCTCAGTGTTCTTCCTCTGGCTGACACTAATTCAAGGTAAAACAGCTCCTCCAAAGAAGTCTGGCCAAATTTGAGACATTTGAATATACTTGCAGGTACTTTTGCCTTCTATTATGAGGTTTGGTCGTCTTCTTCCTCAGGCAACATGCAGCTTCAAGATTTACCAAAAAAGGATGAAATGGGTGCCTTCCTTTTCAACTTTACCTTCCATATGTTGTCTTAGGAGAGTTTAACTCAGCATGGTTCCAGAGATACATGAATTCCCTCTGTCTCTCCATCAGTTTTTGAAATGATAGACTCCAACAATGTGGCCAAGAACAGAAAAGTCTTTAAAAATTCAATATTTATTTAATATAATCTCTCCAAAAAACACAGAAAGCTGCAGGAATTTAAAAAATGCATGTCAAAAGCATCATGGATTAGGAGCAAACACACCGCTACAACATTAGATGCTCTGAGTCCACCCTTTCCATCAGATTTTGAAGGGGTAGACTCGCGATTTTGAACTACTATTATATCCACTAAGTACTAAGATGCGTCTGCATTAATGCCAAGGTGGTAGCTGTACATTCTTATCTACCTCAGTCTGTTTGTTGAGCAGAATAGGTTGTTCCTGACAACAACTATGCAGCTGCCATAAAGTAACCACTGCTAATACTTCAATTATAGTGATATCATCATTAACTTCTGCTCTCTCAATCTGTTGCTCCACCTGTTGTTGTTCATTTTATATTTGTCTTATGATAAGCCACGGAAAGCAAGTTATCCTCCTGCTATGTAGCTGCACATGGCTCAACAAAAATGGGAACCAAGTATTGACAAAGAGCTTTAAATGCTTCTATAAGAGGAAATTACTTATTTTTAAAAACTATATATATTTCCTATTGCTACTGGTGTATGTTTTAATACCTGAGGAGCTCCGGCCTGAAGGTTAATGTACTTTTATAATGAGAGAAACAAAGAAATTGTAATGGGTAAGAAGTTCATAAACTCTTAATAAAGCCCAAAGTCACTGATGAAAAGCTGGATAAACATCACATATAAAACCTCATCCAGGACGCCAACGCATGTGGGCACACTATTTGAGAGGATATTTTTTGATGTTGGTTTAATGAAGCAACTTTCACTAGCTGTTAAAAGAGAGATGACTGTCTTTCCGTTCTCTCTTATTACTGCAGCCCGTGGATTGCTCTGAAGTGGATGCTCCTTTGGTCCTCTCAGTCACAGCAGGAAACAAGCAGCAACTGAGCAAAACACACAAACCAACAAGCCAGGGGTTGATTGAAAGTCTGAGATGCCAGTTTGGGATCAGCTGCTGAGCAAAGGTGTGTTGTTTTTGGGAATGGTGACAGGCTGTTTAAAGCTTAGAAAAAAAGAAAGTTGTCTGTTACATATGACAACCCCAACACAAGTCCAGGACAACTTTTGTGGGAGCCTACTCACAGGAGCAGGGAACATCACATAAAGTTTCTGAAATTCTCTCCAGACAACAAAATGACTTCAATTAATCTTTACACTGATGGACTGTTTCAGAGTGTATTTGTAAATGGCCTAGGGAACAATAATTAAGCACTCAAGTAGATGAACAGCTGTGCTTTGTAGAAGCCAGTCATTGAAAGTAGGGACAGAGTTACCTGCCTCATTGTTTAACAAGATCTATTAGAATAAAAACATGAAATAGTAACCCTAGGGGAGAAATCATTCTTCATAAAGTATTAGATGCTTACGTTTGGTTTCCCCACAGAATTTCTTTACAGATAGTGAATATCTTAAGGAGGAATGAGAAGGTTCACATTACTGCACTCCTCTTTAGCTTCAAGGAAGTGAGTGACCTCATCTTTTTTGGACATAAAGATTCAGAAAAGAAATAAATAGAATGATGCAAAGAAGAAAGAGCCAGGCTCCTTCCAGTGGTGTCCAGTGGCAGGAAAGGAGTCAACAGGTGCAAACACAAGAGACTCCATCTGAGCATTAGATGTCTTTTTAACTGTGCAGGCAGCTAAGCACAACCTTTATCAACAACTTACAGAATGCATTAAATAAAAGCATCTGAAGGTGCAGCTCATCCTTATTAAAGTTCATGAGAACTTATATTAATTACTGTATGATTCTTATAGGTTAATGGAAAGACTACTGTCTTTCACTTGTGATTGTACCAAGATCTTCCTATATAGTACATCAAAAGGAAATGCAATAGAACCATTGCTATTTCACTTTTGATCTCAGTTCTCTTTGCATGACAGAGTCACTTCAGTGGGACCCAAAGTTTATTTTTAAATAAGAAATAAATTCTAAAGAAGAGGAGTCAAAGGATCTAGAAGTTAGATTTCTCTCTAAAGGGACAATTAGAGCCAGCTCTATTCCCAAAGAATAGAAACACAGTATTTGGATCAAGCTGAAGAAATGAAGAGGGACTGACAAGGACACACATTTCAGATTTGTTTCTATTTATGGTGTCAGTAATCTGGAGGGACAGTGCAAGGGATAGGGAAGAGATGTATTTTTTCTTCAGATAGGCCTGTTAAGGTCATACTTATGCCACATGGTACATCACTCAACTCACCAAAAATATCAAATAAATGCTTGAATTTATGTTCAGCCACAGCAGCTAAATGAACTTTCTAGAACTGACTGAAGTTTGGAAGACAGTGGGTAACATCCTGCATCCCTCCCTAGGATCCATATTTTCAAATACATCAAGCTCACCCACACAATTGACTTCCCAAACAATTTGAGTCGCCAGCACTTCTGAGGAACAAAGTTCCTGCAGCTGTCAGCTTTTCAGGAATACAGGCAAATTACCACCAAAACACAAATCTGTTGAAGGCATTTTATATCCTGCATAAGCTGCAAAATAGGAGCCAAAAAAATAGCCTGAGATTGGGCAATTCAGCTTAACTATGGCCATCTCACTAAGCCACAACAGGTCCACAATCCCTGAACACCGACGTGCCCCAGTTTCTCTCATTTATCACAAAGTTTATACCACCAAAATCTGTTGTATGCTTAGAGATCAGGTGCTGGGGGGGCATTTAGAAACCATTTCTGTGTGAAACTATCAGTGACTGCAGCTCACCACTCAGACAAGAGGTAGGCAAAAGCAATTCAGCAGTTGGCCCTACAATCTCTGCAGTTTGTATTAACTGAGGAGCTGCAACAGATTAAGCTACGCCTTGTGCTTTCCTCATACCAGAGCTTTAATTGGAAAAGGAAAACATCCCTGAAGATTTAACCTCACGTGAGCAGGAAAGGTTAACAGGAAAAAAATCAGGTCACATAATGAGAAACTGAACGAAGGTGAAAACTCCTTTGGCCAGGAAGGTTTCTATCTGCTCTAGAAACAGAAAACAGTCAGAAACAACAATTCATCCAAAGAAAGTAGAGGTTTTGGTGTCTGTTAAATGCGAAGGCTTGTGTTTTTCAGTGTAATTCTTTTTGTGTGTTTTTGATCCCCTTAAGCATTAGGGATCTTTCCCGTATTCAGTTGTTTGGCTCTATTTCTCAATGTGCTGTGCATTACAAAGGCAACTATTCAGAATTTAGAGGTGATGAAACTCCTTATCTTGAATTCTAAGGGCAGCTGACTCTAACCACACTCGCAGGGAATATTGTTTAACATAAAGCATACACTCCAAATTGCCTAAGAACACCAGTGCTGCAGTGTGTGGCACACCAAGAAAAGGAATGTCACAAAATCAACAAGCATCTTGGCACTACGTGCTGACTGAGAAGTAAAGCAAAGCAATGTAGGACATTAGCCTTGCTGGAGCTCTCAGCCATTTATTAACATTTACTTAAAACAATCTATATAGGTATCAGAACAATAGGTCAAGATCCATTTGCATAAGTCTGACTATATTAACTGTTCTTACATTTCTCTCTGCCTGGACTGAAAGCTCCTGTAATATTCTGACTAAATTCAAAGAGGAAGATAGATCCTTCTTGCTTCAGAACAGATTCAGATGCCAAACCACAGGAGCTGTTCTGAATACAGAGAACCAAATCTTCTGAACTTCTCAAAATTGGCTAGAATAGCAAAAAGTACATCAACCTCTATGGAAGAGAAGGCAACACAAACAACGAAACATCTCAGAAAACAAAACTCCAGGACCTTGTCTGTCAACTATCAGAAAGCTGAAAATAAGCAGAGTAAGCATCCAAGAGCACATGGACACCTGAACCTCATAATCTCTCACCCAGCTTTGTGATCTCCAGCCCCAACAAACTGGCCTGGCACTGGTCCCAGTGATGGGCAGACATCAGGGCAACCACCCTTGCTCCCCACCAGCTGCCAAAACAGCTCACTCTGACCTCCAGGCTGTGTCCAGCAACTGTTTGTTAGTGAAAAACACATCACAGAAATACTGCAGTGGAATTAACTTGTGTTTTATTCAAGTCCAGCTACAAATTGTTTCTCCATCACTCTTTGAATCAATGGCTACTACAGTTTATTATGCTCATCTTCCTCTGGAGGGGAGCAGAGGAAGGAAGGAAAGGCTTTCTGCCTGCTTTTGAGAGTTATACATGAAGAGGCTATTCACACACCACAATGCAAAGTCTAAATCCAACTGCTGTTTTAAGGACTGCATTGTTTAGGTCACACTGAGCAACCCCAGCTGACCAGCTGAATGCTGCTTGCCTTGAAAGCACGTAGAGATATGAAATGCTACTGTGGACCTATAGAAAAAAACACTCAAAGAGGAAAAAGTATACTTAGTAATGGAAAAAAATCTCTGTTCTCTTCCAGTTTCAATTCTAGCCCAATTTCATTTAAGTTCCAGCCTGAATGACTGTGTGGGAAACAGAAACACTGCCTACATCAGGGTTGGCTTTATCATTTATGCTTTTTTGTGTGTACTCTTTGTAGGAATGCATGCAATTTCATAATCAGACATTTCCTGTTTCTCTAGAATAACACATCTCATGGCTTCACAGAAGGGGACACATACCATTAATTTGAACAGCCACGTTGTATTTCTTATTGGAAATCGGTAATGCTGAGAAGGAATGTTAGGAACCAAAGGAAAGTACAAAAAGACACAAGCTGCTTTAATCTTAACCAGACCATCTAAAACCAGCACAAATATTATGGTATCATCTAGAAATCTCAGCTGTAGCAGCCTGTACAGAAGCAATTGAGGTGTGCCTACACGGCAGGGCAAATTGCCATCCCCAGCACCTCCCACGAGCTTCCAGTTAACTCAGCCATCAGATGCAGCAGGGCTAAATGAGCTGCAAAAATAGCAACAGGTAGTCTGGGGGAAAATCCAGGCTGACACAGATGAGACCACACGGCAGGGTGAAACCATCCCCATTATGAATGAGTTCAAATGAATGTGAAAGAAATGATTGGAGGTGGAAAGCAACAATACACCAAAGCAAAAAAAAAAAGAACACACTAACACAGTCTATGCAAAACAATTCTACAGCAAAGCCAAGGCAGTGCCAGGTCTCCTGAGCCTCCTTGCTTGCCCTATATATTGCTATATCGCTCCCTTAACATACGGTGAACTTCTGCAAAAACACTAACGAGTTATAAAAATTGTAATTTTTGAAGCTAATATATTTCTGCTCTTTTTGCAAAAGGGGCTTTGTGCAAGCACCTTCTGTTGGACAGCAAAAAGATCGTAACCTTCTTCACAGCTACAGATTACCATTAAAGTCATTTCACAGCTGTTGCTTGCAGATGAAAAAAGTACTTTATAAAATGCCCACCTTTTTCTCTTCTAAGATACTGGAGGTTTTGGCTTGCAGGATTTGCAGCCCCTTACTCAAAACAGCTTGGACCTATCAGCCAGCAAACCTCTCTTGGACTGCTCCATCACCTCCTCCTCAGGGGTTTTGGAAGCTTTCCTGTGTTCACAACCCTTGTCAGCATGGTCTGCCCACCAGACAGAATTCTTTGCTGTTTCATCTGCAAAAACAACTCATTGCTTGCCACCAAGTCAGCAATATTTGGTACGGTGTGAACATAAAGATCCTGACCATAGAATGGAGATGCATTGCCTTTTTACAGATAGAATAGATGATAAACAGATTGACAGAATACCCTGAAGTAACCAAACATTCACATAGTGAAATAAGGCAAAATAGCAACCAGTGGCCTATGTGATTTTCATCAATCATAAACAAGGAATGAAGGCCTTTGATATGCAAAATATACAAGAAACACACTTGAAGAGTTGAATTCATTTAAAATGGATTTTGTTTAGAGTCACTTTCAACTCATAGCCCTCTTACCAGCCTAACGTCTTCACTTTTAAACAATGAACCCTTTGTGTTCTGTCATACATTCAGTAGTAAAAGCCAGATGTGAACTGCAGAGTCTCATTAAAGGCATCACTGCAAGGAGGTGATGGAAGAGGAGAGGACTTATGACCAAGCAGGGAGGTCTGAGATCTCACTAATTCTTTTGGTGCAAACAAAAAATATTTTCAGAGGATAAAGCTGTCTAATAAGAAACAGCTTTTGAGTACCTAAATATGTACAGTGCCCTGAGCACAGTTGTTTGTGACACAGCAAGTAGAAATACTTGCAGATAACCAGCATTTGTTAGGTTGGCTTTATTCTAGTCTTGCTGAAAATCACTGATTTCTAGGTGAATAAGTCCTGTGCTCCTAACTCTAGTTTCACACTTAAAGGATTTCAACACAAACTTCAGCAAATATCTACCACACTGAGGACATAGGAGAACTAGCTGCACTTCTCTTCAGCTAACGTTCATGTTAAATGAACACACATCTCAAAATTTCTCTTTATCTGAAGCATAAAAAAACCCACTGCACTACAGAGAAATTAGACAGACTTAGCAGTTCAAATGGATCTCCGCTTTTAGGAACACTACAAATGATTTCAATCCAGAAATAAATGTATTATTAATATTCACTTGCAGGCATTCCCATGTGCTTTTGGGTTTGGAGAAAAGGGGTAATTGTTTTGAAACTGTAAGTGCCAGACGGTGAGAATGGGAGTTGTGAGGTCTGTGATTAAACATTAAGATAAGGTGAGAAAAAAAGTCTAATTTTCACATATGTAAGTTCATTATTTAAAAGTAAGTATTAAACTTCTCAATAATATAAAAATATAAAATGAAAATAATATTAAACTTCTCAACACCGCTGTTTGGCTCTTCATCTATCACAGTTCTACTAACAGTGATTAAAAGAGGTGAAGTCCAATTCTATTCTTGGTGAGAAACTGAAACAGATAAGTGATGAATGAAATATTTCCATCTGACAAGCAAACTGCCACAAAGCATCAGTATCACTGTTGCTGCTAGCAGCAGCAGGCAGGCAGATTCCTGTCCCACCTCAGTTTGTATTTACCCATCTGTAGCTCTTAACATTCCCTTTTACTTTGTAGGCAGCTGCTTGAAAGGGAAAATAATTCAGTGTTCTCTATGCAGGAAAAGAACAAAACTATCTTGTCATAGCAAACACATTTTTTCTTAAAAAGGAGTTCCTCCTAAATTTCTTATACAAAACCTGCCCTGCACATACAGCTATCAGAAGTGACAGAGTAGAAAAAAAACAATGGGGATTTTAGCAGTGATTCAAATGCAACAAAGACAGGACATACATCAATCTTAGATTGAAGAACCTTACTTTTTCATTTTCAGTGAAATGTCAACTAAATTAGGTGGAGGGGGAGGGGGGGGGGGACGTTGTGGCAGATGTGAAACAGACATTGCATTGTAGTTGTTCATTATTTACAACTTCAAGAGGCAAAATACGGTCATGAACATCCCTCTTGGTTACACTTCCCAGTTTGCAAAGATTCACATAATGCTGCAATAGCTGGGTAGGAAATGTAGCCTCTAGGGAAGACATCCCCGACCCAGAGGACTGCAGAAATTCCTCCTCTGAGGCTCCCTATGAAGCAAAGAGTAATCCTGAAGCACCTGATAAAACAGACATCCTCAGATATAGAGAGCACAGCAACACTGCTGACAAAGACAAATTTTCTACAGGCTGTACATGAAATGGGAAAGCTGCTTTTGTGGGACTGATGAACATAACAGCAGAATACCAAAAACACTGAACTATTATTTCCAGTCTTCCAATTCGGAATCTTCTTTAGCTGTGAAAAGGTACACATGATTCTGAATAAACAGAAGTTCTAGGCATGCAATCACAACTCCCAATTAACCAATTCTGTCTCCAAGCCAGTTGTGGCACAATTGTTGGACTAAGCAATTATCCATTTAAACACACACACAAGTTCACGCAGAAAATAAAACATCTTGGGGGAAGAATGGAAAAAGAGTTTGGAACTTTCTATTGCTGAGCAAAGACAATTGAGAGTAATTATAAATGAGAATTTGCTTTCCTGTATAATCACATTCATTCCAATCTGTATGCACACTGTGTAGAGGAGGATCAGGCAAGAGAAACAGGCAGAGAGCTGCACAGGTCAATTCAATTTATCTGGAAGTCTCAGTGGACATCCAAAATAGAGAAACCTTATGGAGGGCGAGTGCACGAGCCACACAGGTCTGAGGCTAAGTATATTTTAGCTCTAGGAAAAAAGATATGAAAATTAAATGATGAAGCACAGAAGATGAATAGTTCCAATTGGGATTCAATTGGATTCATTTTTCTCAAATCAAAAAGGTGGTGTAAATGAAAATCAAAGAATTGTTGGCAACAACTACAAAATATATACATAGATACAGAAATAAAGGAGAAATAAAATGCAAGGACTAACCCTGTTGCAGTTTAAAAAAGGGGGGACAAACATTTGGCAGTGAAACTCCTCTGGAGTAAGACTGAAGTCCCTGGGGCAGCTTCTCCAGTTAAATGAATTGCTTGAGATTTGGTTTACCACTAGCTTTGTTTTTCTCTCTCTCAGATGGTTTTGCTTCAAGTGGGAGCTAGTGCACTGCATGCTCTTGTTTAGATTTAAAATTCTGAATCTGCTTCTCCATGGAAACTGGAATTCCAGTTATTCCAGTCCAATTATTCCATAGTCTCTTAGGTACATCCTTTTGAACAGATAAGCTAATTAACAAATTGTTTTGAACATTTTAATGAGCTAGTCTCCAGTTTCTTTAAGGATTAATTGCAGTAGGGAAAATGGGGTTGCTCAGCTTTCTGTCTGGGTGTCATCTGCAGTAAGAAAACCATGCTATGTCTTCTCTCACCTATTGGGCACCACAGCACCAAGTTGCTCACCCACAGCAGCACATCACTGGGCTCTGCTCTGCCTCTCAGCTTCAGCAGAGGATCTCACCTGTACAGCCACACTTCTGTGTCATCTTTACACGCTGACTGTTTTAATGGCATCACACCCTTTCTGTTTATTTATTTATTGAGCCCAAGTACTGCTGTTTCCCTGTTGGTATGTGTACAGGTTTGTGGAACCTGCAGTTCAAATAAGTGGCATTTGCAGCCAAATTTCTCAGTGCTGTTTCTCCTGCAAACTCATTCCACTCTGCAATATCAAGCATGTATTTCCTTGCCTTACCTCACTTCCAAGGTCCCTAATAGCTCTGTCCCATAAATCAAGATGTCAGACTTCACTACCCATGGGACAGAAATGAAGGCAAGTGCCCTGTCTTGCATATTGTCCTATGCTCACCCCTTGGCTCATTGGTATTTCTTTTTCCTGAAAAGGCTCTTGGAAGAACAGCAAAAACTAAAGCACAAAGCTCTCCCAGGTCTACCCTTTCTCATTCATTTGTGCAGCATTTATCAATTATTTCATTAGAAGATAAGCTCAGTGTTATTTCAGAAACCAAGAAGCGGTTAATTAACTAACAACCTGAAGAACAAGCAGGTAGTAACAAATGGGACCAGGAGCTGCGTTTCGTGATCCCATGAAATACAAATCTCAAGAAGGCACAAATAATGATTTATTTCAGAAGCAGCCTGTGAAACTTTGCTCTAAATGGCGAGCAACACAAGAACAAGAATAAATTATAAGTGGGTATAAAACCTGAAATATCTTCAACAGGTTTCAAACCTCCCGATAAAAAGGAAAAAACAACATAGGAAGGGAAGGCATTACAAGAACATTCAAAATACAAATGTTATAATGTTTTGAAAGACAGAACCATTTACAGAATGTTGTGAATGAGTCTTTTCATGTGCATCTTTCTAAGAACTGTCTGCTGAGGTTACCAAACAACAGGAGTGGTACATCCAATTCCCTCCTTATTAAAGCATTACAAAACCAGGACTTCACAGCAGAACAATGCTTGCAAAAACAGCTGCTGTGTTTTATTTACTGTGTGTAGATGAAGAAAACATTGCTATCTGGTTTCTTCAAGTAATTGTTGACCACTGAAAGTACAATCAAATCTTTAAAGAAAACATGCAAAAGTATTAGCTGAGGAAGTAAAATACTATAGGCAAAAAAAAGAAGCAATGGCACTATCAACTACTTAACTTGCAGCACTGTAGGGTGAATAACCCAAAAGAATATTACTCAGAGAAAATAGTGAAGAAAACGGTATATTTAGCTAGGCTTATCTGGATGGTAAACAGGCAACCAATAAATAAAGAAAGGCTCACCTTGTCCAGATGGTTGAGGCTCACCAACAACTCCACAGGGGAGAGATCTCCAAAAAGAAAACCCTCCCCAGTGGTGGTCAGCCCTTAAATGGGGTCTGGGAGAGGTGGAGCCAGACTCCACCCCTTCCAGTCACACAGGTACATTGCCTTCACCTGTGCTCCTGTGGCTGACTCAGTGCTCACCTCAGGTGATCAATCAGTGGTTCAGGCCATGATTCAGCAGTTCCCATATAAGCATATGCTAAATTCATTTTTAATTTCAGTAGGATAAATAACAGCTTCATAGGCTTCGTATTCAGTCAGGAAAATATTCCCTTTGAATTTTAGTAACAGCTGAAGAAACAAATAAGAAAACTTGCTTAGGATAAGTGCTCACTAATGAAGGTGTGTGAGGTCTACTGAGGCAAAATATTAAGTTGGGTTGACAATGTCAAAGCCTTGGACAAGTGCCTGTCATTCCCTTCTGTGGAAGAATGCTCCTACTCAGAATCCTCAAAAGGTGCAGGAATTTGTGAGAAAGTTTCATCACCCAAACCAAATTTTGTTAGAACACACAAGCTAGAGCATTTCAACACAATACAAATGAACTAAGATGGAAAGCCAAGCAAGGGGAGAGAGGTGGTGAAGAAAACAGGTTTAGTTTTATAATTAAAAACAGATTTCAGAAAGAAAATTCTGTTTCCCTATGGTCAATGAGAGCTTTTCCATCAACTAGAGAAGAGCTGAGAATTCAGCTTCAGACAGCTGTGAGGTACAACTGGTTACTACATCACTTTGGTTTGTTGGTAAAGTGGAGAAAGAGCAAAATGTAAATATGGAGAACAATGATGAAAAGTGTATTAATGCAACTTTACAATACGTTGGAACAAAGCAAGAGGTGGTAATTTAACCCCACAGTCTTAAGATGATTCTGGGGAAATGGAACTAGAAAAATCATGATTTGTTATGGGGAGGTGTCCCACTGAATGACTACACAGTCTCAATGGTTTCGATAAGCAACTCGCAGAGTGTGTCTGTAGAAACACACACGTGTCTGTGTGCTGCATTTCTTTCTAGAGAGAGGCGTACAGTACTGACATGAATAATGTCCAAAAACCACAAAGAACTCCATTCTGAATTAATCATTTTTAAGTCTGGGGGAGATTTTTTGATGATATTTGGTTGCGGGTTTTGTTTGTTTTTTTGGCAATGAGGTTTTTACAGCATTCTTTGGAAAACCCAGCCACAACTGTACTCCATTTAAAATAAATAAATAAAATTCTTTGGCCTCTTAACAATTTAAGTTATGATTACATCATGTGTTATGTCTGTGGCAGTTTATCAGATGGGATTTCTGCCAATCTCTGACTCGACCACTACGAAGACTGCAGACAGCGTGGCTGCACTGCTGTAGTCATCTTCTGGCCAATGCATTTTCAGGCATTCAAAACCATTTCCTCGCTAGGATGACTTAAGCTGGGTCCACGTCCCAGCAAGATTGGCCTCAGTATAAAAACAGGGGAAGATCACTGCACACCTACTCAATTAAAGGAGTTGGTCTTACATGCAATTTATTACAAGCACTCCATTCTGCAAAGAAAAAAGGAGTAACAATTTTACAATGAAGAAACAAATACATTTAATGGAGAATGTTCTTACTGCATTTAATTTCAAAAGGAAATGACTCTACCTTTTCTTTGTAAGTATTCTCTGTATGTTCCATTTGTCTTTTTCACTATTCAGAGACAGGGACTTTTTGCTCAACATCTGTCTAGTCCTAAACACAAGCCTTCTGCTACATGTCACAGCACCCAGATAATCCAGTTCAACACTAAGAAACTGTGTTATCTATTCAGAGCTCTAAAAGATTCTAAAAAGGCCATTTTTCACAAAACTGTTGTTAGGAAAGACTTGCCCAGCAACCCCAAACACATGAGTTGCAATGATTTCTATGTTTGCATCATTTATGATTAGATCAGCAATTACCCATGTCTAGAGTTGGGAGGCTTCGCCTCTTGAAGAAAGATATTAAAAAAATTAAATGCCTTAGTTCCATTACGCTATTCAGAAGCTGCTCTTGCTTTTTCTCTTTGCCAACGATCTGAACTCTAGATTAATCTCATAAATCATTTCCTCTGGTAAACACCTGAGCCATGGACCAGAGCAGAAATTCATCCACAGTTCCTCACACCTATTGTGGCATTCTCCAATTCACTAATGAAAAGATCTCAGACTCCAAGAACAGCCTTTTCTTTTCTTTAATGGCTACAGATTAATAAGGCAGATATAATCCAGAAAGGCTTCAAAAGAAGATGTTCATTGGATAAGATCCATGTATATCTCAGTTCTGTCCAATAATAAAAAATTGTTTTCACTCATACATGACAAAATTTATGATGAACCAGTCTTGCAAACAATTCCTCACTGGAGTCTTACAGAGTCTTGACAGCATGCCCATAACAAATATTACACATCCACACAGCTGACTGATGATCATAAAAGACTGCTATCCCCATGTGTCTGTCTCACCAAGCTTTATTTAAACTCACTGCAGCTATATAATTGCCCTGGAAATCTCATGGAATTTCTCTTATTTTACTTCCAGTCCTTTATCAATAGGCTTGCAGCAGTAATGAGGTTTCCACTGCCATTTGCCACATTGGGCTCCAGATGAGCAGGGGATTCAGGTCTGCCAAAACCTAGAGTAAATGGTACTGGACCTGCTCAACCAGCAAACTGGTTCAGTGAGAGGTGGATCACACGTACAGGAGATCTCAAGCAAAAATCATCCAGGTTCTCTCACTTGTTCCATGACATACAAGCTGGGTACTTGACAATTTCTTCACAACAGAAAAATACTCTTCTTTTTGAACAGAATTTTTGCCCCAAAAGCTTTTGCTGATTGGTTTTCAAGCACTCCAGTTATCCGTTCAGGGAACTCTCTGATTTACAATGAGAGAAATAGAGGAAAATTTAAGAGCAAAGCTCACAAAAAAAGTTACTAGCTGAACTTAGTTGCAGACAGTACTCCTCCATCAGGCTATTAAAGAAAATATGGAATTACAGACAAAATTATTCCTGAACTTTTGAGCCCAACTTTGAGCCTACAGGACAGCGGAAAAGGGACAACAGCAAGTGGTCAGCTCCAGCACAGAGCCACTGCCCTCAGTGTCCATTCCCAAAGGCACCACCCAGAAGCCAGTCCTTCACTCAAAGCTAGTGAAAATATCAGTACTTTGCAAGTAAACCACAGGCAAACCAAAGTGGCAACAGTATTACAGAAGTCAATCATCATTTCACTTAGGACAATATTTACTAGTGCTTGGAAAAGCCTCTCTTCCTACAATCTATTTGACTTCTAACATAAAGGGAGTTTAGAGGAAAATGTGACTTTTAAAATATATCTAAGAAGTAATGCTATAGGTTAAATCATGGTAACCTAGGAAACAGCCTTTCTCCTCGGATGTGTCTGTGTCAATTAAAGTAATTGGGACACATCAGTTAATGGTGCCTAGATTTTGATGTCCAGGCTCATGTTGAAACGTTAGTCCTAGAGGACTCTTGGCTGAGAAATAGTTCCTCTGCAAAAAAAGAAATTCTTCTGGAAAAGTTACAAGGTTCTTTTTTAGAGGAATTTTTCAGAACGGTAACTGGAGAGAGGGGCTAGCTTAAAGAGATATCTTGGTACATATACAGGATGCACAGGGACAGGTTGGTTCTACTTGTCTAGTGCTTGGAGTTTATTTTCTATGCATGGAAATAAAGCTATGTAAGCAAAGCGGAGGAAAACCATTTCCTTAGCACTAAGATCTTTCAGTTTAAGAAAAGAAAAGAAACAAAAACAACAAAAACCTTCACATCTACAGATCTAGGAAACAAACTGTTTCTTCTCTTTGGAACTTGCATGTGCATTTATGCACACACACACCCCCACTCAAAACCACATGTTCACTGACAGACAACGTCTATGCATAGCAGAGCCACAAAATCAAACAGCAGTGCCGTCGCTAAGCATCTTATGTGATCCTAAATTGGAACAAAATTACAGAATTACCACTTTATGACACACATGGGTAGAGGTAGTTGATTTCAGAGAGGGTCTACAAGCAGCTTCTTCCAGCTTCTTTATACTTGGAAAGAGAGCTATTTTTTTCTTAAACTTATTTTGAAAGCAAAATAGGTGCCAATCAATCACTCAATCCAATGTCATTCATCACCAGCTTTCTCCAGAGATACACGTGCCTTTTCAGAAAAGGCATTTGCTAAAGCATATCTTTTTAAGACCCCGTTTCCCCCTTGCAAAGAAAGGCATCCAAACAACAAAGCAAAGAAGAAATTTTTTCTTCCATAGAGGATCTTCTCTGGAAGAATACTGACACAGATTTTATTCTTAAGAGGGACAGACATTTTGAAAAAATATTTCCCCTTTTTTTAGGTAAATTACTGTATGACAGAAACAGTGACTTTAAGCAGAAGGGGTTGCTCATTATGCAAATGGTAAAGTGAGGAGGCCGTGTCTAATATTTGTCCTCTCTACAGCTATCAAGAGTAGAGAAACACAGAAGGAATTAAGCAAAGTTTGTGAAAAAGCTGTCTAAATAATGGCCTGAAGAGATGATTGCTGGCTTTTTCATTTGTCACACGCAATAATGACCAAGGAAATAAAATGAGTCAATGCAAGCAATTCTTTTTTACATTAAATATCTACTTTAAGTCTTTTATGAAGACTAGATGGTCCAGCTCCCTGAAAATGACCCGGGTTGAGGAGACGATGTGATATTCTTTGATACTGTTAATGTACAAAGGAAAAAGCTGCCCAAGGAGGGCAGTCGCTGAGTCAGGACTGACACGCACACTCACTGTCAGCAAAGGAAAAAAGATCAGAAAAATCACAATCCAGAATTGGCCGCCACATCGGTCGTTTCAGTCCCTTTGAGATTTAAAGTCATTTATGTGAGAAATCTGTAATGGAACATGGAATAACTCGATCAACAAGATTTAAAATGAGAAGTGTACAAGTCTGCAGTGGAACAGCTGCCAAGCTGGACGTGGGACAGCTCAATTCTATAAGGCTATTTTTCAGTTTAAAGACTATAGTAAGTGAAATCCTGAAATATTATACCTATAAAACAGTTTGGAAATATGCTGCAATGCTCAGTAAAACTAGCAAAGGTATTGCAAGTTTCAACTTGTTACTCATTACAGCTTGAATATAGAAAACATGTTCTGGTCACTGAAAAAAAAAAAAACGGAAGAGAAGGTTTTCTGTAATGATTTGTTCTTATAAAGCAATAACTTGTGTGAGTGTTCTCATTCCAAAGATGCGAGGGAAGGGCCCACTTCCACTGACAGAAGCTAAGTTTGACATTCACATCAACAGCTGCAGAATTAGGCCGTGAATCTAAAGTTACATATAAACAGTTATCACTTTGCAGAACAAATAACGCAAACTTCAGAGTCATTATTTATCCAGGCTGAAGTGGGATCAGCATTGTGGTGGATTGGGTTTTCTGCAACTTACGCATGTGTTCCAGTCAAATAGCTGGAACACGAGGAGTCAGATCCTAGAGAAGAACAAGATCCCATCTGGAGGACTTTCTGTAAGTCAGACCTGGGGCATTCCTGGGAGACAGATGTCCCCTGGGTCTAGGAGCTGTGCTGGGCAGGCCCTGAGACAGCCCAGCTGCAAGGCTCGTGCAGAGCCAGGGACATGTTGCACTGGGCCACTGGCTGGTCCTCTGTTTCATCCACAAGTATAACAGAAGAGGCAAAGATCATTTAGGGTTCATTCAGCATTGCCAGAGGTGATGCATCCTGAAGTTGCATGTGTACTCAAAGAAGAATAATGGACATCTTCAGGTGCACATAGATTTGAATTCTGGCAATTTGTTCTGGATTAGAGCAAGAGCAAAACTACTCTCTGAACTTGAAAGCAATCACAGAACTGAAATACTGTTGCCTGGCCGACCCTATGCTATGGTAGATTTTCTCTCATGCTGTTTGTGCAGGACTCTGCAGTCCCAGCCCTCTCTAACATTCAGTTTTTAGTTTGCTTTAAACTATGTACAGGATGATAAGCCACGAAACGTAGGAGTGCCAAAAGAAAATCTGCACCACCTTTAATTGCTACACAAGTACATCAGAACTGTCACAAGCAGTGATATGCCAGGCATAACATGCATTCTGAAGTCAAACTCCCAGTTTTACTCTACCACAGAAGGAAGGATGCTGATGACAGATGGGCAGAGTTAAGCAAGTCATTGGGCCAAAATCCTAAATAGATGGCCATAGTTGTGTTTCACTGCCAAGACTTGAACCTCAGTTTGTATCAGAAATCACCAACATTCTGGATTCAGTCAGGAAAAAGAAAACCTGTGAAAATTTAATACGTTGTAAATATTAAGACTACATATTAAACAATCATTCACTTTTCTGGCTGCCCTTCCTAGTTTTCTCCTCTGGATCCAGACTGTCCACATTGCCCACAAAGTCCCTGATTCATGTAATTGTGGAACTGACATTCCGTATCACTTAACATCATTATTCACCTCAGCAAAAGCTCCTTTATTTGCTTCTACTCAGACTATTTCTTATCCTCACTGCCTGAGCTGGCACACACTTTTACCCTTCTAGGTTGACTGGACACTAGTTCAGCATCACTGGGCAGAATGGGTCAGTTGTGCCTCTATCTCCAGTTAAAAAAAAAGAGAACTGAAGATGTCTGTAAAGGTCTGTGAGAAAAATGGCGTCACTAGAAGTATGCTATGGTCAAGTAAAATGGCAAGATGTAAAAATTTTGAAGTGTTTTTTGTTACTGGCAAATTATTTTGCTGGTCAGTACCACCCAGTCAAGATGAAAACAACGCTCAATGCTTCACAACCGTGTGAAGTTACCCACATACGTAGCCTATACATATATTCATATAGTATACATTCATATAGTACACCTGAAAACCTAGGAGAACAGATTTCAAACCAGGCCTTCAAAAGTGCTTCATTGGTTCATAATTAAGCACAAAGCAGAGAAATTGGGGAAGAGAGGTCTGAATTGAACTCTCAGTTTCTTTGTGCAAAGATGCCGAAGTGACATGCTTTATATCCAAGCTTTTAAACCATCACTTACATAAACAATCCTTCAGCCAGTGAAACAATCAGCAAACAAGGCTGTTCAGTTCAGTAAGCATTACACGTTTTCAAGAATATATCCTGAAGGGTACAGCATTTCAAGATGAGAAAAAAATATTCAGGAGGCTTAACATATTGAGTTTCACCTTTTTTTTTTTTTTTCCCTGAGTTATAGCTTCTATTTTGTAGCATAAATGCCAAACTGGAATCTAGAGGAAATAGTAAAAGGGAGGAGTGTCATAAGGGATATCAATAAAATCACACTTTTACATGAAGGTACATTCCAGGCTGGGGGACAGCTACGTATAGAGAGGTGAAAGGACAGTTGAAAGATGAGTCCTAAAGCATCCACTGGAATGGTCTATTTCCCCATCATCACTCATCTTTTGTTAAATATTAATAGGATTTATAGTATTTGCACGAGAAGTAAAAGATGTAAAACAGTCTAACAGATCAGCATTGCCTCCTCCAAATCCTGTCAGCTTTCCTGAGCTCCAAACAGTATGAGATTACTGTGAAAGAATACAGATTCAGGTCAGCAACCCTGAACACAAAAGCTGTACTTGCAGAATGGGTGAGAGAAGCAATTGCCCATGAATTCTTGTTGAACCCAAGGCAATTAGATTTTACAAAAAAGGAAACAGTTAGAAACAAGTCTTCTGTAAAAGGATAGGACTGATACCTTTTCCTTCACTGCAGTACCAGAATACCTCAAATAGCTTAAAAGGAAAGAAAAAGAATGGCAGGTGGCCCTTAAACAAAGCTGACGTTATCCACTTTGGTTGTACTTGGAAGAGGTTATTAGAAAGCTGCTGAAGAAGTAGAAAACAATCTCGAAATATCTTGAATGTGAACTTCTAGTCACAACTTCTGGCTTCAGAAGTGGCGAGGGCACAAGGAAGAGTGAACAAGGAAGAGAGGAAAGAAGGACGATTGAGACAAGCAATAGAAATGACAGAATTTCTGAGAACCATGGGAACAGTGGGCTTCCATCTCCAGAAAGCATTTTATCTGCAGCCTTCTTGTCCTCTGCAGGAGAGGCAACAAAGCATGAGTGACAGACCTGCCCAGGCAAATAAAACCTGTGCTCAGTAAGCAGTGTATTTCTGCATTTCAGAGCTTCGTTATTATTGAAAAGGGGAACCTCAGAGTTGTCATGTGGGATAGCTTTGAAACAAGTGAGTATAGAATGTAATTGTTGTAGGTTTCTGTGCCCAGCAAAACATACCTTAAACGTGGCTTATTTTCAGAGAACAGTGAGTTTCACAATAGTAAGAAAACTGAAAAAAACCCACATTTCCAGTATTCCAAATCCAGGTAACGTGTAAATCTGATGAAGAGGCAGACACACCTTTCTGGAGAAAGAAATTCTAGCAGCAAATAGTTCTTCAGATGTAAAAGGTACATCATTCTGAATGGTACTTATATAATCAGGTTTGAAACCAAGCATACGATCTGTACCAAACATAGAATTTCCATGTCATTTAGAGCTAGCTCTTGTTCCCATCTGGGTTGGGAACTATTTCCAATTGCCCGTGGAGATCGTAATTTCTATGATACAGTTTTCCAACAATCAAACTGAATTCAAATTCTAGGGGAACCAGAAAGTATCAACCAAAAAAAAAAAAAAAAAAAAAAAGAAAAAGAAAATATCATTTGTAACAGCCACATTTATTCTGCAGTTCAGTCACAGCAGTATATTACTGACATATCATCAATTAAATCAAAAACAAAAGAGGGAAATGTTACTGAAGCAGAGAATGGTAGAGGTTGGAAGGGACCTCTAGAGATCAAGTCCAACTCCCCTGCAAAAGCAGCTCCCTAGGCCAGGTTAGGGTGTCTTCTCATTGCCTTTCTTCCTACTCCTGTTTCAGGCAAGCATTTGCCTTGTAAGAATGACACAGAAATACAGCACAATGTGGTACTGCTTCCTTTTAAACCCATTTTATTGAGGGCTCATAACACAACCCATGCTTAGCCCCGACTGCTCGGCCGCGTGGAAGTCACTCAAATGCTCACATGGTTGTACAATACATTTGGTGATTGGATATTTTAGGGCTTGTTTGTGAATAGCCACATATTTGGAAACAGCATAAAATGCAGCATACCTGACATACCTGAGCGAGTGCCAGAGAGACAAAACCAAACCTCACACTGCAACCTCCCTGGGGAAATCTTTGTTCATTTTAATACTTGTTCTGTCAGCTGTCTCTGTGAATGACAAGGTTTTATCTCTAATGTGAATGGCTTTGAAGGCTACTTGTGTTATCCATTCTTCAGCAGCTGCTGCTGAAACCACAGGGTTGCACACTTATAATTAAATCCAGCTGCCACAACTGTGAGTTCAGTTATATGAAGGGAGCAGCAGTGCTGAGTGGTTGCTGGCAAGATTCTGCCTCTGTTTCTAGACAATGTAATTAACTCTTTTGCCTCTTTTAGATGAAATAAACATCAGCACTGAAGAATGCTGTTAAATGGCTGTAAAATTGTTTTTATTTACAAGAATTCTATTGCAGTCATTGAAACAGAAAGAAAAAAAAATCTAGGTGGATGATGGCTAAGAACAGATAGCTCTTTTCTTAAAAACACTGGTAGGACACCCAAGGACAGGACACAGGATGGAAGGAGTTTCCTGCAGGGTACATCTTAACAGACCTGCTCTTAAGCCTTAAAACACAGACTGTGGAATACAGCAAATATCAATTCCCAGTTTGAGAGAATTGCAGGTGAAGGATGGCAGACTGAACCACAGGCCTTCCTCTGATCATCCCAAGCCCAGTGTCCATGACTTACATCATTTACAGATAGTTCAGTTTTGACTGAATTGCTGCAGATGGAGGTGTACTCTAAGAGGTACAGTTTTGTTATGGTGTTTTTTGTTTATTTCTGGTGATTTTTTTTATTTAAGTCGAATTGTTCATATTCATATGTCAGCAAAAAAGATTAGCTACCTAAGTCTGACTTTCTCATTCACAGCCCTTTAAGTGCTGTTCAGGGAGGTCTTGCTTTTGTCAAGAAGTGACTGAAAGCTTCTGAAAAACGTTTCACAGAAGTGGAAGCAATTGACAGAAACAATTCAGAGTAACATCACTGAAGTAGGAAGTAAAACATTCATTTGAGCTTCGTTTGTGAGCAGTTATTATTTGTACCTCTTTGGCAATGCGTAGCAGCCCAATCACTTCTGAGGACCAGGTTATTAGGGTTATTCTTAGGTTCATTTACTTCTGACAACTGTTTGCTGCTCCATTCCTGCCTGCTGCTTGGCACTTACTGCCAGGATGCCCAGGCACTCAGCGCATGTCAGCAAGATGGGCTGATTATTACATCCTGTCATACCTAGGTGGGAGCAAGTCATGATTTCGCTTCTACCATTCCCGTTTTAAAATCACAAAGCTTTTATCCCTCTAAGCTTTTTTAGTGGCCTCTTTAAAGGGCTTTTTAGCTGAAGAGGTTCATATCTTCCCAGTGCAGAAAGAGGTTCCCACAGGCTGCAATGATGGTGAGATGCATGCAAAGAGAAGGGAATGCAGGGAAAGGGCAAAGAAGGAGAAATAGAAAGGCTGGGGGAAACCATGCTTTTGGTTTTTAAATCCTTTATAAGTCCTGATTGCAACTGGAAATAAATCTCTGAATCAACAGTTATCCTGTCAATAGAACAGATAATGTCATTTTATCTTATCCATAACTTTTTCTTGAGAGATTACAGACAGCTTGGACCTTCTCTGGTATTTCCTGCAGTAAAGTTGTCTTTCAAAAGCATCTGCATGGAACAATGTTTAACTCACTTCTCTCCTGTACCTCTAGTCAGCTCTAGCATTTCATCATTAAGTCCAACTTTACCTCTGTATTAATTTGTGACTACATATGTATGAAATTCATTATTCAAGCCACAATCTGTTTTATGTATCAGGACATCTATCAGTTGCCAAAGTAGAGAAGGCAGATTAGAGAATGGGAAGTTACCACAGGATAAAGTAGAAGGCATTTACTCACTGTCATCAGATTTCCTATGCATCTGCATGTATGAGTTGACATTGTACATTAGAGATGGATCTTAAAGAGAGAAAATAAGTGGTATTTTCTTTCCTACTTGAAAATGTTTAAAAAGCTAATATGAGGTTTATATATGCTATATTAAAGCTTAGGCTTAAAAGAAAAAAAAGATAAAAATCAGTGAGTACAAATTTGACCCAGAGATTTTCAAGGCAATTAGGTCACTGAAGGGCTGGAGGTCTCCAACTCTTCACCAAGAGGAGAATCTGCTCAAAGGTTGAGTCAAAAGACTTTATCACATCTCAAATGTCATTCAAGTCGGTAAATTAATTAGGGACTGAGAAAGCAAGAGACTGTTTCTCTCTTTTTCCAACAGATAAGAGAAGATGAGATCAATTACTTCTAAGTAGTGTAGGATATAGCAGGAAAAACAATCAATTCAGTTCACTAACTATAAATAGCTGCTCTGATTAATATACTAATTTTAAACACCAAAGGTATGTCAGCATACTTTCTCTTCCTAATACTTTAACTACATAAAACTGCCTGCAGCATTTAGTTCTTAATCCCATGCTTGTCCAAATTTGCACTAATAAAGCATAAATTAAAACTATGCAGTAAAAAGCCAAACTCCATCCACTATTTTCCCCACACAGAAAGGCATACTGAAGTACTTGCTTAAATAAACTTAATCTAACACTGCTTCTCACACTGTTTGCACGAGTGACCACATTAAGTGTCTAGCTCATATGACATCCAAAGGCAAGAGCTGGCTCTGTGCCTTGACTGCTGCATGGCTGCAGTGAAAAACTGAGTATCCCTGTCCTCCAGCTCCAGTTGATTCCTTACCTACAAGGATTCTAAACAATCTCTACACAAGCCAGGGCAGCAAAGCACCAACAGAAGGAATTTTTTCTTTGCACTGCTCCTCTCCCCTATACAGCTCACACTTAGCCCAAAGGAAGTGTCAAGTTCTATTCTGAATGTCTTATGAAACACCTTGCTACCTGTAACTGTGCTTATAAGAAGTCGTATTTTTAAAATTTCACTATTTTGTTGGGTTCTGCCTTGTAAACATCAGCACTGCATAAGCAAACTAAGGATCTCTCCTCAAAACCGCAAACATGATCTAGTTCTTCTGAGAAATGTGAAATCCAAATGGCTGACAGATCCAAGGCAGCTTTAGGTTTGACTTTTAGCATTTTAAGGGTTTTCCAAAGACAGAAAATGTGTAGCACAGACTTATGGATATATATACCACCCTGTAAAGCTCATGCAGGTCTTCAGTCTCAGAGAAGAAAATACACATTTCTCTAAGAGACAAGTATTACGCAGGCAGAACATTCATCATGCAACTCCCAGAGACGTTTACAAGAGACATAGAAAAGAAAATGTTCACCATGAAGAAGTATTCTTAGTTGGGAGAAGATACATCAGGCTTCATACCACTCCATTCAATATTTATAAAAAATAATTATGCTTTAAATAGTTCTGCAGTACAAACTCTTACCCACTCCGACCAGGAGGTGCTCGCAGTTGTTTACTAAAATCTTTATACAGTTCAATATCTTAATAGTGTGTGACCAAAGTTAAGGAAGAGATTGACAGCTAGTCAATGAACTGATAAATATCCATCACATAAGCATTTCATTTTAGCAAACCATGCAGTGGACATTCTGCCTTTATATTCACATTCCAATGCTATTATCTCCATGCTTAATTACTTAGCTTAGGTCTCAAAGCACTTTACAAAGAAATGAACTATTATTATCAGCACTTCACATACAAAAAAACTGAGGCATGGTGGTATAATTTGCCAAAGTTATTGAATTCATATCCAAGGTCAGTGACAGGTGAAAAACAGCTCTTATCTCACACATCAGGCAAGCACTGCATTCATAGACCACACTGCTTCCCCAGCATGTAATATTTAGCAATTTACATTAGCTAGCGTAAAAGAATTTAAGTTTCACCTGCATTATAGCAAATACTACATTGTAAAATTGAAGCATCTGTACTTGGAAACTGTGAGACGTTGGAATATTCCATCTTTGTGTTCAGCCTTTCTCCAATGATTAGGACAGCAAACCTCATTTTCTGAGGTGCCTGCCCTGGTCATTCCATGCCTATTTTTAAACATAATCTGACAATACCCATCTTCTCAGAGATGCTCAATTTTAGTTACCTTTCCAGGCACAGTAGCTTTTTGCTAAGACTTTGTAATGGCAGGCTTTCATTTTGGTCAAACAGACAAAGCCTGATCCTTTATTTTGTTTGTTAATATCAGAAGAGGAGGAACTTCAAAGAGCAGTAAAACTTCTGTCACCAGACCTCAATTTAAGAGTCAAACCTAATTCTTATTTTTTGCATTGGGCATTTTTTTATTTATACAAGGAGTGAAGTTACTCCTGTTTGTAGAATTTGGAATGCTTTCACTAGCTGCACGTCCAAGTACAACTTCCAGGGATGAAATAAACAAGCTAAATCTAATTAACTTACTTCTAAGTCCAGCTCAGGTGGCCGAGATTACCAGGACAGCTAGCGAATAACAATGAAACCAGCACTGAATCAGATTTTATTCTTGGCACTGGGTTTTGTTAATTGTTGTTATTACAGGTCCCTCTTTCTGGGCTTAAGGGAAATGAGAATCTCAACTTCTGAATAAGCCAAAAAAAAAAAAAAAAAAAAAGGAAATACAACTCGTAAGTTTATATTGTAATTGATATAAGTCTATTATTACAAGACAAATTGCAAGAGACAAAGAGGGAGACAGCTCAATCTGTTACTGAATCCTTGTAATGGCTATATGAAGAGCTCAACCATTTCACTCATAAATCTTCCTACTAAGTTTTTATTGCTGCTTGTGTGAATAAAATAATAAAACTTTGAGGTATACAAGAGATGCAGTAATACATCTCTTCTAGTCACAATTACATGGAGTTTGTTACAGGAATCATAACCTTCTCAGCATCTAATCAGAAATAATATTGTGCTACAGGCTGCTAAAACACCCCGAGAAGTCATTAGATTTGATTGTGACAATTGTGAATAATCACCTCTGCTGCAGATTGCTATGATGCATGAGGCCATCGTCAGTCATTCCCAACGACCTGCCACAAACTTTCTGTGGGACAGACCATGCAAAGCACGTAACAGCTGGATCTCCAGGAGGCTGACCTACTTACTAAAAAACTTAGGGGCAAATATGAAATGCAACAGGAAAACACAGATTACAAAGGTCTCAAAATATGTTTCCATTTGTTTGTGTGGGTGTTTTTTTGTTGTTTGCCTTGTTGTTGTTCTTGCTTGGGGGTTTTCTTTTTTATTTGTATTGAGGTTCTAACTTTAATTCACTCTTTTTTTTTTTTCTTTTGCAATAATTTCTTCTCTGTTGTCTGTGGAACATACAGCCAAGCATGCAGATCGTGAGAGACACTTGCATACACAAAACCTTCAACTGTCAACACTGAATGACAGGAGCAGAAAGCAGATGAGCAGAGGGGCTGGAGAGAGGAATATAATAGATAGGATACATGCAACAACTCAGTACATAATCAAATGAGAGTGTTCTCAATTGCTAGTGGCTCAGGACACTGAGAGGAAGCCATAGCACCAGCAGTGGCCAATATCAGGGTTACCAGCAAGGATGCCATACCGTAATACCATTCCAATTAACTTTATCTAGATCACACTCAAAAACTGTAAATTATGGTCTGCATGACACTCATTTGTTCCTCTGAATCCTCAGCCTTGGTAGAAGAGATCCCCTTGTCCTATGTGTTAAGTGTACGAAAAAAAACCCTATTTTTCAGTAAAGTTGCACGTGTAAGTAGGGAGGATAGATGTGGTTTAATGAACATTCAAAAACCATAATGTACTACAGTTAAGTAATGCAGTCACATTAAACTCAGGCTACTTAAAATGGCAGTGCTCCAACTTCAGCCAGGAAAATAAAACAAAAATCCCTCATGAAAAAGCCCAGATGCTACATCTGCTGGTTCCACAGAACATTTCCTTTAGTTCTGTTTGCAACAAATATGATATGAGCCTCACAATCAACTGACTGGAGATGGATGCAATGGTTAAGAAGCCTTACACTCTAAATTACCTTGCTTTTGTTAGGCAGGTGAAATGTCCACGATGTTCTTACAGAAAGGAGGTTTTTCCCTTCAGAATTTAATTTATAAACTCACTCCTGCCAGGCTGCGATAGCAGCTACTGTATAAACCTGAAAATGATGACTGCTGAAATTCCATTCAAACCTTCAGAATCAATAGAAAGCAGACAAGCCACCAAGATAAAGTTCCACCCGACTGCAAAGAGCAAGGACTGCAGGATGCCTCACTTTGTTTCTGCAGTGTCCGCAACCACCAACCTGTGAAATAGAGACTGCACAATCTCATTTCAGGCTGAAAATCTGACCTCTGCTATCCACGTGTTACGACCACATAATCTGCTGTTGGAAGTGCTTTCATGTTGTAGATACTTCCAGACAACAGAAGGAAGACTGAAAAGTACAGCAAGGACAGTTTGGAATTTGCTGAGAAATCCTGCATTTGGTGAAAGCTTCTTATATGGGCTCCACAGAGATTCTAATCCTGCTTACCTTGAAGCAACAGCTCTACATAACAAAGCAATCATCATTGGTGTCACACTGGTTCATACCAAGCTACATGTAAAATCGTGTATTTCTTTCCTGCCCATACAGAGAGCCATGGCAGCATCACCACCAGAGTCTGCTTAGCTGAAGTAACACTGCCTGAAGGCAGATGTTGGCATCCTGCAGTCTGGTGTCAGAAGTTTCATTCTGAAGGGCTCTGCATTTTATTTCAACGTTTGCTTACAAATGAAGAAGTGTTCTCTATGACCAGACTCCAGAGAACACAGACCTGCTGCAATGTTTGCTGACTTTTCCAACGCGGTTGAAAAGGAAATCACCATTTGTCTGATACAAAAGGAGCCCTTTATCCCAAACACAGCAGCCAGTGTTAACAAGGAATTATTGTCCATAATAAGTGTTCCTCTATATGCATTTTACTCAAACACAGAGCAACAACAATGATTGACATTTGACTCACCATACTGGCAGCGAGGACCCTGAAATCCTGCAGGACACTGACACATGCGAGGTCCTTCTTCAGAACACTTCCCTCCATTGAAGCAAGTGTCAGCAGCACACAGCACTAGTACAAACAGAACGAAATAGAGCTGGTTTTGTTTGTTTTGTGCCAAAGATTCTCCAGAATTACCTCTTCTTGTCATAGTCTGCCACAAGAGGAACTTCCAAAAAAAATGAAATTCATTTTCAGTCAAAAAGTCAGAATGCAACAATATCTATAGAGATAGATAGATTTTAATCATGTTGATACAATTAATTTATTTTTAATAAAAATAAGTCCAGGACGACACAGTGTCACCTGAAGATGCTCCAAAGGCAGAAAACAATTTCACAGTACTCAAAGTACTACGTGGAAAAACAGAACTGCTGAAGAGTAATGCAGCAATGGGTAGGAAACACAGGAGTATTAAAAGATGTTGCATATGTCCAAGGAAATGACAGTACTTTTTTTTCCAACACAGAATATTATTCATTTAGAATGGGTTAAATTCCACCTCCTTGAGCCATATGTACAAAGAGCATCAAATATGTAAGAATACTTCAGCTACTTTTGTGCCTTAAGGGATGTAAAACAAGTCTCAACTTCTCTTTCAGAAGAACATAATTCTGTATTGCCACCGGTGTGACATATTTGAACATTCCTTTATGCTACAGACGTATGTTACAGATTGTAAACATATCTTTGACTTCTTAGAAAAGAAGTGCACACTAAACGTGTAGACACACACTGAAAATAACAGGCTCTCAGGTAGTTGAATTTTTTGTTGTTGTTTGTTTAAAGAATAAAGAAAAATCACAAAAGCAAGCTCTTTGAATGCAATCCTCACGTTGGTACAAAGATTAAAAATACATAGGAACAGATGCTTGCTTTCATACAGAAAACACAGCTACTGATGAAAGGGTAGCAAAACTAAACAGTGGATAGATTGCTCGTCTTCTACTGATGTCTTGTTAATAGTGGATAAAGTGCTTCCCAACCATCTAAACTTAATTCCACGTTTTAGGAAGACATCCAATCATGCTTAAAAACTACTGATACGAACAGGTTCTCATCAGATGAAGAACCTCAGGGCAGAAAGTTAACTGCTGCTTCTGCTCCATTCAAATATTCTCTCTTTATATTTGGAATTTCCGGTTATAAATAGCAAGAAAAATCTTTCTAGAAAGAAGATGCAGTAAGGCCCAAGGATATGATCTCTTCAGTCAAGGTTTTGTTACAGTTTTGCCATCAACTTACTATGTAAGCAGCCGGGTTCACTGTTGTGTTGAGCCCACCCAGGGCAGCACTTATAGACAGTCTGGTGCTCCATTCTATACACCTGCTTGTACACAGTGTAGTAACCAGACCTTTGAAGAGAAACAGTTCAAGAGAACCAGTCAGCTTGCTTACATCTCACCAGTATCAAAGTACAAAATCAAAGTCAAGAAGGCCATGACGCACCCAAAACACACAAGTCACATCTTCCACTCAGCAACACGCTGAGGACATGATACATCCACAATAAAGTTGCATGTATCTCAGGACATTACACAGACTGAACTCTCAAAGTACAAAGAAACCGTGGTCAGTGTCAGAATTCACTTATACCAATAATTACCTCCTCTCATATCCCATGCACCACCTCCTCCCTGTGCAGCCCTGTTTCCACATCTTGACCATGCGGCTGAAGGCCTGAACACATGGCTGTTGGTGTCCCACCAGCGCCAGCTCCAACACGGGGCAGACATTTGGCCTTGGGGAAGGAAAAGAAAAATCACATTTCATTCTTTCTACTGCAATATCAGAAAAGCTGGGAAGAACGTACATAAAGCTGTGCTACACTACTGAGAAATACTGTGGATCTGTGACTTTTTTCCACCTTGGACTGATCACAAGAGTGCGGCACCCATCAACACCTGACAAATCAGCCCAGCAAATTCAGCCTGGCAAGTGTCGCAGACCTGAACGGAGCCAAGATTTCATTACTGTATTGGTTGCATAAGCCATGAGCGGGAACACAATCCCGGTAGCATTTTTTGCCTGAGAGCTGGCCTCTGAACAGCTAGGCCAGCAAAATGTGATTGCACCTTGTTCCCAGAAAATGAGACCTGCAGTGCATGAGCAGGATGTGACGGACGACTCAGCACTCTTTGCTGTCTGTAGATAACAATGGTCTTTCAGATGAGGCTCTGCTGACAAAGGATGGTGCCTCATAAGCAAAAAAGCTGATGGCTGAGGTGAAGGAGCTTGAAAGGCACTTGAGGCCATCCGTGCCTGTGCTGGAAGTGCTGGGAGCCCCCACTGCTCTGTATGGAGCACACAGCAGCTGCTATGGAGCTGACAAACCAGGGTGGGAACAGGCGCTGACCTCCACAGCACAGCTACCAGATAGCCAGACTGAGTATAAATAATAGAAACAGATTCTGTCTTAGAAAACAGCATGTAAACTGAACAAAACGTACGATGAAATTCAGGCTGTACAATTCAATGGGAGATGCTCCAGTGATTCAAGCACAGATAAGATGTCTCTGAGCAATTGTTGTGGGAAAAGGGCAATCTGTAAGAACCCCCCCCTCTGCTATCCGTCTCCTCGGGGAAGCATATGAGATTTTAAGAGAAGGCATAGTTGTTCCCTACTGATGATTTCAAAAAACAGCAAGAGCAAAATGAAAGCATTGCATTGAAGGATGGTATGTAATCCTCATCCTGCTACCTAGCCCTGGTTACAAAAAGACCGAGGGTTTTGCAGAGATACTGTCAGCCTTGCTCTAATTCCACTGCCACTGTTCTGAATACCAGAAAATAACTCTGCATAGAGCATCCAAGTTCCAAGTGAAGCTACAAAGCTCTTTCTGGTGACTTTCAATACAGTAGCCTTGTGTAGCAAAATAGAAATAAATTGATTTCTGGAGAAGTTTGCAGATTGCTAGTGTAATGATTAAGCTCCATCAGAGCAGCGTGCTCTATCCACCGAGCCTTTGCAAATTTAAACCTCAGTGATTAAAACACAGGGAGAAAACCATGAACTTCAGGTATCTGCTCTCATTTAGCATTCATAAACGACTCGTAGCAGGTGTGTCACACAGCTAGCAGAGCAGTTCTTCCAGAAATGTTTATTTAGAGACCCCTGGTCAGGGGGTCTTTAAATACCACACTGTCAACTGACAAAGGCATGAACATGAAGTTGTGATAAAATAGATAGAAAGCAACTTTTTTTTCCACCATTAATGCAATAGATAATATTTCCAGCCCAACAGCTGCAAGGCAGTTAGAGTTATCATTAGCTGCACTGGATATTGGCAGTATCTTTCAGGATTTACTGGGCTTTTCACCTCAGGGGCCAAAAGTACTTTGCAACCTCGTTAAGTCTGAACACCACACAATGAAGCCTTTCTAATGAGAAGCAGATCTTTCATCTGCAGGTCTTCAGGTAGCTTACCAACATCATTAAATTAAGCCTGTGCAGAACAGGAAAATCCTATGAGCAGGGTCGTTTTTACCAATGAGTTAAATACTTGGAAAATGCTGCATGCTTTCATCAGAGCCACTCCACAGTATAGCAGAAATCTCAGGTGGGACTTTGGTCACCCAAAGAACAAGGGGAAGGAGCAGCCACAGGCTCATCTCATCAGCCAGCACTGGTTTTATTAGTTCTACCTTCAGTAAAGCAGACCAAAATATGGTTGCCAAACCATAATCTTATCTACATCATTCTAATGCTTCTCTACAAGGGGATGTACCAGAACCTAAGTAGTATCTAAGGCAAGCAATACAAGAACTGAAAATTTGGGCACCACGATTAAATCATTCCCACCCTTTTCATTTTAGTACTGCTGGATAACAATCTTCCCAGCTGGCACAAAAAGCAGCAACTCATACACTGCTATGGAGAAGATGAAACACTAAGGGACCTACAATCATATAAAAAGCCTCAAACGAGAAACCCAAGCAAGGGTGTTGCTGATAGAAAATAAAAAGTTGAAGAAACAAACAAAACCAAACAGCTTCACGCAAGACAACCAGGGCACAGTTGTGGACATGATTTTTGTTATGTAGGCTGCCAATCTCTAACATGGGGCACTGCTGCTGACTGAGAGCAATGGGTTTGGTATCACAGAGTCAGAGCACATCACTTTTCCTACATCCTATCCCCAAGGTTCTTGGGGGAAGGTTTCTGTGGACAGTTTGGGTTGGCCCTGGATGGTTTCTTCAGATCCCTTCCCTACTGCCTCATGTACTTCTTTCTCGATGGCAAGACTGCAGTTAGATGTTTGCTGGACTGCTCTCTGTTTCCTATTCTTTGAGCCTGCCAACACTGCAGAGGACAGAAGCAGCGTAGTTTCAGATTGCCTCGAATTCCTCCCAAAAGCACCCTTGCTCTGTTTCCATGTCACCTCCACTACTCTAGCAGCCCTCCCCATGTGTGCCAGCTATTCCTTCCTCTCAAATTACCTCAGCACTTAACGCATTTAGCTTAAGTTCAAAGCAATTGTTCCCAGCCCATTCTTAGCACAGTCTGCTGTTTGTTTCACATCCAAAGAAGCTCTTTGTATGCCCAAAATCTTGCCTGCTTTCTTTTTCCATTACGTCAGTTGGTCTAATAAAACCCTTGCCTTACTTAGCAACCATGTCTCACTTAGCAGGCTTTTTTAAATGACTCTCCCTCCAGTGAATAGAACATCATGTACTGATAATTCATGCATATCTCCTTTTATTAGAATTGCCTAAAAATTTCCAGATAAAGGTACATTCATCTGCACTGCTCTTCCATAAATAAAAGAACGAAGCTGACAATTGTTGTAATGACAGACTGAGCCCATCCTATAAATTCCTCTCGTGCGCCGTTGCCACGTGTCCAGGAATGGCTGTATTGACTTCTATGATACAGTTAATAGGAACGAACAGCACTTGCAGAATAAAGAAAGGCAGCAGCATAAAGTCATATGCTTATTAAGATTTATTCAAAGCAAGCCATTCCCCCAATATGCCCTTGGGATAACATAAAGGCAAATATCAAAACCTCTGCTACATTGCAATTAAGTTGCAGCAATTGTATGACATGGAATCCTTTGCTGGCAAAACCAGCAGGGAACACTTGCCCTCTCATCAAACACAGCTCCCACTCACAGGGCACCAAGTTCAGCCCTCTGTCTCACTGTTCTCTGATACATAACCCATAAACCAGCACACTGCTTCTGGAACAGAAGTATTACTGAGAACACTGTGTGTTAAGGCTCTCTACTCAATAGGTGCCTTCTAAGATGAAAATGAAGCTCAAGTGGATGTAATGGTACATTTAGACAAGGAGAGCCCCACTTCTACTCTCGTGCCCCTTGCATTCAGAAAATATTTCTTGATGGGAGTGTAAGTGTTAAAATAAACCAGACGTGTGTCTATTATGCTCCACAATTTGATTGATGCACCAATCCCTTAAAACCTTTATACACCAGTGCTCTCTGTTAGCCAAGACTAACACGAAGGCTATTATTAGCTCGTCAGTCTGAGTCGGGCAAGCCAGAAAGCTCTCACTTAATATTTGCATTAAGAGACTGCCCTTTAAACAAAGACACCCTACACACAGCTCAGGAATTAAGATTCTAACACACAGATAATTAGACCAACATGAAACCAGAGCAGTCTTGGCTGATCATATGGCTGCGATGCCTATGAACCACTGCACAACAGGAAAAGATCAGAGAAAATTAAAAGCATCTCCAGAAGGAATACAATTCATTCCTGGGTTTTAATTTTGAAAGGGAATATACATGTTTGTAGAAAAACACAGCCAAAATTACCAAGCACGTGGAGTTCTATGAAGCAGGAATACTGCAACCCTGGCTCAAGACATCCCTAAATCTCACACTGTTGAGGCTGAAGCAAAGCTTTACTACACACTCACCCTTCTCCTGTGCCTTTCACTGGCCATTTGTGGGCCACAATCTCAATGCACTCTGCTCTCATCCTCCCCACTTAGAGTTTTATTTCACAACATTTGGATCTTGCCTGAAGGCTCCAAATCCCAAAGGCATGACTACACAAGTCTCAGCTTCCACTCGGAATAACCCTTCTAGTCTCACAGATTTAAAGAAAGTTTAAGTATTTCTAACTACCAACCTTGTGAGTGGGAAAAGGGGAAGATCATGGGGACAAAGCAGGAGTGCACACCACAAAAACAATTTCTGAATTTGATGATGCAGACTAAAGCATTAAAGAAACAGAGCAGCGTTTCAGGGTCTTTCCCCTCAAGCTGTCATCAATCCCAGCAGCATCCCAACAGAGCTCCCCAGTGAAGGGCCCATGGCGTTCCCACAACTCATGGCAGAGGATGGATGATAGAAGCACCAGATTTACGGTTTCCAAAGAGACTTCCACTGGTTTTATCATTGCCCACGATTCTGCCAGTCAAAGATATTACAGCAGTTATTTTGCATGCAATCACCTAACCGTAAGTCATCTCACATAGCAATAGATTGGTTCTTTTGATGAAGTGCAATATTGTTTTTGTGTAACAAGGAAAGAGCACTTTACCAGCACAGCCCATCTGCTCCTGGGAGTGTGGAAGCAGCTTTCTGCACACTGCTGGTACTTGTGGTCCGAAGTGGGAAGAAAGGAAGACAAGTGAGCACATGGGAGCTAGAAAGGGAGCAGATCCCCCACTCCAGAAGGAACATCGTCTTTATGACAGTTTTAGTCTGCATAGCACAATCCCTAACACCTGGATCTTTGAATGACAAGGAAAGCAATTCTTTCGTTCAATCAAACCACCTTCTTCTACCCCACCCCAACATAAAATCAAAAAAGCTGAAGCTAGGTAAGTTTAATGTCAGTGAGAGAGCAAATAGACATTAATATATCCCTAAAGGTTTATTTCAACAATGCAAACTAAGTCAAAACATTAATACGAAGCAAAAGATGATGTTGGCTTCCTTATTGCAGGTCTTTCCACAGAGACTGGAGTGAATGACACCACCTTTACACTAAAGCAGAAGGCTGTTAACATCTTCCTAGAACCGAGACATCAGAGACTGCACGGCCTTAGTTGAAGAATTTGCAACCTGAGCACCACCAGCTTCTTCTGTAACGGCACTCAGGACCCTTGTGAAGAGAATGGGTCCACGCTATGATGCCATATGCAAATAGGATATTGATTAGGGCTTGCTGTAAGGAGCAACTCAGGTGGAAAAAGTAAATTTTGTCTGAAGGTGAAAATCAAATCAGGAAGTAAACCATGCAAACAAAAAGGTCTTAAGAGCAAGTTAAAAAAAATTATAGAGAGAAATTTTGTATACGGGGATATATTGGTTAAGAGCAACAGTAATTAGCAAAGACTGCAATGACAGAAAAGATGTTTCTTCCTTTTAAGAACTGCCACACGTTTCTTACTACTCTTCAACTATTTTAAGGCTCTTTTCCCCACATTTCTCAGATAAAATTAATCACCAGTACCAGAGACAATTAGGGCAGCCTGCTCCCCTGACCGCTAATCAATCCCTGCTCTCTACTGATCCTGTATCAATATTTGTGATGTTTATGTACCCTCTGGGATATAGATCGGGAGCACCAGGCTCATTTAGATTAGGTCTCATTATCACTGCTGTTCTTGGGATCAGTGGATGCAGGTCTGCCACAGAAGACTCTTAACCCCACAGGTTACTAATGCACCACTGCGTCTTATTCACATCCCCTCTCTGATTAGATGGAGCAGCTAAATAACATGAGAGTTCCTCCAGCCCTTGTGCACTGCATCTAGATTCAAAGCAAATCAATATGAGATGATTAATTACACACTCAACTATTATAACAACAATAAGATTTTTAGTTCCTACTGCTATCAGGCTGCAGCATCTGTCCTTTAGCTTCTATTTAACTATCCTCCTCTTTCCCCCAAGGTAGAATAATCTGTTTTGTTTAGCAAGAAATATAGAAGATCAACATGTACATACTGATCATTTAACAGTGATTTGCCCAGTTGCTTTTTTTTTTTTATCTTTAATCAAGGAGTTATTTTTACTTATTTTATTTATTTTAAATAGAACCAAATACTCCCAGTCCCCAGCAACACCCAGTTTCACACTTTCTGCTACTTACTGGCTGACTTCTGCAGGCAGTAGCTGGCTTCTACAGGATCAGGTAAAGCACAGACCCGGAGGGGATGGCAAATGTAGCATCATCACTTCAGCATGCAGCTCTGATAAACTCCAAATACCCATCTCCATTCACGTTCAGGGAAGCTGAGCACACTGCTTGTGTGTACTGCATCCAAAACAGCAGGTTATCCCAAAACAAGGCTGGAGTGAGGCTTAGCACACAGAGCTCACTACTCAAATAGGAAATAATTGGCAAGATGACCTGTTAGCATCTCCTTAGCCCCCTGGTGTTCTTTCCAGTTGACTTTTGTGTTGCTAGCTGCCTTCCGCATACCTTCACACGTCTCTGGGGCTATTTTTAAACAAGAGATTGGAAAGGACAGCATGCAGGAGCAGCACTGAGAAACCCTTCCAGCACGCAGAGTGACTTCCAGGCAGCTTAAGGACCCGTGCCTCAAGGACCCAGCTCCAGTGTAATAGCAAAGCCATGCAGAAAGTCAGATAGGAGGAGGCCAACAAATAGCTTGCATGTACACACCGCAAAGACAGCGAGCAATTGCCCAAAAGTCAGCTGTAAGAGGAAGGCATGAAGCAGCAGCAGGCACTTCTGGATGAAATTTCACTTTAAATACACCCAGGCTCAATTATCATTCCACTGCAGAAGACTGAATAACAAAAGTAACCCCAGCAAGTCTGCCAGGTACGCACGTTCGAGTTTCTCTTGGCAAGAAAGCACAGGAGGATCTAATGCTAAAATATTAAAATGAAAACCACTGAAAAATATCAAACCACTTGAGCCAGAAGGAGAGAAAGCTCATTTTTTGTTTACAGTGAATACTTCATTGCTTGACACTGAAACCAGCGGAAAGCCTCACTGCAGTTTGTCAATCTACCCAGGACCTGTTCATCTCTTTGCTGGTGGATGCCAGATTTTTAACAAAGCCGCTTTTCTTCAAAGCTTACTTCTGAAGTAGCACGTAGTACATGCAGGAAAACTCAAATTCTTACATGCTCACGTTTTAAGTGTTAAAATACTCCCAATTATTTATCCCTCTACAAGCCCTCAGATTGATACCACCGGTGCAGGGTTTTTGGTAGGGCAAAATATTTTATAAATTCTAGTCACACACACACACAAAAAAAAAAACATCAACGGAAGTGTGGTAACTAACAGACATATATCAGTGTCCCAGAGTTCAACAGAAGTAAGCAAGAAAGTAAAGCATTTGGACTCTTCTCAGCAGTGTGGAGATAGGACGAGGGGAAATGGCCACAAACTGAAGCATTGTAAGTTCTGCACAAATGTGCACGGGAACTTCTTCACAGTGCAGTGACAGAGCACTGGAGCTGCATAGAGAGGTGGTGGAGTCTCCTTCTCTGGAGACATTCAAGACCCACCTGGACACCTACCTGTGCAACCTGGGCTAGGGAGCTGCTCTGGGAGGGTGGTTGGACTCAATGATCTCTGGAGGTCCCTCCCAACCCTTACAATCCTGTGATTCTGTTTTTTTCATAATAGAAACTCACACTGAAGTTCTAAGTAACCCACAGGTTCCTGGTGCTACTTCCAGATGGAAAAGGGACAGGTCCTCATCCTGTCACACAGCTGTGAGATAAGTGCATGCAAGTGGTGTCTTTTTGTGACTGATGATGCATCTGATAGAGCACTAGAAGCCACACATAGAGGCAGAACCACTGAATGGTGTGAAGGGTTGAAGAGTACAGAAACACATTTCCTATGTAGGAATAGCCTCACTGACCAAGACTAGGCACAAAACAGATAAAAGTACGGTAATTTGGGATGTGTTTTCTGTTATAAAGCCATGAGGAGCACCATAAGAAGCCTCTTTCTCAACCACAGCCTGAGCTATTAGGATATATGTTAGGATCTTTCATGTAAAAAAATATGGTATAGGCATGATGTTGTCTGCTGCCCCAAAACTGCTATTGAACAAAAGGAAGCATGATACTTCCAGTAACAAATCCAAAAAAGGGAACTTCAGCAGGCAGATCTCTCTAACTCTCCTCTTTCAAATGGAGGAATCAAATATGCATCCACAGGTCAACAGAGCACCAACAGAAATACAACTGCACGTACAGCTCAGCCAGTACAACCAATACAGCTGAAAGCATGCAGTATAGAAATAGGCACTCAGTGCATTGCCAGAACAATTAATGATGAGTTTCAAACCAAGACCAGCATGGAACCCAAAGCAAAAAGAGCGAGACTGCGTGTGCTCAGTACACAATCTTCAAAAGCTTTGATTCAGCAATAATGAAAGGAAACTTCTTTCTCCTCAGAAATAAATTAAAAGCAATAGATTTTTGAGAGAACATAAGCAATAACAGGCTAGGATTTCAGAAGGAAGAAATCCATTAACTGTGTTCAAAGAGAAGGTATTTAATTGGTGAGTAACATGATTTTACAGCATGGGCTGTTAACTCTCTGAGATCCAAAGTATCGTTTCCAACGCTGAGGTTCTGCTGGGGAGTTAGACCAGCTTTTACACTAACGTGATTGATGTGTGCATAAATACCAGAGCCACATCAACATTTCAGAATGACGCATAATTAAACCTGAAGAAGTGCTGACAAGTTCTCTCCTCCTTAGGGTGTGTTTGAAGAGTAGGTTAAACCCAAATCCCATTGGAAGTGAGTGGAAGGAACGGTTCCTTTGCTTTAAACTCACAGAATTAAATTTACTCACACACTATGAGTCTATTGTGACTGTGGGTAGCAAATTTCTAGATCTCCTTATGAGAGCAGGCATAATTAATCCAGGAAATATTTTACAGTCAATCAGATCAGTTTCCTCTTCAAAAAAAAACCCAAAAAAACAGCATCTTCAGGCTATCACATTTTATGACCACGTATTTTCATTGTTTTATGGCCATGCCAGGGTTTAGATGGAAGTACCCTGATTTCATTTTTCTCCTGAAGAATAAAGCATTATAAATCAGGAGAACTACAGCAGGATGATGCTGACCACTTTTTTTAAACCTCCTGCCAATGAATATACCAGGAGACAAAAAAAAAAAAAAAAAAAAGAGCTAGAAAATCTGAACTCTAAGTTAATTTTCCTCCAGAAACTCTGCTGAAACAGAGGCATTACATGCCAACTCCTCATTAATGTGGTTCTGGTAGGAAGCCGACCAGCACGAGCTCGATCTGGTGGCAGCAAGCTGTAGTGCAGCTCCTCGAATGGCAGCGCTCTGATTTGTTTTTTGTTTGGTATGACATTCATACTCACAATGATGAGAAATGCCACAGTGTTTATTTTCTTTCCTAGAAAACGAGTACTGGATGCTGGAGAGGGATAGCGGGATTAAAAAAATGCCATCTTTGTGAGTGGAAGATTTTCTGTTACAGGAGCAGAAGGAGATTGTACCACACCGCTTATTCCAGCTCCCAAACCTCAGCACACATCAGGACCCAAAAACAACTCTCAGGGCATCAGTGGAGCTTAAAACAGCCCAAAAATGCCAGGACAATGTCTCACCAAGACATGATTACACAGCTTTCTTCCATAGCACCTGGGACAGATGTGACAGAATTCCAGACTCCAAGACAAATATATCCAAATATATACACTTGCATTGCTTTGTCAGAGCCAAACCATGTGTCACTTCAAATATATTAGAATTCAGTGCAAATAACAATCAGGATCTAAAAGCATTGTGTATGGAAGTGCCCTGTACAATACTAGTAACAGTGAGATGCATTCCAGTCCTCCACAACCTGGACTTCAACTTTTTAATTACATCTGCTTGCCTGAAATAAATAAGGGTTGCAGTTCACACTACTTTGAAACAGTGTCCACAGCCGCAGGGTCAGCAGTGAAGCCCTGCAACAGCAGCTCAGTACCACTGCTACACACTCACCTTTACAGATGAGGGGCTGAATTTACCTGACTGTTAGAAACATGGATACAAAGCTGAATAATAGAGTTTGCTTTAGGAGGATGATTTGCCTGTAGGAGCCCGCATGGAATTGAAGAAGCCTGAAAAATATCTCTAAGCCAGGAATCCAGCTCTAAATCCAGGTGTTCCCTGAGGTGCAATCAAAATTACTTGCCCATGGATAGCATGATAATACGCAGCTGCAACATCTGACATCTGAGAATTTTAAAAAGTAAAATAAAACAGTTTCAGTTAAAGATAGTGATTAGATCCTGTAAAACCAAAGCAGATCCCTCAGGTATCATCCTGGGCCCACCCAACCACAGAGCATGGCACTGGGCTGAGTGTGGAAGGGGACAAATTGCACTTTGTGACTTTTGCTATGCAGCCCTCACCTATGTGCCAGCTGGGAGCAGAAGGAACCATTCATTTTTTGAGCCCCATCTCATTCCTGCTCAGAGAGATTGCGTGTAGTGTGCACAGTGGGGTCTTGGCATTCACCTTTTAACATTCCTTCCTCCTGCTCTCTCCTATGTGGATAACTATGGGTAAAGCATCTGTACTTCTGAAACATGCATAGAATGCTTCTCGAGGAAAGTTTTTCCTCTTCTGACAGCAGCTCAAGCCTTCTGGTCTTAGTTTCATTGCTGAACCAGCCCACATCAACCCCTGCTTTCTGTTAGGAGCAGTCCTGAATGCAACCTCACTGTTAGATAGTTACACATCTCCCTTAAAATGTCACAGTGTGCCCCAGTTTTTAACCACGGGGCTTACAGCAGCAGAAGGAAATGCTAACGATATGCTTTTGGTGATGAGAGATGGCTGATTCCTCATTTCAGGGCCTAAATACCGTGTTTTTTAATGAAAATGGATATCTGGACCCTGGTTGTTCTCTAAGTTCTAGTACAAGGGCTAATTGTCTGGAAACATGGTTGATGGAGTAAGTCATCCCATAATCTGTTCTGCATTATATCTCCTCAGGGGGTTCAGAAGCAGAAAGCCAACATCCACACAGACCGTGTGCATTTCGTGCAAGGAGCAAATGCTCAAGTTAGCAGCAAAAGAAGACAAATTATGAGGAGAAATATCTTACATACCCTCAGCCACATAAGATCTCAATCAAAACAACAGCAAACACTAAGGAAGAAAGCACCCAGCACAAACTGTGCCAAGGGATGCATTTGTTGTACTTATCCCATTGACCAAAGATTGTCAATGCCAAAAGAAGAGAACTGAAATAGCAGAAAAGGTGATTCATGGCAGTGCTCTTCTGGGCACTGCTCTTTCCCAGCAAAAGCTGGGCAGGCAGTGACTTCTCGTGTTTCTGAGTGCATCAAAGTCACTAAGCAGGGCAAAAGGAGAGGGGAAGTGCACTTACACTTGCTCTGACTCAACAAAAGCAATGCAAATTAGAGCGATTTCAGGGATATCCCACTTGGAGAAAGCACTCAGGGCTTGTCACAGGTATTCGGGGCTGGGGGAAGGAGTGAGATATGTTTTCTTGCACTGCTGCTCCCAAAGGCTCTGGCACAATGGCAAACATTCTCACGTGGCGCCATTTCCAGAAAGGAATGCTTTTGGGTCTTCTTTAGGTGATGTTGATCTTTAAGAAGGTGAAAACAAGCAACTCAGGGGCAATTTGCAGCTAGCACCGCCTCCAGCTTCAGAAGTTTGGATCGCAATATTATTGATACAGCAACCACAGGTCTGTGCGGGCCAACGCTGCCCTCCTCCTGGGAGAAAAATTTCTTACGGAAAGAAGCGTAAAACAAAGCAGTGGAGCCCTACGGGAGGGGGTGGGGACGGGGGGGGGGATGACAGGGGGGGGTGAAGCGCTCCACACAAAGCATGCAACAGTTTCCAGCCGTCGTATTTTCACTTACAACGAGCGAAAACTTCGTCCGTGGGATTCCGTGCGCGTTTCCCGCTGTCCTACTTCAGGATCTGAGCGGAAAGATGAGCACTGTGCCTCGCATTCCGCAACAAAAGGCGATCGCCGCCGTGAACACCTCGGAAACTTGCTGGGGGAGGGCCGGCCCGCTCGGCGAGCTGAGCCTGCAGCTCTTTGTGTCCGCACACCGCCGGTGCTGCTGCGGCTCTCACCTCCTCCCGCTCCGCGATGCTCCCGAGCATCCCCTGGGTTTGCCCCTCGCGCACAGCGGCACTCAGCGCTGCCACCAACAGCGCCGGGAACGGGGAAACCTCAGCCCCGAGAGCATCACCGCACAGCTCCGCGTCCCCACCCGAACTTTCTTCCCCCCCCCAGCACTCAAACGAAGCACCCGAGGAACCCCCCCCCCTCCAGCCCCAGCCCTCACTCACATGCCCCGCTGCAGCCTCGGCTCCTCCGCTCTGCTCACGCGGGCCGCCAGCGCCCAGCCCAGCCCGAGGCACAGCCACACCGCTCCCATCGCCTGCAGCTCGGGGAGAGCAGCGCTCGGCTCCGCACCCCTCACAGCAGCAGCCGCCCACCACCCTCCAAACCCTATAAAGGGGCGGTGTGGCCCGGCCCACAGCCCGCCCCTCACCGGGGCTGGGAGCGGAGAGCCCCCCAGCGAGGAACCCCCGCGGACCCCTCGGGCTCATACACCCCTCGGGCTCCTCACCGGGGGGGCTCAACGCGCCCTGCCCCTGTTATCTCGCTTTAAGTTGCCCCCAGTTGACTCCCGTAAGGATCCGCGCGGGGATTTCTTCTCCATCGCAAGGAAACACATAGCCCTTCCCTGACCTTAGAGAAGATGAATTGTACCCTGAGATCCGCACCGCATGGCTGAGCCCTCCCCTCCCTTCCTCTCTCTGTATCTGGAGCAGTTCGAGCTCTGCAGGACCCTGTGTCGGGCTAATCTCATTACATCCCGCAGAGCACATCGTTTTCTAATCATTTTATTTCTTAAAGCCCAGGAAATCTTTCTTCATAAAGTAATAGACCTTTGTTACGTCAAAGCTGTGTTAATTATGTCCTGTGTCATCATTCCCATTTGGACCACTTTCATGGCCAAACAGCGAAGGATCTCATTGCCCAGCAGTGGTTTCTCCAGGAGAAGTAAATCAGTATATTATTTTTTTCTTCTATCTTAAGGAACCCGACAATAAACCATTCAAAATCATTCAGTGTTTCAAACCTGCGTGTGATGTCTCCAAATGATGCCCAGTAATTACTGCACCCAGTTAGTAAGAACACTGGAAGAGCTGCATGCAAACTGAAGTGCAGAGTTCCCAGTGCCTCCCTTGGTGAAGGCCACTTAGGGGATGGACCCTTTACGTGTGGGGTACGGAGAGGAGTACAGCTCAGTTCTGAGGATGGAGCAGTTTACACCTCCTTGTAACCAGCACAGGACGGGCCTCGCTTTAGGAACTGACCCTGAAATGCAAACCCAGTTTGCTCAATGTGCCCTTCTTCAAATATTATATAATGCCTTATTCTCAGCTGTGCTTTAATTGAGGACGTCTAGCGGGGCTGTTGACTTTAATGGGACGATTCGCATGAGTAAGAGTTGCAGGGAAGCAGCGTTTGTGAAGGCAGCTTCAAAAGCCCATTGTGATAATTGATCTGACCGTTCCGAGTCGGTTAAATCTTCAGACCTGATTCAGACAATGCAGACATGAAAGCAGGCTCATTTATTCTAGTTCGTATGGTGGGAGAAGTGGGAAATGTCAGGAAAAAAGGGCATTGGATACAGAATTAGTGACTGCTTTTCATCACACGGCCCTGCCTTGAGCAACCAAATGCAATCACTGTCGTGAAACTTCTTTGCTATGAAACTGTGTATCCTTGATCTTGATCCCTACAAACTATATCGTGCCCACCACCAAAGCAATGTTGGCAAAAGGGTTCTGCTCCTGATTGGTGAAAGGAGTAAATGAAACCCTGTCTTGCTCAGCGCTGGAACTGCGCAGCCAAAGTCCTGCTCCCCTCCAGCGACTTTGTGCAGGTGAGCTATAATCTAAGCCAATTGCATGGAATAAAAGCTGTCAGAAAAAGAACACCTCATGGAGCACTGCAGGACTTTCTGTCAGATGGAAAATATGTCATTTCCATTATTCTCCTCTTTCATTGATCAGGACATTCTTCTTACAGTCTCGGGTGCAATCCTTTGCTAAGCAGTATCGAACAGTACATTGTTTACAACAGAGCTGGCATCCCTCATGAAGTCTCATACCACCTTCTTCATCTTAAAGTATATTTCTCTCCCCGTTAACATTCATTGATGTTTTTGTTCTCCCTTCATAGACGTTGTGAAAGATGCTGTGTCTCCCCGAGTGTCAATGTGTGAATGAGGATGTCTACACTTTTGAGTCACACCACCCTATGCCATTTCTATTTTTCTGTCCAATCCTCAATATCTTCAAGTCTTTTTAAATCGTAGTTAGTGCCGGGATTTAACATCCCCTCCTGATTGGAAGAAATTCTCGTGCAGAGACCGTAATTAGAAAGGCAGTGCTGTGTTCTGTTATTAGCAGGGATTGTGATTTTTGGAGTGGTGGGTTAATTGCTAATAACCATATGCAATGCTTCTCTCAAGATGTTTCCCATTACAGTAATTAACTTAGCAGCTGGGGTAACAGACATTTACCATTTGTCTTCACAGTATCCCTGATATAGGATTGTTCCAAAAACCGATTTGGACTTCGTTCAATTCCCAGACTCCAGATGAAAAACAGGGATGCTGAGAGAGAGAGACTTGGGAGAGAACCAGCTGCAGAGATGGTACCTGTCTGTGGATGCAAACTCTTCATCAGCACATCCTCAGGACTTCTGAAGTTTCACAGAACCATAAAATTGTAGGGGTTGGAAGGGAACTCAAGAGATCACCTAATCCAACCCCCCTGCCAAAGCAGGTATCCCACAATAAGTTGCACAGGTTGCTAAAACAGTCTTAGAGTTGGGTTGCCCCCTTCATTGTGCCAACTGGAAGGCAGAGCAGTATGACAAAAGAGCATTTAAAAAACATGTATTGATTGCCGTGTCATTCAAAACAACAGTTGATTAACCTTTAGCCTTTTTGAGGATTTATGAATTGAAAAATACAGAATTCTTTATTTCCAACTCATATTCTTAACCTCAAGATCCATATGCTTTGTGATTTTTTGTGTGCCCTGGTGGCCAAAGAGGCCAATGGGATCCTGGGGTGCATTAAAAAGAGCATGGCTGGCAGGTCAAGAGAGGTGATCCTCTCGCTCAACTCTGCCCTGGTGAGTCCTCACCTGGAGTATTGCATCCAGTTCTGGGCTCCCTGGTATAAAAAAGACAGGGAGCTCCTGGAAAGAGTGCAGCAGAGGGCTACAAAGATGATAAAGGGCGTGAAACACCTTCCTTATGAGGAAAGGCTGAGAGACCTGGGGCTGTTCAGCCTTGAGAAAAGAAGACTCAGAGGGGATCTGATCCACGTCTATAAATATCTAAGGAGCTGGAAGCAAAGGGATGAGGCTGAACTCTTCTCAGCACTGTGTGGTGATAGGACGAGAGGAAATGGCCACAAACTGAAGTAGTGTACCAAGGCAACTGGAAGCTTCCTCTGCTGCAACAAATTGGCATCGCTCCATTGCAATGAATGGGGGAGCACTAATCTGTGGTAACTGAGCATCTAGCCTGCACTGCTGATTGTAATGATGGACTAACTTCTGGAGGAACATTTTCTAAAGCAGTTGGCTAAGGCAAGAAAATTTAGTTCAAATTATTTTATTCAACAGGATGTAAAAGCAGTGCATAAATATATACTTGGTGCTACACTAGGTCTTAGCATACAATAGCTTCCTGGCACTGCATCATTCCCTGATATTTTTCCCTACAGCACATAACAGTAAGTTTCTGCTAATAGTGCTCACAGACAGTTTTGATTATAAACACTTGTCAGGGAATGGACAACTGGGAGAATAAACACAATGTTTGACTGAAAAAATGCTACCTGAAGTACATTAGTACAGTGATTAGTACCGTAATTTCTGATAGTAGAAGCCTCTAAACCCCAACCATTAACCCAGAATCAAAATTCCTGCTTCATTCCTACTGGTAGTTTTGGTTTGGGCGCGAATTTGCTGTCACCATCCTGCCTATCCCCCATCTGGAGTTGGAACTAGATGATCCTTAAGGTCCCTTCCAACCCAAGCCATTCTATGATCTGATGATCTCCTCTACACCATCCTTCCCTCAGGTAGCAACTCTGCTTTCCCATTTGCCCTGAATAACAGAACTCTCATTGATGTTCAGGATTCGGGCTGAGGAGAGTGCAGGAAGGGCTGAGAGGAAGGAAAAAGAAAATTCGACTCTGGTGCAGCCTCTCCAAAAGCGAAAAAATATTAAAAAGTATTTCTTTTTGACAGAATGAGTCGAAATCTATTGATATTCAAGTCAAGTATATATTTCTGTAGGGAGCTCTTACATCTGATGGAGAAAATAAAATGTTACCCACGTTCACAATTACTTATATAAAGGCCGCTGACCTCATCTCTTAGCTTTTCACTTTAACATTAGTTAACCAAAACCCCAGCAAGAACTGACTATTGACAATATAATCCTAAAGTATGTTTTATGTTGGCAGGCAATAACAACTGGGAGTACTTCTATCTATTTCTGGTTTTGGAAAAAATGGCACTCCGGTGCGTGGCTGATCCGGCGTACTTACGCACATTCAAATTAAGATCACACATGTGGGAGACGTCTGTGACCTACACAGGTGAGAGCCAGATGTAACTGAGGCTCAGCAGAACTATCCCCAGTTGCATTTCAAGGCAAAGAATTAGGGTGCAGACACTTCAGAGCAACACACTGTTTCACTGTGTAAACGTTACAGAAAATTTTCTAGGAGAAAATGTTGGCCATCCCATTACCCAGCCATAAATCTGCACACAGTTGAACCAGCAGTTCACTCCAACATCCAGCAGGGTACCTGCGTGCTGTGTGCTCGCGGAAATCAAATCTGGGGAACTCATGCTAGGATCGTTTAAAAGCTCATCAAGTGAGGAAATACAGCAAGATCATCGCAGGTAAACAACACCATCTGATTTGCAACTACTTTTGTTCTATCCGAGGGGTCGGAGATCTACAAGTATTGTTCTCTAAGAGGATTGCAACAGAGAAATGCAAAAAATAAAATAAAATTAAGATGTGAAATAAAATTGGCCTCTCTCACCTAATGATTTCCTGTTAGCTGGTAGCACAGTGCAGCCGTGTCAGGGCCGTGCTGGGATCACAAAGGGATGGACTCAGCCCCACAAAGCAGGCAGTAACAATGCTGCAGCAACTCCTGTATGCGAACTACAGTCTTAACCAGTGCTAATACTTCAAGAGCTCTAATTTATCCTCTGGGGTAGGCAGCCTCCTCACAGTTTGGTTTCAGATGTCGGGACTAGTAACTTCAATCTGCATCACCAAAAATGCAGTTGCAAAATATATCAAAGACAAAAAGTGCTCAGAAGTAGAGCTCTCCTCAGGGTTTCCCCGTCCCTTTGGAATTGCTCACATATTTCAGATGTGAGCTCCTTGGAAAGTCTGCGTTTTCTTCTTTGTCTAACACAGTGCTGAGCATATCACTGCTACTGAAAATACTGGAAATTCAAAGGAATACAAGTTGTGTTGGTTTGCTTCCAATTAGGAGCTAATGAAATCCCAGGAATCTGCTTTCACACAACTTGTCACAGAAGAATCGAAACTCCACAGTGCGTTTCTGTGTATAACTGTGCATAACTTTCCTCTCTGTTCTGCTGACACAACTAGATCACACTTCATTCTGAGATGTGAGAGCAGTGCTTGGCCATTTTTTCCCTCTAAATTATCTCCTTGGCTACTGTCACCATTGATCTCCTAAGTCCTTGACTGAGTAATCAGTCAGACAGCTAATTAATGTAGTGGCTCAGAGGGAAAGAAGGAGGGAATGATGAAATGATGAAAGAGGAGAGCTTTTTTCCTTGATCATGTTTTTATTGCCTTTGAAAGGTGCCTTATGTATGGCCTGTGCTTTTTGCTTCCAAGGTGAATCCATGCTCAATGTATTCACCAACCAGTGATGGGAATCAGGAGGATTTCATGGGTGTTATGAAACTTGAACTCAAAATCTAAACAAAACATCGGAATATTTCATGATTCTCTCTTCCTATTAACACTTGAGGACAGCACTATGGGTTTTGAATAAGTAGCAGCTGCATAAGCTGACCCTTATTTTCAGTTTTCTTAGAATATACTATGATTTAAAATTCAGACAACTTCATATTTTAATAGAAAGAGAAGTTTTTTCCTCTCCTTTCCTCCTACTGGTTCCCTTCACCTTCTAAGACAAGAATGATTCACATGTGTATGGGAGCTGCTGAATCACAGCCTGAACCACTGAATGAGCACGTGAAGGAAAGATCTGGTCAGCCCTGGGAGTACAGTTGAAGGTGATTCACCTGCGTGACCTCTTAGGCCTCATTTAAGGGCTAACTGCCACTGAGGAAGGGTTTCTTGTTAGAGATTTCTCCTTTTTGGAGTTCCTTCCCTGTGAACCTAGATCTTTGGAGACAAGTGAGCGTTCATTTTCCTTCTTTTGTAACACCTTGTTTGTGCTGGTCTCTTTGCTTTTACAACCTTTACATTAAGATCTAGAAAATTCAATATCCATCTGGGTTTGTTTGAATCAAAATGAGTTAAACTCAGATTCCTTCACATATTCTCTAAACAGAACTACTCAGTTGGCAGTTGACTTTACTAAGAGATTAAAGATGTGAGCAAAGGGAAAGCCTCACAGGATATTTGCAAGCATCCTTCTGTACTTCCCCATCAAGTTAGTAACCAATATCACTTGAAAAGATAAATGAACTATTAGGAAAGTTAGCGATAGAGGGATGCTGTTTTCCTAAGCACAGATACATGAAAGGCATGGAGGACTCTTCTTTGTGACAACCCTGCACATAAAAAGGTTTTTGTTTCCTTTATTCTCAAAAAATCTTAAGTATCCTTGAGCAGCTCTTTTAATACGTTGAGTTAGCCTGATATTGCTGTGCACATATATATCAGTATTTACATATTACAAGGCAGGATTTTAACATTCTTGTCTATGGGGAGATGATGAACTGAAAATGGTTTAATAAGTTTTCTTTTTCAAATCTTATGGGAAACAGATGTTAGCATCAGCACTATTTGTTGCTAAATGCAAATAAAATCACTCTGAGGATGTGAATTAAGCTGACCAAGCTTCCTGAGACAGAGAGCCCAGGACTGCAGCAGGATTTCACACATGCCTGCATGTCTGCTCATCTGCAGCTTAACAGGTTGCACTGTGATCATAGCAGCCACAACCGAATGCTGCCGGAATGGAATTCCCAGCCACAAGTTCCACTGTTTTATTCCACATTCTATCCAGATCTCCAGAAGTCAGCAATATGCATGGAAATCTGCAGTGCTACAAAGACTTACAGAGGACGTGTTTCAGAAGGATATATAAGGGTTCAAAGCACTGCCATCACTCCAACAAAATCACCATTGTGTAGACAAAGTACTAAAAATAAAACCTGCTTTCCTAATTTGGGTATCAAGAAAGCAAGAGATTGAGCAGCTAGATACATGCAGGAAAATGTCATTAGCTATAGGTGTTTTAGACCAAACCCAAAACTTGTCTAAAAATCAAACTTCTGAGGGCTATTTCAGAGGGAATCTTATAATTAAGTATTCATGGACTAGAATTTCAAAATGTTATGAAAGAAAACCACACCAAACTAAATCAGTGCTCTTCTTTTATAATCGCTTCTTAGGGGCAAACTCCAATCTGTACAGCATGTGTGACATTTCTTGCATGTGGAGCACTTTGACCTCAAGCAAGAGCACATGAAAAGCTATGGAGAATGTCATTGTGAGTGGTGGGCAGAAAGGAACACTTGAGATATGGGAAGGTCACTAGCGAATCTCTCAGGGATGAGACTGGCGGGAAGAAAAGCAGTGCTGTCTGTGCAGTGGCACAAGCAATAGTGTTATGGTTTTCTGATTTTTGTTGTATTATTGATATTCCATCACCATAACAAATAGGCATGGCCTCACTGTTTGCTGGTAAGAAAGCTTAGAGATGTTGTTGAAGGGAATAAGAATGTCGTGCTGGAAAAACAAGAAGACTTTGAAGGTGTTTGGATGAAATTAGGAAATACAAGCTGTTAGGTGATACACCTTTGGGCTAACAACAAGCTTTGCTATGGCATACAAAGAAATGGAATCAGCAGTCATACAGTTCTACAGAACACCACATGAAGACTTTGGTATGCTACTAAAATATAGTGCCATGTGGAAATAAACACATACTGATCCCACTGGGAGAATATCTGAGGCACCAGGTACAATTTTGATTATTCAGGAGTATGAACGTGACTCAGGTATGGAGGAAGTGAACAGGAGAACAGGCAGCCAGGAAACTGGAAATCATTTCATCTGTTCAGATGAGCAAAAGTCTTGTTTGGACTAAAAGAAAGATTGGTCGCTGTGACTGCTCTCTTAAGAGAACATTGCAAGGGGGGTGGGACAGGATAAGTACCAGGGATGCACTAGAATGCTGGCAAAGCAAAAAGACAATGCTGGCATAAGAACAAGGCAGGCTAAACTAGCCATACACATATGTATCAGCAGGAAATTATAAAGGAATGTTTAACAAGAGAGTGTCTTGAATAGGTTCCTAATGCAAGCAATAGGAAAAACTAGGGAAAAAAAGCAAGCTAAACAGTGGAACTTTGTAATTAATTAAATGAATTCTATAATATGTTTTTGTGTGATAATGGGGAACTGGATTTGTTCACCAGCTGATGCCTTTCAGTCCTGAGTTCCTGGCTATTTCTCAGACTTTTAATTAAGAATCCTATCACCATAACTATAGTGCATTGCAGCCTCAGGTACAAGAATAGCACAGTGATCTTTTTTTCTAGTAACTCATGCTAAAAAAGAGGCTGTACTGTAAGCAGTGACATAAAATAGCTTCAGAGGTTGGAAACTTAAGTAAGGTTTACTGACTTCCAACAAATGAAACTTTTGCTTGTAAAAGTGGGAATCGTCCTTTGGTTTATGTTTGGGTGCAATAGAATCCTGAACCTTGCTTAGAGACTCTTATCGTTACGCTAATATAAACAACAGCAACAGCAACAGGCAATCTGACCCCCAAAGCACAGCAAACTATCTAGCTTCCTCTTGAGAGCAATATGTTTGTCCTTCAGATCACGCAGAAACACCTAGAGGCTGAATAAAAGCAAGGCCCAGCTATATTTTTAAAACACTTCTCTTGAAACCATACACTGAGTGACAAAGCACATCTACCAAGGTTAGCACTGGTGGTTAACAGGAGAAGCAGGCGGGTTCTGTAATATCTTCATGCAACATCAGCTAAGTTGCCTCCTAAATTTGCTTTACAAGACCTTCATCTCCAGCAATGAGGCATGCAGGGAAAGCTCTGGCTGATCAGCAATAGCAAAGCTGATTTTGTGGATGTAAGCACTTGCAGAATGTACTTTTAACCTGGCTACCATGGTCTACAAAGGAATAAAATCTCACTCATACTCTATCACTCTTTGCAATGGCATTTTTTTCACTTTGGTACTGATCACTGGGTGCAGAAATACAAGAGAAACATTTAATTTCATAAAGCTGATATGGTAGACAACATTCACTTAACATCAATTAGCTTTTATTAGAGCTGATAACTTGAACCCAGGCAGTATGCAGTTGACATTCAGAGCTTGGTCCAGACATGATACAGACAAAGTGGGATGGCTCTGCTGCTCTGGGTCACTTAATTACGGGTGTGTAGCACCAGGTTGCTGCCCCCCAGGCTGCTCCTGATGCCAGAAATTACAGCAATGTGCCAAAACCTAGCTTGAAAAGTGATTCCTCTTCATATGGATTTTCTTGTAATTCTTTTTGAATGGCATTTGTTTCCTGAACTGGCTATCCTGGCTGTTGGAGCACTCCTGAGCCAGAGTCTTCGGATTTAAAGAGTATTTATTTCCTCTCTTCCAAGTGCAGATCACAACACTGATAGTCTTCAGACACACATTTTAAATGGATAAAATATTCTGTTCATTTTAAGGCTTGGTTTCACTTAGCTGCATAGGAACCAGAGTTTGAAGGTTCAGGAATTAAAACAAAATCATAGAATCGCCAAAGTTGGAAAAGACCTCCAAGTTCATCCAGTCCAACCATCCACCTGCCACTGATATTCCCCCACTGAAACATGTCCGTCAGTACAACATCTAGAACAGGACATTTGGGTATATTTTCTTGTTCTCAGAGCTCATAGGTGACCTGAAGGAAGTCATGAAAAGAGTTGTAAAAGTGGTCAATTAACTTTAGAATGTTTAGCTCTTTGAAAAGAAAGGCAGCACCTAATTTTGCTGCACTAAAAAGAAATGGACATTCCGTGTATGGCAGCTGTTATCTATTACGAAGTTATTCAAATTAGCCAGTAGACTCAGAAGACAAGAACTCATCCTAAATTTCTCTTCCCTCTGAGCTTGAATACAGCCTGCGACAAAGTAGCTAGATCTATTTGTCAGCCAGTGCTCAGAAACCTGTGGCTGCTGGAATGGAAGATATGAAATTCATCAGAACTGCACTGCCACTGAGCCTGTGGGACAGAAGTTTGCACCAAGGGGCAGAGAAATGGGGTCATCCAAACCTCCAAACCATCCAAACCTTAGGTGCAGGGCACCGAGCAGGAACTCAATGCAGCTCTCCTGCTCATTTCTAGCAAAACAGACTAGAGGAATTAGGAAAGTAAAACAGGAATCGGTGAGGAGTGGGACGATTTAGTGAAGTCAATTGCTTATCTCCCTCAAAGGTCTCTTTCTATTGATAGCAATGGCAAGAGGACAGTGGACAAAGAGCTCCAGTAGCTATTCTTTGAGGATTATCATACTTAAAAGTATGACAAAATCTCTACAATGGACTAGTTTTCTTTATTTATTTATTTTTCATCCAGATATCTTGTCTTTCAGAGAAGAGAGATACTTTGAAAGGGAAAGAAAATAAAATGTTAATTTCTCAATATAAATCAAAATCATAATCAAGAAAATGCAGAAGAAACCGTAACAAAAAAATACCAGATCCCTCAGGGGTAAACATCAACATACAAATATGGTTCACCTGAACACGAAGAGAAGCTAACGACCAAGATTTATCCAAAGTAAAATTTAAGAAGTCACTTCAGGAAACTCAAAATTCATGTCACTGCGCTTCCAGCAGGCACCCAGCATGGATTCCTGTGTCGCTTCTGCTGTCAAACAGGGGCTTTCTGTCCTCCCCCATTCAACAAGCCACTGATCCTCTGTGTCTGGTGAAAGACGTGATGCGATCCAGCAGAGCCACTGTCCTACACCAGCTGAGAACCAGCTGCTTCGTGTCTCTGCATTCTATCCAGAAATGAGATGCATCATAAAGATATAATTGGCAATTACAAGGTCACATTAAACAGTACGGAGCGAGCTATTGAAATACATGAGAGTTAAGTAAAATTGATGCAACGAATACAAGTGCATCAGGTAAAAGGCTATAGTCATGAATAAGTGATGAGGTAAAAATATCACAGATCAGCTCATTCCATTATATCACATTGAAATTTCAGTATGGTTTCAGACATGTGAAAGAACTAATGAAAGGCAGAGCAAAGACAGGAGCTGCACTTGAAGAGAAATTCCTTGCTGATGCTGGGAGAGCTGACTGCAGCTCAATGGTGAGCAAAACCAGAAGGAATTCTGGTTGACATCTTCTCCTTCTGTCTGAGATGTGTGTTTTTTGAGTTGATAGAGTTAAGGTACATTGTCACCTTCTTTGAGGGTAAAACATAAACAATAGAGGTACGCTGGAGCAACAGAATGACTTCGTGGATGTGGACAGCAGACTGTACTCTGTCTTTTCATGCTGTCATGTTCTTTGTTGATGTCTCTCTTTTAAGATCAGCTTGCTCCATGCATCACCAATTGTCTTTTGTTTTCTCGCAGCAGGGAAGGCTCAGTTAATCCATATGTCACCACAAAAATTCAGGCTTCTCTTTGATAGGAACCAAGCATGACAGCAATCTATTGAAAAGGTGTTTGGGACTATTACTTCTTCCAAGCTAATTTATTGACTGGGTGGCTTTCAGAAATAATGCGTCTGTTTCCCAAGATAATGAGCTGAGATGTGACTCATGAAGGCCACGTGAGCAGTCGGATAGAGTAGTGAAGGGAAATAAACTCATAATAAGCTATTGCTCTCTAGAAATCACTTTCTGCTGCGATACACCACTCCAAACTTCAGAGAACATGAACGTTTCCACCCGTTCCCTGGTGCAATGATTTTGTTAGATAAGCCTTAGCCATGTAACACAAATTCCTAATCACAAAGCCTCTGACAGATCAGGATGCCAAGAGTGTATCTGATCTTAGCGCTGAGGATGACAGCTTTGCTGAGCAAACTGCAGCTTCTGCACTGTGGCCCTATGGGGCAGATGCAATCCCATTAATATTTAGGTAGGGCTCCTGAATCCACAGATTAGTAAATCAGAGCTGACAAAGTGAAGCATCCATGCAGAGAAAAGACCTTTAACACACTTTAGAGACCAACCTTTTCCCAGGATACTTCAATTTAAGTACATATACCACAGTGCAACCACATAAACACTGCATCTTTCTGGTGGCATTTGGGGAATCATTTGAACATTTGTTAAGAAGTGGTTACCATTGCTCCCTTTGCCACTTCTAGGACGGAGCTACATTTCCACCACAGAAAGAATGTGCAAAAGAAATGTGACATCCTTAGGGAGCTAAACACAACAAAAACTTAACAAATGAAACACCTACACTGTCACGTTCCAGAAAAGGAGACCATGCTCAGTGTTTGCTGAGGCTGTAGGAAAGGCTACCATGGCCTGGTCCAGCCCATCTTTAACTGTGGGACCCTGAAGAAATTGCCTCTGCGATGCACAGAGCTTTTCTGGCACGTTTGCAACATTCAAAGAAAATGGGTATTCAAAAAACCTGTCATCAAGTTTTTGTGCCTTTAGGTGTAAAGCCAGCAGGGCTTTTTATGATTGCTGCCGACCCGTGCTCATTCTGGAGTAATCAGCTATAAAGCAGTTGAGCACCAGAAAGCTCTGGGCTGTTGTGTGTTTATGGTTCTTTTAAGGCTCACACTGTAAAGGCTGACCCTGAATCATCCTGACCTTTACAGAGGTGCTGAAATGTCTATGCTTTACATCATCAAGGAAAGAAATTGCTGCCTTCAAATGTTCTTGACCTTGTTTACCATGTTCCTTGTATCTTTGCTGATTTGCTTTTAGTTGCCAATAAAGCACCATCAATGAGTTTAGAGATGAGAAATAAATCACAGAAGTTGCATTCCAGGAGCATTTATAATTTCTTCTAACAATTAAAAGTTCCCTTCCAGCACTGTGAACTCCAGATTGCTGTAGATGCTCTGTCTTTTGCTTATGTTTCTATGAATTATTATGTGATTTCTACACATCTCAGCATATTGTACTTACATCAATACTTACTAATGCTTAACAAAACTTCTGACAAATACGATCTGCTCTGAGAATGTACAAACAGAGAAAATAATATTGAGCTACAGAGTCATCAGTATTTTCTAAGCCCTATTTTCTCTTTAGCACAACAGATGTCCATTGAAAAGAAAAATATGTTTTCCATGCAGTTAAAATTAGTAGGATTTTTTCCTCCACAAACATTTTCCTTAAAAGCTATTCTTGAGAAAAAAGGGTGAGCAAAGCCCCCACTTGGAGCTGCCCTGCTGGGTCCCTGTGCATACAGAATCCACTTCCCACCCCAGCTGGAGCACTTCTGGTCAACTTGGGACCACATGGTAGTAAAATTTCTGTTCAACAGAAATGAACCGATGCAGTTTTATCAGTGAAGTAAAACCTGGATTTTAATGGGTGAAATTTTGAGAAATAAATAATCTCATTGTGCTATAGCAGCCCCCTTACAATAGGTTTAAAACCAATTTGCTGTAAATATTTGTGTGCAAGCCAAACAGGCAGTCCAAGTACACTAAAGTGATACCTGGTAGGTCAGCTCTAACTAGTGCAGGTCAGACAATTACCTGTTGGTTTCAATTAAGCTCTGCGAAAACACCCCTGTGTCATGGTATGCCATGAAGGAAAATAATGAGGTAACATAAACCAAAGTGCTTCGCTTGCAGTGCAGACCTGGGGCTGCGTGAATCAAGTTTGCACTGAAAATAGGCAACTCAGCCACACGCTAAGGATAGCAGGCAGTGAAAACAAGATGAAGAGCTGAGGGGCAGGATGGAAGGCTTGCCAGAGATACAGCCCAGCTTCCACCAGCTCTGTACTAGCTCTGTCCCAGCACCTCCAAGGTAACAAGCACACACTGTTATTGTTGTACTTGGCACCGCTTTATTACGATCATCCTGGTGATCTTGAAACACTTCACAACCTTCTGGCAAAGGCTGCCTTAAAGTTCTGGGAGAGTTTCCTGAACCTTATAGACAGGGAAAAAAATATCAATAAAAATCATGGAAGTCAAGCATTGCTTCCATTATATTAATGCCCAGGAATACCCACACAGATGAGCTCAGCTGTGAAAAAATACATAGTGAGAGAGAAAATCTTTATGGTGTAAATAAATAACTCCTGGGAAGAAGAGAAAGATCATCTCTAATTTAGAGAGAAGAAAAAGGCATTTATGTAATGTGTCCAAATAAATCAGAAGCAGAAACAAGATGCTCAGAGCAGAGACAGGATGCTTGGAGCAGAGAGTTTGAGGCTTGTCCTGCTGTCCTTACCAGGTGCAGTACAACAGAATGTTCTTATTTTATTCTAAGGGCATGTAACTAATACATGAAAGTGCATCAGCTGTTGGGAAATTGAGATGAACAAATTGAGATGAACATTAACATACTGTTATAATTCCTTATTTAGTGGCAAAGTAAATGTAAAACCTTTCGACTCTGTGATGAACTCTGGTGAAACTGGGAGAGGATTTTTTAATGTGGCTCTGAAATAATACTTTATAACCTTTTTTTTTTGTCCTCTTAAACAGAACCTACTTTCAAGTCACATGGAAGAAGAGTGCCAATAGGGTATCTACTACTTTGAGGAACACTAAATGCTGCTGGTTTGGGTAGCTAACATCTTCAGTCACACTGCCCATGCAAAATGCCAGAATCTGCTCAGTGCAGATGGTGAGATCACAAGAGACAAAAGCACTGCTTTACAGTCACACTCTGAGGACAGCATGTCTTGGTGACCAATTAATCCCTTTCCAAATGTACAAGTCAGTTTAAGTCAATAGAAACTAGATGTACTTTTTAAACCATATTTTTTACTGAAGCTGTTAGAAACAAATACTTTCTGACAGAATGCAAGCACTAACATCACAGCATCTTGCAGTGAACAGAACCCATTTGGCTCTATAGCAAGTTGGAGACACAAGAGAATGAGGGAGCCAGGGATGGGTGGAAGAGCACACTGGCTTCCCACAGAGGTGTCCTGCCACAATGGAAGGGTGGATAGGCAGAAAGAGCCTCTCACAACGATCCACACAACCAGAAGACTCCTTCAGGTCCCAGCACCTTCAGATATCCCCATGGAAGACATATGTTTCCTTTGAAAACTTTTGTTTTCAGGAACTTTGTATATTTGAGCTTTATTCTTTGTAGTCAACTTACAGAGGAGCAAAGGAAAACTTTTCATTGCACTGAGTCTGAAACAAAAATAGATTGCTTCTGCTCTCGAAGGACTTAGTGCTGTCGGAGATAAGAGAGACAAAGGTAAAGCCAAGCAACACCTCGTTCAGTTCAACCACTCAAGTCACAACTACAGCAGTGCCCATCACAGCCGGGATAAAGGCAGAGGGTTTTACAAGCATCAGTAAGTTGGTGCCATCTGGTGGACAGAGGCTGCACCAAGTTATAGAGCACCACTTTCCCTCTGAAATAGATTCTGGGACAGGACATCCGCGCTCCTCCCACTTCTCCTGGACCCCTCAGGAATTACTTCCAACCCTCCCCCGGGTCTGAAACATCACTGAGAGAACAGCCACACAACACGAGGTTTGCAGAAGTCTGCCTGTCCCTTAGGATCATATTGTACTCGGCAGTAAACTGGGTCATGACACGTGCTGTTGCTGTTAAGGATTCATAGAAGGTAAATAGAATATTAGTTTTAAAAATTCATGTTTAAAGAGCTAAGTCTGCTTAACTAGAAGGAGGGGAGGAAGGAGGAATCTCATACCGGCTTCAGCCCCAAGGCCTGGATGGCAGGAAGCAGGACTGCTCCAAAAACCTCATGTCAGTCAGAGAGAAGCACCTTCCATAGTGAAGAGCAGCTTCTTCCACAGCGAGTAGAGATGCTCTGCTCTTGCTGAGAAATTCACACATCACTGCCATCCACTGCAATGAATAAATACAATGTGAAAATTAACATTTAAACCCCACCCAAGCAGTGTTAAAGCAACCACCCCATCACAACAACAAACCAACCTAAGAGCAGGTACAACTGTGCTGTGCTAATTGGGAGCCAGAACGTTTCAGCACTTTACTCATCATAAGAAATATTCCTGTCACTACATATTCTCATTACAAGGTGTTAAGATTGGCAAACAAATACACTGTTCCTTTTTGATGTATGACACGACTGTGCTACAGTGAGTGCTTCTCATCTCAGTGAAAAGTGAACCAGTTTGTCAGAAGCACAGTCATTGGTGCTGCTGATTGGTACGCAGAAGTTTTCATTCAGATGGGATGGACAGTTTTGATGTGTGTTCTGCATCTCTGTTATAAACAGAGGGTCTGCCTGAGAAGGCAGTTAATAGCCCAACCCATTGTTTATACAAATCCTGTTCTTCCGGGACAGTCGCTTTCCCTAAAGTTGTGCTTTGGAGTGCCATCCAGCCTCTCTGAATTAGAACTACAGCATCACAGATACCCAACCCAAACCACTCTATGAACCCAAACCAGCTCTATGATTTCTGCTCAGAAAACATGGAAATTCACTTCCCATGAAAAGAAAATCCTGCTTTGTTTCAGACCAGTACAAGTGTATCTGATATTTATAGACAAAAGTTTGCATATTTGGCCCTAAGTGATGGACAAAGCGGATGGGCCATCCTTACTAACCCCAAATGGAGTACTGTGTCCAGTTCTGGGCTCCCTGGTACAAAGAAGACAGGGATCTCCTGGAAAGAGTGCAGCAGAGGGCTACAAAGATGATAAAGGGCGTGGAACACCTCCCTTATGAGGAAAGGCTGAGAGACCTGTGGAGATAGGACGAGGGGAAATGGCCACAAACTGAAGCATCGGTAGTTCCACACAAATGTGTGTGGGAATCTCTTCACAGTGCAGGCAACTGAGCACTGGCACAGGCTGCACAGAGTGGTGGTGGATTCTCCTCCTCTAGAGACGTTCAAGACCTGCCTGGATGCCTACCTGTGCAACCTGGGCTGGGAGCTGCTTTGGTAGGGGGTTGGACTCGATGACCTCTGGAGGTCCCTTCCAACCCCTACAATTCTGTGATTCTGTGAGTGTCTTCAGGAAATCTTAAACAAGTTTCAGTATTTGTTCTGGAACACGTGAACAGAGCCACACCAGACAGAGCATGTGACCCAAGGAAAAAAAGACAGACTAGGAAAGTTCAGGAAGCCTATGCTGAAACACCTTTCCAAATACCAATGTGATAAATGTGGCAAAAATTCCACGTTTCAGGGTGAACAACTCTGGAATGGGTAAGAAACTTGCAATGGGATCTAGTCTATGGTTTCCATACCCTATTTCTCCAACTTCATTTATGTGTGCCAAAGCACAGACATCCTTCTTCCCTCAAAATTCCCGACATAAAGTGAAAAATAAGCATCTGAATTCAAAAGCTCCTCAGCTCTGTAACAGTAGACAAGAGTATTTTAATTAGAAAAAGATTCAGACGATGTGTTACAAGTCTAGCTCTGCACTTCAAACTGCTCCAAAGCGCAGCTTGGCTGTTGTATTTCAGCTGGGGCCTCTTACTTTTATTGTGGAAATAAAGATGAAAAGAAAAAGAAAAAAATCCCCACTGTAGCATTGGTGTGAGTCCAGACTGACAATAAAATTACTAGAGCTCCTCAGGATTGCCTTGAACAGGAAGTTTTATCACTGCATATCAGCATTAGTCGTACATGAGGTTATAAGACAAGGGAAAAAAAAAAAAGATAGCACATATTAAATTGTGAAGTCAGAAGAATGAAAAAGTGAAATCTTAAGTATATGATATTCGGTAATCTGATGGTGAACATAACAGAACCATAATGTCAACTGATAAAAGTGTCTGCAGGCATTCCAGACTTTGTCTTATACACATAATAGTCATCACATAGTTCATTTCTCTTCTGAAAGAGGAATAAACTATCTTCATTGTTGGTATTCAAGAGCTAAAATATTCAGTGATGTATTTTGATTTTCAGTCATTTGGGTTCTTTAACCCCTTGGAGCAAAAGAGCTCTATTCCAGATGTACTTTAATCTTCCTGCAGCTTCTGCCAAATTTCTACTTTCTGTTTTCCATTTGCTTAGTGCCCTCATCATAAGCAATGTGTCTGTGTCACTTCCTCTCTGTATGTTTAGGCTTTTTCTTCAATCATCCAATATGTAAGAAGAGCAGCCAAAACAAGAGTCCAAGCTCTTTATGGCTGCTGTGTTTAAGCATGGGAACTTCTGTGGGGCTCAGCTTGAAAAGAAGATTCCTTTGGAAGAGTAATAATTACAACATGCTGAAATCAACTTGCATGTACAGCTACTCTTCTCAGTTCTCATGTCCCTCTAGCAGGTGAGCACAAGCGAGACTCCAGAGAGCACAAAATATCTAAAGAGAAACAACAGGGACCTGGGTTTGCGAGCACAGCTGACGCTGCAGGGATCTGGGGTGTGTGCTGAAACAAGTGGACTGCCAACAGCAATCTGTCCCAGTAGGCAGCTGGTATCTCTTTTCTCTGCCCAGTATCAGCCTTGCTTATGGCAAACACAGCTTCAATTTGTACGGGTGCAAAGCAAACTGCCCACGAGGCAAACCCACCTCACAAGGGCTCAGCAGTTGAGGAGGAAAAAGGATTTTTCCATGTTGATAGAAGCTACTCGATACATTTCAGCTTCCCTCCCTCTGGTCTCTCTACCCAGCCACCTCTTGGCAAGAAACCTTCAGGAATGTAATCTCTGGGGTCAGCATCCTCTGATAAGCTTGCTTGAACCAGTCAAAGAATGGCAAGTCTTGACAGAAAGCAGCATACAAACACAGCACCTTTGGATGATAGCAGCATCCTAATTTCCCAAGGAATCCAAATTAAATTAAAAATGAATAAAATAAAAAGAATTCGCGCACTGAGCTGGAGCTTCTTAGAATCTGTCCAGAACATAAGGAAGGCTGATAACACCAATGAGTAGATTTTACTCTAAAGGCTTGTTATTTATAATGCAGCACTTCCATACAAAGGTTCTTATTAGCAGCCATAGCACTGCTTTATTCGCAGTGTAAATGTGCTGTGTAAATGCTTGTAAAACGTTACGAGCTCCATTGCCTCCAAGCACTCACAGTGCAGATGATGATGAATAAATCATGCACACGCACACTGCATCACGTCTCCCCCACCACTCCCAGCAACGCCTTGGCCAGGCTGTGTGTCACACCACGGCCAACTGCAGGGATTTCACTGACTTCCGTCAACCCTCCCCCCCCAACAGCTGTTTCCTCTCAGCCTCCCTGACTTATTGATGCTTATTGATGCTACTGTGCTCCCACACCCTCAGAGGTGATTTCTTAACCTCAAGGCAGCCTTTTTTTTTTTTTTTTGGGGGGGGGGGGTGGGGGTGTGAAGCAGCAGCCTGGTTTGTCTGCCCTCCTGGAGCACCCACTAGGTGGCACCGACTCTCTGACATTCCCCTTTCCACCCTCAATGCGTTCCCCTTGCTTTGCTCCAAGTTTTCTCTTCCTTCTTTATTCTTATTATTTATTTTATTTTATTTTATTTTATTTTATTTTATTTTATTTTATTTTATTTTATTTTATTTTATTTTATTTTATTTTATTTTATTTTATTTTATTTTATTTTATTATTTCCTTTCATTTCATTTCCTTTCATTTCCTTTCATTTCTATTATTATTATTATTATTATAGCATTTCCAAACACTGAGCTCATCGGGATTAATCACTGCAAAACCAAACAGTCCCTGGGATCTTTTTTTTTTTTTTCCTGAGCACACAGTGCTGCACGAACCCAGGCCAAAAGGCAAGCTATACTTCTTCTCAGACAAAAACATCAATTTCTGATGTCATTTCTACCCTAATTCAAGAACCTTCCTGCTGTAACCTTTAATTACTTCAGTCAGGATCACCTTCATATAAAAGGTCCTTGCCTTGTTGGCCTCGCTTACGTGTGTGTATGCAATGTAAACCCAAGCTCTGTGGGAATTCCTATTTCCCTGCAGCCAGGCTGGCACTGAGAGCTGCAGGGAGAGCTGCAGGGAGAGCTGCATCAAGAGCTGCAAGGAATACTGATGTGGCTGGAACTGGGAGCTGCCAGCAGTTATCCATCTCCAGAGAAATGTGGAGAGGGATATTTCTGCACAGTCCCCTCCTGAAGACAACTCCTTGACAGTGGTGGTAGAAAGCCTTGGGATGAAGCATGCCTAGGAAAGGGGCTTGAGAACAGTAGGGGATCTGAAGGTGAAGCTTGCAGGAGATGCAGTTAATAAGTTATGCTACATCCACATTACTCAGTGCACCTTTTGCTGAATCTATGCAGCATCTTCTCAGAAAGCTCACGATGCAAGTTATAAAATGGAGTATAAATGACCCCAAAGGACATGCCCAGAAGACACAAATGGCAGCAGTTGTCACTGAGCTCTCCAGCAATACTGGAACACCTACCCACGACATCAGCAGGATGCCATGGGGACACCAGAGCCATGCTGCTGGGAACTGCTGGCCCCACTGCACCTCCTCCAAGTACATTCCTGGTGCATTTGAGCTGTTCAAAAGCTAGAGGTGACTAAAACCAAATTCCAGGGCTAACCCTGAAAGTAACAGGAAAGACTTTCCATTTCTGGGCCGGGGAGGCCAAGATAATATCACTAATGGAAACGGCACTCCTGTGAACGTGGAAACAAAGGTGAACATGCTGTTAAAGTGCTGACTGTGTTTTAGTTTCACTCAAAGCCCTTTATCTACATTCCTTCAGATTTTATAGATAGATTGCTGAGCGCTCATTTTCTCTCCTTGAATTAACTCTAGAAAATAAACAGTTCTCCCCAAACTCTTCTTACAGGTGCCATTTCAGATCCTTAAAAAGCCACAAAGGTGTCACAGATGCCAATGACGTGTGCCTTAGTTCATTAGTCCCTGTCCTTATCTTGCAGTGCCAAAGATCTCTCTTTCCTGCAAGGTCAGACTGTTTCCCAGCTGTTGGATATCAGATCCTGGCTTTTATTCAGGTGCTGGAAAACCGAAAGATGGTGAAAAAACCAGACTCATCTGACAAGAGTGGAAAAAAAGCAGAGGATGGAAAAATTCAAAATTTACTGAACTATTTACTCCTCCATCTGCCACAGCTCCCGGTCTGGCCAGCCCAATGGGAAATGCACCAGGAAAACATCATCACTGGGGATTAATCTGTGTATCAAAAAAAGACCAATGTCTGCAGTCAGTGTTCCCAAGTTCAGCATTTTCCTCTAACTCATAGAACACAGCATCCAACTGCTATCTATTGAAACAGTAGAACGGGGAATCCTGTCCCTCTCTCAGTAGAAAGAAGAAGCCCGTTCCTCTCTCAGAATGGTTCAGATAGGAAGCAGGATTCCCCATGCTACCAAACACTTCTGCACAGGAAAACCACCAGGCTGCTGCTGCATACTGCTTCTCCTTATATCTGCATGGCGCTCCCCTAAGAAGCTCTTCCTGCCTGTTCACACCTCACAGGTGTGAGCATCTTTTATGTCCAGTTTGGGATACTTCTTATATTAAAACATAGCCCTCTCCCTTGTCCTCCTCTCAGATCAGTTCATCGACCAACGAAGTTCAACAGGTTATTGAGGCAGACACTCAGACACAGGCAAATGCAATAAAGCTCAGTTTGGGTGACTTCCCTAATGTCCCAAACTGGGACCTCACACAAGGGTGAGCTCAATTTCTGGGAGCAATCACCTCCTGAAGTCCAACCTTTTCATTTATTCAGTTCCTGGCAGCTAATAAGCGACACTGAGTGTTAAAACAATCTTTTTGTGCATTAATGTGCTGCAGTCATAGGACAAAAAGGTCATTCTTGCCTAAACATCTGCAGTTGGAATGTGCTTTGTAGCTGGAGAGGTAATGACATATGCCTTGCCAGTACATTCCTTAAACGTTGGCAACTCAATGATTGGGCTGTGAGTTTTAGAGGACAACCATCACTGTACATTCGTATAACTTTAGATCCCCAATTCATTAAAAAATAATAGTAACAAAGGTCTGCTGTCTGATCTATTTAACTTCTGTTTTCACTGGGTCATTCAGGAAAAACATGTTGTTCTTCATTAATCATTTTTTACTAGGAAAACAGTATCCCTAGATATGAAATAAGACATGAAGCTTAGCAAAAAGAAACAAGAGAACTACAGTAAGAGGGAAAACAATCAAAGGAAATGGACAAGAGAAAAACACGCACTTCTCTTACGGTCAAGATTCTTGAGTTTCCAATGCCTTGGGGTTGGTAGTGAGAACCCATGTCCCAAAGAAATTGGACATCCCTCCTCCATATGGATGGAGGACATCTCTCTCTCCATATGCAATCGAATCTGAGCACATTGCCTCTCCTTCTCTTCGGGAACTCGTGGGGTTATTCTTTACACATTCCTCCTCTAACATCTCAAAATTTGTAGCAACTTTCATTTTGCTCAACATTTTTCTGTCCCAGTTAAACCTATCTGAAATTGGCCAATGAGTTGGCTAACTGTTGGTCCCTAAAAGGGAGAAATGGACATATGGTTTGATTGCATAAACCTCATTTGCTTAGGAAGCCAGGCTAAAAATGAGAGGAAAAAAAGTGTGTGTATAAATGCCTCGCCACAAATTCCTTGCTGCACACTCTGAGCAGACTTCTTGTAGCACAGTGTAGCCCAGAAAGCATCCAGACCCATTCTTTCCTTGTCTGTATCACTAACTTAACTCAGTAATTAGTCAAAGTAACATTCTTCTCCTAGCAACTAGTGTAATTTTATTTTAATACATTACAGTCTCTTTTAAGTTCAAACCTTTCTATTTTGGGACTTCCAATTCAGATTTGCCTAACAGCTTCACATAATGGTCCCAGACACCCAATAAATTCTTCATTTTAATTAATCGGTTTGCTCATGAAGAATCACAATTTACACGAGATGAAGATAAGATGTATCACAGCTATTACTGAAAGTAGGTAATATTTGATTAGAAAAAAAGCAGAGAGACACTCATTTTCTTTTTCGCAGCACTTGTTAATGATATTGCCAATTTCTACAGGCAGATAAATTAGATTTACCACGTAATCAATTAAATGTATTTGGAATAGGTTTTAAATAACAATGTTAATCGAGTGTCCTCTTGAATTTATGATGTCTGCTCAATGGGTATAGACCATAACGATAACCAGAAGTGACTATTGCATGCAGATGTAGTTACTGGAGAGCCAATTAATTGTTCCCCAGCACAAAGCCATCAAAGCTAAGGTAATGTAGGCAACAAGTGAACACCCAAGAAGTTTTAACAATTCAAAGAACTGCAGTACTGCACCATATATCACCTTTGGTGATTTCAGCCTCAGTCCAAAAATAAAGAACTGCCTCATTCTACAGATCTCATCCCAATGCCTCTGGCAAGGCTGCAGTGTGCTGGATGGCTCTGAGGGACAGTGGGAGACGGAGGGGAGCTGCATTCTGGGTGCTACCACAAAGCCTACTGCGACTAATTTGAGGAAGTAATGGATATTTAATGAAAATGAGTCAATCTGAAACACTCTGGGTTTGGAGTGAAAGTTTCAACACATAACTTGGACACTTTCAAGAAGCTTCCTAAAGGCAAGGGAAAAGATACATATATATTAAAGTATCACTATTTCAAAGCATTTACAATTACTTCCCAGTTGCCTACCTCACACGTTTCAACACTTCAATCTCCAGTCTTATTATTAGGAAAGCGAGGTTTTCCATTAGATTAAAAGGCGACAAATGAAAACGTGAAATACACTTCAGCAGAAGTCCCACCAGCTCGTGGTACCGACCGCTGTTAATTATTGGTATACACGGGATAATAATAACAATATAATATATATATATTGTTATTATAATATATATATATAATAATAACGTCTGTTACAGATCAGTGAGTTGGATGTGTTTAGAAACACCACTTTGGAGTGCGTCTTCGACACGTTGCTTATTATTGCTACCAGTTTAGCCTGAGGCGAGTGCTTCTTTTTAATATGCGATAAACACAACAGACAGAACCCCAGCATTTACCAGCCGTGCTGGAAGGTCTGCCTCAGCTTTCCACGCACTGACGAACGCCGCACTCCCACAGTGCGAAGAAGAAGGCCGAGGCCAGAGAAGGCAGCGCACCTCCGTCCCCACGGGTGGGCCGCGGGGAGACAAACGGGCTCCTCCATCGTCCTCCAGCTCACCGCTGCCCACAGGACGGCGGTCACACCGCTCCGTGAGGCGCTGCCCGGGGCCGCTCCGGGCGTGGATGGGAGGGAGGAGGGAAGCGGAGCGCCCGGCGGGGCCGGACGGACACGGCGTGCACCCAATGCGCTCCGGCGCTGCCTCTCCGAAGGGAGGGGAGAGCCCCGCGGTCGGACCCAATGAGGCCGCGCCCGGAGCGGGACTTCCTTCGGGGATCCCGCGGCGGGGAGCCGCGGTGGAGCGGAGGTGACACGTAAGTGCGGGCTCGGGGAAGTTTCCTTTGTTCTTCTCGGGTGGTGGCAGCGGCGGGGCCGGAGCTGCGTCCTGAGGCGAGCAGGGATCCGCCCCACAGCCGGCGCCGAGGGCCGCCCCAATCCCGCTGCCCGGACGGCGCAGCATGCGGGCCGGCTCCGTCTGGAGGCTGCACGAGGCCGCCCGGGGCGTTGCGGCGGTGCCCCGGGGCTGAGGAGCTGTGCCGGCCGCTCCCCGCCTCCTCCACACCCCCCCGGAGCGGGCCCGGGGCCGCCGATGTCTCCGCCTCGTCGCCGCCGCCCGCCCGCCGCTGAGCCGTGAGGGGCGGGGGAGCCGGGACCCCGCCGGGGACATGGGCAACGGGATGTGCTCCCGAAAGCAGAAGAGGATTTTCCAGACCCTCGTGCTGCTGACTGTGGTGTTCGGCTTCATCTACGGGGCGATGCTGTACTACGAGCTGCGGAGCCAGCTGCGGAAGGCTGAGGCCACGGCGCTCAAGTACCAGCAGCACCAGGAGTCCCTCTCGGCCCAGCTTCAAGGTACTGCTGCCCGCACGCAGATGAGGTTTGCACGCATCCCTCTTCTCCGAGGAAGCCTGGCTTCCCCGTGTCCCACCAGCTTGCAAAGTTTTGCACCGGAGGAGCTTCCCTCCCTCCCTCAACCTGTGGGGTTTCGCTGCCGGGCAGTGGGTGAGGCCCCAGCTCCAGCGGGGTCAGAGAGCTCTGATGCTCGCAGGGGTTGGGATGAGCCCTCTGGGGATCATGAGTCTGACCCCCTGCTAAAGCAGGTTCACTACAGTAGGTCGCACAGGAAAGCATCCAGGCATCCCTGGCTCCCATGCATTGTATATAGTATGCCTCTGAATCCCAAAGGCATGCCCGTCATGCTGAAGTTCTTGGTGTGAGTGGGAAAGACAGGCACGTTGCTGCTCAGCACTACAGAACACCCCTGTTTCTGGGATGTCCATGCCTCTTTGCTGTCCCAGACTCATTCTATGGTGCCTTCCGACTGATGAGCTGCAGAAACTCAAAGCTGTAGTTCCAGGAGGACAGGTAGCGTTGAAATATCTCCAACAATGTGAGGAATATTGTAATAAATCACTCCCTGAAAAAAAAGAAAAAAAAAAAAAGGCTTGAGTGTAAAATTCACATAAATTATTTGAGTAATGTTTGGAACATCCTTGAGTTTCTTGGCCTAAAGCTGCTGCTTAACAACAAGTTATGTAGCTTGGTTTAAGGATGCACCAGATTTGGCCTTCGGATACTTGATGGAAAACTGCTGATCTGTGACATGAAGGAAGCAGATGTGAAGCATAACACTCTCAGGGGTGCAGGACCTCAGCATCTGTCTAATTGCGAAGTGTGAGGTTATCAGACCAACGTATACAAAATCCAGAGCCAAAAATGACTCCTAAAGCTTTCTGAAAATTTCTTTCCCTCAAAAATGTGTAAAACAGTACAGACTAACTGTTTTAACAGCTCTAACACTTCTTAACTTCAGGATGATCTTCAACCAGACTTGTCAGTGCAGGAGCAGATGCAAGAGCGTGCCTAGGAGCGTATAGGTTTTATACAGAGATAGCAGAATTGAGAGTTGAACAGAATAATCCTATAGAGATTTGTAGTTTGAATAAATTTAGCTGTGAGTTACCTGAGACCTCTGTTACTTTGGTTTTCAGTTTCATGCAGGAAGGCTCTAACGGGAGGAAAAAAAACTGACAAAGCTTCTCATTTTAGTTGCCAATGAAGTGTGCATGTTTGACTGGGAGGTGGGTATGTGGCAGAGGGCTAAAATGCTACTTTTGCTATTCTCTGTAGTTGCCAACAGTATTTGAAGAGGAAACAGGAGCACCTTGTTTGCAGGTTAAAACTCAAACAGTTAGCTTCCTCTGTTGCTCTGGCAATGCCAAAGAGGAGCGTGCAACAAGCTATACAAACAGAGATGGCCTTTTGATCAGATAGGTGGAATGCAGGTTGGTAGTTCCCCTTTTGAAGTATGATTTAAGTACCAGTGTATAGTGTCAGCTATCCCAACAAGTTCATGGATTATGCTTAATTGTGGCAGCAGGTAATGCAAACACAGAGGGCCCTGCACACAGCAGCGAGCACTAGTTTCCTGATCTCCAGCTACTGAGTGTAAACGATATGCCTAAATACATAGCTGTGTGCCACGGTAGGCCGTGAGAAGCTAGAGCTATGGGATAACCTTTTTTCCACTGCTGTTCCCTGTAGATTTTGTATGATGCTCTTTGGAATGAAGCTCTCTGTCATCATCGGTGTTTTTGCTGGAAGAGTTTGTTAGAGGTGGGAGCATGGAGGACTCTGGGGCTGTGCCCAATTGACTTGGAGATTTACAAACACTATACTAACTAGTGATATGCAAACCCCAGAGCTATTTTTGAATGTTTCCCACTTTGTTGAACTCTTTCATATGGAGTGACGCGAGGGAATTTGTTCTAAACAGAGACATGAAAACAACGTGATGGGCTAACAGAAAACCTTGTGTTTGCAGGTGCAGCATCTGACTGTACTTTGAACTTGTAAATAGCCTGGATTTTAAATCAACAACGTTTCTGTCGCCAAACAAAACCAGCCCAATGAAAACCTAGGCTGCATCTCTTGGCTGTTGTTTGCAATGCAAGAGAGATCAGTTGTTTTGGATTTATTCTTTTATGAAAGCTGCATTATTACTAACATAGTACAGATTCTCTCTTCCATGTGATGTAATTGGTTTCCTTAAGATAACGTTGAGTCTTGAAGCATGCACTGAAATCTTTTAAATGGGAAATAGCTGGAAGGGCTGGTTCACTTACATGCATTGCCAGGAGGGAAGGAGTGGGTGTATTCACGATGGGTTGATTCCTCGATGCTTTCTCCTCTTTTTCTGTGTGATTTTTAAAGTTCATTACCAACGGAAGAGAAAATCAAACCTTGGATTTGTACTTCCTGAGCAGACATTTCATCAGTAGGCTTTTTTTTACTGAAAAAAAAAAAAGGAAGAAAGGCAACTTTCTGGAGATGTCCTTTTGAGGTTCCTGAGCCTCATTGTGCTGGGCTGGCGGTGCTCCTGGAAGGGCTGAAGCTCTGGGATGGCAGTGAAATAATGACAGTCCTCTGTGTTTTGGTTGGGTTTAGCTGAGGCTGATGGGGCCTAGGGAGGAGCTACTGTTCTGATTGTATGCAGAGAAATGCTGCTGGGGGTTCTGGGTGAAATTTGTGCCAGTGTGTGAAATGCTTAAAGGAGCATAGGTTACTCCTAAGTTTGTTTATCTGGTCAGATTTCAACACCAGAGTTTTAGATTTGAATGTTGTTGTTCTGCCCCAAATATTAAGAATTCTCATATGTAGTTCAAGTGTGGGCTCCCTTTGCCTCCTGCTATGCCCTTCTACCATTCTCTCTCTGCACAGTTTTTCAGGGTTTTTATCTATGCTAGGTGATAGGAAACTTCTTTTTGATATTTGCCTGACTAAGCAGCGTTTTCTGATTTTGCTTGAAAAGCCAGCCTTGGATTTTTACCCTTTTCATAGTGTTGCTTTATAAATGCAGCATGTGAAGCAGGCTGAATCTTCTCTACAACCAGGGCTGGGGGAAGAGCAGGACCTATATGTACAGCATATACAGACAGCTGAAAAGCAATGCTGGAAGAGGTGCCAGAATCACTTAGTGCGGGTGCTGGTTTGAAGAATGGTGCATATGGCTGTTGTTGTAGGGAGTTGTGCTCTTTCAGGTGTTCACAGCTTGCAGTACTCTGCTGAGAAGCATTTGTGTCTCGTGAAATAAGGTCAGGTTGTGATGGGAATAATGGCTGACATAGGAAGAGTAGCTGGACAGTGGCTGGAGCTTTGGCACAGCCTTCAGATGGCTCACGTTGTAGCAGGTTTTCTAGGCAAGAGCAAGGCTTTCAGGCCCATCATGAAAGAGAACACCAAACTTTGGCATTTTTACCTCCTAACAAAGTTCTGATGAGCAGGAGAAAGTAGGGCTGCTTCACAATGGGAATTAACCAGAGGCTAAATTTTGAGATGAAACAAAATCTCTTGGCTGCTAAGAAAACCCAAAGCCATTGTTATCTGTAAGGTGTTTCACTGAGAAGCTGATCTTCCTGGTAAGCTGATTACTTTAAATCTCATTCTCTGAGCATTAATATGTTTGAAATGCGAAGACAATCTTATTTAATATTTCTTAAAACTATATAAACAAAACTTCATACTTTTTGCCTCCTGCAAAGATGCATCAAACTAAGTCTTAAGCCACCAACTGCATAGGAACAGATTTCATTGCTGGAACAGATAGGTGTTGACAGCTGTAGACAAACCTGATTGTATCTTGGACTGCTTCGAGATTAATGCATCTGCAAATGGGTTTTTAGCTCTCACAGATTCTGTCTTCCCATCCTCTGAGCATGAGGTAATTCCTTGTGTACTGTTCTAATCTTCTTAATCTGCCTTAATCCCTAATCCTAATGACAGCCTACATCTAGTGTCTTTTACTACCTTCATTTTCCTGATCTTTCTCTTAGAGCCTTAGTGTATCTGTTGCCTTCAGGCGCAGTCTGAAGCTGTACTGTAATCTTGGGCAGCAACCCAGCAGGGGCTCTGAACACGAGAGGTCAGAGTTGGCATGGTCGCAGACAACGTGTGGCTTTCCACAAAGCTATCTGATCCAGTGCTACAAAGCTCCAGCTGAGAAGTTGGTAGAGTTCCTCGCTGCCTCTTGGGCCATTGGGCCCCTCCTGGGAGGTGACCTGCTGGAGCTTCATCGGGTCCCACAGCAGCTAGATGCACTGACACTTGTTCCCACCAGGTGTCAGCTTGCTGTGCTAAGCACGCAGTGTGGGAAGAGTTACAGGGAGGAAGAGACTTTCAGTTACATTGACACTGTTTTATAGTTAATGTCTGAGGTTAGTACTCCCAGAGAGGTTTGGTTACAATTGTAAGATTCTTATGTCTTAAATGTAACGTGCCAGACACATTGTCTCATCGGGCTGGTTGTTTCTGCTGAGCAGGATACAAGCTGCTCAGCCAGTGTATCTAGGTGGGGCGACTGTGTGACTGTTTCCATCCACTCTGAGGTTTGAGCGTTCATTGCAGCATCTCTCACAGAGCTGTGGAGATATCTTCAGCAGTTTGTGGTTGGTACAGTTCACTAATTTTGGACCAGGATCCTTGCACAGAAAAAGTAACTAAATCTGTTCCTCTAAATGTCAGGTTCTGTTCTGAGGTTTAATTGTAATGAAAGCTTAAAAAAACTGACATTATTGCGTGGAAAAAAAAAGTATACAGAATGATAAGGGCAGAATCTTTTCACCTTTTGTTGGGTGACTCATGTTGGTGGGTTTCTTGTTTGCTTTAATAATGAGTTGGAGCCATGACTTTCTTGTCATGTTGGAGGCTGAGGTCAGTGCTGGGGTAATGCAGCCTGTTTGGGCACTCCATTTGAACAAGTGTCTTCTGTGCTGGATGCAATTCTGTCCTTTTTCTGGTCATCTAAGCTAAGCCAAGCTTCCCAAGAAAAGAAACTGCAACTATTTTATCTCCTCTCCCACTGTTTTTTGTTTTGTTTTTCTTTCCTCCAATGTGTCCAGAGTTAGCCTGGTACCTCTCTTCCCCGTGGTGACTCAGGTCCTCAAGTTTGGCAGTCATTTCTGGATGTAATCACAGAGATGCTGGGAGAAGTACACCCTGCTGCTGGTGCTCCTGGGGGGCACCATGGGCAGTCTGTTCCTATTCACGGCCCCACACTGAATAATGACAAGTGTTTCAGTTAATCTGTCATACTTGGAAGGATGTTTTAAGGTTTTATAGTGATCTTCTGTTTAACAAACAAATAAATCACGAACTGCTAACTCACACAGTTCATTTCCATATGCAGTCCTTTAAAGCATGCAACTGAAGCTGACTCCTAACCCCTGCGTTATAGTGCTCGTGAACGAAGTGGAGGAAGTGGTTGAGCAGTTTTGTAAGGTGATAATTATAGCTGTTGTGTCACTTTTTGCCATATTCCGTTGCGATAAACCAGCAGATAACGGCATCAGTTGGGATAAACCGTTGGAGTGTGTGGGTAATGGACACCGTTTCTCTTCAGTGTCGGTTTTTGCTAGTAATGTACATGGAAAATATGTATACGTAGGATGTTAGCACCACTAGAATCACTGGACTTCTTCATAAAGTTGAAAGGAGTCCAAAATGATTTTTGAGAGCGAGAACAGGCCGTTGTTTCCTGGAGCTGAGAGACGGATGAGCAGAGCCAGACAGTCAGAGGGATGTGAAGGAGGAAACTGTTGTCTCTGGAGCTCTTCTGCGTGTTTTCTACAAAATGATCTCCTGTGTTATGACAGAAATGGCAGAATCGTGGAAGGAAGGGAGTTATTCTAGAAGGGCATCTGCTGATCATCCTGTGTAGCTTAAAGGATAACGTGAGCACCATTCAGGCAACGCACCAGCAGAGGGACTGAGCAATCATCTGTGTCTGGCAGAAGGATATCTTATAAATGCAACCATAAAGTTAAAAATGTAAGCCTAAATTCAATAAATAAGTTTTGTGTGAGCTCCTTGCATTCATCACTTTAAAACTTCAGCATAGATAGGAGTACAGGAAATGCCATATGGGAGGTGAGGTCTTCATCTGACCTGGTGTGTCATAGCCATGGGTGGCACCAAAGGCTGGAAGAAATCTTTGGAGTGTACAGGAAATCTCTGGGATGGAAAATACAATCTTTTTCCAAATAAAAGTCATGCCTGGAGCCTAGCAGCGAGGGATTAAACATTCAATCACGTTTAATAATCCTTCTCAAACTGGAATAGCTGTTGCTAAAAATAAATGTTTGCTGCTCTAACATGATGAATACCTTCCCTCATCTCACTGCATCACTCTGTTTTGTTTTTAAAGCTTTTGTATCCTGGAGGTGGTCTTAACTTCTAAGAGAGTACATAAGGCAGTCTGAGATAGGATTCTGTTGATTTAGATGTTTACTTCGGTTTGGAAATCAATTTTCACATTATCCTGATAATTGAATGGAAGCCAAAAGTATTTCTTAGAAATAAAGGAGTGTCTTTCTGGGATGAACTCGTTGCCCCATTTCACAACGGCATGCAGGCAAAACCTTTAAGATTTGCAGCACTTCTGCACACTGTGCTTTGGGTTTTCCTCTTTTCTATTTGAGGATGCAAAGCTGAAGGTTTCATAAGCACATAAGAGGTTTCATGTCCTTATCTGAAGCCTGCACACATTCCTGAGCATTTCTGAACTTCGATCACGATTGGTTCTGATATCTTTTCTAATCTGTTTCTACATTCAAGAGTAGAAAGGTTGGTAAAACCTGTGATGTAGGGCAGGTTCCACGGGGAGCATCAGTGACGGTTCTTGTCCAGCAAGGACTGTGTTGGATTTTGCAGAGCTAGAAGCAGGAGATCCCACTGTTAAGTACAGACTGCTTTCTTAGAATCATTAATGCCACAAACAACACAAATGACTGGAGAATTAGGTCAGGGCAGTTGTTATTTTTAAGTACAATTACCAACACATGGTTTAGTTGCCAGGAGAAATTCTGTTCCTTTGTGGGAACGGGGTGTAATTCGACAAAGCTGTTATCTGATTGTTCTTTATGTGTGAGAGTTGCAAAGTGTAGGGGTTTGTTTTAAAGAGAACATCAATGTGATAGTGCACATGGTACTAGCTGTGGTTTGCAGTGAGCAAAATGAGAGCAGTCCATCCCTGCCTGTGCACAAAACTGTTCAGTAATTACGGCAGAAGAATGGTTGTTCTTCACGCACGATCAGCCTCACATTATCTTGGCTTCTATTTCAGTCCTTTGTTTACAAATTAAAACCAGAAAACGTACAGGCATAAAACGTGAAATAGCCTCAATATTTTGTCTGCTGCATTGTAGCTATCTGGTTTCTGTATAAAATATGATTTTCCTGGGTTTTAGTTCCCAGCATGAAACATGAGCATCAGATGACTCAAGAAACCTCTTCCGAGATGAAAATTTTAATTATCGTTATTGGACTGGAAAATGTGTGTGGATTGAAGGGACTCTCGCCCGTCTCATCAAAATGGGTTTTCTCTCAGCAGAAAAGTTATTTGTGTGGGTTCACATTTTTAATGGTTCTCTTTGCAGTGATGAGAATTGGAAATGTACCAGTGTTTCTATAACGAAAGTCTGTGTTGTGCAGATCTTCATAGCATCAGTAGAAAAGTGCCAGCCTGGTAGGGCACACTGCTGGTTCACTTCAACTCTGCCACAGTCTGAGACAAAATACCATTGGGTGTTGTGGAGAGCTCTGAAATCTGCTTGTTTTAAACCAAAGATGACATTACTCTGAGCTCAGAGAAAGGTTGCAGAATTACAGAAGAAATGATAACGTTGCAATTAATGAAGCTTGTTGAAATCTCAGCGTATTCTTAATTTTTCAGTGTGTAAGGTGGTGGGAGCTGTGGTGTTTCAGATGCTCTCAGGTTGTGCTTCTGACAGAACAAGCACCGAAGTAACAGAGCTGAAAATCTGCTGGCTGTGGCAAATAGGAAATACTTTTTTGTATCCTATAACAGCCTATTTTTCTTAATAGTTTGACTGTGAAACAGAGAGGAACAACCGTGAATATTACATAAATGCACAGCACTCCACTCCTGTGTTGCAGTTAACGTCCAGCAGCAGTGATGGTGATGTGAGCTTCTGAGAACATCGTGAGCTTCCTCTCCCTGTGCAGAAAAGATGGTGCCAGAGAAGTCTTAAACCTTAATTCCAAGCTGCTGAACATATCCTTGTTGAACACAGATGGTGTCTTGCTAGCTGTGATTTCATTGGTTCTATTGCTGGGCTTTGCTCTCTGAGGGTAGATCACCTTACTGTGCATTCACATAAGTAATGTTTATATATATATACACATGTACACATAATAGGCAGCGGGAGCAGGGTCATCCTCTGCTACAGTAACAAGTCTTTGGTCTCTTGCCTAGGAAGCAAGGGGGAATCCTTTACATCAGTAGGAGATAAGCTCCTGTCTGCTTAACAGCTCATTCCTACTGAGAGCAAGGGTATAGCTACTAAGCTATTTTTTCTTAGAAATCACTCTTAATCAAAATCTTCATAATTTTGTATGTTGTGGATTTTTTCTAGGGAAAAGTGTTGCTGAATGTGTTTAAACTAGCAAATTAACTGGGAGGGGATGGAGGAGAGGAACTTCCCCTCAGCCCTTTCCTCACTTGCTTTTTGGCCATCTAAAAGGCTATTTTAGGACACGGTGAGCTTTGTTCCAGTGTTTCAAAGGCTTCAGCACAGAAGTGGCAGAGGGATGTGCCACCCAGAGGGATGTTAATGGCACTGCTGTGAAGTGCTGTGTGAAGTCAGGGCAGCCAGAGCTTAGCAGAGCCAAAATTGGATGTGAAAGGTATAAAGTGATGTGGTCCCTAAAAGCTGAGATGTGGCATTCCTTTCCTCCTTTCTTCCTGCCCTTATCATTATGGCTTTATTGTGCAGGGTTTCTCCCCACACTTGTTAAAACACTGGGAGGAGCTGGAGGAGATCCGCTTGCAGACAAAGCAGTGTGATGAGAAATGTTTCCTCCAGATCCGTTTGTGGTTTGGTCTAATTGCCTAAGAAGCCTATTTCCACTTCTGATTGCATGGGAGGGGAAACCATGATGGATTTTCATTTCTCTCCTGAGTTGCTATGCTACAACCACTGCTCCTTTTGCAATGCAGTTCAGCATTCACAATCTTCAGTTCTCAGATAAAACCATTACTGTTGTGGAGCCATTTTTTTCTTTTTTTTTGGAAACTTACTTGCTGGTCACTTTGTGAATATTCATTAAATGCTTGTTTTGTTGCAGAGGATGTCGATACATTCGTTCATCTTGACTGATGCCCTTGGCTTTGGATGATGAATAGCAAAGCAGAGATAGAAGCTGGATTGCTAATCAATCCTTGTCACCTAAGCCAAAATGTAAACTTTGAGATAAGCTGGGAGAGAAAGAGCCTGCAGAATGCATCTTGCTGGAATTGCGAGTGCTTTTTGAGGTGCAAGAGGAGTTTTCTGCCAAGATAAAAATCCCTATTTGAGGCTTCCTGTTGAAAGCTTATGCTCGCTAATGGTCTGCTTCTCAGCAAATGAGTTTCCTAGTTTTGAAAGAAAAATCACAGGTCCCATTAATTTGCATCACTCCTTTGAGAAATGCAACTTAGTTATATCTGTTTTTGTTAAATTCATATACTAAAACCCCCTCTTGGAATGTTACAAGCAAACAGTTGCCTTGGACAGTCTTTCAGGGTCACAAATGGCTGGGGACAGTGGCAAGGAAATGCTGCACGCTCCGTGTGTGAACTCCTTGGTAGGGGTTTACTTGTGTCAGCTCTCAAGGGATGGCACCATTGGTCTGTTGCTGTTAGTGCTGAGAGGGCCCTCCTGGTTATTTCATCTCTTTACAAACAAAGCAGAAGAGAATGAAAGCGTGAGAAAATGTGTATGCCTATACCTAGGAGAAAAACTGATTAGGTACGTTTTATGTAGAACAACCATAGCTGAATCCCCATAAACAAATAGATTGTACTTATTGCATTCTATAGTTATGCAGTGGAAATGATCCAGACTTCAGGTTCAGTGCAGAAAAGTAAGCTCAAATGATGTCATTCTACTTGTATTCTCTGGGCATGTTCTCTGACCATGCTTCGGAATATTCTAGGAGGGGTTGGATTTCTTTTTCTTTGCATCTATCACTTGTAAACTGAACTGTCTACACATTTTCGTTTTAGTTGTATATGAGCACAGATCCAGATTAGAAAAATCACTGCAAAAGGAAAGGCTTGAACATAAGAAAGCAAAAGAAGGTAAAATATTATTTTTCCTTTTATTTCTGTAATAACTTGGTTGTTGAAGAAAAAAGATGCATTTTGTTCAATCTTGAGTGAATTGCTGGTATAATAAATCAGCAGGACCACCTTGGAAGATCTGTGGATGATGTTCTTAGTACTCATTACAGATCACTACAACATGGCAAACTATGTTTGTGTGAGTGAGGGAGAAACGTTCACGTCTTATTTCCTCTGACACAGTGTGTGCTTCTCCTTGACGTGTGCCCTCAATGAAACTTAAGCAGAATGCAATAGTTGGAGTCTTCTCAGTCTTTTGTTGTTCTAGATTCACTGCCACTTTCAGAGCAAAGTCTGCATTGCTCTTAAAACTGATGACTCAGCCAATGAATTAAATAACTGCTGAGGTTAAGAGCATTTCCAAAAGTGACGTAGTGTATGTGGGGTTCCTGATAGCTGTCTGGTGCCATCTGCTGGACAGCTGCCTCATGATATGCAAAGGCAATTTGTCATTGTTAAATCCCAAATTGAAGCAAAAGGACCTTTTCTGTTATTCAGCTTAGTCTTGACTTTCTCACTTTTTAAAGTACATATCTTTATTGTAATAGAAAAATCACAGAATCACACATTTGTTCTTTTCCGTTCGAACGATGCTATTGGGAGAGGCTGTGTAATAGGTTTGTGACAATGGTCTTGAGCCTCAAGCCCCTATACCTCATACAAAGATTTAAAATATATATATATATATATTAAATTATATATATATATATATATATATATATATAAATGTATTTAATGATATTTAATGATAATACTTGCTCAATGCTTGAGCATTTTGTTAAGTTCCTCTGTTTCTGAAGATCTTTTGAAAATTGTAACTGCAAAAGTATTCTGCTCCAAGGAGAGTTTATGTATGCAAAAGTTATATAAGTTTGGTTCCAGAGTTTGGTTTTACTCCTACTGAATATTTTTCCTTTCGCGTTGTAGATTTCCTTGTTTATAAACTAGAAGCACAGGAAACCCTAAATAAAGGAAGGGTAAGTCAACAATCCTCCTACCAGATTTAAGATTTCAGTAACATTTGATGCTTTGTGGGCTGCAGGAAAAAGGCAGTGCTCTGTAATTATAGCTGTTCAAAGAAAGAGGGCTTACAAGTGCTCATTGAAGGAGCTCTCACCGCATTTCTCTGCCATTCTTAATTGAGTTGCAACGAGAGATATATCTAATAAGCTGTAATAGTATCTTTCCAGAAAATTACATTAGAAAATATCCTCCTGCTTGTATTAGAGTTGTTCAAACACTGTTATAATAATTATAATTAAAAAAAACCCAAGAACAAAACAATAAAGTGTTTTAGATATTGAATGCCAGAAGGAAAGCTGTCTCTGGCAGGACCTGGAGGCTTGTAGAGCTATATTGGATGGAGGCTTCAGGCTGAAAGTGGGGAGAACTTTGTGAGCTGAGTAGAATACATGAACGTACACAGTTGCTGCAGCAAGTACAAACACATATATGCATGTATGTATATACACACTTATGTTTCAAAGTGAGTGAGGAGTTTAGTTTGTTTCTTGGTGGTGTTATGACCTTTGGTTTATGACTCCTAGATAACTGCAAGTATAGGTGAATGACAGTGTTGTTCAGATTAATACTAATGTGTGCTTGTTTTTTTTTGTTTGTTTTAAAGCAAGATTCAAATAGCCGATACAGTGCACTGAGTGTCCAGCACCAGATGTTGAAGGTGGGTAACTGAGCTATCCAGTTTCACTGGACACTGCTATTCTCCAGCTTGAAGGGTGAATGGCCTCAGTCATCTCATTCCAGAGCGTCAGTATGGTGATGGTGCTTTCCTCGTACAACAGTGCTGCTGAAAGCTGATTTACTGTAGTTTTTAGTAATCAGGCTTTCCACTGGGTAATGTAATCTTATCAACTGCAATTACTTGTATGCAGCAGCGACTTATCAGACTTTACATAGTTTGGCATCTAAGGAATTTCTCAGACACATTCAGCAGCTCCCCATGGGACAGCACAACTGCTGGGTGCGGTGTTGTAGCCCTAGGAAAGGCAACTGCTCATCACAGAGATCATTCTGTGTCTGAGAGGATCCACAGAGTGCATGCTTTGAGTAATAAACTTCCTGTTATGAATGCTTCGTATTCATCGAGACTTATTCAATCAAGTGCCAAAGTCAATATTAGCCAGATATGCTAATACAGAGCTGTTCCAGTGTCCAACTTGGTATTCGCAGAGTCAACATGAAGAACTGAAGAAGCAGCATGCTAACCTTGAGGAAGATCACCGAAAGCAAGGAGAAGAGTTCAGCAGGACGTTCAGTGATCACAAGGAGAGATACTTACAACTGCAGCAGGAAAAAGAGCAAGAGATCTCTAAGCTGAAGGGTATATGCTGGCTGCCCATTTTTAAGTGTGTGTGTCATGTCTTGTGTGATGTGAGATAGATGGACAGGCACGGTGTCAGTTCTTGCTAATTAGGAGCTGTGTCAGACCTATTAGTTACATTTTCTTTATGATTTTCTGTGGCCTCTTTCTGAAATCTCTTCTTTACAAAAGGAAGTTATATAATAATTTTGTCACTTCTATCAGAGACCTAATTGCACCTCCTTATGAAGAGCCTTCACATACCTCAATTCTCATGGATCTACTATTCCCTGTGTTTCTCAGCTTCTCTGAGACACGTTGCACCTGCATCCCTAGAAGATGAAGTGTTCATTTTTATCTCTTGGTGTCCAGTTTCCTATTAAAAAGATCTCTTGCAGTTTGCAGAACTCTGCATTCCTCATTATGCAATTGCATAGATTGAGGGGCTCCCCATCACAGCCACTCTCTCCCACGTGTCACTAACGCACGAGTTCGTTTTGGGGCTGTCTGCAGTTTTGTCTGCACAGTATTTCACAGGCAAAGGCTGTGTGTATTAGTTCTGCCTTGGCACTGCACCAGTGAAGTCACACAGCGAGCTCTTGGGCTGAGCTGGATTGCAGCCTAACAGCTTGGAGTGTGGGCAGAGCTTGCTTGTGTCTGCTTGCAATATTCCACATCAACATAATGTAAGAAGTGGTAAGAGAAGCCCCTCTCCCTGGTCCCAGAACGTAAAGCTTCTTAAATATGCTGACCATCTGGGCACCTCTTCCAAAATAATAGCTTAGTCCTTCGGAATAAAACTCTCGCTCGCCAGATGCGATGAGGGCAAAGAGGGAAGATGGGAGGGTTGCTTCCTGTATGCATTTTAAAGATTCAAATTACCATAATGAATTTTGCCATCTGCAGTCCCTAGAATCAGTGATAATGCATGGTTCCAGTTGCAGGGTGAGTGCACTATAATACAATTTAACAGTACAGGTTTTTTTTTGCTTGAAAATGTAAGATCCTTTATAGGATAAGCAAGAGATGTAAGGAAAGCCATTCCTACAATTTGGCTAATCCAGATTTAAAATTGGAATTGTGTAGATCCTAGGTGGTTCCTGTTGCAGTGCTTCAGTAGTATTAACCTGACTGGGTTTAACCTGTTGTTCCTTTTAAACAGAATCTCTGTATAATTTACGGGAGGAGAACAAGCAATTGAGAAAAGCTCACCAGGATGTTCATACCCAGTTACAAGATGTAAAGGTAGGTTTGTTCTGAAGGAGAGCTGCCACAACAATTAGCAAATAGAACATAAATCCCAAGATCCAACAAGCACCAAATGGGCTATGACAAAGACCACCTGCACTTAAGAAACGTGATCATTTTAAATATATATGTATGTGGAGAGACTAAATTGGAAGAGAAGTCTTTAGTATAGAAATTTGGATTGGAAATCTGGCTTTGTTAGTAATGCATTGCGTGTTTGCCAAAAAGGATGTTTCATTTTGAAAGACATCAGATAATCTCCATAGCTCAGAACCCCTAGGCTACCTGACTTTGGAATAAATTTGCGAAACTTGTCATGCTCTTTTTTTGTTTGTTTGTTTGTATGTGTGTAGCAACAGCATAAGAATTTACTCTCCCAGCACAACCAGCTTGTAGTGACATTGGAAGACCACAAGAGTGCACTAGCTGCTGCACAGGTCAGAAAGGAAAGCAGCTCCTGTTAGCTCTAAACTTCCTTACAGCTAGTTTCTCCTAGTTCAGCTGACTGCGATGCTATGCATGTAGCCTTTCGCATGGGGAATTTGCAATTAGCATAATGCTGCACACTGCAGAGAAATGCATGAGTTTCAGGGTTGCTTTATAGAAGCTGCAACAACTTACAGGGCTCTGGGGAAATACAAAGCTGTATTTGTAGGCTCCAGAGTGCATGCATTACTGCTAAGAAGAGTATCTCTGCAATCCTAGGAGCTGTAGAATACCTTTCTTTCTGTCTTCTCTGATGGAACTTCTATTAGTTTAAGCTCTCTCTCTGACATTCACATGTATCACTTTTAAAGACCTGGGTGCTGATGTCTGATCGAGTCTCTTTTCGTCTACGACTAAGGCTATGCACATCAGATTGGGTATATGTATGGAGATACACAAGCTCCATTTGAAATTCAAATTAGATTCCTTGTTTAAAAAAGCAACAGCATTGTCTTAGATACTGGTTTCATATGAACTAGCCATGGAGACCAAACTTTGCAAGGCTATGGCAAACTCAGCCATACAGCCTTTGTAGATCACAGGGAACTGGAGAAAGGAAGAGTCTGGTAGATGAGAGGGAAGGCAGCGAGGCAGTGGGAAGTTACTTTTACTCCTGACTTAACTTTCTTCATCTGAATGTTTTTTCAAAGTCCACAAAATCATGAGGTGCATTAAAATGATTTTTTTTTTCATTTGAGTTCTCCTTGTTCTGTTCATTGCATGCAGATATTCAAAAGACAGGGAGAGACCAGGAAAGTCTCTCAGAGACTTAACTGCATGGAGATTCTTACTTTCCAACATTAAGCACTCTGGAAGCTAATTGTAAGCTCTCTTTCCACTGTAGGTGTTAGTTACTGGGTTATGTATTTGTGATAGCTGAAACTCACCCAGGGCAGACCCAGAGCCTGAGTCAAGGTCTACCAAAGCCAAAGGGAGGCTCCATGTACTTCTCCTGGTTTTGGTTGTAGTTTTGTGTTATGCAAAGCCTCTCTATCCGTAAGCAGAATGTGGCATTTCTCATGTGGAGAGCCTCATTCAAGCAAGAGGATCTCCTGCAGCCTTTTAGAACAGAAGGTATTCAGCACACTTGCATAGTTTCTCCTGCAAATCAGCTACAGAAAGTGCACAAGGGATTATTGCTTAGAAACACGGCTCTGTAAATTACCCTGCTATTTCTAGGTATATTCTAGACATTAAACATCAGTAGTCAATACAGCACTAATGTATTTGTGACCTGAATCTTCAAGGCGTTGTAATCTCTGTCCTTTTCCATAGCTCAAACAGCCAGCCAGACTCTTTATACATTTTTATAAATCCTGTCTTGCTGCCAGCCTTAATACCTTTTAGGCTGTGGCCTTGAATTGCAGTGTTCGGCTTAGAATGATTTATATGGTGGGATGGAGTTCTTGCAGTCTGACCTAGACATGGATGCTTTAAATATTCCAGTGTATTGGTCTGTCTGCATGGGGCAAAAACAAAAAGCAAAGACCCCATCTTACGTTGAGTAAATCCTATGTTTTCCTGTAAAATTTCTTGGACCTTCCACCAGTTAACCAGGAAAGTGCCCCTGTGGAATGATGAAAGTAATTACTTTGCATTCTGCTTTGCTTTGCTTTTAGGCCCGTCTGTTTTACGGGATGCCTTAGTGTTTGAAGACGCTTCGAGGTGCGCCTAGCTTCGGAGCTGTAATGCAATGCATCATGTCAATCTGTAGCACTGTGGATATTGTTCTGTATGAGTATTTCGCATTGTACCTCGATGCACTGTGCCTGTCTGCTGTACTATTGATTGCTATGATCCCACGTAACACCAAACATACACAGTTGCTGAGTGTAAAGTGTAGCCAGATTTTAACCTGAGTTTTAAAAGGACTTATGAAATGCACCTCTGACTTCAAAATAGCAAACGCCCCCACCTCCAGTGGAGCAACAGAGACACCGTGCTGTGAGGCACTACCTCTTGTACAAGCAGTTGGTCAGCTGTTATAAATCCTGTATTTCTCAAGAAACCTTACTTTGTGACAGGCTTTCTTCTAGGCCAGTTGTATAGGCAGTGACCAGCCTTGCTTCTCACCTAGATTTCAAGGCTTGATGAAAATATTCCGATTTTGTACAGAGCTAAACTGCAAATCAAAATACATCCTACTGCTACATTTTAGGAAGACTTAAGGAATTTACATTTGGTCTTTTTTTCCCCTTTTTCCTTACTCTTTGGCAGAGGTGTTCTGTGACTTTCTTTGCCTCAGTTCTGTATCTTGTCTGTTGTCTTTCGTAACACCTGTGTACATGTCGAGGATTTGGCATTCTCATGATGTGTACATGTACTTTACAACTCCCAATTCTAAAAGAACTGTGCTGCTTTCTACCAGTTAAGAAGTTGTGGTGACGTGCTTCCCTCGCTTTAGTTTGCCAAGAAGAACGCATCATCTCCTTTTGACTGTTCTCCTGCTTGGCATGAAAAAAACAAATCTTCATCTTTGTCCTTTGGGGCTTTTTTCCCACCGTTCTTCGCATGAATGTGCACTTTGGCTGAAAAGATTATGATGAATCAATGCTGTTGAGCGCATGGAAACGACCGTTCTTAAAAGGTCTCTTCCCTGCTGCTCCCTAGTAGTTGCTGTGATGTGAATATTGAGTCTTTCTAGCACGTGTCTTGCCAGCAAGCTCACTCTGGCGTGACTACGTTCTATTAAGAAGTTGATTTGGACGTGGTATAATTAATGTGTTGACTTCAGTCCCAGGTGGAGGAATACAAACAGCTGAAGGACACTCTCAACAAAATACCAAGCTTCCGCCAACCAGAGAAGTTGGAACCCAACCAACGACCGGAGCTGCGGGCACCATCTCCCCACAGTGACCTCCCAAAACACCACGAAGCTGTGGCTGGAGAGCATAAAGAGGTATAGAGCACTGCCTTGCTACGTGGGCTGTAGGAGATGGTTTCCATTCAGTACAATACTGCTAGCTATGTGCTTAACTTCCGTTGGAAATGTGCGTATCGTTATTCATGTTTGCAGGTTCTTGAATAAGGTGGTTAAATTTTATTGAGTATCAGAAAACTGTACTCAAAACAACTTGTTCTCACGTGGCCGTAAATGCCTTAGAGCTGTTTTATAACAGCTCTTTTGAGAGGCTGCTAACAAAACCTTAAATTTAATAACAATATGCCATCCCTAAAACTATTTCTATATTCTTATCCTATTCCACGTGTTACTGAAAAGGTTTAGCAAGTTGTGAAGAAATTGTCTTTTCACGTGTGTCATGAAGTGTCAGTGGCACACTTCAAAGTCAGTGTATTTAGAATGGACACACTATGTGATGCTCAAAAAGAAAAATAACCCACAAAGTTGTGGGTAAAGTTTGGAGGTTAAAATATCAGTTGCTTTTGTTTTACAACCATTAGTAGGTAGCAGAGCCTACAGAAAAGAAACATACAAAGCATTCTTTTTAGTTACAGAATTGTGACAGTTTTGTTCCACCTCGGATGAAATGAGGCTTAAACTACTTGGGGATGCTGTTGTATTGTGTAACAACTTGTTAGGTATGCAGAGCCAAGAATCAGGTATTGATACCTGCTGGCAGGAAGGGTAGCTAGTGCTAAGGCAGACGGTTGGATCTCCTCACTACAGTTTCACTACTGCAGGCGGAAATAAAGGTATCCATATCTGGTCCTCAGCTCTCCTGACAATATGAAATCTGTAATATCTTGCACTTGTTTAATTTTCTACGTGTTTTTCAGAGCGAGCAGCCGAAAGAGAGAGAAGAAATAAATACCCAGGAGAGGGATGACAGAGCTGAGCCTTTTCATCTACAAAGAAGGGCTAACGAGGGGCAGCATGCCAAAGAACTAAATATTCAGGAGCAGCAAGAAGCTGGAGAGGATGACGAGCAACGTGTTGACCAAGCTGAAGAGGAACGCAAAAAAGAACTTGAAGAGGAAGAAATGGAGCAGGCAGGTCAGCCTCAGCGCTTGGAAGAGGAACAGGACCAAGTGCCAGAAGAACATGAGTGGAACAAACAGGAACAGAAAGAAGAAGAAACCAATATATTGGGTGAACATGTCCCATCAGAGGTATGGAGTGATTTTTTTTTACCTGCTAGTTCATTACTTGACTGTTTAAATGGAAGCATTGCTCATCATCACTGGCCCTGGTACTTCACTTGCCTGTTCCCAGGTAAAATTGGTGCAGCACTTATAGAAAATATGGGATTCAAAGCACTTATGTGCACAGGATTCATCACATGCTCACTGCTGTGCTTGCCAAATGCAGCTGAACGAATGTTCTGCTGAGAAGGATCAACAGGTGTAAGAGAAGAGCAGTCAGGTTGAATCCTATGATCTATTTTAAATTTGAAGCCTGAGGTAGGGAATGGAAAGTAGATAGTGTGTGAAAGTGAGTGTGAATCATAGAATAGCCTGAGCTGGAAGGGAACTGTGATCAGCACTTCGATGAGGAGGTGTCCTGCCATGCTGATTTGATGAATCTCTGCATCAGATCTCTAATGGAAAATATATTCTACTGATTTTCTTTTATGTTAATGAGTAGGCAAATCGTGGCATCCCAGTTTCTTATCCTCTTCACCATGTTCTCCACAGACAGCTTCAAAATTCTCAAAGTCTGTTCAAAAAATTGATTTAAATTTAAACATAGACAAAAAATAATGAAATAACTCGTTTTAATCTTCACTTTTGCATGCAGAATCTGCAAGATTTTAATACTTTTAATATCACACGCTTGCTTCTGATCACTGAATGTAGGGTTTTAACCTCTGAGTATAACGTTTTTTTGGCAGGTACCGCCAACAAGAGCTGTAACAAGAAGGTACAAGCCAGCCTACGAGCAGCAACTGGAGCAGCAACACCTTGCAGCCCAAAGAGCAGAGGAAGCCAGTCAGCTCAGGGAACATCAGGAATCGCTGCACCAGCAAAGACTGCGAACGCAGCTATTACGGCAGCAGCAGCTTCAAGAGAAGGAGCTTCAGCTGCAGAGAGAGGCAGAACAAGGAGAAAAATTCTACAAGAACCGACTGAGGTTAAGATTTTTACACTCTGCATTGCATGCTCTCTGCTCTGGGTGTTATGGCTTCCACCACAGCATCACTTGAAAGAGGCAAATCTAATGCTATAAGCCTGGGCTGTACAGAAACTAAGTGAAGTACCACATCTTCTCTCTATGGATAAACCTGATTGCTGTTTTTAAGAGTGTGGGTTGGTTGCTTTTATTGTTTAGGCTTTTTTTCCCTTTTTACCATGCAAGCCTCTGAAATCAGGAGAAATGAGTGTATGCAGGAGTTAGGATAGCAAATGTCCATTCTGTAAAGGACGTTGTCTTTCAGGAAAGGCAATGCTAAAAAGTAATATATGCTAATATAAAGCTAAACTGGAAAATATTTAGGAGCTTTCCTAGGAGAGGCAGAGGAGAGCAGGAGCTAGGAGAGGCAGAGATGCAGTGTGGTGGTTTGTTTCTTGAAGCTGAAGCACTTTTTGAAGCTGAAATGATGAATTTGCTTTTACTTTTCTCAGTCAACAGGCTCGTTATGACAACATGGACCACGATATTGTACAAGGGGAAGAAGAGCAAGGTATTCAGGAAGAAGAAGCAGGTAAGGTTCCCTCTGGACTGCCTTTCATGCATGGTTTTAATATTATTTCACATTCCGTTCAGATTCAAATGAAATATAAACAAAACAAAGAAGCAGTTTAAAGCCCCAAGCTCAAGTAACGCTGTCTGAACTGACTGAAATACAGGTTTTACTAAAGATCATATCCATATTTCAGAAAGATGCCCTTTTGATTAAAGCTCCTTGGACTGGGCTCTAAGTCTGTTACATTTATGGTTTTGCCTATGATTTTCTTTGTGTTTAATGATCTTTTAGTGTTGGTTTCCTTCTACAAGTAAAACCACTCTGTTGGCGTTTTTGGTAAGCTCTTTAGGAAGAAGCTGCCTTCTGCTAAATGCATGTACAGAAGCTGCTATATGAATCTCTTTCTTAGAAGGACTAACTAGAAACTGCAGTAATACAATATTAATCAAAAATTTGTCAGCTTATGAACACGACAACCAGCACCGGGACGAAGGTGAGGACGACGATCAAAACAACGCAAACGAACGGCACGAACCAGAGCATCAAGGAGAAAACCAGCAGGCTGATGAAGCAGTGAGTATGAATTAAGATACTATGGATTGCAATTGCTACTGAAATGAAAACCCAGAAGTCTCATGTAACATAATTACACATTACAGAAATAAGGTGAAGCAGAGATCTGCTGGGAAAACGAGTCTGACAGTTTCAAACTACATCCGAGATCTATTTAAAGTTGCTGTTTCTAATTTGGGAAGAAATCAAAGAGAGCTTTCCTGTTGGAAGCCAGTTGCTTTTAGAAATTCTTTTGATCTGTGCTTTAGGTAGAATAAAGGATTTGGTGACATTTTTATTAGATAAGAGGATGAGAGCCAACTTAATAACCACTGAAACCAGCTGGAGCCTTTCCACAGGAATCAGTGCTCACTAGATCAAAATCTTGTCATTGCCACAAAGTGTGAGCTCCTGGAAGAACATAACTTCAGCACTGAAAGCAGTCATAGTATGGATTGCACAGAGATCTAGATGCAGGAGAATCAGTGTCACTCTTTCCCCTAGTTCAATTTTTTTATATGGTGTTGTGGAAAATAAAGCATATCATCTTTCCTCCCCACCCCACAAGCAGATTTAGTGGTACAGTAAATATTTCTAAAGGGCCTTCATACTGATGGCTATAAAGATATTGGAAATGCTTCTACTGAATGAAAAGCAGGAAGAAAATGCTGTTTTGAATGGCCAAGTACAGTGAAGACTGAGTATATCGTGGGTTTTTTTCCTTCATGTTCATATAAACATTGATGAGGTCAGTATTATAAAGCAGATTGGTACTGAAAGATCTCATCTCTTTTAAGCTGTTTACATTAAAATTGTAGGTATATTTTTAACCTTGGCTTAATCAGGCATTGTCAGTTGTCAGATATTCAGTAAACAAAAAGAGCTCAGCAGCCTATGTGGCTCTAACATACCTAAGCTAAGGTATTCTCTTTCAAGAGAAATGGAATTTGACTGTGAGATTAAATAAATATGTTTTTAACATTCATATCTGAAAAATGCAGAAGGCAGCCATGGAAGATGTGAACCCTGCTGATGACCCTAACAATCAGGGGGAAGATGAATTTGAGGAGGCTGAACAAGAGAGAGAAGAAAATCTACCGGACGAAAATGAGAAGCACAAGCAGAACAGTGAGAAACAAGGGCATCCAGGAGTGGAAGAGCACCTAGTGGTCAGTAAAGGGAAAGAAAGCACCTGCGGGTCCTCTTTAAGAGCAGCGTAGCATGGCTTGATCAGATTAACTCCAAATGTAAAGATTATTTTGAAGCATGCACAGGTGAAAGTATGAAATCACTCCTGGTGATGCACTGGTATGTGTTTCGTGGCTAGCTTTGCCCAGCAAGGTTCTGTAACCTTATTCTTAGGGTTCTCTGTAATGACCTTCACACAGAACTCTGCTAGAGCCCCCGTTCATACAGCCACCTTAATTTTGTTTTGTTTTTCCTTGCTGTGCTGTCTGCATGCCATCAGTCAGCTGTAAGCAGTGGCATCCCTTTCCTTCTGTGGCCATTCCAGTGAACGCTGCACCTTTCAAATTGTGTTTGAATTGTAAGACAGAGATAATCTTTGCTATTATGACATCAGTCTTTATTGGTGTAAGTATTTCATTGTCTTCCCAATTAGCATGAAAAGTATTGCTTAATTTTATGAAGTGATTTTTAATATTATCATTCTGCTGTCTATTAATTTAGGGCAATTCTAAATCTTATAGCCAGGCTGTCATTAATGCTGATGGATGTTCTGTAACTTACCCTATTTTTTTTTCTATGCCTTTATGCAAAGTTTTTAGTTTCAGAGCAAGAATCTTTAACCCTTTGACTTCTAAAATTAACAGCTACGTATGCACAAACTGATTTTTCACATAATCTTTCTGCAGATGGCAGGAAATCCTGACCAGCAGGAAGATAATGTGGATGAGCAGTATCAGGAAGAGGGTGAGGAAGAGGTAAGAAGACAGATGTAAGGCATATGTGGATCAGATAGCACAGCAAACGATCATTAACTTTCAAGGCTGTGGTATCTTTTATAACTGCAAAATAAACCCAAATCACGTTGCCTACAGTAGTTTCTGACTTTATGAAAGCTTGCTAGTGTTTGCTACTACTCTGCTGTGCACTGGTGGACGCAGACACGTGTAGTGTCACGCCTGCTTGTGTGCTGTAATTTGTTAGCCCTCTATAACACAATATTAATTGTGACATGGTTGAAAAGATTCAGCCATTCTTAATACGTGGAAAAAATTGTGCAAACTTCAAGCCCTCTGAAGGTCACTGCAAACCTCATCAACTGTGCACCTCTAATCACATATTGCTGTTCTGGGCAAGCTGCTTTCTTGGTCAATTATTTACTGTTTAAGGCTGACTTTGATTCATCCATGCTTCTCCCAAGCACTGCAAGTTAGCCCTACTGCTCATGGAGTCCAGTTGGTAGGAAGCTGTTTGCATGTTGCTTTGAACTGCAGAAATCAAAGGAGGGAAAGGGACCTTCTCCTTCATCCATTGAATGGCATGCCTATTAACATGCACTGCCCTGCTTTCTGCTCTGCAGCTCTTCAGTACTTACCTAATCAATTGCTATTTTCTACTTCATACATAACGATTTACAAAAAGCAATATAAACAGCTATTCATTATTCACTAATGGGGATCAGCTGGTATGCACTTAGAATTCACCAGTTCAAAATACTGTACTTAAATCAAACTGGTCATTAGGACCTGGGAATGGCTGGTGTTTGGCAATTACTTTGGCTACAAGAAATAATTTGATACATGTTTCATAAAGGACAGGAACCAGTGTGCTTACTGGGAGCATTAATTGTAGGCAGCAGCTAAATGTTTGATCAAGAACGAGGTAAGATGCTGTAATTAGGAGCAGTTTCTTTTAGTAGGTTGACTAAAATATTACATGCTGCTGTTGCTCAGATCTTTTTTTATCTACCTCAGTGATCCAGCTTTGCTAGCTTCTCATCTGATGGCAGCAATCCCTCACCCCAAACAAAATGTTCACACGCAGCTTTCACCTCCTGCTGAGAGAAACTGCTCAGGAACTGTCCTGCTACAATGAAGGTTGACAGAGAGGGGGAGAGAAAACTCAATCATTTAGCTGCTGCTGTTCAGGAGAACGTGAGAGGGAGCTCTGCTGGAAGTAGCCCTCACGTTCTCGATGTTTGGGGCAGGGGTAGGTGGCAGCAGTGAATAGCAAATACTTCCCAGCCGGGTGAAGTGGCTGTTTTCCTCTGGGGGAGCTGAAAGGCCTTAGGGAAGCATCATACCCAACTTGCAGGTCACCACTTGGAGCAGATGTGCACAAAAGCTTATGGTTCTTCAACAGAAAATCGAGTTTGCTTCTTTGTAATTTGCACCTAAATACGAAAGGACACAAAAGTGAGGGAAAGTGCTGACCTGAAAGAAAGGACAGGGTTGAAAGAGATTATTCTTCACCACCGGTCCCTGTTTACCCTTCTGAAGTTTTCCAGGAGCAGTTACAAGCAGATCCATGATTTGTGCTTTCTTTCCTTTAACCTCTGTTCTGTGAAGATGTGCACAAAGGCTGCTTTGAATTGTTCTTAAAGACTAAAATGTACAGAACATCTCTGTGCTCCTCAGATTCAGGAAGATTTGACTGAGGAGAAGAAACGAGAACTGGAGCGCAATGCTGAAGAGCCGTACGGCGAAAATGATGAGAACGTAAGTGCTGTGTAAACCCACGAACCTGGTGTGTGACACAGCAGGATTAAACACTCTATCTGAACTTCCTTTTCTTCCTCTTTCCACCCCCACATCCACTGCTGGTGCTTGAACACCCTTGCAAAGCTTTTCCCATGCCTGGCCATTAGCACAACAGCTCTGATTCATTGTTCCTTAACCTCATCTCATTGCCCCACGAGCTGCGAGGAAGCTGCCACTTCCTTGGGATCTGATTCTTATTTTAACAAATCAGGGGGAAGACAAGAATAATGGGGAAGCAGACCAGGAGCAAGAAATGCAAGATGAGAACAACCCTCAGAAGGAAGTTCATGAGGAAAACTATGAGGAGGAAGAGGAGGAGGAGGAGGAGCGCGGAGCTGCTGCAGCAAAGACACGGAGACGAGGGGAGATGTAGTCCTCATATTTTTGGTAGCGCACACATTCCTGATTTTAAGAAAAACTTCTTTGGGGACATCTAACTCCCCAGAGAAGTTTACGTTTTACTCTTTTTACTTTTCTATTAGATGCTCTCATACGTTTATATGAATACAGTATTTTGATACTCTAGATTAGGATTTCTTTTCTATTAAAGGTGTACAGAAACAGACATCAGGCAGGTTCCATTTTGCATCCTTCAGGGCGTGTTTTAAGAGGCCAATCTGTAAGATGCTTCCTCTTTAGCCAAGCCTGACAAACATTTGGTCTGATTTCAGATATGCTCAATATCTGAGTGAATGCATCCAGTGCCTAAGCCCGGCCAGCGTTAGTCAGTGCAGCTCTGTCTTCCTTGACACCACTTCCAGCTGTCCCAGGCACGACCTGCAGTGCTCCTGAAGGCCCACAGGTAGTTTCATTCACTGTAATCTCATGAGATACTTCACATCCTTGAAGATGAGCACATACCCAGCAATGTGGGGACCAAGCCTCGTACAGACATAGGGCTGTTTTAAATATGCAAGTTTGACAAGCCTTCAAAATACAGCCAGGTTAACAGCTGTTTGTTTTGGCAGCTGTTTATATACAGCTAAATGATGCATTTATTTTAATGAGCATACCTAGGTACTTCAATTACATGCACTACATAGCAGATAACGCAAACGCTGCTATGCTGAGATGTGAGCTAGGAACCTATTTAGACTTGATGATCCTTCGTGACAAATCAAAACACTACAGCTGTCACACGAATCAAGAGTTACAGAAGGAATGATTTTGTCAGCCTAGCTGATATATTAAAAATGTGACCTACCAGCTGTAACTGGATCACCTTCACGATGCTTTCTGGAGACTGGAGGGGGGGTGAGGGCATTTAAAACGAGTTGATGCCATTTGGTGGCAGGTGTTGAACTAAAGCCTTTGCCTTCTTTTACTTATTTATTTTTAAGCTGGAAAAATTTCTGTGCCCTCAAGTGTGAAAATCAGAGACAAATCTCACAGAAGTTTTTTTGAACAGCAAGCATCTCTAGCACTGGATGCAATGGAAAAGGGGTGGGGAACGACACAAAAAATTGTGCCTTGGTGTAAGCTACTATGAACATAACCACAGTGCATGGATTTATACATTATTTGTACTGGTACAGACCATAGCTATTTAATATATGTTGTGAGGACAGTGGGAATCTGGATTTCCTGGCTATGCCCCATTGCTGGAAATGAGGCACACAGGAGCTCCCTTAGGAAGTGTGTTAACATAGAAAAGGAGAGGGTTTGGGATTTTCCCCTTTTTAAATAACGATGCATAGCAATGATTTTAGTTTAACTTTTGATATGAATGTAATTTAATTCATTTTTCTACTAACTCAATGGCATCACGTTTTATAGTTGGTTTCCACCCTCAGTAATTTCCCTGAATATCTCAGACGCAGCGCTTACGTTTCATAGGAATATTTTTGTCAGCAACTTTGGGATTTTAGTTACCATAAATCAGAGTTATCTTATGTATAAAAAGCAAAACAAACAAAAAAAGTTTACACGATACTGTAAAATGTATAATATGTACATAATCTGCAGAATACAATTATTTTGGTAAATTGGCCTGTATTTTTAATGTCACTGTTGCAGTATTTAATTATTTGAGGCATAATAAAAACTTGACTGCAGTCAATGAACTGGAATACAGTCAGTGATTTCTCACAAGCATGAAGGGGCGTATTCTTACTCCAGCATCTCTTAACCTTTTTTCTATCAAGTGAAGGAAGATGACCACCTGTCCTCTGCCCACCTGTGCTGTGGGAAGCAGTCAGTACTGTTGAGTCCTCCCTCATCGTGTGCCACCTCCGTTACCCCATGGAAGAAGGACAGGGCTGTAACTATGAAGGCAGAGGTACAAATCTCCAACTGAGCTGCACACAGAAACACAAAAGGCTCTGTCTCCACAGTACCTCACATACAATATAGACTTCATTTATTTTGATGGAAACAGCATCACTTGCTACAGAGGTATCCCCACCTGCAGAGGGTGCAGACTCATCTGTCCACCTACAGTGTGGAATGAGCCAAAATCATCTGCAGATGCAAATGATCTACAGTATCTCTACCTTCACAGCATCCTCACAGCAAAGTAAGCTGCTGCTCCTGCTGCTTCTCCCAAATCAAGAAAGCAATTGCTTGAGCAACGTTCTGGTGATGAATGGAGGTAAATGAGCACTTGCCTATTTTGCTGGAATTTGAGCTGTGCTGCCACCATTGCCCTTGGGCACAGAGCATGTGTATTAAGCAGCTGTGACGATGCCCTTTTGTTTTCTGTCAGGCCGTGGGGCTTTGCTTGGCTAACTTGTCACTCCAGCAAAAGCAGAACGACAACAAAACTCTGGGAGCTGCAGAATAAGGGCTCCTATTATTTGTCATATGACCCAGCATACACAGCAGATGCAATATTTACTTCAGCAAGCATAACGAGTTCACATTTACTGTCAATAGGCCAAGAAAGTCTTAATGAAAGCTTGTTCTGTCCTTCACCAAGAGCCTATTCACTCCAGAGAAAAGTTACTTGACTGAAGCTCAACTTTCTGAATAGGGTTTTATCCTTAGCTGACAACAGCACTGCGCAACCCGTTAACACTCAGCTCCCAGGGCTTCCCACCCCAGCTGCTGGAGGTCAGCGTGGCTCACAGCATCACTCCAGGACTTCCAGAAGTTTCCATAAGTGCAAACAGCACGAGCACAACTACAGCCACTCTCCCTGAGCTGCCAGGTTCTGTCCCCTTCGCCTGACACACAGCACTTAGTGCCAGGCCCCGTGCTCCTATTTGGTAGATCAGCAGCTGCTGGGAAGGGAAATGCTGCCTCACTGCTATAGGATGTCTCTGGGGAGACAGGGAACGGTGGCTTCTTTACTAATCGATAAATTAATGGATCTACGCGACCTAAAAAGAAACTAGGGATGTCCCACAGCTGCAGCCTTATGAAGGTAAAGGCAGACTTGTTAGTTTTGGGGCCATCACGAGTTAAATCCTACTGCCTAATGATAAACTCAGGGAGCACTCGAGGATTTTGCTCTAGCTGTACAATATGTGAAAAAAAATAGCACCCAGTGGAAATAAAACTCAGCAGGATTCACTCTGTAGATCAGGAAATGCTTCCATGGCTCAGGTGGAACATGACAGCTCCACTGCTCACCTCACTGCAATGACTGCCCTACAAACATCAGGACTGGGACCCATCCCAAGGCCGCTGCCAGCTGCAGGCAGAGCACTCAGCAGCAGTGTGCAAACTGCACGTGCTCTGCACACATCTGCCCGACCCAAAGCCACAGCCATGGCCTGACTTGAGGCCTGAGCTCACCCGAGCTCAGAGGTGAGCCAGCTTCACTTTAAAGCAAGCTGTAGAAACTTGCTGTGATTAAAAATGAAACAAAATGCTACGCTTCTCACTGAAGTACAAACAAGGTTCGGACAAGTTCTATCCGCTTTCGCTGCCCATTTCCATGACAAAGGTGCCATCATTGATCAAGATGACCTCCAGTGCAGCTTTTCAAGTCTGAGCACATAAAGCGTGTTTACTCTGTGAGCAGAACTTCTTATTCTGCTACCAGCAGGAAACAGATGTATGCTATTACAGTGAAAATCACTGCAGAGTGAAGGGACTGGGAAACCCAGAGCAAAGTATGCGGACCATCCTTTCACTAGAAAACTTGGCTCTTAAAGCTTCTTTAAGACAAGGATGGGACCAAGGCCCTGAGCCCCCTCTGGGTCTGGTTTTACACTGGCATCTCTCCACAGCCTGTTGATTTTGACCACGAATTTGTGCAACATCTGATAGAAACATCTTTCTCCTTATGGAGGATTTTGGCTGACAAAAGGAGTAAATTAGCACAGTTGTACTGCAGCAAGAGCCCCTGTCCATGCCAAAGCTGACCGTGTTACATTTGTCTGCAAGATGCAATTAAGAACTCAGCCATGTCCTGAAGCAGATAAAGAAGGTTAGCTTTAATGAAAGGTTAAACTTCACAGGGAATTTCGTACACTGCCCGCTGCCAGCCTAGCAAAATGTCATAGACAGCGCTTTGAAAAAGGCAGCCTTAATTAGTGAACAAATTGTTCTGTTATCTGGTATTGGAACAAAATAGCCAGAGTTGTGTAAAAATGAGATTAGGAAGTGAACTCATGAACTGGCTGGGGTGCATTGTGCCAATGGTGTCAGAGGACGGTGAGACCTCAGATCCCTCCCGACACACCGAGCGTCACAGCTTTAAGACCTTTGCAGATATAACGTCACCATTAGATTCAACCAAACTCAGCATTTGGACTGCACATCTCACCAGTGCTGTTAGCAGAACACCTGCCTTAGAGGAACCAGATGACCTTGGGGGCCTTTTCCAACTCTGTGTGATCTCAGCCTGCTCGAAGGCAGCTGAGCTCTGCACTCCGTTCCTCTCACAGAGAGCACGATTCAACATGAATACAGTATAGGGTCAGGTCTTGGTCTTCAAAAAGTTTGCTTTCTATATGTTTTGCTTTCTTTTTTCTGTATGACTGCAGAGCATCAGCAGCTGACAGAGCTCAGCATCCTGCCCCTAAAACCTGCAGAGTTACAGTGAATGCCCACATGGAAAGCTCAGAGATCTGTCCACACACCCAAGAGGGTCTTCGATTCCTCCTGATTTCACACAGCTCTCCTGCATGTTGTATCACCAGGCCCATACTCAACAGCCCCAACCACTGACCTCACCCATCCTCAGCAAGGCAGGACAGCCATCAGACTTGTAGGCGTTTTTCCCCATCTCTCACAAGATTTGGGCTCATAGGGGCATCATCTCTCATACAGCATCAACACCAACGGATCAACGTGTTGTCTCTGCATACAAACTGCTTACAGTGCTCTCAGACAGCTCCTGATCACTGCAGGACTTGCTCTTACCTGCTGGCAGCAAGCACGCCAGCAGCCAATGTAATGCAATACCTAATAAGAGGATTAAGTAGAGAGGATTTCTCTTCAATATTGCATTAGTGAAGGCAGATACCTTCCCTGCCCATTCTAACTCCCTCGCAGGATACGATGTCCATGCTTGTAAGGGAAGCTTACAGACATCTGAGCAGCTGATAAATCTGGTTTTGTTTTTAATGACCCCAAGAGCTGTTCCCACATGCTCACATAATCTTACCAACAATTTACCCTCATAAATTAACAAGTAGCCTTAGGGCTTTTTAACCCTAGAAGCTAATTTAGCTCCTTTGCATTTCTCCTGGTTGTAAGTGAAGGCTCAGGGCAGCCAGGGCTGCAGCTCCCCAGCCCAGCAGCATGCTGCAGCTCCCACACAGGCAGCTCTGACACCTCGACCCTGAGAAAAGAGACCTCAAAAGGGTGAGGGATGATCCAGAAGCTACAACACTTGGTTCACAGTAAACGTTTTTGTGTCTTTGCTGCTAAGTACTACATGACATTTGCAGTTATTTTCCCTTCTGTGCTTCAATTTGCTGTTTCTATAAATGGGTGGGACAGCACTTTGCTGTCATACGAGCCCTTGATCAATAAGAACATATTAAAGATTAATATCTAAGCATTAAAGCAACCACACTATGCTAATGTCTCCCACCTAAACAGCACAGAACGCTCCGTGGGCTTTTGCCTGAACCATTAAACGAAGGACTGGCAAATCACAGACATCCAAGAAAGAAAACAGAATTACATTTGGAGATGACACACCGGGCAGTTCCCATAAAAATCAATGGGAGAGCATGGCAGTAAATTGCCGGGGAGATGAGCTTTTATTTCATGGCTCATAAGTGAGGACGTGTTGCTACCAACCTGATGGCAGTGCTGATCTCACACACTGCAGTACGTGGGGATATGGGGGGATCACCCCATGTCCACCTGATTTGCTTCCAACAAACAAATGATTCGCTAACAATGCCACTGCTCCGCCCAGAGAAGGAGGAACAGAGAAGGGAGGCAGCGTGCCTGAAAACAAGTATAATTTATGACAAGGTGACAAGCTGAAACAGGACCAGGGTTCCCACATGCCTTGAAATTTGCATCTCAAGCCAGATCCTAACCAAAGGAGAAAGATGAGGCACCGCTAGCTGGAATCGTGTTAGGAAAATTGTTAACACATGGCAGTCATCAAATAAGGCTGGCAGCAACTGCAGCACTACAAAACACATTACGAGAGGAGATGCATATTTGAAAGACTGGGAGTTTGGAGGCTGTGCTGCTTCACCGAGCTGCTGGGATGGCTGAGTTTGAGGGAAAATACATGTTAATGTGCAAGATGTCCTGCAAACATGAGTAGCTTTGCTACTCCCTTCGCTTGCTGGCAGAGCATTTCTTTGCCCTTGCATGCCAGGCACCAAGCACGTGCCAATGAATCCGGATTGCCATACAAATGGCTCACTTTGATGCTGGCTGTTTGCTCACCTCAGGAGCGTGCTGCCATCCTCCAGATTCATCAGCAGTAAAAGCCAGTGGGGGATCTGTACAAATTAGCATTTTGTGGCCACATCTAGAGATAGAGGTCCATGGGGACAGTAGAGAGCATTAAGCAAGTTATATAAAATCCCCAATGATCAGGAAAAATAATAATAATAAAAAAACCTCAGATTTTATCCTTGCCATCTACTCTTCCAATTTCCTAATGCAAAGGAGATCTCTTTATCGGACAGTGAAAAACATGAGCTCCCAAAGTCTCAAGACAACAAATTAGCCCAAAGCCAGAATGCACTTTCCTTCCAGCCAAGTTCCTAGCCTTATCCTCTCCCCAGACACTGCTCTTGCCTTCAGCTCCCTCCTTCAGGCTGCCAGACCCACATGCAGTCCCAGCTGGGCAGGCGTTTCCATCCATCTCTGCCTGATCTTCAACCATTCTCCTCTTCCATAGCATTTCTTCCTGATAATGATTTCTTACTGCCCTCCAAAAGGCATTTGAATCTGTTTTCCCAGTTCACACGGCACAATAAATTATCAGGAATTAAATTAGCTATCAAAAGGCTAATAGACTTGCTCCTTCAAGGGCTAAATTAGTTTTATCACACTTTATCTGGAAGAGGGGAGCTCTAAAAACAGGTTTTGTTCCTCATTATGTACACTGAAGCCTATCTTCAGCAGCCACTCAGGGGACCAAGAAAAGTCAGTAACTCAGCACAGATGGCCTTGAACTAAAGGTCAAACGAAAGAGCATGCAAAACGTGGAAATACTTTAAAACTTCTCTTTCAGACAGCAGCTGCTGGCTCAGTTACTTTTCTGAGCGGGCTTCAGCATCTTTGAAATGCCTTCTCCGTATTACCTCATCCAATGAAAGCCTGCAATAGTCTTCTGTGGTGATCTTCAGTCACCACAGCCTTCCCATAACGAGCACCACAAGTTGCCTTGTGCCATCCCCCACCACAGATTCCACCATAGAGGACTCCAGTAAGCCCTGAAGAATGATTTGCACAATCCCCAGAATTATCACAAAGAGGGAAAAGAACAAAAAAAAGAAAGAAGAAGCACTTCAAGCCCAAGGCCTGCTGCCTCAGATAGGTCCTTTCAGGTGCACTTGTTGCTAACAGTGCAGCCAACTGGGAGATCCAAAAGGCCTTAAGGAAGAAATATAGATCAGCAAATTGCAGCTGATTATTGTTGCTAAAAGGAAAGTCAGCCTTGCTCTATGGAATCAGTGTTTTTTTTGGCTGTAGCTCAATCCACAGGAAAAAACATATATATATCTTTTTGTTTTCTCACTTAGTTCAACTTCTGACGATGGTGCCGCAGCTCATTGGCAGCTGCTGCTCTTCTCTCTCCTGTTCTCCTTCTTGGAGAACTCAGATCATATTATTTAGCTCCCAAAATATTAATTGCTAAGGCAATTTTCAGTGCTCACAGAGATATCTGTCTAACAGGTGAGCCAACGCTGTTAATATCTTCACTTCCAATCACTGTGCTTTGTCAGAACAGAGTTAGACACTAAAACTAGTAAAAGGAGATTTTATAGCGAGCAATTACAATTAATAGTGAGGGAGTTGCAAAGCCCCCAGCTTTGGGAATGAGCCGTGAAAGGGCTGGGGATACGCAGACTCGCCCTTCACCAGTCTCCAGACAGGAATAAGAGCTAAGCATATCTGAGAAACCCCATCCATTTTCTTTGAAAGATCGTACCTTGGCTCCACTGCAAATAGCACAGCACCCATCCGTGCAGCCCTATCTTAGGCTAAAGGATACATCTCCAAGTGAATTAGAAAAACAATTTATTCTAAAGGGAGTGATGAATTATAACTTAATTAAAACTACACAGGAAGGCTGGAGAAGGAAGGATTAATTCAGACCACTCCTAAGGGAACTCCAGCCCTAGCAGCACTTTGAAAGAGAGGCATTGCACAGCCATCCATCACCAGCACAAGAACAGCCATCCGTTATTCCCAGGGCATGACTTTTTCCAGGTAGATGGCTTCACAAATGTACCTCTTTACCACAGCGTGCTTCCTGAGCCCAGAAATCACTCACTCCAAAGTCAGCTTGTATTTAGAAACAAAAAGAAGCAGAGATTGAATGGGAACGCAGCAGCAGCCTGCTTCTGAAAGATTTAGAGTCGCAGCAGATAGCAGAGAGGAGGCAATACTCACAGAGAATAAAACACACCCTTAATTCTCAGCACAATGGCCAAAAAGGGTGTTTCAGCACACTGTCCCATGCTGGGAAGCAGATAAATACAAGGAAAGTGCTAACCTTCAGCAATACATCTTCTGTAAAGGGACTAGTTCTCCAGCTGCTTTTCCCCAGCAAAGTCGCATTCAGTAATTAATAACCCAAGCTCAATAACCAAGGTCTATGAGAAGGTGTGTGATAATTTGCTCACCTTTTTTTAAGCACCACACTGCCTCCTTATTCGCTTCCATTTGAGTGCTGGTAGTTGTCCTCAGACCATCAGGAAGAACTTCAGCAAGCACAGTGAGGCTGGGAAAGCACAGCACAGGGAGTCCTGTAAGCAATCACTTAGCTGTGACTGTAGTTATTTGGGATATTTGGACTTCAATTACTCATCTAGGCTTTTCTCACTGTTAAAGCAATAGAAGACATTACCTTTTCAGGTACTTTTGCTGCAAATGAGTAGATAACTGAGTACTGCATCACAATCACAAGGAAGACACTGCAGTGCAACTTCTGGGCCACCAAAGTATTACATGGTAGAGCAGAAACACCTCTTCAGTACTCAGCTTGCCCAGCTCCTCTGCAGCTATGCTTGAACTCAGGCACGTTGGTCCTGATGAGCTCACCTGTGTTCTGCCAAAATTATCCTGCAGCCAGCACCTGAATCCATTCAGCACTCAAACATCACTCTTCAGTGGGAATCTGGAATTTAAAGGCAGGTTGAGGGTGGGCTCAGCTGTGGTCTTTTCAATAAGAGGCACACATCTGTGTGATAAATACATCCAACTACAATAAACAGGATTGTACCAGGAGAGAAATTTGTCTCAGAATTATTCCAGCACTTTCAAGCTGACAAATATAGCCATAGAATCATTGAGGTTGGAAAAGAAGTCTAAGATCATCAAGTCTAACCATCAGCCCATTATATTAATTAGGCACGCTGCTACTTAAAATGTTTCTATCTCATCTTTGCAGCACAGGACACCATAAGCACTTTGCTTCCCTCTGTAGTTAAATTGACATTATATTCCAGTTTTTCTACACACATAGATCTATACTTTCTGACCTTAAGCTGTGCTTTCAGGGTTGTATCTGCTGTAGTGTTTAAACAAAGTCAACCCACAAAACCAGCAGAGAAAAACAGAATGCCAATACTTCAAGTAAGAATCAGCGGTAAAACATGAAGCTGAGTGAAAGGCAGCAGGTCTGAGCTCCTTAACCTGCCTCTAGATACTGTTATGTTACATGTCCTCCAGGTTACACCCACTGTTCAACAATCTCGTGCCCTGAATTAGCCACTCATTCTCACAAAGAACTCTGAAAGATTAATGAGGGACAGAACACAGAATGGAGGCCTGTTTCATTTTAATTCTTTTACTGATGCATTTAAATCCACAGAACTTCTTGTTCCACCAACAATCTGGCTTTGGCTTCACCACAGCAAACAGACCAAGCACAGCAGTGTACCTGAAGTGGGGACATGGTGGAGGAGGCAAACAGCCAGGGCTGGGATGTAACAGCTCACAGCAGCATCCTGGGCTGGTGTACTGTGCTCAAGGGAAGCATCATGCCAGCACGATGAAGGTTTTTGCTGCCACACTGAGCTAACACAGAAAAAGATGAAGAATAAGTCCCAGGGGAGTGAAGCTCGTCCCTCATCATCATGAGCTATCCAAGCTCATCTCATCCCTGGTATGGTCGATACGTTTGCTTTTATAGCTGCTTTTATCCAAAGCATATGTTGTCAATGGCTTTCTTTGCTTTTCTTCAGAGCGCCCAGTCACATAGTGCAACATGGTGTCTGGCCATTCCAAAGCAAATGTATCTTGGATGATAGATGACAAATGAAAAATGAACGCACAGAGACATCTTAATAGCTTGTTTCCGCCCGTGCTTCCTGCCGATGTGCCTCTGTGTGTGTCATGCATGTACCCAGACAGATTAAAACATCACTCCGTATATTCACTAACTTCATTTCTAGTTGGAATGCTGATAGCCAGGAAACCATCGAAAGTGATGAAGGTTTTTTAATCGAGCAGCAAAATTTAAATGGCAGTGATTGAAAACTGCTTCGTGTAGAGTAGAAGGCATTTGATTTTAATCCGTCAGGAAGGAAATGGTGACACAAATGAACACAGACTGATCTTCAGAAAGAGGTCCTCGAGGGAAACGGGAGGGTGTTCTGTTTCCCAGAAGTGAGCAGCCTCACCGTGCCTCTTCTGGTAACCTGCTCCCTGGTTAGCAAGCACTTTCCTCCCTCCTTCCACACCAAATAAAGCTGAGCTCCTGCAGCTCTGAAGCCACAGGAAGCATTCCTGCTAAACATTAGGCAAAATTTTCTGAACATTTGTGAATGTGAAGGTTGCTAGATTTTCATGAAACGTCAGGCTTGAAGCTTTGGGAACAGTCAGAAATAGCTGATCGCAGCTGACTTTGTGGTACTTCTATACTAGGCTCACAGGTGGTAGCTATTATTCTAGATTTCAGAGTGTAATCACAGTAAATGAAATCTGAAAAGCTCGAGTAAAATAACAGCTCTACTTTTGTACCATTACTGCCAGGTTTTCTCAAAATCATAGGTTAGGTTTAGATCAGACCACTCCATAACGTCACTATGGAAAACAAGGGAGGAGAACTCAGTTTGCTGGGGGCTCGTCTTCTCTTGGGCTTGGACAGGTTTTCTCGTGACTCCAACATACTCTGAGCCAAGAGCCCATCTTTTGAGATAAGAGAGTAACAAAACAATCTCCTACCCTCATAGCAGATGCAGCAAATCCTTCCAAGCCAAGTGCAGACCCACAGTGTGCAATCTGTCCTTAGTGGTGCCGAGCCTGGGATGCTGATACAGAGCAGGCTCAGAACTTCCCCTTAGGAAATGTCAAAGCCGAGCTGGGTGTAAGTTTGGCAGAAAAAGAAAGTTAGATAGTAATACTCTAATTTAGAGCCTAAAACGTGCATTAATTTATCCGTGGTTTGGCCAGTTTCAAAAGGTTCCTGCTGCTGGGGTTTCCAGCTGACTGGAGATGTTGAAATGTGTCCAGTACTCTTCCTCTGCCTCGTGGCTTTTGTCCAGACAATCAGCTGGAACGTAATTGCTCTTTCTCCCCAGTTTCCCATGTGATATGGCTGATACTGAACATCTCATTGGAGCCAAGTGACTCCAACATTACCAGTGCTTTCTTGTTCCTGGATGTGCTTTAAATAAGATCAGCAAGACTGCCCAGATACCATCTTGTGTTCTTCAGGGATTGCAAAACTCGAACAATTCGAATGATGTAAGGAAAAACGGTGAGAGAGGAACCATCTCCTCATCAGGAAATCACAGAGCAGTGTCTGTTCCTCTGCCTGTCACCTACCCAGGGCTCAGGTCACGACAGCAAAGCTCTGAGGGAGCTCCCAGAAGACAGCCAACCCATTCCTGACTACAGGTGTAAGGTATGAGTGGCAACTCCCCCAGGCCTATCCTCTTCCACGTGTTTAACTCTGAGGAGAGAAAAACTTGGCTTAGCACTCAGGTGATTTCCTTGGGATTTGAACAGCACTGATTTGAATGCTCCCTACTGTCTGTTGCCTTTGGGAGAAATTGTTCCCCTCTCCTGCAGCCTCACAAGAGCACTGTGGAGCTGCTGACTCTCTGCTCAATGACAATGTTCCTCTCCGCTTCAACTTCTCTGTGCCTCTGCTCCCTGTTTTGGAGATGCTGCTTTCCCATATTCCTCCTCAGCTGAGCAGATCACGTTTTCTCCCTTTCCAAATACAGCAGTTGGGTTTTATGTTGATTACTGTATCCTATTTTGGGGTTAATCTTTAGGCTTGAGGCAGCAGAGCAGCCCAACTCCTCGGAAAGTTTTCAGCTTTTCTACTCTTTTCCTCCCTGTGTGAAAGATGCACTTCTGGACCCGTTTGCACAGCACACACTGCTTTTACTTTGCCTGTCTCAAAGCACTGGATGCCTTCTTGTTCCTGTGTAAACCGTGTCTCTTTGGATCTGTGAAAGCTTGTCAAACTGTATCATGATGAGCCCTCATCCTGACACCTCTTGGCAGCAGCCCACAGCCTCTTTCCTTGCACAGCATTAGGGTGTACACTGAACTGGACACTGTTACACAAGCAGAGTCGTGTGATCTTAGGTCACTGGGATTGACTGGTTGGACCACGCAGCTGTGGGAGAGCTGTACCTTCCCAGGCTGTTCCTCCTGCCCCATTCCAACACAGACTGAGCTGCAGCCTTTCTGCAGACAAGGCATTGCACTCAGAGCATGTGAGGCTGAGCACTCATTATTCCTCGCTCTGTAATTGAACCAGACTGGGCCCAAAGCCAATACACAGCAGAGAATTTATTGACTGTCTCTGGAATTAGGCAATTCTGTTAATTGTCTTCATTTTCCAGGACTGTCATTCTCTTCCTGAGCCATTAGGGGCACGGCTATTTGTGCACCAGCGTGAGCTGCCTGGAAGAAGAGCTAAAATTGAGCAGGAAATGAATCAAAGACAAGGACAGACACCTCTCACACATAATTGCATTCAGATATCCTGGGGAGCCCTGACAAATCCCTTTTGTGCTCCCACATCTCTTCTCCCTCATTGTAACTTTGGGTAGAAGAACCTTTGCTAAGTGGTAAGACATTCCTGCACAACACCAGCAACCAGCTGTCAGATTTCTTTCCTCTTTTGCGCCCTACTTTGTCAGTGCTTCTTCAGTTTTTTTCCCTTTGCAACCTGGACGTTGATTCCTGCATCATTTCCCACAATGGACATGCAGTCTTGATTTGAACATGTGTTAGGTGAATGCAATGCAAGTCAATAATTGTGGGTATTTTTCTACACAGAGTTCCTTGACCAGAAAGTCAGTCAACATTTTGAATACGCAAAACCACAACATTCAGCATACACGTCATGTCTTAGTTATATTCCACTTATCAACTTACTTGATGATTGTGGTATCAAGAGCACGTTCAAAAAATAGCATTGCTGATTCAATGCCCCCCAAAATATTAATTTCCATGTACAGCATTTATTGATTCTTTAAAGTACGGTGATTCCAGCACAGCTGTGATCCTACACAAATACAGTGCTAGAGTACAGTGCACATTCTGGGTAGAAAACTAGGATCTGGGGGTGAAATGTCCTCTGGCAGTTTTGGGATGCCATCCAATATTTTCAGATTTGGCAAACTGGAGAATACACTGAAAAGGAGACAAAGGAATAATAGAAATTGAGTTAAATATTCTTTAACCCACATGCTGTGCCATTTGCTCTGTACCTTCTGAGGTGAGCATGGATTTCAGGGCTCAGACTCAACACACATCAGGGCTTTATCAGCACTTGAAAATGATTCTCTCTGTCCTCCAACACTGTGACAGCCGTGTCAGAATTATGTACATTTAATTGACTTAAACACTGGTAGGATTGGGGGCATGGAGATAATAATTGTTCCAAAGTGCTCTTCAGCTTTTCTTACCCTGGATCTTTTGATATGTAAATAAAATGTGAAACTCATTATTTTAAATGTAACTTTAAACTTGGACTTTGATATCTGCCTGTCTATCCTTAAAAAGCACAAGGATTACCATCACACTGGTAGAGGAATGCCTGCTAGACTGAAGTACAAATTCAGAAAAGCTTTCATTAAAAACGTTCCTTCTCTTTTTTTACCTTCCTAGGAAGAGAGGACTTCTTGAACACACTTACATGTTTATCTCAAAAACATCATCCTTGTCAGCTGTAGATGGCAGACTAGATTATATGTTTGTAGTCAGGAAAAATGCCCAACTGTGTACGTTTCTGGAGTCTGTAAAGAACACACTTCATTACCCTCTCTATCCTAAGTGTCATTTTTTCTTTTTAGCAACTGAGTTTTGGAGTCAAAATCAATTGGGAAGAATGGAACAAGGGTGTGAACATCCAAGTGTGCATGAGATGGTGACACTTACTGTTGCCTGTAGCTTTCTTGAAATTCACAGGGATTCCTCTTGAGTATAAGGGACTCAAGTGGAGTATGTCTCAAGTCTGATATTCCACTCAGTGTCATAATGTTATTTTCAGACAGTGATAGGTGCTGAATCTGAGGTAACTTTGGCAGCTGTTTGAAGGATGTGAAGTAGTTTTTACTGACATTTAGTTCTCTGCATCTGAAAAAAACAAAGCATCACTGATCACATCCATCGTAGTACACACCTGTAAGTCAACACAGGGATGGTTCTTCACCTACCAGAAGTCATGGCATCTTAATAGTTTCCAATGAGAGGCACAAGAATTTTGTTCCAAAGGACCTGTTCTCACCCTTGTTTTATACTTGTGTTATTTTTGCTAACCGAGGTCTGCAAGATCAAATCCCCATACTTTACACTCTCAGCTTTCATTATATTTTACAAAAGATACATCACTATTCCTATTCTCTGTATTATAACTTTCAGCATTCTGTTATTCAGTATTCTGAGGCACAAAACATCAGAGTAGCAATGGATGCATTGTAAAATAGTTCTAACAATAACACCTGGCCTCACTGTATCTTCACACACATTCTTTCACTGTTCAACAAGTTCTCTTTTAACAAAAATATCACCAAACTCAGTAAGACTCATGAATAATCCACCAGGAATAAAGCAGACATCACCTTTTACTGACTATCTTCAACTTGGGCATAGCATGAACTTAGAATAGAAATATGGTGATAGTTTCCCTATATAGTAATCCCCAAAATATCATATTTTGCCGGTTTTCAAAGGTTTGCTCTAGCCAGTACTTAGGTAAATAACAGTTTTGATTTCTATAATATATCAAACAAAACAAAGCAAAACAAAACATGAGCAGGACATTTTGTCTACCTTGGCAACCTTATGGCACTTAGGTCTGTCAAAGAATTGTCCACCAACCAGAGCTTTTCCACTCGTATCAATCTTTGGAGAATCCTTCTGAAGTTTTCCACCTGGTAAAAATCGCCCAGGTCCTGAAATGAGAGGTTCAGCTCCTAGAGAGGGAAAAAATAATATAAATGATATACTTTCTCGTTGCATTCTTATAGCTATAGGAAATCTTTCTAATGTCAGAATTACTTAAAAGGTGAATCTCTTTTATCATGCTGCTCTTCCACCAATTAAAACCAAATGGCCGTGCCAAATTTCTCTTTGAATCATAGCAGCACGCTTCACAATGCTATGAAAGTCAGAGTCACCTGAAGTGGGATGACGGAAAAGGTTGGAGCTTTGCCAGGCAGCAGTCCCCATCTCTCTCCATACTCATGTTCTCCACCCCCTCTCCAAAAGCCTTCTCCATAATCTTCTACTTTCTTTACCTTGTTATTTCTATACTTTCTCCCACATAGTATTTTATGCCTGAAACCCCCTCTTAGGCATCTGAACCTTTCTTCCAGGTGCCTCTTTTCTCTATGACTGGGTATGTGTGTGTGCTCTGAGTGGAAAAAACACAACTACGTGATCGTGGCTTATAGGTTCAACATATAATCTCATCTGGAAAACAATGCCCTGTATCAGCTGAACGTTAATATTCTCCATCATGTGTTTGTGCACAGGGAGAGACATGAATCAGAACACTGTGCAAAGTAAGTTTCCTATATGGCTTCTTCCTTGAACTCAGAGAGGCTATAAGTTACTGCTGATGAGAGCCAGAAATAATGTAGCATCTCCAGACAGAATAACTGCTCAGACTGGTGCGAGGATAGAGAGGATGAGCTGAAATGAAACCACTCCATTTTTTAGCTGTTCACTCATCAGTTTTTTGGGGCTGTGAAGGCAAAGGATTTCACTAGCTGTTATATGCCTGAGCACAAATGGAGCATTATCATCAGAGCTTTACTCTTTGACCTGGTTCAAAAACTCAAACTATGGTATACTCCAGTGTTTCTTCCAGTTTGCAGAAACCTTCTGGTTTAAATTGCTGTGGTGCCAACCCGAGCTTTAAACCAACTAACTGTAAGGAGCAACCAGTGCATTACTTCTCTGGCTTATTTACTACCACAGTGCAAAGAATGAATGAGGAAGTTTTACAGCACAGTTTTCCCAGTTCTCTTGCAGTCTCTTTTGCCACTTCTCTGTGTCAGTTACTTGTTTTCTTTTTTTCAAGGTATGTTCTTCTCCTCTGAAAAATAATTCTTCTTCCGAGGGCCCTGCTCAGAAAGAGAAGATTTACAACAGTGGATGTGATAAGGAAACAGCATTTATGATTACATATATACCTGGGAATTATATCTAAAAGATAGGAATATATCTAGAGATTATAGGTGCATATGTTTCCAGGCTTCCATGAAGTAAATGAATGTGAAGATGTTCTGCCATTTCTGGGCCCATTACTCAGCAAGCAACGTGATGATCTAATACATGGCTAGTACCTGACATTTATTCAAGAGCTCAGAATAAAAGCTTCTTCTAAATGGTCATGCACAGGACAGGCATCTGATGTCTAAAACATGCTATGCATTCGTTTGCATGTTTCAAGTGAGATTATATAACAGGGATGTACTTCAGTTGTGCAGAGAAAGGATTACGCTTCATAACCTTATCAGAAACAAATTTGTGTTACTGAAGACAAAAAATCAATGGGTCTACTGACACGCTTACAGCTAATGCTCATCTTGCACTGAACATGCAAACACTGGATTTTAAAATTCACCTTTCATTCCTCACTCTTGATTACACCTTTCAATTGTAATTGGGCCATCTCAGCCTTAGAATAAAAGGTGTCACTGTTTGCAGGACTGGATTTCACTCTTGGTTTCGAGTCTGGCGTATGCTTTTAGTGCTCTGAACAGCATTTAAATGTTAACGAGCTTTTATGAGAGGTAATCAGAAACACCACAATGCTAAACGTTTTTAAATTAAGAGTTGTGACTTTTCTTTCCTGTTTTCAAAAATACAAAGTTTATTTTTCTAACAATTAGGAACAGCAAAGATGTACAATATGGGCTGAGATCCTGTCTGTTTTCAAGACAGTGGTAAACCCCATGATTTCATCTCTAACATTTAACAGCTCGCTGTTAGAATAGAGATGAGGCTTCAGCCTAAGCATGTCATTTTGCTCTTTACCTTCTCTCACTCGGGGACAATGAAGCTGACTGCCTCGAACATCATGTTCCTCTATGTCATACCAGCTGAGATACTTGAAGGGATCAGAAGGAAGCTTAAAAAAAGCAAAACAAAGAAATAAATGAATCAGTAAATTTTCCAGTTCTCGGCATTGTATTTTCTTACATTTTTAGCCTTATTACACGAGCAAAAATATTCAGACGTGGTTTCGGTGTCTTCTGCCTTAGTGCCATCTGGTGAACAGCAAACAGACATGTGGTAATGAGGATACAATGGCATGAATTTCTGTATGCATACACATGAGATCATATTTATAGACTATTTTACATTAAAAATACCCTGAAAGAAAATGACACATTAAATCTAAACACAGAAAACCTGCTGCAGTGTTCGAGAACATGAGGTTCAGGGCATGCTCCCTCCAGTTACAGCAGAGCTACACACACATCCAGCAGCTGGTAGTGCTGCAGAGATTCCCATTTCAGCTGTAGTTTCCCACAGCCCTTTCTGGATTCACAGTTACTTGCATGCATTGCCTCAAATACTGCACTCAGATTACGTTACCTTGCAGAGCAGCACTTGCTGTGACATTTTATAGCAAATAACACACAGCCTCCTCAAGAATTATCACACACATGTTCATTGCACAGTGCTCAAATGCTTCCTGGGCCATTGAGTCAAGTCCCTGACACTGCTGACACCACAGCATATTGTCCTGTGATCTGATCCAGCTTTGGGAGATAAAGGGGTGCAAAACAAAACACGTTCAAAGCTGAAGGAGAGATTTCAGCCTTAGTCACTCTGTGTCAGTGCCTCTCATCTAGAGTCAGACTGGTAAGGCAAACACTTACTGGGGAAGATAGCCCTGAGTCACAGCTCTGCCTGATGAATCCTCTGCTTGGTGATGAAACTGGAGGAATGGTGTGAGTGTCACTCAGGATGGAGCAGCAGGTTGAATAGGATGCACAGAATTTTCGATGGCCCGTAGTCAGACCTGAAGAACTGGAGAGATGTTAAAGCAGTAACAGGTTCTGTTCAGAGAAATGGAAACTGCTTGATAATAACAGAACATATGGAGCAGCAGATGACAGCCTCATGATCCTGGTCAAACCACAGGTACAGCACTTCCACCCAGTACCTTAAAGGAAACCTCTCACCCAAACACCATTTATTTACATAAAAGAAGCAGTTTGTTAAAAAGCATTGACCTTGAAGATCACGATACCCCATTTTCTCCCGCATAGCCCTGCATTCATGGATCTGGGTTGTAGGACAAGATAACTCTGCTGTGTGCTTATTTTAATTCTCTAAGCAAGGTTCAGTAGAACGTCAAAGGTCCAAAGAAGAGCACAACTTTGTTCAGTGCCTTGAGGGTGTGTGTGCTGTAGGCAGTTCATGCCCAAGAACACCTCCAAAAGTATATTGTACACACTCCAAACAGTGTAATTTCTGCAATTGTGCTTCAGAGGTATTTAGAAATTTGCAAACTAGCAGCTGCAATTTAGAAATTTACCATGGAATGCTTGAGAAAAATAACTTTAACTTGGTAAGTGTGTGCATACAGCACTGCAATTTGACTTTTACTGCACCAGCTCAGCGAGAGCTTGTCTAAAAGCATCAGCTGTCAGAAAGCATCATTAAAACAATTATAGTCAGGAGCAGAAATGGAGAATAAAAATGTGTCTTTAAAACAGGCTAGTCAGGATGATACTGGCAGTTTCATATTGAGTGTAAGAGACAGGCTCAACACTGTGCTGGTTAAAACTCAGGAGTACAGCCTCATTGGAAAACAATCATGCAGCTTCTCACTGCGTTGACCTCCTCGGCTGTTTTGCCTTTTTGCAACATTATCAAAACCAAACATTACTTCTTGCCTGGAAGTGCATGCTGACTGCAGAGCACAGCACTGACATATGGAATTATGCCTCCCTTCTTGTTTTATGGCTTCACTGTGTTGTTGTTTGCCTGTTAATGCCATCAGGGCAGCCACAATAAACCACAGGCGACTCAGAAGAAGCGGAGCATGCTCAGCATTTCTGAAAAGAGCAGCTCTGTACTTCGGCACTTCTTAGAGATCATCCTGAGACAAACAGACTACAGGCCAGCAGGGATTCCCACACTCAGCAACCCTGTGAAAAGAGGATTTACGGTTGGTGAATGTGGGAAGCACAGAAATTAAAAAATACACTGGGAGCTCTTGCTTCGTGCTGCCTTGATATTTGCTTTGCTTCCACTTCACTGAAGTCACATCAGAGAAATACAGAAAAATACTTTTTTTTACTCAAGGAAAAGTTCTGTTGTTCTTCAAAGTCCTCGGGGGAAAAAAATAAATAAATTAGGATGCACTGAAGTAAGTGTTGAGAATCACAGGGCTTTCCAAAGCCTTCCTCTCACCCAGACACTGTCAAGACATGCGTACGCACTGCTGGTCACTGGAAATTTGGGTGAAAACATCTTAGCTGGATGATTTCTATTCTGGTATTTTGGCAGAAGCCCACTCGCCAAATTCTGTATCAGTGATAGAGAATAAAACATAACATCCCAGAATCAATATGTGATAGATAACACTCCTCAAGTCAGGTGGGCAGTGAGATTTTCACTGGAAAGAGTGGCAGAAGGAAGCATTTTTCATTTCAAAACTGAGTTTAATAAGCACCAGATGGACCCTAACATTTTGTCAGAGGATCTTTTGGACAGAGCAAGTGCAACACTGCTTTTCACTCTTTTTCTTTGTTTTCCTGTCCATTTTGCTGTAAAATTGATGTAAAAGAAATTGCAATGAATGAGGCAGGATGCAATTCCAAACAATTACAGATCACACAATACATGAAAGTAACAAAATTTTCTGCCTTGATTGTGAGGCCCTTTGGCTGGATATGAATCTCCAATGACACTTCTGGGAGCAGCACACCAGATTATGTCAAGCATTAGGGGGAAAAAAAATGAGATTCATGATGTCTGTCCAGGCTGAGTCATTTCCTCTCACTTTGCCTGCAGTGAGAAACTGGTGCTTATCATAAATCACAGATCTAAATTCTTACGAGAGAGGAATTAATTTCAGTAATGGAAACCCTCTGTGGCAATAACCTTCCTCCATTCTCTCTCTTCTTGGGATCTGTGGGGAGGCCTCAATGATGTCTCTTAAGCAGATACTTAGCTATATTTTAAGAATCCCATAAAAGATGCTTGGAGATGAAACTTCAAAACTAAACTTAAGAAACTGAAGGGAAAAATCTTCACTAATGAAAGTCCCAGATATCAAGGTGTCGGTGTCAGTCATGTCAGTGAAATGGGTTTGCTTCACCCCTGCTGAAGTCTTAGCAAATTTTTCATAGGTAACAAAATGCTGTGATTTTTGTAATGTGGTTGACTTAAAGCGTAGGATATATTAAAGGTTCATGGAATACTCTGATGAGCTATAGCTGTGCCACTTCTGAAGATACACTGGTGAAAGACATTCTGAGTGAAAACGATCTCTCCTATGTATTATTTCAGGTAATTGGTCTTTAAGAAAGAACTTACAGTCAAAAGGCTTTTCTCCTGATTTAACTGGCAGCTTGATATAGAAACATTCTAGACACTCCAGCACATGTTCAGCTTCGCCTCATGGAAAACTGCAACTGGAAAGCTCAGTGGGTGAGAAGCAGGGCTGAGGTAAGCTATGAGGAAAGTCTAGCAACTGGGATTTGGAAGGCTTCTGTCCTGGTGATTGGAGCAGTTTTGGGAAAGGTGCCTCATGGAGGCTTAGCTTACTACCAAACCATGACTACTTTCCATGTAAATCCGCAATGCTCTTGATACACTGGGTCTGCAAGACTTGGGAAGAAGAAATAGGGCTGTTGGTATCGTTCTTGCAGACATCCAGAGTAGGAACACATCTGGTGATGGATACAGCTAGATTTCTAGCTCAGCCAGAAGACACAAGATGGAAAGGTGCTGTGTTCCTGTGTGGTGCACTCGGAATAAGTCTGCTCACGTTGTTATGCAACAGCACAGTGCTCCAAGGCCTTCTCATTCTACTACTGTGGAAGGGAAAAACATGGATCACTGTGAAGGAGTGAAATCTGCTCGATTCTAAGATCATGTTTCAGAAGAAGAATGTAAGGAAAGGGTGATAAACCCTCAGAAAGCAAAGAATTCACTGATTTTGCAGAGTCTCTGAGAGAGCTGGTGATGGAACTGTCCATCCACTGGAACGTGTATCTCACTGCCTGCATGATACAAACACCCAGTTATTTATGTTGTCTCAGTCAATTGCACGTGCCGAAGCTGATCAACAGAATTGAATTGTAGGGTTAACTCACAAATGCAATTTGTGCAGGCTTTTAAAAGCCAAGAAACTCTGAATTCAGGCTGAGCTCTGTTCAAAAGGCACAGAATTTACTGCTACGTAGCAGGTGTTGCTTGTATGCAAAGACTTATTAAAAGAATCCTTTGAATTTAGAATAGTATAGGACTTGGACATTGTGTTTTTATGCTCTACTGCCCTTCAATTATTTTTATAGGTGTTATAAGACTTTATCCAGCACTTTGAAGCAGTTTGTTTGAGCATAATTTAGTGACAAACACACCTGTGAGTTACGGTTACAATGCTGCTCACTGTATCACCAATTATCCTGCTTTACACATCACAAAATTGCCCCCTAAAAAGATGCAATTAACATAATTAGTTCTTATCCATGTAATTCTACATACCTGGTAAATTAACTAAGGTTCCATGCAGCTCACCGTGGATCTAACTTGCCCCACAAACACAACTCAGCATGCCTTTTGCACATTTTTATAACAAATCACACCTTTTTGTCAAGACACCTTCTCTTTCAGGAATCATACAATGAAACCAAGGGAAGAAAAAGAAAAACATTTTTTTTTCCTGTTTTCACTGCACAACAATCTCCATCAGCAATGCAGGTTGGTACGTTTTAAAAAAGACACTCAATCCTGTAACACTACCTTTCTTGTCAAAGCATGTCAAGGCAGCCGTGCAATGGCTGCAGTCACTTCTCTTCTTTCACCCTCCTACCTTTCCGACATGTCTTGCTGCTGCATAAAGTCCTTGCATCTCGCATGAGGCCGTTTGTGCACAGCCAGTGCTTATCTTCCCATCTTTTCCCCTGCACAGGTGGCAGTTCAGCACCCTCTGAGGATTGGTGCCCTGCTGGGGTCCGGGTTGGGGCCGTATGGATTCAATGTCTCCAGGGAAACACTGTCACCTCGCAACGCAGTCACGTTAGGAGCAGTTGTTACCGATCTCTTAAGCACACCAAACAAACTCCTGTACTGATCTCGTGGCTGTCACTGAGCCGTCTGCCTTTCCAGAAGGAGGCTGAAAGCAGCAGGGGATCCCTGTCACATCACCATCCAGCTGAATCTCAGGGATGCTCACTCCACAATTTCACCTGTCTGAATCACCTTCACATTTTTGCCCATTAGCTTGCCTTTGCATAAATGGTCCCCTCCTTCACTCACAGCTGTCCCACAGTTAAGCAATGCAAGAACTCTGGATGAAAACAAAATAGCTACTTAGAGAGTCTCACACTTTATGTGACATTCCTTAAAGGTCTTTATGAGCATCTCTCCTCACCGATGAATGCCTTCGCACCACTTGAACACGCTTGGCCTTTTTATACACCATCTTCCAACGCTACCTTCTTTGAGTTGAGTCTGCGTCTGAGAATGAAAACGAAACACTTCTCCTTAGGGGAACTTGCAGATCAGTGCTGGGTTTATTTTTATATTATGTTTTCATTAAAGCTTTAAAGCTACAGGTCCTTTGAATAAGTTGAGCGAAGCTATTCAACTTGAAACGTGTTTGATATAATGTCCCTTTGGTTCCCACAGGCCAAGAGGAGATGCTTGCAGCGTGCCACTGATGGAATTGCAGCAGCTCAGTATTGTTATGGACGTTGACTAGTCCCTGCTGAAGTTTACTGATGGCTTTTTGACTCTAACAGTGGTTACAGGAACCAAGTTTCACTGCTGTGCGGTATAAGGTTGTAATAGAGCAGTCCATCATGCCCTATTGATCTGCAAGTGCATTTCCCACACTGCAGACATAGCTTTTTCCTCACTTGAGCTCCTAGCCATCCTACTGCAAGGAGAGGAGATAAATAGACCAGGATCAATGTGAAAAAAATTACACAGTAAACTCCTTCGCCCATGGATATTCAACAGGAAATACCGTATAATCACAGACCTCTATGGCTGCCTTCCCACCTTGCAATTTCCTCCACAGAAAACATACCTCCTGTTCTCCTTTTCCTTCAGAACTCTCTTTCCTCTTCTCTTTTGTCATTATAAAGTTCCCAAACATTAGATTGTCAATTAATTATCCACAATTTAACAAAATAACCATTCCACACAGGTTTCACTAAAGATTTAGATTGTAGGCAGTTTACTATAGGGTGGGCAGGGGACAGGATATGGAGAGTTGCCTCAGGTCACTTTAAGCACATCTTTTCTCTACCTGCCCAGAATAGAAATTAATATTTCATTTTTAAATTAAACAAGACAGTAATTTGGGGCCTCCTTACTTAACATTTTTTCTCTCTCTATAAAATGAAAGGCATTAGTCCACATCACACTCTAATGGGATTTAGAACTTCTATGGCAAATGCTTTCCTCACAAAGCATAGGAAAAATAGCTGTGCTATTTCACTGAAATGACACATGTAAGTTGGTGTCAGCACTTCCATCGTAAACACTGCTTTTTACAGATCCCTACAACCTGTGCATAAAAATGAACTTCTGCCTAGAAACGCACATCCCTGCAAGAAAGACATAGCTTTTCCCACTTTGTCCAACTCTGACAGTAATTTTGTTCTTAAAGTGGCTGAGTGGGGCAAACACACAGCGTGCAGCCACACGTCTCTCCTACCTGCACGTGACTGATCAGACTCCTCTCTGCATGTCCTACAGATCCAGCTGGTGCTCTGCTGAAATATGTATGAGCTGCTCAGAACCTGTCCCCTCCTGAGACCTGATTAATGACAGAAACAACTCAAAATTATCATGGCTGCTGTAGGCCACGAGAAGCCTTGTTGTGCTGGGTGCCACAGAAGGCAGCAAACAGAGTTTGCTCCAGTGAGTTTGTAGTCTAATTGAACGGAGCAGACAGACAAAGAGTCAGGGAAAAGCAATAAGATCATCCTACTTGCTTTCATACAGCAGTAACTGAAACGCTCAGACTATGAAATCCTGGCACTGTGGTAAACAACAGCAAAAATTCTGCTTATGCAATGGATCAGCATCGATGCATGATCACAGAGACCAATTTCCTTAAGATCAGACCAGAGGAGCCACCTGGCTTTAAAGCCCGGGCACTTAAACTGCTGACTTTTTCTGATCTGAAATTACGTTAATAGTCTGTACAGAATTTACTTAAGTGACATTGCTTCATTATAACATTTTTGATGGAGGGGTACCACACCACTTCCTAGACATGATTTCACATAAATCTCTTAATTTACTTAGTGTTGTGATTCACCAGCAAAATCGGATCTAAAAGTTTAATACTATTATACATACGGTAGAAAGTTAAATTTCTATTACTGATCTTTCCTGGCCTGACTATGTCCAGGAATCTATGGTATTCGTGCTGGATGAGTCACTTTGAGGGAATTTCTTTGAACCTTTAATTAGTATAATCTGAATGGATGCTCGTAGGAAGCACTAGAAAGGGAAAATAATATTAAATGTATGTATGCTCATCTGTGCTGCTGCACATAAGCAGGCATACTTGAATAAACTATCTGGTTATTTCGTCGGGTTACCTAGGCAACAAGTTTCTTTTTGTCCTGCCCACTTGGGATTCCAGCAAACTGTTTCACTCCCAGTGATAACTTGGAGAGCACTTACAGGGAAAAGCCAAGAAAAGCAAAATAAAGCCTCGAATGGGAGAAGCACAGCTAGTGAAATGTTTCATCGGGGTTACTGGACAGAAAGGAATCAACAACTAACTGCATAAATAATTGAAGTGAAAACAATATGTGCCTGTTTTTCTAAGGTGTTATAAAGCCATGAATTCCAAGAGAGTTGGAGAGGCTGTAACCAAGCAACACTACTGAAACTTGGTCCTCTCTTCTGGAAAAACAAAGAGCTTGTAAGCCACAGTGACAACATCTGGCAGAAAGATTGAGTTTTCTCCCTCATTTTATGGCTTTTGGATCATAGAAAGACATGCTTATGGAATGAAGAATGGCATTTTTATTTGGTTTTAGGGGAGACTTTAGGGGAATTGGACTTCACTCATAAACCGTCAGTCAAAAACTTCTGGATGAAGTTGACTTTTTCTGACATTAAAGAAAGATCATGTCTAAGTAACGTGTTGAGATGTATATATATATTTTTCTTCTCAGAACTTTCTTGCCTCCTTTTGCATTTGGCAACTTTATGAAAGAGGAAACAAAATCAGACCCCGAGTGAAGTCAGTGGCATGCAATACTTCGTTTAAGCATAACGATTTCTCTCATTATATTTCTCACTGAGAGAAGGTATATTTCCACTTTCACCTCAAAACACAGCTTTTTATAATGAACAAAGTCATTTCATCCCTAACCCACAGGTGTACATAAGCATATGATCAACCTTTTAGCCCCTAAAAGTATTGCCGCTGAATTCAGCGGAGGTAGAGTCAAACCTGCATGTGCATACAGGGAAAACAAAAAAATAGTATCTGTCAGATTTTTTTACAAGAGACTGAACCAAGGACTCTTTTATGGAGGCCATAGTTTAGAGCTTATTGAAATAAATAGGCAAATACCATCCATTTTAATGAGCTTTCTGTCAGCCTTGACTTGTCCAAATGCTATTTCCATCTCATTCTCACAAATTGAAACATCATATCCAAAGCTGACAAAACGATATCAGACATATGATGAAGTCACCCAGAGATGAAAACTCTGATAAGAGCAGGACAGTTGTCTCCATCCACATCTCTGTCAGGAACCTCACCTTTCTCCTTTTCACATGTTAATTGTTAATATGGAATACAACATTCATTAAGCGCCTCCTAAGTTTACTGAATGGGACTTTCATCAGGTAATTTTAATCATATGAAAATCATTCTAAATTAATTTTGATAAGCAATTTCCTGTTGCACTCTTGTAAGCTTCCTTTTGCACATTGTCACTTTAAGCAGCGTCTCTGGTTATTCTCCTGCCTAACTTCCTTCATTGCAGATGCCACAAAGCCTCCATAAATTGTTGTATTTATTTATGTTACTGCTGCCAATTGCTGAAGAGTTATGGTTTTTGTTGTTGTTGGTCTTGGTTTTTTTTACATTTGCTTTTTGTGGAGAATTGATCACTCGAATTAAAATGAAAAAATTGTTTTACTTCACTCATCAAAAACGTCACAGAACACAGATCACAGGTAATACTGGAAATACTTAGAGGAGTCACTAAACGACTTCTTTATAAAACTGGGTATATGAAGTTATCATGTGTTAAACACTTAGGATAAATAGACATGATCTTGTTAAATATAGAATGGGAATATTACTCATAACACATCTGACTTATTCAGTCTGGCATCATCAATGCCAGTGGCTCCCAAGCTGTTCATACTACCCAGCCTGATTTTTGCACCTTTCCCTCCCTTCCTCCCCAGTAATTCCTGCCTGCCATGAACATCTGTTTTATACATACAGTGAATATGTTTAGTTCTGTGCATGCATGCACAGACTACAGAACTCCACCTGCACAGCCAATCCATTCTATATGTGCATATCTACAGATATGTAAATACAAACATCACTGAATTGCAGAGGAAATGTACTTTAACACATACCTGATCTCTTTCACAGACCCATCCCTCCTTTCGTTTCAATAACAGTATTTTCTTCAGTACTACAGTTCTCATTCATGTTACTGTTTGTGGGATGAGATGCAAACAACCACCTAGCAATACATATGTGAAGAACAGACTGAAAGAACAGAAAAGCAATGTAGTTCAGTGGCATAAATAATTTGACTGTTTAAAATTCAGAGATATGTCTTTGTAGCAACAGAACTGAGATCTATGAACGGGTATGCACAGGCAGAACTTGTTCCTGATATCTCTGATTTTATTAATCTGTATTCTTTTCCTATCTTATCTTTAAAAAAAATACACTTCAATTGACAGCCTTGCTATTCATTATCCTTGCAGGATGTAAAGATGTTTGCTAGTTGAAAACAGAGCCTCCAACAATCATAGAGAAAAGAAGAGTGAAGCACTCTGAGAACCCCCTTCCATTTTTGTTGAAGATGCATCATTCACACAACTTTTCTCAGGAAACATAAATAATTTGTTCCCAATTGCTTTCAGCTTGAAAAAATGGGAGCCTTGTGATAGAAGCAAGGAGAAAAGGCACTATTTCCCTTAGTGCTTCTTCTATTGGAAGAACATGGAGATATTCTATCTAGAAATGGACATATCCTGCCAAAATAAATGAAATTCAATGAAAACATGTTGCTGGTAAAAGTCAGAACACGCTTCTAGTATCACATTGTCATAAACACTTCACAAAGGTGCAAGAAATTTGGAACGGAAGGAAAATATGCACGTCCTGAGGGCTATGCTACCTTCTTTCAGCAGCAGAGGCACATAAGCATTCTTTGGTCTGATTTTCCGATGCTTTGTCCTTCGGATATGCATTTGTACCTGCTGCTATGCAGGTGTGAGTGCCAGCCTCACCAAATGGTGAGAAAGTTTCTTTTCTCCTTAGCTTGCCCTGAGGAAAAGAGAGGGCTCTGTCTTCAGCAAGACACACGATGTGGTGGAGCTGCAGTTTAAGGCAAACACATCTTATTGTACCTTTTTATCCTTTCAGACCTCTAAGTTTTTGCAGTCAGACTGTGGAAGACCAGCAGCTGAGCTTCAGCAGTATTCTTTGTATGCTGCCTTTCCTGTTTTGTAGATGTACTGAATGCAAAACAAAACAAAACCCCCCAAAAAAGCAGCAAGACTGTGCTTGCTCTATAGCTAGCAATGCATGAAGCACTTATTTCTACAGCTGTGGAATTCATCCAGAACATTCATAATGGTGTTACAAAAGATGTGATTCAATGTGTGACATTTAGTGTGCTATTGTGTGACACCAAATGATTAATGCTCACAGCAAAACACTGGTTGGCTTAAGCAAACAAAATTAAATATTTCTTTATGATTATGGAAATCATGTTAGATAGCTGAGGGAAAAACAGCTGCTGCTCTCAAATGCTTCATATTTGTTGACTTGTTTTTAAATGCTTTGCTTGTTCACTGGATTCTCCTGCCACATACACCCACTGACACTTTGGCCCAAGAAGTGATTCAGTGATTCGGATGGCAGCTTGGGGCACAGTGGATAGCTGCATATCACTCTCCCTCTCGCTTTATTACCTGCAATTTACAGCACCGTATCAGTCCCATTTTCAGCCTTAGAAAGATACTGCAGGAGTTAAAAAAGGCAAAGATCCTAACCCACATACCAAACCAGCTGATTCTTCTCTTCCTGGCTGGCCCCAGGACATTGGACAAACTTTACATGCTGGTCATTCAGCACAGGGCTTATACTCTGCTCTGGCACCATTGTTCTCTGTGGAACAACTCACTTGGGCTGCAGTCAAGCAGAAGGACCAGAGAACTGTCCTGAATCTTATGTGTTTCCCAGCAGAGTACTGGAGCATCCAGTTGTGCACTGGAGCAAAACAAAGTAGTGCAAATCACCATGACCTCTCCCCTATCCTCCAGGGGAAGGAAATAAGATCTAGTCCTTTGCACACCTTTATCAGACTCAAATCAGTTACCCTCTGAGATCCCAGGCACAGGACCCTAAGGGAAGACAAAAGGAGCACCAGTAGCACAGGGGGAGTTGCAAGTACTACCTTTGTATCTTGGATCTTACCTGTAACACAGGTATAAATGTGTTTTCCCACACATTGAAAGCAACGCAATAACCTGTAAGGTAAATGCTAAAAAGAGGAATGAAATGAAGAATGTGATCTTCCGTTCCTCTACCATCAGTGTTAGGCAAAACTGAGTTCATGCTTGTGCAGGATTAGGGCAACAGCAGGATAACTCATCAGCAGCATTTCTGCCATACAACTGCATCTCACACAAAGGCTCACTGATTCCCCTCTATTGACATATGCTGGCTTCTACACATTTGTGTCAAATGCAAACATGTAAAATACATAAACTCCAAGTCATTTAAAAAAAGTTCAAAAAGTGACTTTAAATAATAAGCTGGACTTCACAGCACTGAAGGAGATACAAAGATAAAACATGTCTCCCACTTGGAAAAACCTCTGCTTATTGAGTCATCAAGACCCATTATATGGAATTAGCAGACTTTGATCCATCTTTCTCAAATGCTTTTCAGATTATCATGCTTGCAACGAAGGAGGGTGGAAAATGAGCTGCCAGCTGGTTAATGGTCTTCCTGAAAAATAGCCTTCTCTGTTGCTTTTTTGAAGTCACTTGTCAGGGAACTGTCATAATGTAATCTCTATTCTCATTCATTGAAGGAAGCATATTTTAAGTAATTGTTATCAAGGCTAAGGGAGCCCAAATTAACTAGTCCTAAAGCTACTTCTCAGGGCACTACAAATAAATCTACTGACAAATAGATGTATCTAGAAAACGCACACAAAGTAACACAGAAAGAGCATATGAAGGAGCTCCTCAAATGAGGGTTGTGACTCCTCTTCAGGGCTCCCTGTACTGATGATCTTTGCCCAACATGGTGAACACCAGTATTCCTTTATTGCACCAGGACTCTGCTATCATCTGTCTGCTTCAATTTAACTTGAATTCTATGAGCAATGGCTCTTGGAATAAGAATGCAATGCCAAGAATCCCAAGGCTAAAAAAGATAGATTTACTCTAGAAATCAGTGATCAAGAAGTGGGAGAAAGTTCAACAGAATATTCAACAGAATAGTTGTTTCTCTTCCAATTATTAATCTCATGCACCTGTATCTAATTATGTCCTCAAACATACAAGCAACTCATGGCTTTTGCCAAAATCTACATACAAGCAATCCTTATTCAGGACACTCAGCTCCTCAGTATTCCCCTAGGATTACTGCCCTACAAGGAAGTACTTCCTGGCTTCTTAGGATAGAGTGACATCTTGTGGTTTCTTCTGCCCATCATTGAGAAATTAGCCACAGAAGTGTTAACTTTTTCTGTTTCTGGTATAACACTAAGATCTTGAGTGATCTCTACTCAGTCATACTCTACTCAGTCCCATAGAAGTCCAGCTTCATGCTTGGGCATTTCTGTAACAATGTGGTAGGGTGAATCACACTCAAAATACAAAATATGTTCCTTACTGTAACTCAACTACAGACTTTGAAATTACATTAAATAAAAAGCACTTCACATCTAACAAAACCACAGCCACAAGCAGACTGGCTTAGTCTTGCTTCCATTAAGAAGTACAGGTATATCTGCTCTATGCAGAAAGTTTGCCATTTTCAATACCATTCCAGTTTCTGTGAACCCGGGTGAGCAGTTGTGTTTTGGCTTGCTTTTGAATATCTAACAAGTACTTCAATCAAGACTCTGCAAAGACAGTGAAAACCATTGCTTGGAAGAACACAAATTTTGTTGCATAGAATATGTCAAGTTTTTGTTTGAATGAAGTGCTAATCCAGAAAAATGTTAGCTGCTCAAGATCCCACACTTTAATGACCTCATCACTTAAGTTAGTCAGCTTCAAGTCACAGCATCACTACTAAAAGGATTAGCAAGTACTTTCTCCAACTGAAGCTCTGAAAAGCGTTTCCGGCAGCACTCCAAGGGATGAATGCAGGATGGAGAGAAGATGACAGCACTACAGAACTGCATCTTGTGCTTGAACTGTCCGCATCACAGAAGGATTTCAGTAGACACATCATTGGTCACTTACACAGCACAACCATAGTGTTTCAGAATTTATTTTCTGATATAGCGCCCAACACAAAATACAAAGTTTTTTTTGAAGGACTACACACCTAAACTCACATATGGGACACTAATAAATTCCCCTTACCATAAAAACAGTAAGGCAAAAAGAATTGCTGCTAGTTCTGTCTCAGAAGCAATAGCATCTTTAAAAGAATGTACAAAATCTAGATTAAAAACAATGGAATGTTATGTATCTCAATCAGCTGGTAATATGTAAGATAGCAATGAAAAACAGTATTGTTTGAGAGCTGCTTTCTCTGTGGCATACAACAAATATCATAATTTGGTAATAAACCCATTCACATTACCAAAAACAGATTTCACTTTCAAAAAAACCAGGAAATAACTATTTTGTTAGAACTAGGCAAATATGAAATGAAATAGCTACTGTTTGCATTTCTCCTTCTGCTTGCTTTCTAATATGCCCATTGAGGCAATTCTCAGAGTCAGACTTGGCACAGGAAGCTGCCTCATTCCAATCAGTACCTACATTCAGACTAACTGTGCTCTACATGCACTTGCCTGATATCCTTCTGACTGGCAGTTGTCCATCCATAATTCCACAGCTTTAGTTCAAGTCTATCTTCAAAGTCTTTCCCTTGGTAAGGAGCACCTACACTGCAAGAAACTAGTGTAAAGACAAAATAGCCCAGGAAGTACTTCTAGTGAACTAGGAATAAACTTAATTGAGAGTTTACTGCTTTTCTCTCATCTTTCTACATCAATAGCACCTCAAAAATTGGCTAAGAAGTGTGTAACAGCATGAAACTTGGGCTCTTGATAAGGTTAAAAAATAGAAGATCCTTGGCATACATGTTACTTTTAGATGCATTAAATGATTGTGTAAATCACTTGAACATGTAGAGCCAGCCCTTCTGTAACCATAACAAAGGAGCTGGATTTACCTACACTGAGGCTAGTTCTCCATTTTGGAGAAAGCAGTCCTGCTTCTTCTTTGGAGGCAAGGGGAATACTAAGCATAATATATTTTTTTTGACTGTACAAATACTAAGATTACAGTTTAAATTTCAATACAAAAAAAATCTCAAAATCAAGACTAATCTACACTATGGGTAACAGAAAACAACAAAGTACTTGAAGTACTACTAAAGAGCTTCATTTTTCCTCTGTGCAACAGCTCTAAACAGTTCAAGGAGGCAAGGCTTGTATGTGCTCAAATGCCCTTTCTCTACAGCAGTTTTAACCAGACTCTACAGAGTTCATTTGTCACTTTGTAGTCAATCCTGTAAGATTTGCACCAGCAGAATAAAAGAGTGAACAATGAGTCAAAACTGGCAAGTTCTCTTTGCATGAATAGCTTTGTTTGCAGTATCTAGTTTGTTTTGAACTGAATACAAACTAGAGAAGCCCTTTAGTAGAAGTTACAATTAGCCAATATATTATTTGTTCCCATGGAATGGGAAAGACAAAACTTCTACTGACTCTATTCCCACTTATGCAGAAGTCTGCATTTATGATCTGTTTCAAGAGTTCCTCCACCCTTTTTTCCTGTTCTTACCTTATTAATAACTTCTCTTCATCTTACATTTTGCACAGTGAGGGATGAAATCATATGCCTGCCTGGTGATAACTTAAAATGGAAATTACAATTAATTCACAGGGTAACATTTACTTCTGGTATATCATACTCCTCTGTTAATACTCAATGAAAAGTTTGGGAGCACAAAGGACTGTTCCTTTAGACACTTATGAACCACACATCTTTAGACAGTGAAAATTAAGAAAATAAATGAATGTTTATGTATTTTACTTTAGTATCACTCTAAATCACTGAAGGGAGATACTGTAAAGCTCAGGTTAAAGTAGAACAACTACTTTTGGGGAGAAAAATATTCACACAATGTGACTGTTCAACTATTTTAATTTGGACATACACAGCTATTCTACACTGACTAGCTTGGAATATTCATGCGATCAGATTTTATTGGTACCAACACTTACGGAGGGTGAATCGCAGAGTTGCATGCAGGAGCATTCATAAAAGCAGCATTTTAGAATCACATGTTGGAGTTTACACAGTCAACCACAGTTCTCAGATAGAATCCATAAGGCTTAGTTTCTTCCATTAACTTTGAGACAGCACATCGCAGTCTGTTTACTATTACAAGATTACATTTTCCAGATGTAGATCAACTATAAATCATGAAGGTTTGTCATTTGATTACTCAGCTGAACACATTCTGCTCCTGTCTCATCGATCCAGTCAGTCTTAGCACTGTAAACAATTCAGGACTTATGGATTTGCAAGATTTTTACTTTACAATTCACTAGAACAAGAAAGAGTTGTTGACATGTACACAATTTTATTTTAAGGACACAGCAATCACAACAACAAAAACAGAACCATTATTTTTAATACTGTGAACTTTTCCTCTGGAAACTGACTTGCACATAGATCTGAAAGCATTTTAAACAATATCTTGGGAGGGGGAAACACGGCAAACCTTAAATATATTAACTTCAAACTTGATGTGCTTCTTTCCTCATTTTGGTAGCTGGCAGTAGTTAAAGCTCTTCAAAGTCATGGCCACTTGTATTCATTGCTTCGGGGTGCATTACCCTCCCCATGAATAACAAAGTACCTGAGCAAAAGGGAGGCAGGAAGGCAAGATGTCAGAACGAAAAAGTAAAGCCAAAGTTAAAAGATGGTGAGTACTGAGTTCTTGGCCATGTGGGAATTCATGTTAAGATTTCGGCACCCATGAAATCGTATGGATCAGTAACAAGAGAATAAGGACTTTGTATTCTGAACTGATATGGTACACAGACAAGAACAGAGGACACTGTCTGCATTTCAGTATCCTTTGTCTTATTCTAAAGGCTTGATTCAAAACCCACAACAAATCAAAGCAGAGGTTTACTTTAAATCCAACAGTTCTGGTGAAGGCTCATGGAAATACTACCACTGACATAGTCAGTGCTCTCTAAACTGGGAAGGGGTTTCTAAGCATTGCAGCTAACTTAACTGAAGTCAGACCTTAACTGAACCAGACTTTCTTGATCACTTGACACTTTCACCAGCCTGAATTAGTGAATAACATTCCTCACAGAATTAAAAGCAAGCATTAAGAGCCACTGTTCCAATTGGAGATTATTACACTATGTAACTTAGAACAAGGAATTCTCTACATACTACTCTCCAAGGTATCTAATCATCCCTTATAGTCTTCATGTTTATGTATTTCTATAACTGTTGAAAGTAGTAACCAATCACAAGCACTTAGGATATGCTAGTGAATAAGCATAACCTTTACAATTTTCCATCACCTGTTTGTAGAACAGTTCAGATGGTAGAACACAGAACCACGTGATGCTCCGTGGCTGCATAATAATGTTTTGTAACCCAGCCACATCCACATCATTAAGACAAATATGAAACTAAGGAATTACTTAATCATTACCCATTTTGCAAGTGCTGTTCTCATCTCTTGCCTGCCACAGAAGACTTCAAGAGTACAACAGAATTATTCATAGCTGTAATATCTGTCCATTACGCAAATCACTTGGTACTGGGAACACAGCTTATTGGTCTCACTACAAGTGCCAAGTGATTATGGAGTGCAATCATTACTCCCCTGAATGAGCATAACACTACACTTTGATATAGGAGAGATTTCTTTCTCAAGTTCTTCAATCACAGAATGAGTACTATTCAGGATTGCCAGATTTTGGTGTCTTCTTTGAAGAAGCATTACAGGGACATAGGGTCAAGCCTTCCAACATTTATTTCAAGACAAAGCAAGGAAAGTTAATAACATGAAGAGAATTTGTTCAAAATATGCCATTTTCTATCATACCTGACAATGCATAGTGCAAAGCGTGGAAGAGTGAAAGTCTTACCTGTTCTTCTGTTTCTGACCAGGAAGAAGAAAGGATGATCAACTATAACTTGGGGATACAGTACTGCCATTCTGCTAATGGCAATCATTCCTGAAGGATAAAGAACAGGAAGCTTAAACATTACTACACATTCTCTCCTGATCTTAAAGAAAAATACTTGAAGCTCATGAGCAATCACTCAAAAAGTCCTACGCTCCACTTAAGGTAACCACGAAATAGCATGAGCAGTCTAACCAAAAATGAAAGGCCTACACAGGAATGGCTCATTTATGCATTAAGAATAATTAAAAAGTAAGTAAAAATGGAGTGGTACAACATCCTGGACTGAGGAAGCAGCTTATAAGATGCAGAACCTTAAGAGGAATTATGAATTCTGCTTCCCTGTAGAAATAAGATGCATTATGTTGGACAGTGCTGCTGATTTCTTTTAACAGCTTAAAGCCTACATTTGATAGGAAAAGGTAACCCTTAAAAGATACAGAGTATGAAATAATTAAATGGGCTGATGTTGCAGCTTTTAGCTTCACTTCAGTCTTTAAAACAACAGAAGTTAAAGGTAAAATTAAATAGGAGACCAGTAGGATTGGGCTCTTCATTATTTTTTATTTAGCAACATATGGATTTCTCCAGGGCATTATTTCCCAGTGTTTCATTTCGTTTTAGAGTTTCACTGCACTGACAATAAAAAACTCACGCACGCTAGCAACCCCTGTCCATATTAATGTTACAATCCAAGCTAGTTACTGATATTTATGAGCAAGGAAGTCATTTATCCTTTTCCTACAGTACAAGCAAGTAGAAATCAGCTAATGATAGAAAACAACTTATTCTCAGGAAAAATATGTGATGATAACAAGGTAACTCAGGTTTTTCCATTTATCACTTCCAATCTTGCTTCTGTAAACAAGCTTATTAAAATGTAATTGCAGCAACTCTGCTCCTAACCATACAAGTTCAAATGCTTTTGACTATTCTCAAATAGTGTATCAAAATTCAGGAGTGCTTAAGCTCTAGGAAGAACAAACCACAGCTTGTACCTGCATGACACTCAAAAGCAAAATGGGAAAGATTTTCCATAGGATCCTCAAGAGTCTGTGAAACACCACGTAAAGAAGTGTTAAAAAAGTTTCTGTTCTGGAAACCAGTTTAGTTGCTGTGCTGCCTTCAAGCTACATATTATTTAGGCTCCTGGATTTTCAGCAAAACAGCTAAAATATTAATTAACATAGAACAACATTTGATTTCATTCTGTTTTCCAGTCAGGTACCTGAGGCAGCAGCAGCTTCTGATCCTTCCTCATTAACTTCTAGGAAAGCCTTATGAAGTGCCTTCGCAAGGTAAAGTTCTTTGTTATCTAAAGAAGAAAAATATATTTCAAACAGTCTACAGTCAAGTGAAACATTTAAGAAAACAGTCACATTGTCACAATTATCCACCTTCTATACCAAGTCAGAAAAGATAAGGGTTTCGTGCACAGGACTTGCACTAAAGTACAGTCTGCCAGTGCCTCTAATAGCACCAGTTACCATGATCAAGATTGTTCTTTACATACAGACATCACAGGCATTAGAATGGCATGGCACTATCTAGAGCATCAGTATAGCAGCCATTATCTACCTTCAGTTTCTTTTAAACATGTTTACCATGATAAAAATCAACACAGAACTGAGTTATTTTCAGTCTTGTTTTCCAATTTTCTTCCCTCATTTTCTAATTTAGGTCCAAGCCTACTCTTGCTTAAGTGAGAGGATGCTCCACTATTTTTCTTCATCTAAGAGATCAGACCTACTGGAGTAGTCAGCACCTTGCAAGAAGCAATACATAACGTCATTTAATCAGTTTGATTAAGTTTCATCAGTAAGATATAATGAGGATTAGATACACATTTATTGTACCTGCATAATGACAGACTACAACTAACAGTTAGAAAGGAATAAAAGCTCTCTCAACAGGAAGTTACCCAACCATGGAAATCTAATCTAAGCACCCCACTGAGACATCTATACATTTTTGCATTTTTAATCCTCGACAAAATTGTTCAATGCCAAAACTCCAGTTGAAGGCTGAGTAAGGAGGGAAAGCTTAGGACTTTTATAAACTGCTATCCACAGCTGCAGCCAGCAGTTCTAACACTAAAAAACCAAAGCCACAAGAGATAGTTTAGTATGCCTCTCCCCAGATCTCACTACTGCTACATACACTCAGAGCCAAGCTAGCTCTCATTAGTTCATCCACTAACCTTAAACCTCACCAGCAGAAGCCCTAAATGGATTCCCCCCTTTGTAACTATGTATAGTGAACTAAATACTAGAAATCCTAAGCATCAAACCCAAGCTTCCAGCAATGCTACTTTGAGAGCTAGGATGACATTTCCCCTGTTGTTCTCAAACTTGGGACATACAGAATCTATACACCTTGTAAGCTAAGTACAATTCCCACAGCTTTTGTCTCCCTTACTATTAACAAAACACCACCAGAAAACAACATTAACAGACAGCACTTGAGGTATTAGAGTGCTATTAAGAATAGATGGATAAACAGAATTATCAGGTGTTAAACAGTCATCCTCTAAAGCTCTCATTCTTATAAATACATTAAGACTCAAGTTTCCAAAAAAATATTTAGCAGCAAACCTAGGACGTGCAAGAACTCTTACAGAAGTTACAGAAGACACAAGAGGCCAGAAAGAGTGACAGACCCATGCAAATCTAATCCCAACTGCATTCCTTGCATCACACGCACTGACTTTGTAAACACGTCAGGTTGTCAGGGTTCCTGTTAAGTTTATTGGTCACTTCCACACATTTCTTCATTCCAGGTAGTTCCATTTTGCTATTTTTGCTTGAGACCATTTCAAAGCTCTATTGAGCATTTGAGTTAAAGATGACATAAGTTAACAAGAACTATGCAACTTTTATAGAAAAAATGCCATTTCAGAGCCTCTTACTTTTCCCTTAAGCACAATTCAATATTTAATAATAAAACTTCCCACTTATCCTAATCATGCCCTTCAATCATGATTTTTATCACAGTACTTCAAGCCTGCTCCTGCAACCTGTAATATCCACAGAAATACTCCTATTTTAATCCTGTATAGCATGGCATCATGTTACTCTGAAGTATGTTTCTAGGCAGAACACTCAGCACCTTAAGAGATCAGTCTCCATCTAATGAGCTTATTGACTACTATGAAATTAGGCCCTAACTCACCCGACACAAATATTACTAACATTTACCATCAGCTATAAAAATGAGCTAAGTTATAAATGTATTCTGGAGCTAAGTATAGAAAATAATATATTGTTGACAGGAATACAAAAAGTGCACCACCAAAGAAAAAATAACTCCAGCTATAGTACTGAAGCAACACTAATACAAAATAAGTCTCACAAATGAAAACTATGGTGCAACTTACTCTCAAGAGTAAAATATCCTCTCATTCAGCACACCTTATGTCCTAAATCAAGTTTACAGTCCACGGAGTGCATAGGAGTCTTTAGTCAATGTACTGTGGATAGTTTTAATTGTGCTGAAGTGATTTTTTAACCCCAATCACATCGCCTCAAACCATATCCAAATATGTCTGTGGTTAAGTTTTCCATGAGAGCGCACCTTTATTTGATTCCAATTTCTTCCCCTTCACTCTGATGGATATCTTTGTCCTTGGATAGTGAAAACAGCAATTTCACATATCAGTTTCCTTTTTCTAGACTATTTGTTTTATACTGCTGCTATTACATCCCTCCTTGAAGGGAGTTTGCTTTCATATGGGGGGCAGGGACGACACTAGGTGATTACATCCTTCTTAATTGTGCTTTGCAATTGTCACATGACTGAATAAATTCAATACCAAACAAATCATGTCTTTCCCTTCAGAAGGAGGAAGAAGATGAAGCTTACCTGAATATTTCCTATCATGTCATTTATTTTCTGGAAGAGTCTCTGAAATGATATCTAAGGAGATAATGTGTTTTGCTATTACTCAGGAAAGGCCCATGAAGATTTGGTATCAGAGTTTAGGCTTTCTGCAAGACTCTAGCCTAGATAGCCAATAATATGTACGTGTGGTATGAGGCTTATTTCTGATGTACATGACTCTGTTAGCCTCACATTTCATTTGTCACTACACTCCATATGCTTGCAAACGCCTACTCAGAGCTGCCAAATGGTTGCTCTGCAAGTCTCATTTTAAAGAAAAGCACACAGGTTTATTGGCTTTCCTAGCTTAGGTTGCCCCAGAAAAATTATACCTACCTCAGTCAAGACTGTGAAGAACTATTTACAGAGATGGTGCTCTTCCAATTACCAAACATTGTGAAATCAGTCATTAAAAACACTTCACAGCTCACTGAAAAATAATTCACCTTGAGCTTGAAAGCAGTTGCCTAGCATTCTACAACAGCAAAAGAGTATTACACATTTGAAAGAGAAGTTGACCTTTAGCACAGCAGTTTGAAACTAGCTGTAATTAGGTAGTATAAAGATGCTCAAACTGCAAGTTTGGGTAAGTTGTAAAATCCCAAACACTTGAGGATCTTACAAAATTTGTTCCTTACTAAGTTTCAAGTTTGATTATTTGAACAAGATAGAATTGGAGGTGGAAACATCTGCTCAAGTTTTTCTTTTCCCTGAAAGTGAGTCAAACACTCACAACCAGGTAGTCAAACAGGAACATCCTCCTACTCACCCGCACAAATTGACAGCTTCTGCAAGAGAGCTACATCTAAAGCAAGCATCCAGATGAATACCTTATCTTTGGTTGCTCACAATCCAGACATGTAGAGAGGTAAAACCAACTCATTCAGTTCAATTTTTCCAATTGAGTGTAAAAAGTAAACTAAAAAACTCCAATTCTCCAATTTCATTTGTATCCAGAGAACTCACAGTCTCAGCAAAGTCAACAGTCTGTGCCTGAATCTGATTGCAGGGTTAGGGCTGTTGAATCACAGAATGCTTTCATTGACAACAATCCAAAGTAAACAGCACAAAGAGAAGAGGAAGAGTTTTTCTTGAACAGAATTTCTCAAATCTCCTTGTTTTCTCCCTGAATTAGTAGTGTTCCAAAAAAGCTTCTCATTCAAATATCTGGATTTAAGTTTCCATAAAATAGCAAGTTACCTGAAGTGCTAACACCAAGCTGCATGCAAACTAATGGCCTCAGCTTCCTTGCTACCTGACACACTACTCGGGTATTTGCACAAGCAAGCTTTAATATTCCTTTATTATTTTTTGTTCCTTCTCTATTTTATGAGGCAAAAATTAGAAGCAGGAAAAAAGCCTGTATTTTAATTATCTGAAATTTTTATCTCCATAGCATGATGTTTTTCCACCAAAAACAGTACTTAAATATTTTCTTATTCTTAATTTATGAAATACCTGCTTCTTGGCAGCACATGCTCTCTTCTAACAACACTACAGTAAAACTGCTGAGTTTTCTAAATACACCACTTTATATTTAAAAAGCTTTTCTTTAAATGACAGTTAACTCACAGATGCAAAACATGACATTTTGATTTTGTACAGTACAATTGTCAAAAATATGAAACTTTGAAACAGTCAAATGGATTAAAACAAGCAAGTTCTAATCTTCTTACTAATCTCAGCTACAGAATTTTACTCAGCAATATTTAGGCATACTTCAAATAAAATGAAATAAGAACCAAACATCACCCCTGGGGTTCAACTTGCCCTATGCATTTTCCATTCTCCTTGATACTTTTCCTCAAGCAATCATTTTTCTGTGCATACAGAAGTTGTGGTAAAGCTTACTTTTCTTTGGAGCAGTGGAGAATTTGGAAATATTTTTCTTCAGAAAATTAAGGAAGCATTATTCAGGCATGCAAATTATCACATTAGCTGATTCCAGTTTTCCTTACAGCTTCACAGGAAAAGTAAAAACAGCAAAATAGGCTACATGATAACCTATGAACAATGCTTCTAACTTAACAAAAATGAAAATGACTTAATTCTGAATGCTTCAGCTGCAAATTTTATACTTCACTACTACTACCTTGAACAAGTTAGACCAACATGATTGCTTCCAGGAACAGACAATTAGGAACTATTTCCCATCAGCTAAGCAAGTGTCTGGCTGATTAGACAGCAACCCACAGAGCAGAAATGTACACAGAGCATAAGTATATAAGCATAAATTGCCAGAACATCAGTCATCCCACACTGGTAACATGTTTCTTGATAGAGAATATTCTGGTCTGTCACACCACAGGGTTAGGTAGACCATGCTAAATATACGGCTCATATGGTTACTTTTCTTACAAGAACTTGAGCAACAGCAACTCAGCTACCTCGTGACATTTCCACATATTTTAGGAGGTATTAAAAGCTTAAATAGCTCCTTTCCACCTGAATTGAAGTATTAAATGACACTTCAACTGCAGAATGAAACTGTTCACAATGTACTGAAATAGACAAGCAGCACACATTTTCATCTCAGAACTCTTTCCTGTTACACTTACATACAGAAAGCATCTGAGGAGATAACCAGTCATACAAGTATTTAATGCTGTTAATGCCATGAAGAAATGGCCTCTGGAGAAAAAAGATGACAACACCCTTGGTGTATAAATCATTTGCTATTAGGGCACCAAAGCCACACATTGCTCTAATCTGGATCTGCCTCTTGCACATTTTTAAGACCCAGTTCTGAAACTCACAATGACTTTTCCCTGGTCAAAAATACTCCCTCCCACTCCAATAGATTGTACACCCATCTCAGCTGCTCCTCCAGAGAACAACCCTGCATCACACAAAACATCCCAGAAGATCAGAAGTCAGCTAGTAGCTTTTATTTTTTTAAATGAAAAGGCATCAAGATCTTATTGGCTATACTCAAGAGGATGATTTTAGTACTCTCATCATATCTCCTCTTACCAGACATCGCAGTGAGGTCAGCACTACGGCTGAACACTTCTGTAATTCCAAGACCCTTCAGTACATCTTTCAGATCAATTTCTTGTTCTACTGTGAATCTGAAAAAAATGACAAAAAAGCAGAAAAACTAACCAGTGCAAGTAGCTCTTAGAGTATTTTTCTAGAGGATTAAAATTTCTAGGTAATGACAACTGAAATACTGAGATAATGTGAAACAGGAGATTCAGTAACAGTTGTATAGCATAGCAACATTTCCTGTGCTTACACTAGTTTATTTTTACAGTTGAAATGTTTTCTAATGCAGGAGGAATTAGAGGCTGCTGGTAGTATGCACAACCCCTGACCATAACTCTGCAGGTACAAGCCTTGACAGCTTGAAAAAAGATAATCTGAACATCAAAAGACAACTAGGTAAAAGTCAAGTGACACTTGCTCATTTATACAAACCACATTCATAATGATTTGTGATGGAATAGATATTAGTCATTATCCAGAGAAGAATTTTATGCAAGTTAAAATAAGATCTGGAGAGAGCTTGGGTCTGATAAATCACTGGCAGCATCAGAAGTGGTCACATATCCTGCCCAGTTGAATTCCAGTCTATGCCTGGAAGAAAACAGAACTGCTCCTTGTGATTCCACTGTTTTGGCAGTTCTTAAAAGAATCAGAGACTAAAGATTCACATACTGGAAGAAGTTTCTTATGTTCTGGTATGAAATGCAGCAGTATGGTAACATTCTTAGAAAAAATGAGAATGTTTTATAAAGTCATAGAACTCTCACAGTTGAAAGAAACATTTAAAAATTATCTAGCCCAACTTCCCTGCAATGAACAGGCACATCCACAGCTAGATTAGGTTGCTCAGAGCCTGGTCCAGCCCTGGTCTTGAAAGCCTCCAGCAACTGAGCATCCACCACATTTCTGGGCAACCTGTTCCAGTGCCTCACCACCACCACTATAAAAGACTTCCCTCTGTACACCCAACCTAAATCTACCCTGTTTTCCTTTACCTTAAGGAATGATTGTCTAAAACTATGACAATCCAGAACTTAAGGTTTGTATAAAGCTTCAAATGTAAAAATCGTTTTCTAGTTCACAGACTTAAGAGAAGAAAAAAAGACAGCTTCATCTTGCACAAGGCTGAGCAACAATTCTGAAATGCTGAGTCCCAAGGTGCTCAAGATCCACAAAATCAAGAGGATTTGAGTACACTTTCCAGTTATGGAGAAAAACTAACTACAGTCTAGTGTGACTCATCCCAAAGGCTATAATTTCAAGGCTTACTAAAAGTTCTGAGTGAGAAAAAGCAAGAAATGTCTGATTCTCAGTTTGGTTCTAATATATTACATTCTGCAGAGCAAGAAGCAAAGCAATGGCTCCATTTGAGAAACCAACAATTTCTTGTTTAGAAGACAGGGCTTAAGGATCTGAATCACAATTTCAGCCCAATAAGCAACCTATAATACAAAGCTGCCAGCTGACATCAATTCCAGCTTTTCAGATGGAATTTCAGCAAGGTTGTCCCGAGGTGCTTGCATAATTCAATAGCCTGAAAATAAAACAACAAGAAAATCCCACAGTACTGCTATTCTGACCAGGCAGATCAAGGCAGGTTATGGTTCTCCCCGGCAAGGTCCTTCTATGAGAGCTAAATATAGGCTGCAGATGCTGGCAACATGTGTATTGCAATAGTGCACTGCTTCGTTCCTCTTCTGTGACTGCATCTCAAGAACCATGAGGTCTGACTTCATCAAAAGGGGACTCAAAAGAATAGGGAAAAAGCTTGTTTTCTTGAGAGAAAGAAAACTTTCAGATAAAAGAAGGTTCTTTCAGCATTAAGTGAAGCAGGAAGGTCAGTGAAGAAAACCACGCATACTGAGATGGTCCTTCAAGGGAAGATCTGCAGACCGTAGCAATGTCATTAGGCAGGAGCTCCTCCTGTGTTCTTCAAATAAATTGTTAGAGAGTTTTTGTAAATTAGATTTGTGGTCTGTTTCAATTCTATGAAGAAATTGGATTAGAAAGTTGACCATTTTCACCTGGGTTAAACTGCAAACATTTGAAAATGAAAAAGTATAATTTAACAATTCAGTTCAAATTTCTCCTTTGCTATTAAGAAGAGTAATTTGCACACAGATCATGCAAACAGAAATTATCATGTTTGATTAACTCTGCTTTCAGCTAGTGTTCAGGCCCTATTACAGTTCAGAAAATGTTCACTCTATAATTTGATAGCATCTTTCAAGATATAAAAAATTAATTTTATTCCACTGCTGTTTTCAGTTTCTCAGTGGACAGAGCCTGCAGGCCACATTTCATAACATGCCTTCCTGAGTCACAGCATAAAATATTTATGAAGTTTTTATTTAGAGCATTGATAAAATTCTGCAGATCCCCTCTGAATCTCTAATGAAAATCCAACACCTTGGGAACATGCAATTAATCTTCCTAATTTTTATAAGGAAATTGCACTATTACTGTGAGGTATTTCAGGTCCATGAGAGAGAGCTGGAAAATGCTGAAGGTAATCAGAACCTATCCGTACCGGCTTTGCCTTTGCTTAACCTTAATTCAAAAAGCATTTACCAGTTTTCTGGAGGTTCTTAGATGAGAGTGACAGGCATGAAAACTAGCCTAAGGTAAGAACTGTTGGGTACAGAATAAATAAGTTATGTGACCACACAAAAACCCAGAGCCCCAGCTCAGCCATGAACTTGTCTGAATATTGGCTAGAGAGAACCCTGGAGTCATTCCTTTGGATTAAGAACAAACAAGCAAAATCCAAAACTGCCTGCATAAACTTACATCCAGTATCATTAATACAATTTCAAAAATACTCATGTATTTAACTTGATACTTCAACTTCCTAAATTCAGAAGCTTGGCTTTCTGAGATTCCCTATAATTGAGAGACCTCTGCATTCTGTGCATCTCATACATGGGAGAAAGAGATAGCAACCATCAGCATCTGATACAGACGTAGTGAAATACTGCTGTTATAAAAAGGAAGCTTAAGGGATGTAAGACACCTCATTTATTTTCTCAGTAATATCATGTAACATTTGTCTGTGAAAGCAGGAGAAATAGCCTATGAGAAACTTCTCTCCCTTCAAAGAATTTTTGCCCTGCTCCTTACACATGCAACATAACCCAAATTTCCCAATCACATGAAAACAAGAACCATTTCAGCGACTAGAAGGGTTTACTAAGGTTTGTTTTTCTGCTGCCTTGTGCTGTGGCTCAGCACCACAGGAAGTTCAGTAAATACACAAGCATGAGCTGCATCACTATATAAACAGTTTAATTAATGAAATCATTATGAATCCTTTGAAGATTGTTATGATTCAACATTAGTGACTTTTAGTAGTAAAAAAGTATAAGTACACAAGCATTTAGAGGCAGATGAAACAATTCCAGGGAAGGTAACAGTGCATCTGAGTAAATAAACCTCTGAGCATATACAACTGATGTCTACAAATAAACCACTTTTATTGCTCCTCTAATGAAAAGGAGTCCAACCCTTGTAACATCTACGAAAAAGGAGATATTGATTGAAATCACCTCTCACTCAACTATTTGTATCTACAAATACACACGCCATTAAAACTTTTTGAGTTAGAAACAAAGTAATCTAATTAGCACCCAAATCCCAAATGAAACATTTTGGCTTTGTTAACTCAAGCTTGAAATATTTGTATGGCTCCTATCTAAATGGGACTTAATCATAATGAGTTCTGCAAAAAAATGGGAGCCATCACTCAGAGAGGATATACTTCTGATGAAATTCCCCTTCCTGGAGCTTATTCCTGGAAAGGACACAAATGCAGTGTTCAGTTGTTGCTCAGACAGCTGCTATTATATACTAAACAGCCCCAGATCTTCTTGTCACAGCAGCCTTCATGTGAGTGCTATGGAACTATGGACTTGGCCAAGATGTTCAATTTCTACCTGTGCTGCTCTTCCAACTCAACTGAACACAGCCTTCCCCATTTATTGATGTGGCAGCATATTCTCACCTTGGTAAATAGACTTCGACTTTTTGCTTTTTCACAGAGTTAGCCCACTCGTTAATCAGTGAGGCTTTGACAAGTGGCTCCAATGTGACCAGTGGAACTTCCTGTCTGGAAAGAACGATCATCATACTAATTTCATCTCCTTCATACGGTATTTCTAGAACCTGGTAGATGCCACCTGCTTCATTAGAGCCATCACTGAACTCTCCTACAAGAAAAACAGGAAAAGGTTATTAGAATTATGTTCTTTCATTTTTACTAGAGATATGGGAAAGATATAGGTAATGATTACTATGTAGTGGAGTTAAAAGTGACCTGCTACTCTGCAAAAGGAAATTGTAGTTCCTTCATCATAGAATTTAAGCCTCACATCTTTTCCTAACCAAGGTAAGCTTATGCAATCTCTAGGTAATCATATTTTTGAACTTATTACCTAACTTCCATCTAGCTTCCATTTAGGCAGTGAAGTCTAGAACTTGTTAAAGCTAAGATCTTCATGGAAACAGATGGAGTTTTTTCTTTCAGAAAGTTTATTAGTGAGACAGTAAAATATTGCCAATAGTAGACACTGTGGAATCCATTTCGAGTTCAAGCTCAAGACAAAAACATTATTGCTCTGCTGTTCAAAGCATTTGTTTTACCTCTCTAAGAATATTAGGGCAGTAAAGTGTCCTTATATGAAGACTTGGCATTTATTTAGAATATAATAAGTTCATTTGGAAGGGACTTAGAAAGGCCATAGACCACAACTGCCCCACTGCCAATTGGAAAACACTGCTGAGGGCATCATACAAATGCCTCTTGAGCACTGAGGGGCATGGCAGCATCAACCATCTCTCCAGCAAGTCTGTTCCAGTGGTTAGCCACCTTCACACTAAAGAAGTCTTCCCTACTATCCAGCCTATTTATTTTAGAACTTAACACAGGACAAGAATAATATTTCACTAAGAAGCAGGTATAGCGCTATAACTATAAACAGATCAGATAACTGAGAAACATTGTGAAATTCATCATGCAGCACTAAAACATACCTAAACAGTAATCATGAAGTCATTAAAAATGTTGCTATCTGGTACAATATGCAAGCACATATTATGAAAACACATCAAATAAGCATCCTTCCACTGAGCAAACACCACATTCAAAGCTGTAGGTAGAAGAATAGATAACACAAGTAAGTACTACTGCAATAAAGATACTAAGGGAAAGACTTATTAGATTTAAATTGCTACATCTCCAACTCACCATAATAAAACTCTCCCTGCTGGTACATCATTGGAATCTGCACTTCTGTTTCATCATCCTTAGTGAAAGAGAAAGTTCTTGTATTTTCAGGCCTGAATTGTGATTTCCAATTGCCTTTAAAGTAGATCGCATTGATGAGAACCAAATGAGTTAGAGCATCAAAGTCTCTTGATGACACAAAATCTTTGATCATATCTAAGAAGAAAAACAACTGTCAGTCTTCACGTCAAATGGAGCATTAAATCAAATCTCAAGACAGCTCAAAAAAGCAAGAAAATAAAAAGCTGAGCTAACATGTAATTTCCAATTCAGAAGTTCCATTAAATCTCATATTAAACCACCAGTGTTTTGTAAACTTAAAGTCACAGTGTAGGTGCACGAATCTTTCCATCAAGGACATGTTAGCTAACTGTTACTGTATCACTACATAAATAAATCCCATAATCAAATCAAGGGGAAAAGAAAGTCTATTTACACCGGTGCTATAATACTTTCCAGCATTCTTCTCAATGTCTGATCGTCTATAAATTCTCGTTCTGATCCAAAGAAGAATTAAATGAAATGTAGAAACATATCTATTGGAGCATTACCTAGGCTAATTTTTAAGTGCTCAGTTTCTAATCAAGCAGTGTCCCACTGATGAGTAACGGCTAATCTGTGTAGATCCTCAGCATTTGTTCCACTGACATTAGCTCTCGAAAAGCACAAGAGAAAAAGACATCTAGCCCCTGCTCTACACAAGGGAGGTGTATCAGCTAAGAAGGGCAGCTGCTTTGCTCCTATCCCTAAGTCATTCATATGAGAATACAATCTTACCTGCTTTAGCTCATCTTAAACAGTTTCCTTCTCAACAAAGCAATTTTGAGATTGTTAAACTTGGCATGCTGACCACATTTGTCAGTGTTCCCAACAAGTTACAGCCTACTTCAGATGGCTTTTCTTTGCATTTATTTTTAACTGACACTGCATTACAAAGTGTTAAAATAAGCACATTCCTCAGTCTGGTTATTACCCCCTTAATGTATTGTTTAAAATACAAATCCCACCCGCTTTCTGAAGGATATGACTCCTACGAACTGGTTTGAAATTTGTGTATCATATGGCAATATTTGTTATGGGTCACTATTTGTACTTCATCTCAACTAGAACATCATTAGAAATGAGATGTGGCCCATACTTTACAGTTGGAAAAAAGAAATTAAGGAATATTATTGTCCTTTATTACTTAGTACATTTTCTCTTGAGCTTTTCAATCACATCTTGTTAATACGCTGACATACATTAATTCTCTGGACAGAAAAACCTTGACAGTTGTTTTTTGCTCTGAGCCTCCCATCATTTTAAGCATGCTGGAACTAGAAAACTGACTGTCTCATACTCCTTAACTAACGAGAACATGAGCCCTCTGTCAGAACTGGCAGGCAGGAGGGAATGAGATCTAGTGCTCAGAGATTAGGCTTAGGGACTGTTACTATCGCAACCTAACTAAGAGACCAACAGCTGCCTTTGTTAGCTCAACGGTTCCTTCCAGGGTGATGGTTACAAGCTTGGTTGGCAGATGTGGCAGGCATTAAGCATGAGATCTGGGTGCTCTTTTTAAAAGGAAGAACTTTGCTCTTCTCGCAGACGTGATGTTTTCCTAGAACACTGGAAAAGCTACTGCATTACTTACATTCCCTCCTTTATTCCTGTTGCTTGAGATAAAGGACAATTTACCACAGTAGGTTCCTTTTTCCCCATAGAAAAAGATGCTTTTTAAAATGAGCTAAACATGTTATGCAAGATGTTTTTCAACTTCAGTGTTGCAAATTTCCTATAAAGCATTATGGATTCTTAGATGCCCATACAACATAGTGATGTGCTAATTCCTTAAATGTACTAAAGCAACTTGATCTAACCAGGTACATTCATATCAGTAATTCTGTGCTTACTCCTTTCCTTCCACTGCACATTTCTGTTATAGAACTCTGACAGCACTCCTACAACTGAACAACCTCTAAACACGTTCTCATTACCACACATTGCAAGGATTAGATCACAGGGTCTCAGGTCTCATTTTGTGCTTGACATTACCTTTAGCATTCACTAGTATTCCACTTCTCCATAACATGTACCTATCCTCAGTCCTCCACACAGCCAAAGCACAGGCCACTAATCCCTCTGTAGCTAAGTATTTAGCATTTAACAATACCATTTATCTACACTTTTTTATAACAAAATAAGCTTTTAATACTAATTTCTAACAGCTACCATTAAAACATTCTCCTTCAGTACACGTTACAGGTACTTCATGGTAGTGCAACAGGAAAATATGCTCAAGACAGATCCTATCATATGATTAACAGTAGTTACTGTTGCTTAGAACATTACTTCCCTGTAAGGGAAGAAATAAGTATAGTTGTCTGAAGAGCTCATACTAGAATTCTCTGTATGAGTGCAGAAAAAAAGATGAAAATGTAAAAATTTCAATGCCATAACTCCAGAAATATAAACACTTACTGCAGGAAATAAAAACCATGTAAACTTACTGTTTGTATGATTCTCTACCCACTTATTGATGTGGGTAGCTACAGCTGCACTCTGGCTGAAATCTATATTCTCTACTTCAGCTTTAAAGTACTTTTTCACCAACTGCAAAAATTTTTCACTAACATGGAATCCATTCTGAACATAGAGAGAGTTAGCCATATTCAAAACATAATGACTTTCTTCAGCAGTTGTCATGTCAGAAAGGTCCTTCAAAAAGGTAAACTCTTCACCTAGGAAAACAAATAAGTTCATGAAAGCACTTCAGAAAATAATTCTATAGCTTTACACTAGAAATTCAGGCATTTTATGAAGGAAGTCTAATCTTTTTTCTACATTCAGCAGTTATCAACATTCAGAACTGAGAACTTCAGTATGACTGCTAGTTAGGGCCCCCATGGAGTTCCCTTCTCCAAGACAGGCCTAGAATTTCCCAGGATATAGCACAGATCATTTGCTTGGGTAACAAGAAATTCTGGCAGTGGTAGCATTAGATTAAAAGCCACAGAAACCTAACCACCCTCACAGCCAAAAGGATCCAAAAGTCTGCCTTAAAACAGAAACCTCTTACTGCTGCATTGCCTATCGGAAGCTGAAAATTCTAGTTTTCTTCACACCAGAACTTAAAAATTGAATGCAATTAAATATTTCAAGCTCAAGTTGTCAGAATACTTTCATTAGCACTGATGCAAGAACAGTGAACAGCCCAACTCCAATTTGCTGCATAGCTAAGTTATAGATGTGGGGTTAATTTATCAAGTGTTAGAGAAATCAGAGTTAAATGTGCACTGTAATCTCTACAGAAAGTCATCAACTGCATACAGGTACAGCACACAAAGCTTGCCAAACATCTTTCTTGAGCTGCATTCAGAATTCCTCAATGCCCATTCACAGAGGACTTAGCTTTCAACGAGTCCTATGAACAAGGAATTCCGTTCAGACTTCCATTACTCCAACATCAAAATGAATAAGAATTACCTTCAAAATATTTTCCCCAATTCACTGATCTACTTTGTTTGCAGACAAATCAGAACGGTTGGCATTGAGTATGCATTGTACAGCACCACATCCAGATGCATGACTTTGCTCATCCCACACTATAAGTAGCGGTAGCATTGTTCTGTTAAATGTTTCTTGTTCCTCAGCAAGGATGACAGGAGCACATGAATCACAGAAAAGCTTGGGTTGGAAGGGACCTTAAAGATCATCTAGTTCCAAACCCCAAAGCAGACAAAGTATCATGCAGAAGCAACCAAGATGTATTTCCTGAATTAGTATGCTGTATTATGCAATACAAATAGAACATGACAGACAAATTAGTCTGAAATCTACACGTTTACCTACAAGAACAAGTTTTGTCAAAGCAAAACGTGGCATTTTTAGTTGTTTTACAAAGCTTCCTACTTCTAAGCAATATTGCTTAAAGCAATCTTTTCCTTTTCAGGTTTTATCATAAGCCTTGGAAAAAAAAGACACTTCTGCAAGTCTTACAGCTGTAGCAGCAAGAGCATCCTTAACTTTACAGATAGAAACCCAGATCAACAGTAAACAGCAATCACTTGAGATCCAAGTGCCCAAGCCAGGATGGCTTATTAGCATTGCTGCTCACACAATCCACTCAAGCATGCTTCAGCACGCTCAGGCCATCACACAGGATGTCAAGAAGCCTACTGATTAATAACCTATGGACATCATCAGGTCATTTCCATGATTGCTGAAGCACTGCCAGCTGTTTCTTTAAGACTAAAACCCCATTGTAAGGCACGATTATAAAGGCCCTTACCATTTTTTAAGCTGTCAAAACCCAATGAATGTCGAATTTCTTTCAGAGTGGTTCCATGAGCTCCAAGCTCTATCATTCCCATGGCTATTGCAATGCTCAGAGGACAAAAAAGAATATTCTCATCTTCTCTTGCAGCTCGTAGCTGATTGTAAACATTCACAGAAAGCTCAGCAATAGTTTCATCAGGAAAATTTGTCTTGAAGGCTTTACTTTGCAGAACAAGCAGAGACAGCAATCCAAGGAAATACATGACGTGAGATGTTAAGACCTGCAAGATAATTTTAGAGGAAAAAAGTTAACTTCATATAACAATTATATGATTCTATGAAACACAATAGTAAACTTAGTAATTTAAAATTTTTGTGGGATAAACCTAGTTAAGGAGTTAAGGGCATATTAGAGTTTCCCAGAGGAAACACATATACACCCTTCACAATGAAGCAATAAACCGTCCCTCCCCTGAAAATTAAGTATTACCTGATTTCATTCATCTGTTGATGAAAGATTTTGGAAGCATGAAATTCACCTTCTACAGAAAAACACTAAAACACTGCCATATCTTTCCTACTTTTCCCTGTCAAATTTCATATTGTTAAGCCATGCTGGCACAGACACAGTACATATTTCTGCACTTCTTCCACCAAGGAGACTAACAAATGTGTTTCTTTCATTTGATTTTCCAGTAAGATACAACTTATTGAAAGTCACACTACTCCAGGAGCTGACAAGACTTCCTCAGGTGCAGTAAAAGTTTGCTGACACTGGTGACAAAGGAAACGTACCATGATGTTGCTTGGCTGCAAAACTCATGACGAGCAGCCAAGATGTCTGTTAGTAAATAGCAATGATAAGTTGACTAGTTACATTTGCTAACAGACTCAAACTTTCCTTTCCAGTCAAATTCCTTTATGTAACCACAAGAAAGATTTGATGGTGGAAACAGGAAACTAGAAAAAATTCAAAAGGATTATACTAACCCAGTTTGCCCCCAAGCTTCACTAAAACATGTCAGTAAACAACAGTTCTCACTCCACCCCAGTTTGCCTTGACACACAACAACTAGCTTAATTAAAACAGCATGTACTGCAGCGTACACATCTCCATCATACCACTTCTTTCCTCTTCACACTACGTTGGCACTTGACCAACAGGTCAGACATGCTGAGTTAATGTAGGTTGTGCTTCAGCCTCTTCTCCTGGACACTTGGAGCCTCAAATACCATGAAGCAAACAGATTTAGTCCAGAAGCAGGATTCGTATGTTTCTGTGCCAGGTTGCAGGGCTTGTCAGCATGGGTTAAATTCATGTGAACATGCTATCCTGCTGCTTGACTGAAGTCAATTTACATACTGCCAGCCATAGTGCCTCTACCTGATGTTTCCCAGCTGTATGCCTGCAGTTACTGTGGGTCTCCCTTCACCTGACATTTTACCCTCTAAGCTTTGTGCAGCATTTATACTGCACATTCCATCTACAAAGGAATACGTTATCTAATTAACTTGCATAATACTGAATGATACATAATACATATTATTACTCATTTCATAGATGAGAAAAATAAAAAAAGGAACAAGGCACATGTCATGGCAGCAAGCAACGTGATCACTGTTTAAGTTTCTTCCTGTACCCTGGCCATGGCTCAGCTCTCTTTTTCATTGAGGAAATTAAACAGAAATTAACAGAGCAAATGTGCTTCAGGGAAAAATGGCAGGTTCTTAGAGATGAGCCAGAGCCCACTTCCCCCTCTCCCCATCTCCTTTCTGAGACCTGCTTATGTATACATATGAAATATGCTTATTTCTCCCTTTCTAATGATCCCTCCCTGTGTCAACAGTTCGTCCCTCTGGACTAACTGATGAGTATTTCCAATTCTGAGATACTGGAAATTCCTATTCTGTTTAAGAACAGCACAAAAATAGTCACATAAGCAGCTTTGTACTGTACATACAACACTTGACATCGCACTGCCTTTCCAATGGATAACATTTCAGCTGGAAGCACATGACCACTACTACATGAACACATTTTATGGTCTATAGCAGCTGTAAGCAGCACACCTAGAACAGCTCAGCAGAGCACAAGGCAACACTGTGGCTTTTTAATTGGCCTGCAAGTAAGTTTGCATCATTAACAGGATTTTAATTATGCAGACAATGAAGTTTTTTTACTCCATTGTATCAATACCATGGTACTGAGCTACTCAAGCTCACTGAGACAATTGCATTCTCAGGTTTAAAAATGGAAAAAATCCCCAGCTTTCTCACTGCAGAGGCAACTATTCAGCACTCCATCACTGATCTCTACCATCCATGTGTCAGAAAACCTTAAATCATTGCAAGAGGTGGGTATGGGCACAAGACAGTGCAGTCCTACAGTAGCAGTGCTCTCAGGCTGTTTGTGAGAAAAGGGCTCTCTCAACATACAAACAAAACAAGGGATGATATTTTATTGCAAACAAGGTCTGTGGGAAAAGCCTGCAGAATAAAACAGACACCTGGTCAAGCTGCAAGACACTTACATTTTATTCTCAGTCTAACCCAAGACATTTGGGGTAAGCTCTCCAATTTCCTTGTAGTGGCAGCACATGTATACATTTCCGCTGACAATGAGAATCTAGCTCAATTATCATTCTAGTCATAACGGTTACTGCCTCCAATTGCACCTTGCTTTAGGCAGTATTACACCTGGTTTCATTCTTTCACATGCCTCTTCAAGCAGCAGGTCTTGGTCCAACAAACAGCCAAGCACTTGAAGTACAGCACATCCTCAGCATCTTTCTTCAGTAAGTCGAGGGCACTCTTGTTTCCACAACAACACAGAATTAGAAAGCATTTCTAAAATGCTTGTACCTTACTTTAAGTGAAGGGAACAAAGCTGAGCATTGTACAATTTACGCCTGGGAAGTTAAACAATTCCTGAGTACCATCAGAATTTTGATGCAGGCTTTTCAGACTCAGTTATGAAAAACTGTCATAGCTGTTCTGTAAAATTGATATCTAGTTAAATACTGCATCAGCTAAATAGTAGTTTAACTCCTGTTCAGTGTGGACTTCAGCAATCATTAATTTCAAAAGTTCAGTACACATTTCACATTTACTGACATATATAAACAAAAACGCTGCTGAAGTTGCTTTCAGCCCTGTAAGTATATAAATATTATAGGCTGAGATATGAATTTAATTTCAGGACCAATCAGTGACAGAAACTAAAACAGCAGAACTTAAATTAACTGACACGTAACATTCTCCTTCCAGATAAAGAAAGAACGAGCCCTAACTCTTCCAACAGTATCTTCTTGTAAAAAGTGTGTATCTCAAATCATCTATTAATGCAGAGGTTTGTAAGCATTAGTTTTATCCTTGCAACAGTTCGTATTTAAAAAGCAGCAGCAAACTAAACAGTACTACAACAAACAAACATTAGCAACTCCACAGAATACATTATTACACAGTTAAAGGGGGTATTTAGTGACTTGACCCTCCTGGCATTTGTTTTGAGTAGAAAAATGCCTGTCTTGCACTCAGGGGCTTCCTTAGGTTTTAGACATCGCTCTGTAGAGGGTTTAGGAGTTTGTTTTTAATCATAAAGATAATTCCTACTCGTTTTTGTTAATCACTTCTCAATAAAAATAATGAAAATGCTTCTGGATATATGGCATTCAGTAAGCATTTGCACTGAAGTCTAGTTTAATTCCTCATAAGTTTCCTCTATTCAAAACTGCTGAAACCTTTCATAAAGGTTTTACCACTCCCAAAATTCTGTTTGGCACTCCCCCACAGTAGGTCACAGCCAGCTCAGTGGGCAGCACTTCTACTCCTTCTCCTGTACATAGGCAGTGAGAAAACCAATTTCATAATGTATGAAGAAAAACATGCATAGGCTGAAATACAGGGCTGATTAACTCTAGCTCTTGCCTTCCTCCAAGCATAAGGCTGCAATGACTAAGAGGAAGTAGAACAACATCACCCCCTCACACCCACAAACTGTGAACTATTTCAGATCACTGCATATGCTTTCAGAAAAAAAATACAAGGGGGCAAGCATCCTCTGTAAAACAAGATATTTTAAGACATACCCAAACTCAAACAGTTCACAGAAATTAAGTACTTGAATTTTGAAACAGCAAGAATTGAACTGAACTCACGCTAGGAAGGTGCCAAAAAATTCAATTACGGATTGAATTCTAGGGCCTTGTGCATGCCAGACAGGTTGGAAAGAAAAAAGGTTATCATTTGCTTGTCTTTTACACCTTCAGACTCTTTATAAAACCTACAGTGGGTTTTATAAAGAAACTGCTTCACAGCTTTAGAAGCCTAGCAACTTCACAAAATAGAACTGTGATATATTGCCTTAGTTCCTCAGCACAGACTGAACTAAGATTAGTTGCCTTGAAGATTACTCTTGGCTACATGCAAGCTAAACACCAAAAGTGTGGGAAGCAGAAGTGGGAAAAAAACCTGCTGATTCCTTCCAAGCAGTGTATAAGGAAAAGCTCGGGGAGAAAAGAATGCCAACAGTCCCACTACCGTACTTGCTTTCCTGTAGAGAAGAAACAATATCCATAGGAACAGACAAGTCTAGCAGAATCAAGCGAGCCAACTGCCTCAAGAGCAGGCTTACAGTTATACTAAGTCATGTTTATACACAGGACTGAAACACAAGAGCCATAGGGGGTAAAAAATATATATATCAGCTCACACAAATTGCATATCTGTTGTTCTGAGGTATTACTGCTGAGAACCAGGATGATATAACCCAGGGAAATAGGAGAATAAAGTGTCTACAAGATGCTTCAAGAAACAGCCATCATGGACAGCACAAGCAGTACCTGACAAAGTACTTCTGCTATTAAAACTAGTTTGGTTATTACAATTAGTGATAGTCTCATGCCTGGTATCTGGAGACATGATTAAACTGACATCCATGCTGCTACAACAGGCTTTACCTGCAGATAGAATGTTAAGTCCCTCATAATAGAGCATACATCTACATGTTCCTGTCTTGAAAAAAGTTTGATTTTTTCAAAAGCATTTATCTTAGACTTATGTGAGCATATGACCTTGTCAAATGGAGATCGTACAGACAGATGTGGCATCATTAAGCTTGTTTGATGCCATTTCAGAGACGTGCAATAACATTCATATTTCAATCTGCACAAACATTAGTAATAAAGTCATGGGACTTTATCACCATCTGTTAGTTATGGAGCCATTGCCTTCTGGAGAAAGAAAGCTGGAAATCAATTTCATTAGAAAGCAACATCAAAAAGCCCTCCTGATTCAAGCCAGTATTACACAGATGCTAAAAAAGGAGCGCCTGGGCAGTACTATAGTTTTCTTCTCCAAACCACAGCTAGGCAAGACCTTCTGGATTTACTTTATAAGGCCCCGTAAGACCAGCAGCTTCATGGAATAACTCCAAAAACATATACTGAAAACTTTCATATTGAACATTTCTACCATTAAATCCCAAATGTTTTTAAACTTTCATGAAGCTTGGCACTGAGTCATTAACCTGCTGAGACAATTATGCAAGCCAAAGTTGTCTTAATTGAGCTTCCTCAGGCAAAATCCCTCAGCTCCAATTAAAAAATAGCAGAATACACTGAGAAACTGTCCAAAATACTTACATTTGAATAGCCTAAAGCAAACATCTACATCCACATCTAGACGACTATGGCAGACCTGCTACAAGGCCTGCTACTGCAAGGACCCATTTACAATTCCCATATTTGTTTCTTCTGTCTAGGAGAAAAACATTTAAGAAATTCTTGGGTAGTACAGTGTTTGTTTTTAATCTGCAACAGATGCGATGTGTCCCACGAAGACTAAACTATAAATAAAGAAGCATTAAAACTGTGAAGTAGAAGATTTCATGTAGAAAGGGAGCAGAAAGAACCAGTGCCTCATTTCTGAGGCATCAGTTATACCTCCTTCAGTGTTATGCCATTTCCTGAATATAACTTCTTGCATATAACATTTAAGTGATAGAATTAATGTAGTGTCCCACTTGTAACACTACCATCTAGGAAAGATAGCCCAAATAAGACTAACTTTTCCTTCCTCAGATTTCCTTTGTGTGGTTTGGGAAAGAAAGGAAGAAGGGTATGACCTGATTCCACAGTAACTTTCTATCAGGAGCAGTAGAGACAGCACACTAATGAGCTATTTTAGATACAGGAACAACTTCTCATCTACTCCTGCATGTACTGCAAATTCTTTTACAATAAGTCACATTTCTGCTCTTTCACTATGAAATCCAGTTGATCAGCAAGCTCCCAGAAGCAAGCTCCCAACTATAATTTAATTAAAAGGGCAGTAGCTAAGACTCCCCATATGCAGCTGCCAGATGCAATATCTGCAGTTTAAGTCTAAAGGCAACGTTACTGCATGTACTGGAGCATGCTCTAATCCATGATGAAAGCTGTCACTTAAGTCAAAGACACTTTTGTAATGCATTATGATATTACAGTTTCAGCAGAATGAAAAAAATACATTTTCTGAAAGCATTTACAGCCTGCAAGCTTGGAAACACAATGTCTCAAGAGCCAAACACTTTCTTGAAACTGCATTTTTTTGCATTTTTTGCATAAAGCAATAAGAGATGTTACATTAAAGAGCACACAGACTGGCATTACAGGAGCTCTTGGAGACAGTATTAGACCTCTGAGAATGAAGGACTGAAGAACACAGGAATAAAAGAGAACAGGAGACCTTTACTATACATGAAATCATTAGAATGATAAAAATCACATTAAAACTACCTTCAAATTTCCTCATTGGAAATCATTCAGAAACATCTCCAAAAGCTACCAACCAAGGAGAACTATAGGTCTTTAATAAAATGCAGCTAAGAATGACAACCTTGAAGTCACCTTAAAATCACTAGACAAGCTATATAGTGCTGTGAGGCTGCCTCCAAAGTTCAGTGTATTGAAGGATTAATTTCTGCTTCATTCAGCTTCCTTCAACTGAAATTCAGAAAAAGATCAGATTTGATACAGCTATATCAATAAGAACAATGCTAATTAAAACATTTTCAGAAAAGGAATCTACCATCACAAACTGAATCAAAGTGTGACATAATAGCTTTTTAATCTAGAATACTGTATTGGCTTCAAACTTATAAATGGAACCCAATGTTGACTGATCTGTGTAACATTACAATTGCAAAAAGTGATTATTCACACATTAACAGCACTTGGATCAGAATTAGTTTCCCACAGAAAAGAAATAAGATATACAGATGGCCTCAGGAAAGAGCAGCATTTAACACTAGCATTGGAAGTAGACATTACACCTCAATTACAAAACTCAAATTCTCAGAAATATTTCCTGATGCACAGGCATTGCTTCTTTATACCATTTCACCACTTCATGGTCCGTTCCTACACACAAAACAAGCTCCCAGCCACCAGAGTTTCCAGGCAGCTACAGTTACTCCTGTACTAAGATGCATACATCAGACAGCCCATCAGGACAGCCACAGACCCGACAGCCAGCAGCACAACTCGATTAACCATTGTGCCATGATAACTCAAGCACAGCAGCATGCCAGCCAGGCTCCCTGGGCCACCAGCAGCTCTGGCACCTGCTCTGCACAGTCAGGGAGCAGAGCTGGCCAAGCCATTGCCACCCGCTCACAGAGCTGTGCTGGCAGAGCTGCCTGAGCCACACAGGACATACGAAGGATTGCTTTTAAAACCAGTTGAAAGAATCATTCTGGCAAGCATGTTGAGCCTAACACAGAGCCACCATTAATACAAAAATCCAAGTGAAAGCAGCTGCAAAGCTGGTCTTGAACAAAAAACTTGAGACAAAAAAGCAAGAAAGATTGTTTACTTCTGAACCAGCAGAACAGAAGCAATGAAAAGGACATTTAAGAAAAACAGCAATCAGAAATTAAAATTTAACACTATTACTACATAACATTCACAACTTCATGTACTTCCCTAAGATAACATCACAAAATCCCTTACAAAACAGACTTTGCAAAGTAAAAGAACAATCTGGGTGCAAAATTCAGGCCACAGTAGGATGCCTCATGGCACTGCAGGAGGGGAAACTCCAAACAAGGCAGACCACTGTACTTTAAAAAGTTAGAGATGCTGATAACTAATCTTAAAAGAATGAGAAACATGAAAGACTGCCGGCAAATCCAAGTTCAACTTATCCTTCTGCCCAAAGTTTGGTTCCATTCTCAACTGTAAGGCTTCAGCATTATTGCTGCTTGCACTACTAGTACTCATCTACTTGCAGTATCTTCACTCTTATTTCCACGATTTCTTCAACTCAAAATCACCAAGCTGACAACCCTGCTACTTAAGATCAGCTCTGCAAGCGTGTGGAAATGGAGTATAACTAGGACATCAATACAGACAACTTTTCAACTTCTGGTATGTAGTCAAGAGGAAAAAACAGCTAGCATGAGATTGTATTGACCATTCCACCCACTATCCTCATTTCTCCAATTACACAGTTCTTCCATCCCTCTCACTTCTCTGCATCCATGCATTTATCACATTTTAAAAAAGACCCAATAATAACTTAATAGTTTTCAAATTGGGTGGGTGAGCAAGACATGAAGACAAATCCAGCATCCTACATGTTTCTAGAATTGTTCAGGTAATGCTTGGAACATCAAGGGATAAGTGGGAAGATGGAAAGAAAAATGCAAAGTAAAATCCCTCCTTTGCAGGTATCTTATCCACAGCAGACAACGTGCACTAACCAAAGAAAAAAGGCTTCAGTTAGAGGCAAAGAAAAAAGGCTCACTGAAGTACAAAGAAAATATCCACATTCCCATTCTGTTATTTATCCTGGCCTTTGAGACCTGTTGATAGATCCCTCTTGGCTCACTGTGGACAAAACAGCTCCATTTTCTAACTGTGCCTGGAAGGTGGAATTTGGCCCCGAAGATCACCATTCAAGCCTCAACAGTTTGCGTTTATGAGAACTGATGCTGTTCCAAGCATCCTCTCTATGATGGGCCATTTAAACAACACATGTAAAGAACTGAATTGGTTTCAGTCATGCTCACCCAGAACTTGCCACATTGAAGCCCATATCACATTAGATCTAAATGCAAATGCTGAAGCAATTCACATGACCAAAAGCAAACGTGAAGCACTCAAGAATTCATCAGTTCACATATCTATGATTTCCCCAGGGCAATATTAACTTTTGTTACAGAAAAGCTTCTGCATTTGACAACTTCAAATCCTTACAAAAAGTAATCAATGCATTTCCAATAAGTACAGTGAAAAGTGAGGGCTGAAATCTTATTGTCTACTCTGCTAGGAACAACTGCTCATTTTCCAGCAAGTCATAGGTGCTTCATCCCAGACTTCCTATGGCAAGTTAATATTCAGTTCTGGCCTATTATGAAGTATAATATTAGCCTGTAACACAAAACATGGAGCTATGATTCATGCGCGTCTAGTATTTTACATTGGTGGGTTAAAGCACACACCCTCATGAAAAAATTAGGTTAATCATAATTAGCTTGGCTTCAAAAAATTAACAGGCTATCCAAAGTCCTTGCGCCTGTCAGTATCTCAACTTTCAAGGCCTCCACAGTTTAGATCTAAATTAGGATGTTAAATAGTTGAGGTGGGCAGCTGCACCTCAAAACAGGGAATTTTGACCCAATTTGTGCCAACCAGAACCATTAACACAAGATAATTTTCAATCAACATATTTTCAGCAAACTCATTAGCCAACAATCAACTAGAACACATTGCCTCACACAGACCTCCTGCAGTCAGTGCAGCTGTTGCAAAGCATTGCACAAAGCACACAGATTTTAGTTACTCACTGTGAAACAGTCATTCTGTGGTTTCCAAATACATCCCGCAGTGTAAGTGGTCTCATCCCTAATCACACTAAATCTGTTAACCCTTCAAGAAACAGATAAGTATACACCTGGAAGAAGTTCAGTTCTACACTACAGTTCTACACCTCTATCCCATCATGAGATGAAAACACCTTGATGAGCTATGTACTGTTTTAAGTTCTGGCTAGCCTTGCTAGAGGGAGAAAAACCAAGCACAACAGTGGAATTAAAAGGAAACCTACAGTACAAAAGCATCCACCTGAATCTTTAAGTTTACTTTGTTTAGTCATACACTGCAGACAGTGCAGAAAATGCTTAAATGCTTCTTTTCAGCAGTAAACTGCTTGTGTACAGGCAGAAGCAATATATCTGTATCAATTGTCCTATCCTGTTCGACATCCAATGGTAGGGACTCTGCACAGCTTAAAAAGCAACTGGTAGTCAGCTGAGACTTCAGCTTGGTGCTTTTCTTCCACAGAAATATAAGGAAGCTAACTGCAGCAAACAAACCTTAAGCAGGACATCTCTAGCTCCTAAAGTCTGCAAGAACTTAGCATATTAATAATGGAATAAAATTTTGGGACATTTTACTTCAATGAAACATGAAATATTTCAAACATGAAATTCACAAAATCAGAACTTTAAACCATTCATCATTGCACACAAAGCTGTTATAGTACTTGCAGTGAGTATGCAACTAACTACAACATTAGTGAAGTCAGGCATGAACACACACTTGTCTAGGTAAGACATCTCTATCCAGAAATTAACAGCTTAAAACTTGTCTCCCATGATTCATTGAGTTCTGGGAATTGTTACCATTATTACTGTGTACTAGGAGGGGCAAGGAAAGGCCTAGTAAAATAATGGATTAAGAAAAATCTTTTTCTAGAAGCAACACCAATGAAATGCTGCATAAACACTGTTTCAGACCACTATTTACACTAAACACTGCTTTTGCCCTGAAATTTCTTCTATCAGCTTAAACTAAATCTTTACCAAGATGTACAATAGCAAAAGGTATTTATATTTAGAAATACACATATACAAACTTATAAAGTCCTTAAGATCCTGTTATCACAAGAACAGGCTATATGAGATGAAATTCATGAATTTTCTACCAATAATAATGCAAAAGAATTCAAAGAATCAAAGCAACTAACCATCCTTGATTGCTGATGCAGGAGAAAATTAGATTTAAAATGGATACTTTCATACCTTCAAGAGACCAGGTAGTGAAAGAAAAATACTGAAATTATCTTGGTCTGTAATAACACAAAAACCTCCTTGTAGCTTGCTGTAACTCAGCAATGCAGTGCCTTTGTTTTGTGCCATTGTGCTTCTGGACTGTTACTGAAACATCAGTTACCTTCTTCTACTCAAATATCAACATCACATCTTTGCTGTGAAGGTTAAAAAAACTTCATAAATTGGGACAAAGTTGTAGACTAGTAAATCAAAGATGATTAAATCCTAGCATTTCATTTACAGGAAGAAATGCTCATGAAGGAAACAAATGGTAACTTTCCTTGCCATACAAGCACAATGGCTATATATAGGTCACTCCAAAAGTAATGACTCCTATTTACTTCCATGGAAACTACAACAAATATGAAGAGCAGCTATAAAATACTATTTTTTAAACACAGGCACCACCATTAACGTTGTGACAAATGACAAAACAGATGTCATGCCTGCCTGGCCATCCAAAACATTGCTGCCCCACTGCTGAAATGCAGTGCTCACACTCACTGTGGCCTCCATAAGCTTTCAGCAGGCATCAGTAGATGCCATTGGGTACCATTCCCTTCATACACACATCCACATCAAACACCATTCTATCAGACTGCCACTCTACTGCATCTGTCTCACACACAGCAATAAAATGTAATGGACTATCAGTGGGAATGGTCAGCTTCTACTGCCACACCATCAGCATCTACCTCCAGCAATTGCGGGGCACCATATTACAATAGGAAGCATGCATTACTTTAGGAACAGCCCTCATATAATAACTTAACTACTACAGGAACTTCATGGATTGTGTGTTAAGTTACCTTCAAATGCAAGTCATCCAACACAATAAACACACAGCCTTTGACATGCTTGCTTTCATCACTGCAATACTTAATGACAAGTGAATTTGATTCTACAGCCCAGCACTACTCAGGGCAGAAAACATTCTGAACCAAATTAAAAATGTACCAAGAAGAAAAAAAGTGATTTCCCTAAGTATTTCCATAGCTTGTATTAAGACATCAATTACCATAGGTTGTCTTTTAAATTAATGATTCATAGTGATGGATTATTCATGCAAGTCAGCCAGCTGAACATTATACTTTGACTCTAGGGAGAAGGTATAGCATGTCTTAATTAACTTTATTTTGTGTAAGTTAGAAAATAGTCAAATTTCTTATATTGTTTTAGCTGGTTGACTACATTAATAAAAGTAGCACAGCAGCTGAACAACAAATTTTAAGTAACCTTCATAAGCCATATATGAAGCAAACCATATAGAGCACCTTGCCTCTGATGAGCTCTAAAGTAGTTAAAATCTATTGATAGTTGAAAGAACTGACTTCAGATCTACTCTACTTAAGCTCAAAGAAGATGGACATTTCATATTGATGCTCCTGTCATAAGCACAGTTCTGCAAGACTTCAAGGATGGAACAATTCATTTCAGAAGGCTAAAGTGTTTCCACACAGTTGATTGAAATGGTACTCAAAACTGGATTTCTTCCAGCAAATAAAGGAAAATACAACATTCATTTAAGTTGCTAATTTAACTACCTCCTTGAACATAACTAGTGTCATGAATAGGCTTACACAACTCACCAGGACATTGCAAAACAACTTTAATTCAAGCAGTATCTTGGACTTGTAATTTGTAAATTTCAGACAGTGTTATTCAACCTCTGTACTGAAAGACTTCCAAATTAAAAACGGGAAGCAGATGACAAATGAAACCACTTGCCCCTAAAGTAATATAAATCACCTAATATTACAAGATACACAGCAAATGCTCTAGGATGGTGAAGATAACCGTACTTGATGAATATCAAGGCCACCTAGTTGCTTACACAGTTTATAAATAGCAATGTTGTTTAAAGTATTAAACCCATTCAAAAATATCTTTAAAAATTAATTCCCAGATGCCTGACAATAACTACTGGATTTTATTTTTTTAGGAAGTACCTGCTTTCATTTTATACTGAAAAATACAGGTTAGACTGAATGACTCATTTTCAAATCCCTTTGTTACAGGTAAGGGATTTTTTTTTCCTTTAGAAAGATTTATTGATAAGTAATTGAGTAGTAATTCATGGGTGAGATAAACAGTATTATTTCAATTAATAAACTCATTTAGGAAAGAATGAGCAAATATCAATTCATTTCTACCAATCCTGAAGCAAAAAGTAGTGGCAATGGATACAACACTTCCTTCTCCAGGGCTTTCACTACAACTAAAAATGACGCATACCAGATAGAGCTCCTTGTAACTATTGTTGTATACAGTTTTGAATTGATGTTGGTTGATTCAGAGGATCTGATCTCAGAACTGGAGCACCTCTCCTGTGAAGAAAGGTTGACAGAAGTGGGCTCACTTAGCCTGGAGAAGAGAATGCTCCAGGGAGAGGCCTTCCTGTAGTTGAAGGGAGCCCATAAACAGGAGGGGAAACAACTGTTTCCAGCTTAATAGCAATAGGATAAGGGGGAATGGCTTTAAACTAAGGCAAGGGGAGCTTTAGGTTAGATAATAGCACAGCATGGGGGCTGAAACTAGATGACCTTTGAGGTATCTCTTCAACCTCTTCAATCCCAGCCATCCTATGATTCTCCTCACAAACAGATATTTTCTTGTTGAATGATATCCGCATCACAGAATGACTTGGGTAGGAAGAGATCTTGAAGGTCAGCTCCAATCCTCTTGGCACAAGCAAAATCACCCACAAGATCAAGTTTGTAGAAAAATTCTAATGAAATCACCATGTGGGTGGAGGAACAAAAGTGCACATAGAAACTACTCAACATAATTACATAAAGCATTGGACATATGCTTGCCAGTCTGATATGCACCATAACTTATTTTCTTGGACTAAACAAGGGCTCATCCTCTCAAAGCAAGTTATTACTTTGCACTCACTTCATACATGAAGATGGATCAACCTCATAAGAACACTATGGGCTGATATTGTACATACATTCTACTCCTTCACCCATAAAAAAATAGTAACATTTTGATTCATGCAAGTCCCTCAGATTCACTTAATAGTCACCTTGTTCCTTACTTTCACATATAGCCCCCCCACTTGCTGCTTCATATCCTCCATAATGAGACATACATTTGCTTGTTTTTCCTTACCATCTCCTCTAATTTTCTGTTTTCTTCAGTATCACAATGCATGCATTATAGGGAGAGCAGATGGAAGCTGCCAGCTACAGATGATGCAGAGTAGCTTCTGTGGAAGTAGAGACTCCAAAAGCTTCTAAAGCCACATGCTTATTTGTGCTACTATGACATTTCCTATGCCACAGAGATACTGGGGAGGACTAATCAAAGGCTCTCCTACAGGAAGGTGAGAACAAGCATATTTGTAGCAGGCAATGAAGTGAGGAGCTGCATTTGGACATGAGTGACATGTGACTTCAGAGCCTGTCCCCAGAACAAACAGGAACACCCACAGCCAAGAAGCACCACAATGGCTTTGCACAGCTTACTCCTTCAGACATCTTTTTATTAGGAATGTTATCTCATGCCCTGCTGAATTTCCAATAGTCTTTTAGAGATGCTCTTCACATACCTCTCTCCCATACTTCAGGAGCTGCAAAGCAGGGAAAGAAATTACATACCAGCCATTCTCTCATTCCTAACAAATATATTTAAAAGCAAAACAGTTTCAAAGTGAAGCTCACTGGGTGGTATATTCCAAAAGCTGTTCCCTGCTTATAGCTGGTAGCAGTGAAATTCCTGTTTACTCTAAAGAAAAACCAGTCAACATTACTGCAGTATGAAAACAAGATCATAACAACAGAAGACCAAACAGTGTTAAGACCACAGCTCTGACTCCCCTATGTTTATATTACAATTGCCAGATGTGTATTCTTCCCACACTGCCTTACCCAATTCTCATACACTACTACTCCCTTCTTCTCAAATCCTTCCTTAGGAGGCCTTGAGGAATTACTTCTCTGGACAGATGGACATGGGAGAACATTGAAGAACATGGAATAAGTGTTCATGAATCCTGTGACCGGAAGAATCACTGCCAGAGCCATAGGACAAAAAAGAAGTGGATAGAAGCATATATAATGTTGAAACAAGGTCTTACTGATCCACATAAAAGCCTCTCTCATTTGCTATTTAAAGTGTTAAACTAAAAGGGTATTCTGCAGTCTTCAAATATCACTTTCGTCGGATATTATCTGAGTCTATTTTAGAAGCATTGAGTCAGCTCTGTTTTGTTGTTTTTTACTTTGCTATAATAAAAACAGCTGCTGCCTGTGAAGTTACTGTGAACAAACAATGCTTCTTTAATAAAGAGGTTTATAGTTACCATATGCAAGCACACATGCTCTTAAAGACAGAATTGCTACAGTGTTTTAGAATTTGCTACCCAGTTTAACAAGAGAAGTTTATTCCTCTTGAGTACTTGTAAGAATCATTAGACATCTTCTGATTCCCACTAATAACTTGTGTTTTGGCAGACATTAGCATTTCCTCCTCCTGCTTCTTGAATAAATCTGAAATTAACAAGTCCATAAGCTGACATATCTACAGTAACTTGCCTTTCCTCATCTCCTTCCAACTTCTCATTCATCTTTGCTGATGAGGATATTATTCACCTGTGAGCTTTACCTCTACTTAATTTTGACTGATACTTACCCCCTTCTTCCCTTTACACCAGAAGTATCTCAAATCGAAGACCTGCTATTGCAGTAAGCTCTCTGTGTAGGCATAGGTTTTGATTATTATCTTTAAATAGTTCAGAAACCACAGCAAAAGCTTTCTGGAAAAAACTGAGAAAGAAAACGAGTTGCTTCAATGAGTTCAAATTGCAATGTGAAATAACCAATCGTTAAATGCTCAAAGAGCTGCTTTAATTCAGAAGTGGAAAGAAAAGCATTCCAATAGGGCAGTTTTAGTATGCCAATTAAAAAAAGAAATCTTAAATCTTTAAACCTATTTTCTTTGTAGCTGTAACTTATATAACTGAGATGCACACAGGAAAAACTGGGGCACGGAGCATTACCTCAGATAGAAATGGTTGTTACTGAAAAACAGCATTTTGCTCCATTGTCAAGGCAGGAGGCAGACTCCAGTGGCTCAGTGATCATGAGGAATTCAGACAGGCTGACTTCAGTGAAGTACCCATGCTCCTAACATTACCCTGACATGCCAAGGTCACTTAAAAGATAACATTATGAAGTAGATGTCCAAGTTCTCTAGCTTACTCTAAAGTTCCACAAGCAAGCCAAGGGCTGGAATGGATCTCTGCTCTAACAGCTCACTAGTGGTAGTCTGCATCTGGTACAAGTATTTGGGCACATTATTTTAACATCAAGGTAATGAGAACTTGCTGTGGTTTCTGAGCAAAATTCACAGTCAATTCCAGAAGTAAAACAAGTCTTGAATAATGTTAGAAGTTAGAAAGCAGGTGATAGTTCCCCTTTCTCATACAAGGGAAACCTGGAGCCCAGTACAAACTCAGATGACAGCATATACAAAAACAAATGAGCACAGGAACTGAAGGGCTCAGGGGATCACTCTCAGCTAACAAGCAGTTCTGTTTGTATACGCAAGAAACCTCCCTGAGCACAGCTCCAGTTTGGATAGAAGTGATCTTTCTAGAAGCCTGCTGCCCACTAGACTCAAGTCATTGTGAGGTTAAACTTCTCCTCAGACAGGCAGAGCAGATTAGATATCCTTTACATTATTAAGCAATTATTAGTTTAGATGTAACAGTAATGATGAAAAACTGCAAGGCTGAAGAACAACCAAATAAACAGGAAGATGCCTCTGATTAATAGGCAGCTATTTGGTTAAAATTGAGCACAACTACACCGCTCAACTTTCTTCTAGCAGGAATATTACTTGTCACTATTCATTCTCCCTGCAAAAAAAAGTCTAGAGATCTGAGAAAATTTTCTTCAAGAATTACCATATTTAAGCACTCAACAAAACCAAAAATTCTTTATAATACAGAAGTTTAAATCTTATTAACCAAAAGTGAGGTGCATATTTAACTCATTAGCTTGTATCAACAAAACATTCTTTTCCCATCTCATAGCAACCACTGCTTTGCAATGGCTCTAAAAGACCAAGAAGGATGTGGATAACTCAAGCAGCTTTTATCACATTAGCCACACTCTGCTGTTCTCATAATCATTAGCTTTGAAGTATATTAAACAAAGCAGAATGTGACCTCAGAGTTGATATTTTTATCGCACCACATAAGAACAATTTCTTATCAGACATTTCAGGCCACTAAATGAGATGCTGCTCAAAATTCCCCAAAACACAATCAGACTAAAGAACACCAGCGCCTTCCCACCCACCAACAAAGCCAGGGAAGGCTGGCTGGTGTTAAAGGCTGTCTTACTGGGTGTATGGTTTGGGCTGGCTGAAGGATCAACGAGAAGTGGATTGTGTGTATGAGATAATAGGAAAACTCAAGCTTACCAATACAGCATAGCTTTATTAACATAATGCACAGGTTACCTTATCTGCATTTATATTTATTGCAATGCGATCACTAACAAACTCCACTGACCTGACATGCAGTTCACAAGGCTGAAAACATTCAAAATAAATTGAATCCAGGAATTTTTATGATGCTTCCCAATTTAAATCAACTACTCTGGTCTCCAAAGATAACGCAATCACTAAACAGTTTACTCCATAGATGTAAGTATCCTATTATCTGCCCATCACCTGAAATATCAATGGTGGGTTACCTCCTGTATCAAAGATAGGTAGTCATGTAAAACAAAACTAAGCATTTGTAAACCCTTGCTTATACATCAGTTTTAAAAATATTGTAACCACAGACAACTAGAGTTTGAAGACAGGACTTATGTAGATTCCATTAATTCACATTCAGACGGTGTTTTACAAAGAGAAAAATGTACTACCCGCACAGAACATGGACTGTCAAGTTACTTTAAGATACTCAAGCATGTCAGAGATGTGTTTTCATAGATTAAGAGCAACACTGTAACCTTGAGTTTGAGAAAGCAGTAAGAAAGCACTCTGAAGACTTGGGAGTAGCTAGAGCTTGATGCAATGAATCCTTCCAGCACCAGCTTCTCTCCACTGCTACATTTAGCAACACAACAGAAGTTGAATTAAGGAATAGGTAAACCTACAACATTTCCATCTGCTAAATAGGTGCCAGGAGTGATTACAGTGATGGATTGCTCAGACACACTCCTGGAGCTCTGCTAGACTGTCAGAACACATGTTCTTCTATGACTTGAAGAAAGGAGGTAACAGAAGACCCAAGTCTTAGGAAGAAGCAGCAGAAGTACACCACAGCCACAGGCTCCAGCAGGAACAAAGGCACTTAACAGGTGCATTAATCCCAGGCCACATTGAGAATCAACTTGAGCCAGCAGCACAGTAGCTTAAGCTTTCAGCAGGCCAACAGACACACAGGACACTGTATAGTTCCAGAAAAATAGAGACTGAGTCAAAACAAGTTTGAAAACCTAAACCAGATTAACCTCAGTGCATGACTTCATGTTTTGTTGCCTCACAATTGCTCCATGCGATTCTATAGACAACACCTATCTCAAAGCAAAAGCCTTCCCTCCCTACTCTCAGCTCCTTTACAGTCACTCCTCACCACGCTCAACCAAGCTGCAACTCCAAAAAATAAAGAGGCTGTAAAAATAATGAGGTATAAAACAGGTCTAAGAGCTTGCTGATAAAAAAGGGGAAATCTGGAAAAGCATCATAAAGTATTATTAATATTATGATTAAATGAATCATTTTACTTCAAGCATTCCACCAGTAGGTCTGCAGCCTTGTAACTTAGTTTTAAAGCCACCAGAATGGGAAGGTATCATAGAGGTGCATCTACCTCAACCCACACTATGACATCGTGGTGCCTCTCAGCCAAACTAACCAGCAAGGCTCTCAAGTTGGGCTGATCGTATCAGAAAGAGAAAGAAAAATAACTGAGGCATCAAAGACAAATACTCTGTGTGCACAGTAAAGCATCACAAATCCAGCATTCGTCTTCCAGCACCTTTCCTTACCTACGTGCAGCACACACGAGGGATCTGCTCCCACACACGGATGTCAACGCCTTCCCCACCTCAGTGCTGCAAGGAGATGCAGCTGGCGTTCAGGAGCACCGTGATTTACAGATTCGTGCACCTGCTCACACCAGGTGTGAAGTGAGACACAACGGGGAAAAGTTGCACGCTGATGCACAGGGAACAGAGGTACGAACTGAGCCGCACTTGGACCGGAGCTCACCCCGAGGCTTTCCAATACCACAGTTAACACGACAGAAAGAGAAAAAACTAACAAGCAACGCGACCGCTCTCAAAAAGCCCGTGCGAAGAACGGGCACACGCAGTGTGAGCCGCACGGGGCTGGGGCAGCAACCGCGCAGCACAACCGGGACGAAGCAGCGGGCGGGCTGCTGCGGCATAACACAGGACAGGCAGCAGGTGCTGAGGCAGCGGGACGCTGCGGAGCAGCTCGGCTCCTTTCCTCCCCTCCCTCTCAGCTCCTATACAGCCCCACACCGCCCGCCCCCAGGCGCTAACGGACAACACTCACCGGCACACCCGCTCGGCACCACCGCTCTCCACGCTGCGCCGCGAGAAATACTGCCGCCGCCGCCCGCGCCGGGATATGCCCGCCGCGCCCCGCCCCGCCCCCCACGAGGCTCCGCCTACTTCTCTCAGCTCCGCGCTCTGATTGGGTGCCCTCTGCTCCTCCTCCTTCTCCCCTGCCCGCCCCTTCTACCGCCGCGTTGCATTGTGGGCTTTGTAGTTAAGGGGAGCGAACTACGAATCCCAGGGGTCCGCGCGGCCGCCGGTTAGTTCCGGACAACGCCTGGTGTGGGGTAACACCGCGGACGTTTCCTCCTTGCAGGCGTTTCCGGCGCGGCGGAGGAGCCCCCTCGGAGCTCCGTGAGCTTTGCGGGGCGGGGGGGCGAGCTGCTTCGCTTTTCTTTTCGGCCTGTGTTTGTGAAAGGGTAAGCGCCTGCAGAGAGTGAGAGATAGAGAGGGTGGGGGTCACCGGTGTATTTGCGTAGGGCCTGGCTCTCCTTTTGGGGCTGCGTTACGTTAGAAGCGTACAACTCTTTCATGCATCGGGTGTGGGAATGGGGCGCAGAAGCGTCTGCCGCAGGTGAGCGCGGTGCGGGCCTCGGCCTTCCTACTTCGGGAGCAGCCCCAAGGCCGGGTGACCCGGGCCAAGGGCTCGTCCTTGTCTCTGTCTTTCTCTTGGGGCCCTGCTTATGGGGCAGGGCACCGGCTCCCGCCTGCAGCCGTACGGCCGGCCTAGGCAGTGCAGGCCCGCGGTGTATTTTTAGCCTGACCTCGCACCGTGGAGCAGCGCTGTGGGGCTGGGCCCGGTTCGCTGCAGGTGGGGCCTTCTGCCGGCCCTAGCGCCTGGGAGGAGAGAGAAAGTACCCGGGTTGTGCTTCCCGTAAGGACCGAGCTTTGGGCAGGTGTTGTTAAACGCATCTGTGTGCTATTATGTGATTAATGAGCGGTGAGCGTGCGGCCTTCCTGGGGCTTGCAGGGGGCATAGGTGTGCTGTTGAAACCTTGGCTCAGGTGGATGCATTCCTGTTATCGGAGGAACTGATTGCTGAGCGCTGTTTGTTTACCCACGGGGATGTGTTTTTGTGTTCGGGGCTGTTTCTGTTTGTGGCTTATCAGTTGATAGGGCAATAACAACTGAGTAGTTTTCTTTTCCCAAGGAGAAAAAAAAGAGCTTGAAAGAGAAGCAGGGATGTGTTGTGTTATACTGTGTTGTACTGGGGAAGAGAAGGCTCAGGGAGACCTCTTTCAGGGAGGCCTTCTAATACTTAAAGAGAGCTTAATAACAGGAGGTAAATCAATTTTGTATGTGGGTTAATAGTTACAGGACAAGGGGGAATGGCTGTTGAAGGATGAAGGATGGAAATTTCAGTTAGATGTTGGGGGAATTTGAAAATTTTTTTGAAAAAAGCATGCTTACTCTACCAAGAGGCATTTGAAGACACTTAAGATACTTCAATGCTATTTCTGATTTGCTATCGCTTCAGTGAAGTTACTGGGTATAAGAATTAGTAGATTACAGAACCAGTACAGTAGGCTGCCTTTGTAAGTTTCTTGTTGTCTTCTTCACTGGTTTTATAGTACATAGGTTGTAATCATTACAGCTGCTCTACATGCCAATTTCAATGAATTTAACCATCTTTGGCTTTAAAAAGAGGAGCCCAGTGCCTGAGGCATGAAAGCTTTAAGTTTGGTACTATACAGTCAAAGTTATACAAGGGGAATGATTATGACCTATAATTGGAAGTACTGTGCAGGTAACTTCTCTCCTGACAGGGGAAGCTTGTGCTTTTTTTGCTGTTTTCCATTACTAAGGGGCACTTAAAGGTACCGTGCTATGCATTTGGTAGGTACATTGTTAGAGCAGCATACTGGCCATACATGTTGGTTTTACAAGTAAAGGCTGAGATCTTTACATCTGAATTTGGGGCAGACCTCAAGTTGTTTGTTTATCCTGCTCTTTCTTACTGAACTTATTTAAGTTTTTCTGATAATTCAGATCTGGGAGGATTTTCTCTTAACCCAGTCTTCTTGAATCCTCTCTACAGTAAGTGGAGCAGAATTTGTTGGTAGTGGGGATAATCTCTTTCTAGCAGGAGCAGAGCTGTAACTTCTGGTTCTATCCTAAAAGCCAGTCTCTGAATTAATCATGCTGCTAGATCAGTGCCTCAGGCCTTCTTCCTCTTAGTACTTTGCTTAAAAAGAAAGAGCTTGAATGTTTAGCTGCTTTAAGATTTTCTACATCTGAGTTAAGTGGAGCCTAGAGAATGGAATAGAGACAACACCTGTGGTACAGGTAAATGGTGTAGCTCAGGAGAGAAATGCTTCCAGCTGGTACCTCGTGTTTCCATTGTTTTCTAAGTTTTTATTAGTTGCAGGCACAAGACTTCTGCCTTCTCTTTAAGTGCTCTTTCAAAAGATGGTATGGATCGAAAGCCTTTTTTCATAGATAACTAGTGAGCAAAGGTAGGTTTGGGAAAATTTCTGCCCTTCCTGGTTGGTTTCTTGATTAGTAGCTCTGTACTTCTACTTAATTTTCAGTGTCAGAAAACAGCATAGATGAGAAAAGCAAGCTTGTATCTTGGGCACTGGTAGCTGTTCATGTTGGAGAGTGTGGACTTTATTGCTTTTTCATCCTTTTTGCTTTACAGGAAGTTTATCTGAATGTTGGGTGTTGTGGTTGCATTTTTTTCCCTCCTGACAGTTCAGTTGAATGATTTAAAACCTCATTGGATGAATATGGAAGAATAGGTCTGTAACAGAATTCATTGAAAATACATCTAAAGTGTGCTGCTTCTGTGACTGCTGAGTAGCTGGGGTATTCTTTGGTGCTGAAATATTAAAGGCTATAAGATTTATACTGTTAGTGAAAGTATGCTTTAAGTTAGTTATTCTCTGGGAATAGGTCTTGATGTTTTTGATGGCTTAATGCTAAACAGACAGGATTATATTAGTTTGCATCTTAGGCATTGTTTTCAAATTTAAATTCTCTTTATGCTCACTATATCCATCTTGTTCCTTCTCTCTGATTGATTTTCATCTGATAGGGGTGAGGCATGACTTCTAATTACACATGCTGGTGAACAGGCTACATTTGAATCTGTGGGATCACTGTTTAAAGAAGAAAGTCTTATATGCAGATGATATTTAGCACTCTGTTTTTTCCCATAGCTCATACAGTATATCCTGATTTCTCCTTGCCTTCTCCCTCAGACCAATTAACAGATGTACCACTTGAGTAATACCTTTTTTGCATCTAACAGCGGTTTACCTGGATTTTTCATACCATATGACATTATGCTGTTTTAATGGATCACCTGTTCATTGATCTCATTCCAGCTTTTTGGAGTGTCAGTTTTGAAGGCTACTGGACTATGTAATAATTCACCTAAATCATAGAATCACAAGGTTGGAAGGGACTTACAAGATCACCTAGTCCAGCTGTCAACACATTCCCATTGCTACCACAAGCTACTAAACCATATCTCATAGCTCTTCATCCAGATATCTCTTGAACGCTGCCTGGGATGATGACTCCACCACCTCCATTCCATTGCCTGACCACTCTCTAATAATAATGAATAATAATCACTCACTAATGGAGATGATTACTATTTTTGTGGTGATTTGGTCTAAGTCATGTTTTTAGACCTTTATTTTTTCCAGTGCTGTCAACAAAAGTATTTGATGTTCTTACCTGGGTTTTTTGTGTGTTTTATTTAAAAGTACCACTTGTCCTCAGTCTCAGAGAAATACCTCCTGTCTTCAGTCCCTTGAATCTTTTGTGATAATGTGAATCCAGAGTTGATTTACTTTGTTTGAAGAGTGTCAGTGCCTGCTAAAGAGGTAATAGATGGTGTATAATTGTTTTTACATGGGGTGTTTAGTGGTACTGTAGATTAGTAACAGGAGCTTATAGCTCCTCAGAAAATGAGCCTTTCATGGTAGTCCACAGTGCAATAGGTTTCCGTCATCATAAAAATCTATCATTCTGTTCGTGTTTTATTTTCTTCCTAGATACTGCTAACCCATAAAAACTCAGTGACTATATCTAATGGTTGCTTTGTCCTTTTTTGCCCTTCTGCTTGCGATCAGAAATCTTTTGGGCAATGTTCAGCAATGTTCAATTACCTGTTTTGAAAAGCTTACTCTGTTGACAGCGCAATACTTTAGATAAACACTTGCAGGCAGTCTGTGAATTCTATCTTAGGTGATGCTCCTTTGTGTGCTGTCTTGCTTGAGTGTTTATCTTACTGAACTTGCAGAAACACAGAGCTAAAGAGTAAAGCAAACAGCTGTCCCTGCACCCTGCCCATGGCATGCCAGAGCTGTTGGTGCAGGCAGTACGCATGTGTAAGAAATGGGACAGCTTGTACTTGCACTAGTGAGCGAACTTGTTCTGACGAGTCCCCCCCCTTCATGGGAGTACACTTGGCATGAATTTGTGTAACTTGGTAACACGTTGTTTAAAGATGTTACTATGGGGGGGGGGAAATGATGAATGTGCACTTGTATTCTTCCATGTTCTGATAAATGTAAAATAGCTGATGGTAGGACCTGTAGTACCATTCATGTCAGGCAGTTTGAGTGAAGAACTGTCACTTTATTTATATTTAACTTCTTCCTCTAAATGTGCTGTCATAACTGCTGGCTATTTCTGTAATGTGACCTGTTCCTGAGTTTTATCACATTGAGGTGCACTCATGCTGCCCAGTCACAAGTGCACATGGAGCATGCATGGTATTCATAGCCAACCATGTTCCTTTCTTAATAACAATTTTTACTTCTATATACTTATCCTAGGCAAAAAGATAAAATATTTTCTATTTAAATAGTTGTGTACAGATTTCTAGCCAGTGCAGAGCAAAATGGGGAATACAGCTTGAAGTGTCTTACCGTGTTTTGACCTGTTCCAACTATTGAGAAGTGATATTGGTTACTGTTTTTACTGCTTCTTAAAAGTAAGTCTTCTCACTGAAATATCAGTCAAGTCTGGTACTTGGACATACAAATGCTTTGAAGGTTGTTGAGAAAAAACTCCTACAGCGCATTAAATAAGGAATTAAAAGAATTAGAAACCTTTTCATCTTCATTCCTAATTTGGACGTTAGGTCTTTAAACTCAATTAGGTTAAGTGAAATGCTCCAAAAAGTCTTATCTTGATGAACAGAAAATACAGATGACTGCTGTAAAGATTTCTTATGAACCGCAGGGCAACCATCTTCCTTTTTTTTTTTCACCCCCCCCCCCACTTAATTTCTGCATCTGAGCAATGATCATGCTATCTTGAGCGTGATGAGCTGGACTGGGTGGAGAACTTCCAAAACCAAGGTTCAGTTGCTGGAACAATAATTTTCCATTGAGTTGATGTAGCTGTTGACACACCCTGAGTGGAAAGATGACTTAAGACTTTTGCTTATATAAAAAGAAAGATAAAGTATTCACAGTTTTTGTGTTGTGTATCAAATAATTCATTTCCCTGGAAGTGATTTTACAGAAGAACTTGCAGGGAAGGTTTTTTGGCAGCACGTTTCTATAAAATACCTTCTTGTTTAATAAATTAGGAGTTTACAATTGCATGAAGCAGTCATTCTGTATTTGCTTAACCAACTCATAAAATAATTCCTGCATTCTGGGCAGAAACTAATGTTGTTCTATGCTTTTTTTTTCCACTTTTAGCAATTGCCAGTTATTAGCATTCATAATTATTTGTTGGTTTGTGCTTTTTTTCTTCACAACATAAGGACAACATATTTCTCAAGTTCTCTCAGTATTCTTGCACGACGAGGAGAAAGAAGAAACGTTTCAGTGAATGAGGAGTCTTTTGCTTCTATAGCATTTTTCTTGAGAAGTGGGTCTTTGGATGAGGATGACAATGGAAGAGATGAAGAATGAAGCAGAGACCACTTCTATGGTTTCCATGCCACTCTATGCTGTTATGTACCCTGTCTTTAATGAGGTAAGCTGTGTGCTTTTGCTTTACAGTCTAGTAATCTTCTATGTTTGAAAATCTGATTGCATTAAGAGATTGCTCATCTTGACAGATCTTAACACCACTTTATTTCTGTGCCTCATTTTTCCCTTCTTTCCCATAAATGCATTTTCAAGCTTCTCAGAAATGATTAGTTGTGTTGGTTTAATTTCATTTTGCAGAGGATATTAGCAAAAATGCCAAATAAGATTTTTCTCGATCATGCAGTTGCTTTTCTAAGGATTATTTCAGTGTTTGCTTTTCCTTTCATCCCTGTAAATGCACACCTGAATTTTTGAAAGGCTTTTTTTCAGACCTGCTTCAGCTCTAATGGCTCCAGGTCTGACGTAATGTTAGAAACTTGTGCATTATGTGACAAGAAATAACACACGGTTTAGCATGTACCTGTGATCAGCCTGAGACAGTTATTTTTCTACTGCTAATGGTGTAATTTAGTAGACTATTTGTCTCTCTGCAAGTATCAGAGGCAGTGAAGATGTTCTCAGAAGTCTTCTGTCAGGTTTCTGCTACGAGCTGAATAAAAGCAAAGCGTATCCAGAGCTGTTTGTTTGTTTATATCAAACTTCATATTGTCTGTCCCTCAGATGAGATCAATCTCAGTTCCTCTGTCAGTACACTATTTCACTATACCATATAAGACAAGGATGAGTACTTTACTTGTTCTGGTAACAGTATAATTGCTAATTTTTCTGAACTTCTATTGCAGCTAGAAAGAGTAAATCTATCTGCAGCTCAGACACTGAGAGCAGCTTTTATTAAGGTGAGAAGTAATTTGTATTGTAGAATGTTTATCTTTTCAATGACCTATGTACGTTGAAATTTCAAAGAACTTCCTTGTATCACTGTGAAGAATGCATCCTTCATGATCAATAGTCTTAAATAAGTGTGCAGTCTCGTGGACTATAAGTTTGCAATGTGTACTCACATTAGAAATCTGAGTGGTTTAAGTATACTGAGCAATTTTAAAGAATCTTACCTTGTCTGTGTAGTATGTAAACTTAAAAGTGGCATAAATCAGTGGAGATAGAGCAGAAAATAGTGATAAATCCAGCATTAATAGGACCAGATTATGTAGAACAGGTGTTCAGACACAGAAATGCATCAGACTTTGAAAATGGCTCCTAGATAAATAGGGGATTTTTTTTGGGAGGGGGGGAATGAAAGATGAGCTTTTAGTATTTGGTGTTTCCATTTACTTATATCTAGCAGGAAATTGAAGTGTTTTCTTAAATTAAAGAATGAAAATTTATGATTCCATAATACTTTAAGTAGCTTTCTTTTGAAATTCTTCTCACAAACCATCAATTAAGCAGAATGCATCTTACCATATGAGCTTCTCAACTAAGTAATGCTTTCCTGTTTCTCCACTTAAGTGTGCCTGAGCGGTTACAGTTCTCAGTTAGAACTTTTCCAAGTTAAATGTTTACAGCTAGTGCTGCCGAGCCAGTATTTTTAACAGTAAGTTTTCTTGCGATGCAGGCTGAGAAAGAAAATCCAGGACTCACACAGGACATTATTATGAAAATTCTGGAGAAAAAAAGTGTGGATGTGAACTTTACAGAATCTCTCCTACGTATGGCAGCGGATGATGTAGAAGGTAATGTCTTGTGTTGTGTATGTTCTTCATTATACTCTAAACAAGAACATGCATTACTTTGCCTCTTTCCAGAAGAGGTTTACTTTTCTTACTAGATCCTTTGTCAGCCATGCTGAATAGTAGGAATAGTTGTTTCTCTGAATGCCTGTTTTGGAGACATAAAGGAAACAAACAAACAAAAAACCCACAGCCACAACTCCCCAGATATGTTCTTAACTAAGAGAAAGAAAAAGCTTGCTTTGAACTGTGTGAGTAGTTCACCTTTTGTGGTTTGCTTCAAATTGAAAGCATCAGTTACACTGACAGAATAGCAACGTGTACAGTAGGCTTAAAGTTCTTTTAGTACTGCATTTGGTTATTGTAATGTTGTCAGTGTTCTCTTGAAATAAGAATGGGCTCTATTCTTTCTCTAGTTTTCAATAAGAAAAGTTGTTGTCGTGCTGCTTCTGTTAATGTTTCAATCCATCTTGGCAATGCTAGTGCATTTTGTGAAGCCGTGTTTTTTAGCTGACACTGGGAACTTTTGGATGAAAAGCTAATGGCATTTTTCATGTGTCCATCTTGTAAGAATACATGATCGAAAGGCCAGAACCAGAATTCCAAGATCTGAATGAGAAGGCACGAGCACTTAAGCAGATTCTTAGCAAGATTCCAGATGAGATCAATGACAGAGTGAGATTTCTTCAGACAATCAAGTAAGTACAGTGCTTTATATTTTTATGGAGTTTGAGGGGCTAGACTTTGCATTTAGAACTGAATGCTCAAATGCTGTGGGAGGTCCTAGCAAAATTGTTCCCATTGGAAGGGAATTCTCACTAAGAAATGAGAGCTGAACATTTTTAAACAGATCTCCATGTTAGGAGATGAAACTTAACTTGCTAATTACTGATTTGAATTACCATGTCACTTTTCTAGCATTTGATTTCTCTGCATCCTATCTGAAATTCCTTCTGTACTAATATTGAAAGAGGATTAAATTTCAGTGTTTGAGTTGAATAGCTTATGGATATTACAGTTCTTCTCATTGTCACACAGGGACATCGCCAGTGCAATAAAGGAACTTCTTGACACAGTAAATAACGTCTTCAAGAAATACCAATACCAGAACCGGAGGGTATGTGAAATAACTTTTGAGTAAAATATTTCTAATAGTAGAAGAGTATGAATACGGGAGTACTAACTGGTCAGTGACATAGTGCTTTAATATGATTTTTGGTAGTTTTCAGCAGTTTTGTGGGAAGAGACTGAATAAAAACAGAAAGAACAACCCATCACCACAGTAAACCTATTCCTTTGTCTATGTAATGTTCGTGTACTTTCTTCTCTATTTAATTACAAGAACCTCAGTGTACACAGCAGCATCTCAACTAAGACTTTGTGGTATTTTTCTTTTCTTAGGCACTCGAGCACCAAAAGAAAGAGTTTGTAAAATACTCCAAAAGTTTCAGCGATACTCTGAAAACCTATTTTAAAGATGGAAAGTAAGTGTCTTTTTGTACTAAGCTTATACACACTGAAAAGATCTTGTTTACCTAACTGGTGTGACTAGGGAAAAATAAGACAAAACTGTGAAAAATGGGGCAAGAATTGTGTGTGTTGTGCACTTTCCCTACACGTGCTGAAGACGACCAGCTTTGTTTTGTCCTCTGTGAAGCAGATACTGTGCTGTGTGTTGTGGATATAATCTTTACTGTGCCTCAGGTATTATCAGTATTGCAGAATATACCAGTAACTGCTGCGTTCCTTGTGGAATAAAATGTTGTCCAGGCAGATGTAAATTACACGTTGCTTAAGATAACCTGCTCCCCTGAGGAGGGAACAGTGCTTATCAAAAACATCACCAGGGGTGACTGAAATAATATATTGCTTCCCTGTGCATGCATGTTCAGTATTTGAGTAAAAAGTTGCTAATTCTGAAATTATCAGGAAATGGAGTCTTCAGCTATGAGATATCTAATAATCATCTGCTCTACATTTTCTTAGTTATTTAAACCCCCAAAACAATGTAATGGAGAGCCAAAGTTTTTCAAGTTCCTGCCAATAAGTGATCTTTTTTGATTTAGCTGTGCACGTAAATGTGCTTGCCATTTGTATGCATTGGGTACATCATATGTTAACACAAGATGCTTCTGGTTTCCCTAGATGCTACTGTATTCAGTTATCCAGATTTAATGCTGTATTTATTGAACCACATTCTTTGAAAAGAGTCTAAAGCACGATCTTTGTTTTTCCAACAGGGCAATAAATGTGTTCATTAGTGCCAACCGGCTAATTCATCAAACCAACTTGATACTCCAGACCTTCAAAACTGTGGCCTGAAAACTGTATATGTTGAGAGTTGTACTTTTCAATGGTGGATAGGGTACCTTTATATGTAAATTTTAAAGTTTTGACTGTATAAATTATCAGCCTCTCTTGCAGGGGCCTTATGCAGGATTTTGAATGGGATTATTGCCATCTTACACCATATTTTTGTAAAACATTGTAGCTTAATCATAATCTCACAATGAAGATTTTGCATCACTTTTTGCTATTATCATTCTTTTCAGAATTATAAGCCAAAAGAATTTACGCCTTAATGTGTCATTATGTAACATTCCTTATAAGAATTGTAAATATTTGGTGTTCTGTTTCTGACATTTTAACTTGAAAGCGGAAAACTGCAAGATGATGTATTTAACAATATTGGTGGCAAATATTCAATAAATAGTTTACATCTATTAGGCTGGGTGGTTTTTTTTGTATTGAACAGAAAAACGTGACTCATTTTCTTAGAACTGCAGAGCGTTCATGGAATGGGAAAATTGAAGCCAGTTGGCAGTCCAAATCAGTGCAAAATATGGGAGATCTTTGGCTGTGATCAGATACGAGACTGGAATACCACAATAATTCTGTTGAAGTGTCTTTGACAAAGTGATGAACGTCCTCAGAATTGTTTTTTTTCATAGAAGCCAAATGCAGCTTGTGAATCTTATTGCTGATGGTAAGTGAGCAGGTTTTTACTCATCTGCTCTTCCAGTTTTGAGGAGATTACTCTCAAGTTCCTCTATCTCTGCATATATTTCAATATTGACTTTTTTTTAATATATACTTGGAATCCTTTTGGGAAGGAGGAGGAGAACAGAGAGGAATTTTCCAGAAGTAATGTTCTTATGCGTGCCGTAAGGCAGCTTTCCTTAAATCATGTGAGACCTGAATGAAAAATGTTGCTCTATAGATGATTAAGAGCTGCTGATTGTCAAAGTGAATTCTTGTCCATGTGATTTGATGGTGGTGGTTTGCAATTTCTAATAACATGCATTTCCCCTTGAAGCACACCTTGATTTTACTTTGAAATACACCAGATCTTTAGAGTGAATTCCTAAATGAAGCAATTCATAAAGCTGCAGGAGGATCACTCAGGACTGAAGGAGCACAATTACTACAGGATTAATTATTTGTTTATGAAGAAACGTGCCAGGCTTTTCTTCCTCACTAGTCTGGTGCATTATTGCTCATATGGGGCAACTGCCTTAACCAGAGTGCATCAGATGGGTCTTTGAAATTGTTTGTCTGTTTAAATGGTCAAGCAAAGGAAAACATAACATACTTGCTGCTCTAAAATAGCACTGTATATGGTCCTGGATACCTGTATGTGGATCTGTTCTTTGACCAAAGTACTGATTATAGTGAAACAACATAAAAGTGTGAAGGAGAGCATTAAGTAACACTGAAGTCTGTGGAATGTGTGTAGTGAATTTCATGATTACATAAAGTGATAAGCAGAACAGGGTCCTTTACCTTGCTGTGCAGGATTTTGTCTGCTTACTTGTAAGCTGAGCTTAGTAACATTACAAAGCTATTCTATACAACTTAGTTAAAACCTTTTTTTTAGTTATTAAATATTATGTGCTAAATTGTCATTTCATGGAGAGTGGCAGAAGAGAAGTGGCAAAGAAGGAGGCAACCTGCCTCACTTCATGTAACATTTTGATTTGCATCTTGGAAGTTAAACGGTTGACTGGTCTTCATTTTGGATGATGTAAGCTTATGAAGTCTTTGTTCCAAAGGGCTTAATGAAAAATAGGTAAAAGGAAGGAAGTCACAGCTTTTAGTACTTGATTTGCACGTTACCAAATGCCATTTTCAAACTGTACAGTTTCTGTAAAAAGAAACACATAAGCTCAGGTTATGTTCTGTGAACTGGACCTAGTTAATAAAATGAAGTGGTTTTACTGACTTGGAGTGAGAGGGACAGCTGGCATTTGTGATCTTCTACTCATTCTGCAGGTACAGTTAAAAATATATATATACACGTATATTATGACTTATTTCCTGAAGGTCTCCTGCTAATTGACACCTTAACATTTGAAGCAAAGAGGCTGTTAAATGAGCTATTTCTGATCATCAGTTTTTCCTAAAGCCTTTACTGGGTAAAGGTGCCTGTTACAGTGCTAAGCTTCAGATACTCTAGTTAAAGACCCTTCTTTAATTTGTAAACTTATTGTGTTTTTCTTTTAACCACTGAAGTATTGTGAAGTTATTTGTTGTCATCCATGCCTGGCAGTGGGAAAAAGCTGGAAACTGAGATCGGGTCACTCTCTTCTATTGTGTGTGATGAATCTGTATCTGTTAGTCTTAAAAACTCAGTTTTATCTTCCACTGAGTACAAGTTGGGGCATGTCTATCTGAATTGCGTTGTGGTTTTGTGCTTTATCTTAAAAGTTTCTTGAGCAGTCAAGATAAGTTGCTTTCCTAAGGATTTCTAATCCAACAGCTAGTGTTGCAGATTCCTGTCTGAAAGTTTCTACTGTGGATGTGGGTTATAATTGATATGATAATGTTAACATGATAAATATACCTTTTTTTATTCTCTAATGATGCGCTGAAGCATTGTCTTAATCACTTGTTTTTAATTTATACAGAAATGATGAAAAGCTTGGTTTGATTTATGGCTGGTTTAAAACTCTGTAATGCATGTCAGATGCCTGGCTATGAGATAAGCTTCATTTTGAGCTGGTGTACAGTTGTGGGTGTGATACTCACAGAAGTGGTTGAGGCCTGATGCTGGTACATCATGTCTGGTGAGAGTAAGATGATGGGATAGAATCAGCCTTGATTAGCCATTATCTTTTCATACAACCTTACCTAGGTTACCACTGAAGTGTTTTGTCTTTGTGTTCTTTTCAAATCTTTCACTGTGTGACAAAGGAGAACATGTCTTGTTTGTTCTGTGGGTGTTATCTGATCTTTTTACTTTACAAGGAGACTGCGTATGATTCTCTATGAGTTGGGTGGGGAACGAGAAGGGTGTCTAGACAAGCTTGCCACTAATCTGTTTTCAGATGATTCCATTATTAAAGGAATGAGACGGAGATAAATGGAAGTGAACGTGTGAGATAGCAACCCTCCCATTTGGCACAGTGGTGATTATCACTTGGCTGGGGATTTGGCACTGGCTGTTCCACTTGGGAGTACTGCTCTGCCATGCTCAGTCTGGCTGCCTTCCTGCAGGGCTAACCAGTGCCTGCTGAAAACAGGCGCTGCAGGCAATTTCTGCTTGTGAGCTGTGAGTACTTTCATAGCTTTGTACAATTCAGTGTATTGGTTCACTTTGTTTTTTTCCACTCCAGGGTTTTTGGTTTTCTCTCTTCTGGGCAGATTCTGCTTTCAGAAGAAACTGGTAGGAAATGTGTTTTGGGAAGAGAACCACTAATGAGCTGTAACCTTGGTACTAAAGCTACAGCTGGGAAGATGCTCCTGGGTCCATAACCTTGGCTTCTCTTTAAAGAAGTTAAGAAGTAGCTACAATATGATTTGGGTCATAAATCTGTCAAGTTCTGTTTTAAAGCCACCTTTCTTGTCCGTATTCCTCTTGTTAGATATCATTTTAAAGCAGTATGAAAAGGGGAGAGCGCCTTCAAAGGTTGAAGTTAAATATCTGTCATAAATTTAATTTATGGTGAAGAATTCACTAACCTTGTTCACAACCAATTATTCTTTTCCCCTTTCTTCGCTTGGCCTTTTTAATGTATCATGAGGGGCCAATTATATCTCATCCTGGGCTTCACTGCTTGAAGATAGCCAGTTTTGGCCTTCCCTAGAAAGAGCAGAGGTGCAGGCAATGCTAAACTGACCCCTTTGAGGCTGAGATGAAGCAACTTTTCCTCATGCTTGAAGTCCACAACAGAGGGATTGTTGCCTCCAAGGTGGAGAAGGAGGGCTTGGCTTATTGAAAGGTTTCCATCCAAGTGCTGTCCTACTGTAGGGTTTCTGTCTCGCTCTCCTGCCCTACAGCTTGCACATGACCTTATATATGTAGTGTTTCCATTGAGCCAGTGAGCTGTAATGCAATGGCGTTGCATAACTCTTCTCCATAACTCAGCTTGCACCTTTTTTTCCTTCACCCAGCTATGGCTGAGGCACAGCACCTGTGCTGTGGGGCCCACAGGCGGCCCCAATTCCCTGTAAGGCCTTGAGCAGTATGGAGGGGGAGATCATTTCACAAGCACTTTTGCCAGCTCTGGTTCCTAGGTGCTTGTGTGTGACTGGCTTCTGTTGGCACATATTGCACATCTCCACAATAGTTAACCAAATGCTTGCATAGATTTTGCTCTACTTAATGCTAGTTGCGAAGACGAGGAGTGCAGCTTGCAGCGTTTGAGATGCGGGAGTGCCTGCGTGGCACTCATGAAAAGCTTGGGCTGTGATAACAGTACCTGGACACTATCAGAGTACACAATTACAGGATAAGGGGCATAATCTCTTCCCTTCTGCCACCTTGTAGCGCTTCTTATCGCAGCTCAGACGATGTTAAGATGAGTAAGACCTGCCCCAGCAGCACACACAGTGAGAATCCACAATGTTAGGAGCCTGCTGTTCCCAAAATGTGTTGTGTGGTGATGATTAGGTTGGTCTGAAAAACTCCAGTTTAAAATTTAGACTTTGCCATTGGTATTCGTGCAGGATTTTTCACTCAGAGATTGATTTTTCGTTCAGTTACAGAAGGTGGATGTGAAAAGAGGTTGGGGTGTTGGTGTGTGGACCCCCAGAGGCCATGATGCTTTGTGTCCCTCAGTGCTTACAAAGTGACTGCTCCACAAATTTTATGCTTTTTTTTTTACCCTAGAGACAGAAGTATTCCTGCTTACTAAATGTATTCAAAAATTGGAATGGAATTAGAGCGCTGAGCAACTCGCTATTGGTGACACAGTGGGCAAACTAGGTTATCAATGTCTAACGTGCTCTGAGCTGCACTGTATGAGGGCAGTGTGACACTTTGAGTCACCCAAAGGCATCGTTGTACTAGGTGGGTGCAGTGATAGGAGAGAATAGTTTGTAGTAGCTCACTAAACGAAGTTTAAAACGCTATATCTAAATTAAGCATTTGCCTTTGACATCTTATTATTTCATAATTGTAACCATGAGGCTTTGCAGAGTAGGTAATTGCTTTTTTTTTCCCAAAGCTGTGTTAGTCTCCAAGGGCAAAGTGGTGGTGAAATAGAAGCCTGAGTGCCTGAAGTTTTAAAAGAAAGAATCAAGCACAGGCTACGCCTATAATTCACTTAGAAACTCCCCTTCAGCTCACAGATCCCTCATCTCGAATCCAGCAGAAAACGCTGCAGAGGAATGGGGGGTAAAACCCTTATGGAAATTCAGGATGGTTTCATGGTAAGTGAATTTTCTTATTAAAATGTTAATTGGAAGGATTTTGCATTGCTTATTGAGACAATGTGGTGCAGCTGTTTTTCACTGCTGTTTGCATAGCTGTGTGGTGGTCATCACTCTGTGCTTTTGTGTCTGCTTAATGAGAGTGACAAACAGCACTGCTCTGCCATGGGAGATCAGGGATGCAATGCAGTGGGGATATGTGATCTTCTCAAAGGTGGTGACATCAGGCCTGAAGTTGGAACTGGAGATGCGTGTGGAATGTCCCAAAAGAGCTGCGTGGCTGTTGTGTGACCATCCAACCTTCCCTTGTGAGGTGCAGAGAGTTAAGTGAGCCACCCAAGTGCTATCAGGAGCCAAAAAATAAGGTCTAAAAGAAGTGGTAGCTCAATGTACAAGCTGGAGTTTCCACTCGGTGCTATTTTGTGCAGTTAAAAGTTATAGACATTCTGGCAGAAAGTTCTGATGCTTCTCAGAGGGTTTTGGTCGCTGTGAGTAGGGGAAAACGTCTTGACTATCCCATAAGAATTGGACAAAGGGAAATTAAATTGGAGCTGAGCTTTCCTTGCATTGTTGACATGGCTTTAAATATGAGAAATGCTCAACAGTGAAGACTCGTTCAAGGTGAAGTACTCCATCCATGGGAGCTGAGGTACTGTTTCTAAAGAGAAATTAAATGATGTCCATGTTACCAAGGCATTAAAGGCGATTATGTTTTCTCCTTCTAGGATAAGGAAAGCCCTTTCTATTGTATGAACTACACACACTGATGATGCCAAAGTGAGGGAAGTTTAACCTGTTGACCTCTTACAGTTTAGAGCTGTTTCTCATAAGCATGCAATAATGTTCCTGTGAGTCTCTGCCAATATATGGGAACAACTTGCATTAGCAGAGTAATACATGAGGCAAATAGAGCTGAGGTGCCAAAAAACCCAAAACACCTGTTGTAATCATGTCTTTGTTGGACACAAATTAAACTGCAAGGCTGATGCACTGGAATAATTAGAGGTCAAAACTGATTGTCCAGTTCTCGTTTACTGAGGTGTCAGGGTAATGTGGGACCTTGCGGTGTGCTTCAGCCACGAGGGTGCAGCAGGATGCCCTGTTCTGGTGACCTCCTCATGGGGGAGTTAAAAACCAGCAGCCTCTGTGCAGCTGGAGCAGCCACTGCTTCTTCTGCATGTTTTATATATATACGTGTTATTAAATGTAAGTGCAATATATATCTTGCAATTTTAACATGCAGGAAGGACCAGCTGCAAACCTTGCTGACTCTCCAGTCACTTCTGTAATTTTTTCAGCACAAACCTCATTCTTTATTTCTAGAGATCTGCCTCTCAGCACAGCTTTTGGGCTTAGGGCAAGCCTTATGGCCTCTGGGTCTGGTGCTGAGGGGCATTCCCCTGCCCTTGGCTATGCTGTCACTCGTTATTAATTTCCAGGCTTTTCTGCCCCTGTAGCCCTGGAGCTGGTTAAAATGGATGGGTGCTCATTTGCTGGAGCTGCTCCTACACAGCTCCATTTGTTTTCATAGCAGCAGTCATTCAGTTTCCCTTTAGGTGCTCAGCCTGCAAACTCCAATTTCTGCTCTCCAGGCTATTAGTCACTGGCGTAACTTTAAACCAATTGGGAAAGTTCATCATCAAAATGCTTAAAATAAATGGATTTTACCAGTGGAATTATCCCCCTGCAAACTTCTGTCATTTCTGCTCATCTTGAGAGAGGCTGTCACTGATTCAAGTACGTGGAATTAAAGAGTTGGCTGCTTTGTGGATTCTCCAATGTTTAAAAGCTGAATTTTAAACCTGTGCCACTTCCATGCCCTGCAGGTAGAACTTCTGGTCATTGCCCTACTTCCAGAAAATCGTACTGAGGAGAGCAGAGTGATAGACATGAATGGAAAAACTTATTCCTGGCATTTGTTTTCTTGGCCTCAGGAAGAATAACCAGTGTTATTAACATTAATAACATTAGCCTCTTATGGCACGACGAAGTAACAAGTGAGGTATAGAGTCAGGAAGAGCAGGGATGTGGATGCGGGGTAACACATGTCAAGTCCATACTGCTCTCTTACATGTGCTCATCTCTTGGATTCTTCTCTTTCTGCTGTATGGGTGGTATCAGGTCTTTTCCTTAGACCAATTGCTTTGCCTCTACTCTTGCTGTAGTTTTGACATCTTGGAGAAGACCAACAGCTAACGAGGATGGACACGCTTCATCACGTGTCCAGTGAGATATCATTGTGTGTGTGACCTCAGTCAGCGTGCTTCATTTCTGCATGCCTCAGTTCACTGTTCGTTATTTAAGAAGTATGCACAATGGGGACCCTCATCTCTGCTACATTACTGTAATAATAAAATTTCCCAAGCATCAAGGAAAGCTTTGCAAGCTGATGAGTCTGTTGCAATTTTAGAGTGCTGCATAGCCTTTAGAACAAGAAACATTTAAATGGGAGCAGAAGCACATCACTTATGGTATGAGAGAATTCAAAAACTAAATGGCACCTTCTAAATATTTTAGAATTGAGATAAAAATAAGTGGATGTCTTTCTGCTATGGAGCTCAGATAATTTTCTGCATGGATTATGTTGCCAGAGGACATTACAGGAGCAAATACTGGAGAAGAATGGTCACAGCTTGCAGAAAGTGGTGATGTGAAAGGTGAAAATCTTTGCTGTCTCGTTAAAATGCCTATGCGTGGTTCTCTGAGAGCTTGAACAATGTCTTGAAGTGAAGTTTTCTAACATTTCCCTATTTCTTTGGTATCTTTTTTATTCTGCTTTCAATCTTTATGAAAAATTATTCCTAGGTGGTCTCGATTTCAGACATATTCTAAAAATATAGCGTAATTGATTGTACTGTAATACTGAAAGTTGTCAGTTCAGAGTGAGGTCCTATTAGACTTCATTCTGTGCAAGGATACAAGACAAATGAGGGGTGAAAGAGCTCTGAGTTCAAAACAGCATGACTCACAGAGTCAGAATGAAGAGAGTTTTGCTGAGGATCGCTGATATAATATATGTAGAAACCAGGTTTCCTTTGCCCCAGCCTTTTGTCCTAGCTATTGAATTATGTCACTTCTTTATAGACCAACTTGTCTCTCTAAGGGGAAAAAGTCCTATTGTTTGACTTCATCAAAAAAGGCTGCCAAGATGGAATGTCACAGAAAATCATGCAAAAGTAATATCATCTGCAATATATGTGAAAAAGAAATCCCTCTGTAAGGAGCTGGCAGCAGGGAACCAGATACCTGGCTAACTACAGGCTGTAGCCCAGTCATACACTCCTCTTCATCATCCTCGATTGGCATTGCCTGTTGATGATGAGGGTTCAGTCAGGGAAGTAGGCTATAATCAGGATGCAGAGTGGGTAGATGCAAAAAGAGAATCTGTGTTTTGGTGACCTCTGTTCAAAAAATTGCCTTCAATGGAGATGAAACCAGGGAAGTGTATTTTGAAAGTTGAAGGGAGTTGGTTCAATTTTTGGGGTAGAGAGACTGAAGTTAGTTTGGCTTGTTCAAAATGCTATTCATGTCAGATGAGAGGTTTATGAGTTCTTGCTTAAATATTTGTGAAGAAGGAAGAACAACTTGCCTAAGCTAAAAGATGATACGATGTCATGATCAAATGATCATGGCTACTTGACATCTGCAGTTGCATTGGACACTAAAATTGGGGTTTCCTCTTTATCTGAGAAAGATTTTCTATCTTCCTCCAAACACCTTGTAAGGAGAAAGAATCTAAATGGCTTTAAGGTGGAATTTGATAAATTCTTGGAAGACATGTAACTGAGCAGGAGGGTTGTGGAGACAGGAAATTAGATAAAGTCTATAAATATTTGCGGCTTATCTACATGTGGGGAAAGAGGGTTAAAGGTTGTTGTGTGAGTGCTTTGCACAGAATATGTGCACTGCATTCCTCATGTGCTTTTGCAGATAACTGGCTGGGGCCAGGAATTCATTTCTCCCTTTACCTGAATGTTGTCGCTGGCTTTTATTTATTTTTTATGTCTCTGCGTGTGTTGGGTTATTTGGCTTTTTCTCACTTTGGAGTTTGGCTACAGCCAGAGATAGCGTTGGTGCTCCTATTGGCATAAATGCATAAGCATCTGGGCAATGTGAACTCATTGTGTACATGTAGATGGCATACCATGGGGGATAGTACAATGGCAATTGCTTTCATCTTTCTGTAGAGGACTTAACATTTGTAAATTTCTAGGAGGGGTTTTGTGACTTAAGACTGTGTGATGGCGTATTGAGTAGATGCACTGAAGCTTCACTCTTGCCTACAGTTAAAATGAGCTTCTTCATACCACAAAAGTCTTGAAATAAGAGTGCTACTTAAGACAGCTTAAAGCTACCTTAAATGTGAATTAAATTTTGTTTTGTAGCAAAATAAAAATATAGGGAGGAGGAGCAAATTGTAGTTTCTTAGTGTGGTTTGGGTTGGAAAAGGGGCCTTAATGAGAACAAAGGTAAAAATCAGGACTACTTCCTTAATACTTGAAGAGTCAAATCTTGGCATTTAAGAGTGACATCTTATAGAACTAGCTTTTAAACTTTGCATCTAGTAGAAGAAAACTCATGATTCAGTTTGAAGGATTCTTTTGTACGTCACGATGAGAAAAATTATTTGGTTTCCTTTTGATTTCAGGTTTAAGCCACAAAACCACAGCACTTATCCTGTCTCTGTTCTTAATGTCCTGCTAGCAGAGCGTTTAATGCAGGTTGCTCCACAGCTAAGAGAAGCAGAGTATGCTTATGTTTTGTGAAGCAGAAGTCCTTATTCTTGGGATTGAATAAAACTGTTCAAGTGTATCGCTTCATATCTAAACTATCATAGTGTCGATGTGAAATATAGCCTTGTAGAAACAGATCATTTCTGTTAGCATTTTTTAATTGCTGCGTTTCAGTTGTGATTTTTGTGTAAGGATTATGAAGCTGAATTTCACTTCTTTATTTCTCATATTTTTATTTGACACAAAAAGGGAAAGACTACTTTCCAATGCAGTCAAGAATCTGTTATCAAGAAATAGGGTTATATTCCAAGCTCAATTTTCCAATGCTTTTGGTTAGTGAAAGACAATGGAGGAGACTGAGGTAAAATGCACTCTGGATAATTCCTCAGGGGATTAATGATAAGATAGAGCAGCTTCCAGCCAAGTTCGCCAGATCGGCTGTGCCCAGGAACCACAAATCATTACCAGCTGACAGCTATTCAATAGATCTTCTGAAATAAGCTAGTGGTCTCAGGTGTCCAAACTAAAAAAAATAAAATAAAAAAAGAACCTCATTAGAATTGAAATTAATTTAAAGCTTTTGCCATTTCAGCAGTGACCAGCCTGCAGAAAAGGCAATACCACTGTGTTCCCCAGGGAACTGAAAAGTGTTGTAATTCTTATTATCTTTTTTAAGCTAAATAGAATGTATGAAAATCACCCTTCCCCTCACAGTTGGAGCTTTCAGCAAGATATTGAACGTGTGCACTTCCACCTTGGGGCAGATCTCATCAGATCTCATCCCTTGAATGTCAGAAAAGCTCTGCCTCAAGTTCTCACTGCACCATTCTGATGCATTGGTTCAGCAATTTGTTATTGGTGGTGAGATTGAGGCCGGGCTGGATCTCAGTACCTTTGCATCAACTTGAGAGCACTGTCTAGTTGTTTTTTATTTACAGGTTAAGCTGACAGGAGTTGTTTTATTTCACTGTTGATAATTAAAATATACAGATGAGTTATTTTAAAGGTGATAAAAATCAATTTTGGGGGGATCCTAAAGAGAACTCGGCATGGATGCAACTCTGGAGCTGTATCTGTTCTGGTAAATAGAATTTTAGGTTTGTGATCCACAGAAAATTCACTGTAGTTGTTTTCTTGCCATTTTAGAAGTCTCTGAAATGGTTCAATGGAAAGAGCAGAGAGGAGACTACAGAGCAAAAGCCTTTAATAATTGTAGACAACATAATCAGTTGGTAGTGACAGTAACTAGTTGAGACCATGGAAGTTTCAACCTCCATATAATACAGTAACTGTATAACTTCTAGTAATCTGTTTTGTTAGGTACAGTGGCTTTTCTACAGCTGTTCCTCTTGCTTGCAAAATTATTTGGTTGTGCAACCTGATTGCTAGCAAGAAATAATGCAGGTTGGCCTAGAGTGCCTGCACAGGGACAATGCCACATACAACCTTAGATATAGAGCTTATAATGGGTACGAAGCCATTGTGACTTGTGGACATGTTAACATTTGGATACTCGTTGACGGTTTCATAATGCTGTGTATTTTTGGCAGCAATTCTGTGATAGCTTTTAATTTTTCAGTTTAAAATGGAGATGGAGATTGTTTAAAGAGAAAGTGGACTGCTTGGTCTCGTTTTCATACTCTTGTCTGTATCTGTGGTTTTGGTTTTTCTTTTGTAAGCCCAGAGTTCTTTGGTAAGTCTATGCTGGGGGAAGCTATGATTGCAATCATATATATTTTCAGGTAATAAACAAAAAGTTTTAGAAAAATATTTGGGTGAACGGTCAGAACTGGCACAAGAACATACATAAATTGGTCCAGAAAGATTTAAGTATGCAATTATCATTAGGGCAGCTATTTTCAGGGCAGCTGTCCAATGGGAACTGTAAAAAGAAATTATAAACGATCAAGCAGCAAGAAAATATCCAAACTGCATTAAAGCTGGAGTATTAAATTTCTGAAGAGACTTAATATGTGGCTCACAGCACCAGAGGTTTGGACCCGCAGGCTGAGGAGGTTTGTTCTATTGCATGACCTGAATGGAATGTGAAGGTAGGCACAAGGCATGTCACAGTGTCATAAAGCGATGGAAATTACAGGAGAAAAGACCTCTCATGTCACTCAGTCCACTTCCTTGACAGCACAGAATATGAATTCAGCTCAGTTAGTGCTGTTCCTAATATTGAGGAAAAATTACCCTCATTCTAGCTGCAAACCATTACTCACATTTATAATATTGTACTGCACTAAGCAGTTTTTTCTATTTATGTTGGCTGCCATCAGTGACTCTCACACCATCTCTCCCCTTATTTGTCACGTTCCCGGGCTGTATATGTTGAGGTCTTTAAGTCTCTCCTTATAAGCAAATCCCTTCTGTCTCATTAAGGAGAACAGCTGTAGCAGTGGTACTTAAACGTACAAACCTGCCAGTTGGGGATGGTTAATAGGGCTGGATCCCCATGCTGCCAATGGGGAAACTACCTTCAGCTGTGATTGGAAATGTCAAGGTTGGCAGAACTTTTTTTTTCCCCCTCAATTTGATCTTTCTTTGGCAGGTACAAGTTATTTCCTTCACCACTGCTCCACTTTCCTTGTTTGAAATATCAGCTCACTCTCCTGAAGGGGAAGGCTGCAGCATTTTCTTTTCTTCTTGAACTGTCAACTGATCTTTGCACCCACAACATCACCTTATTGAAGTGATCAGTTACAAGTGCCAGAGTACATGCAGACTTGAATCAAACCCCCTTGGAAAACCCCTTTTTTCTTTTTAAGAATGAGAAAATTTGATATGGATTATGAGAAGCATTATGTATTTCATTAGGCCAAGGTTGCAGTTGTTGAAAACTGACAGACTCTCACAGACTCTAATTTTCTAGTAGTTGGAATTTAGTATCTGAGAACTGTTTTTCTTCTTTCTTACATATAACTCTGGGGACAGATTCCTGTGCAATGAAACCCACACTCCCCTGGAGCTGCACTAGTTTATACCTGTGAGGAGCCCACTCCTTGAAAAAGGTTATGCTGAGTATCTAGCATTTCTGAGAAATGGTTCTGAAGAATGAAGTCATTGTTAACAGTTGAAAATCAGATGCTCTACACTTTAAGGCAGATTTGACATTGTGGAGCTTATAAACAAGAGAAAGATCAACTTTGTACGTAGGAAGATAGTGACAGGATAAAGGGGAATGGCTTTAAACTAAAAGATGGGAGGATTAAGTTGGTTGTTAGGGGGAAATTCTTCTCTGGGAGTGCAGTGAGATCCTGGCATTGCTGCCCAGAGCTGTGGGTGCCCAAGGCCATGGATGGGCCCTGGGCAGCCTGAGCTTTTGTGGGGGGCAGCCAGCACTAGGCAGAGGTTAGGGCTGGGTAGGTTTTAAGGTCCTTTCCACACCAGCCATGCTGTGCTTTATGATGTGTTTCAGGACTCCATGAATGCTCACTGTGGTGGGACTGTGGGTGGTTGTTCTGTGTGCCCCTATCCCCATTCTCTGTCTGCTTGTGTCCTTTCTGCTCCGTGCTGTGACCCGGCATCCTGAGCTTTCAGGGATGCCACAGAGGACAGTCCTGCTCTACAGGATTGGCAGTTTCCTGTCATCAGGAGCACTTCTAGCTATAAGCTTAATAAACGCCCTTCACATGCACCGAGTAAATAGTGGCTTAGAAATTACCTATTCATTTATGTGCACAGCAGACCATGATATTTCCATCTCAGCTGTTGGTCTTACGCATCAGCCTCACGGGGGATATTTATCATATTGCTTCCTAAACCTGTATTATTGGCTGCACAGCTCATATTTAATATTCCCAGATCTTTGGAGACCCTTGCAAAACCAAGGCCTGCCAATGCAGTTTGAGTCATTTACAGTTGTCTCTGATAGCTCTAATTGCTTTCTGCATGCGAGTGATTTGTGGCCATTCTGATTCTGCTTCCTCTCATTTGCCTGACTGTAAAAGTGATGTCTCAGTGCAGATGCATTAAGTGATAAAGGCCTGAACTGTGCAAAGAAAAGAAGCATGATTTATTAGATGAGGTGTTGCACTGTAGTGAGACCGGGAGCAGGGCTGATTGCAAGCTATGCCCATTATCTGCTGTGTGACCTTGGCTGCATCACCCGTTTACTGTCGATGCACCCTTTAAACACTTTGTGCATGAGCAGGTGTGACAAACACTATGTCTGAAGAGCAGAGGACTGGGAGGATGGATTGGGATCTTTGAGCTGATTCTCTTACAGCTCTTGTAAAGGGATGTGAAAACCATGCAGTGTAATGTGCTGGAGTAGGAGCAGGATATCACTGGAATATTTTGTGTATTCATACCATGAATAATAGCACAACAGGGCTCTGGCTGTTGATATAAAAACAAATAATAACAGAAAATAGTCGTTGACAACTCATTATAAAATGAACCCAAATGTGTTTAGTGGTAAATGAGGAAAATAATAAGCAAGGCAGGCCTTCTGCAGAGTGAGCTGTTCATCTCTGAATCCCATTCTCAAGTGAAAAGCGGAGATAATAGGTGATCTCTCTATTATGTTTGCAGGTGTTGAGGATCTGGGGGTATACAACATCAGCTGTGTGTCCAGAAGATTGCTGGCTTCTTCCCAAAGAGCTGAAATCTCATTCTTCTCTGTTTTAATGAAATTCAGATGCCCCTTTCTCTCATTTGGTAATTAGCTGAAGTTCCTGGTAAAGGAGTGGGAAATGAGTGGAAGGGCAAGAGGCAGCAGAAAGGTGTGAGCTGGGCAATACAGTGCTGAAATAGGTGAAGGAAAAGGGTGAACCAACCTTTCTGCATTTCCCTGAAAAAAAAAAAGCTTGAAAGTGCATACCTGAAAGAGGTTTTCAAAAGTTCAGAGGGGCGAGGAGAAACACATGAAGGCAGATCTCATGGTGATGGAGCCTCGTAGTGCCATTTTGATGCTCCCTGGAGGGACATATGGGCATTTTGCTTCTCCCACCTTTGAGCTGAAGTGCATGCTAGCTGAAGTCTTTCACTCTTCTCTATTTGAAAGGGCTTCATTTCTGATGAAGGTTCAGTGTTACAAAGAGATATCAAATCTTCATGTGTCCTGTGCTTCAGCAAAGCACCAATAACAGCAGTAAGCCCCCTAATGTGAGATGTTCTGGGGTTGTCTCTGAGGAAGGCTGCTCTTCATGCGGCTGCCAATTGCAAATGAACTTAGTTATAAAATTCCTCTTTATTGCCACCTTTCCATATCCCCGAGGTTAATTCTGAAATATGCATGAAATGTAATTAGTGCAGATCCATTTCTGCCAGCACGTTTTACACAAGTGGCTCCCGGTGGCAGATCTGAATGTATTCATAATAAAATGATTCAGTTAAATGTAATACCACTTGGTATGCAGCATGAGTGTTGTTTGTCTTCACAGCACTTTAATGATGCACTGCAGTCTTTGGTATCGAGGCACTACCTGCATCTCAATGAAGGGCTGTGGTTGCTGTACAGGGGAACGCCTCTGATAACGTTTTCCTGAGCTCAGCCCAAGCAGCATCCTTTATCCATTGCTTGAGATGCAAACTGTAGGACATATTGTGCCCTGATAGGGGTTATCATGACTTTGGTCATCACTTTGATGCGAGTGAATGTTTATAGCAGGGCGACAGTGCAACAATCTGATTAAGAAGGAGAAATAGAAAGGAAGGAGAAAAAAATCAGGGCATCCAGTGATTGTGCTCATGCTGGATTAAAGGAAACTAGTGTTTCTTAAACATCTCACTCAGAGTTTAAATACTCTTAAAGCTTTTTCTCAGAAGTTATTTGTCTGTTTCACAGAATCCCAGAATTGCAGGGGTTGGAACAGATCTGCTAAAACAGGTTCCCTACAGCAGGTCACACAGGTAGGTGTCCAGATGGATCTTGAGTATCTCTATAGGAGATCTCACAACCTCTGTGGGCAGCATGTTCTAGTGCTCCATCACCTTTACTGTGAAGGATTTTTCCTGTGTCTGACTGGAACTTCCTATGGTCAAGTTTAAGGCCATTGCTCCTTGTCCTATTGCTATGCACCACTGAGAAGAGCCTGGCCTCATCCATTTGCTTCTCACCTTCCTTTAGATATTTGTTAACATTAATCAGATCCCCCCCCAGTCATCTTTTCCACAGGCTCCTCATTCTTTCCTCGTAAGGGAGATGCTCTGGGCCCTTTATCATCTTTGTGTTAATTGATGATTCCTTAATGGGGGCACCAATATAATCTCTTTTTAGGATCCCATATGATTAGCAGTCATCCCATTACAATATGAATTTTTTTGGATGTTAGCGCTTCGTGCTAAAGCTCTCTTTAGCATTGGCATCCTGCCTGGTTTATATCTAAGACTTGTGTTTTGTCTGGGTCCTCTTCCATTTGTAAATGATCAAGATTTCTTCCCTTACCACCCTGCTGCTATAAAATGTTGGTACGCATTTGTTGGGATGTATCAGAATTTCCCTGGGAAATTGACCAACTCCTGTGTGTTTTCATTTTAAGGCTTCAAAAGAAATCAGGATTTGGAATGCAAAGTACAAAATTAATTTTATTAGCAGCAAAATATTACTTAGACTGACATTGTTTTCAATGTACATATTTTTTCAGATTAGCTGTTGAAATTGAACGCTCTGCGAGCCACAATCAGAATCAAACAAAGGATGACTAATTACTGTAAGAGAGACACATTGCTGGATGTGTCTATCACAGGGACAAAGCTGTCTAAAAGTCTTTTTTGGTAGCAGCATTCGGTAGTTAGATATATGTCTGAAGTTAGACAATTAATTTGTTCTGATATAACAAGAAAAGATGAATACTCAAAGTGCAGACAGTAGTTTACAATGCAGCTTGATGTTCAGAAAGTGATACTGATGTGGCAGTGCTGAGCAGCCCCTGGCTTGGAGACTTGTGTTGGACCAAATTGCTACTCTTCCCTAAATATGGCCTTTCTTGGGTCTCTTATTCATTTGTCAACCTTAAAGCAGTAGCAATGGGGCAGTTGGTGAAACAGGAGGAAGGATACTTGCTCCTTCAGGATTATGAAATACTGCTATATACAAAACTCATGAAAAAATCATGCTCTTGCAATATGGAAACAGCCTTCAAATAGTCTAGGCTTGCTCCAAAAAAAAGAGCATTCCCTTGTGAAATGAAATCTAAGTCTAAATTTGGAGAAAATCCCTATTTGAAATTAGGAAAAATGGTTATCACTGTTTTTTGGAAATCTTTTCTCTTGCTGTGCACCATTTATCCACATCTCTTTTATTTCTGCACACAGCATTTGACATAAGTGCTAAAGAAACTCAAGGAACGAGATGATGTTGCTGCACGGTGGTTTGGGAATAGACACTTAACTACCTCATCTGATTCTGGCTGCAAGGAGAATCATGAATTTGATGTGAAATGTTGCCTTTTCAGTTCATTTTTCTGAAATTAAGCATTTCCTCAGGGAAAACTGGTAATAAAATATTACCCATTATAGAGGAGAAGAGATTGTTTCAGAAAAGACTGAAATACGTGTCTAGTATCTGTTGAGATGAATTAAGCTCTTCCGTAGAGCAAATGTGTTTCCCATCTATAGATGGGGGTGATATAGATTATTTCTTCAGCTATTTAAGGTAGCTATTACTTAGACTTAAGCCCAATTTCTTGCCCTGCAGCTTCTATTATTGCTAAATTTGGTTTTGCTTTTTACTATCAGGATGGACAGGGAATGGCCGAATACTTGTGTGGATTCAGCCTGTGCGGCAGTGGGGTGACCTTTTGGGAATCTCCTCTTGGTTGTCCTTCATCTGAGCCAGACTCCATCTTGACTCCTTCCTCCTCTGCAGAGGAGATCAGGGAGTGCTGTCCTGCTGTGCAGAAGTGCTGGGCAGGCAAATACATGAAGTGCTTGGATGTAGAGGTAAGTACACATGGTGCAAGTGTCTGTGAAGCCTCTGTTTTCTGAGTCCTAGCCCTCCATTCTCACTTGTATTGGTGTGGGAGCTTTTGATGTGCTCTGTACTGTATTCTATTTTCCCTGTTGTTAAGTCCTTATGTAATTCTAGATGCTGATTTTCTTGAACCAAGCCACGACTGTCTTACAGTAGTACATCTGAGTGTGTCATGTTCAAAATTGCTCCTGCTAAGATACCTATCCACAGTGCGTGGAAGTCTGTTTCCTCTTACATCAAAGCAGGGCAGCCACAGCTTGGTGGTGTGCTCCATTTCCAATGGCACATCTTGCAAAAACCAACTTGTGCAGTTAGTGTTGCACCTTCCTGGTTTAAAGGCAAGATTGAACTACAGAACGGCGCACTGAAAGTTGTTTAAATCCTGGTTATGAGTCAATCCTAACGCTGAGCCTGCTGGTCTGTGGCCATAAAGGAGCAGGGGGTACCAGGAGGACACCTTGTGCTGTTACAAGTTATTCTAACAATGGAAAACTTCTGGTAGTGGAGGCTCCATTAATTCCTCAAGCAATTTACTCTGGGCTTACTTTCTCCTTAACGTTGAAAAGCTTTCTCTGGAGTCAGTGTTCTCCTTCCTGCACTTCGAGGTCCCTCCTGCTTGCCTCATCCCCTTGTGGTCATGGACAGCAGATTATTCCCTTCTTTCAATGAAACAGCTTTTAGGGAACTGGAGAAGGTGGAAAGAAGCAAGTAATTTCTCACTCAGGTTTAAGTAATTAAATGAGGTCTTCTAAGGGGTAGCTTCACATCACATCACTTCAATGTTCTCTTGTATGCAAGAATATATTCTTGATAGTTTTGGCCAGATTTTACTAGAAACAATTAATATTATTGACTTAAGTGTAAAGGTCGAACTTTTGTTTATGCTATAATTTTTCTCCAGTTTAGTTGTGTGCAATGGCTGCGAGAACTGTTGTATTTTCTTACATTAGAATGAGAATATGCAATCCTACCTTTTAAGGCTTCAGAGAAATAATGTGAAACTTTTGTGAAAGGAACTTAGGAAATAATACAGATTTGCTTCTAGGAAAAATATACAAGTTGTTTTTGTATGTGGTTAGGAGAGGAAATATTTCAAAAGCAGAAATTACCAGATAGGTTTTGTTGTTACTGCAGGCGGTGCAGAAACAGGAGTTATCCTTTGGCACCGTGTGGAACTGCTGAGTGAGCTGTTGCAGTGGATAAATTTCAAGTGCCTGACATAGATTATAATTGTTTTTTTTTCTTTTTTTACACTTAGAATGGGGCTGTATCCATACGCTTCAACCCAAAGTCAAAAAATCATCTTGCAACGTACCAGGAAGCACTACTTCTAATTACACCAAATTCCATCTTGTCTGCACAAGTGCAGCAAACGACAGCAGGGATTTGTTGTCTCTGAGCAAGTTTGTGATTGGTAGGGATTTTCGTAGCAGTGTAATAATGATGGGTGTGTACCTGCACTACAATGCTCAGGGGAAGGGTCTTCACCTGGACAGGTGTCTTTTTGACCTATGGCTGTGACAGTTAGTACTATAATGGAGGTGCTTTGGGATTCATGGATGTTGGGGTCACCTGCAAAGTAGGCAGTGTCAACAGGGTAACCTGATTAACACTCCCTTCAAGGCCTGCTGGCTCAGGGATGGATGTCCCTGGTTAAGGATACTCAGTATTTATTCTTCTGATACCTAGTGCAGTGGTAGTTCAGTTTGTTTAGAATCAAGCTTCAAAGATCAGACATATTTTTAACAATTTGAAAAGGAAAAAAAAATTAAAAAATTTAAAAAAATCAATACCAACTGCTCTGCAATTTGCATTTCAGATGTTAATAACTCTCCAATTTCAGAGCACGTATGCATGAGACGACTGTAATGAAGACACACATAGCAAGACAATATTTCATCTCAGTTTCTGTTTTTCCCTACGTAATTAGCTCAAGGCAGCATCCACTGCTGTCTCCTCGGTGACTGGCAATGGGCAGAAAACCAAACATGGACTGGTTGTCATGGAGATGCTGAGTTCCAGTGCTGTGGCCCTGGATGCAAGTAAGCCAAGGCTTTAACTGGGAACACAAATGGAGCCATAAAGGTGTAGCAAAGCCCTTCTCCTTTAATCTTTCAAGAAGTTGGCGTCTCCTGCAGTTTTACCCATATTGATACAAAATGTCAAAACCAACAGCAGATTTTTCCACTGCCTGGCAAAGAAAGATGCTGAATTTGTAGAGTGGTTGGGAAAGTTTTGGTGTCGTTGTTTTTCTAAGAGCTGGGATAAACACAGAAGCCACGATCCACTCTGTGCTCGAAGGAGTGTGCAACATATGGTAGAAATCCTGGTTTTAAAACAGGGGCTAGATAACTGCTAATTTCAACACTGGCTGCATCAATTGACATGGTAATCAGATTTTAACAGGTTTGTATGTCTGGCTTACTGTACAGAGTAAATAGGACTGACTTGAAAGCCTGCTGCAGACTCACTGTAATACAGCAGCCTGAGTCAAACGGACCCATTCAAAGTACTTCTGGTATCTCGTGGGCAAAAACTTCTTTATATTACGACAAGCACTTTATGTTCTTGCTGCCTTGACCTCAGTGTTGTGACTCCAGATCAAGCTCATGCCCTCATGCCTTTCCCTGCTTCCAAAGTGCTGACGCAGAGGTTAATGTGAAGGCAACTCCTGGCTTTGCTGAAGAAGAAATGCTCTCAGAGGAACATTACTTCAAAGATGTGGGAAGGACTAATAATAATAATACACATTTCCTGGAAAGGAGACTTCTCTAAATGATACATTAGGACTTATCTAAGTACAGATGTTCTGCCAATTTACTGAGATTAATGTGAGCAAAATGATGTGAGCAGCTCCAGGTACAGTACAGTTATGGAAAGAGGATGAGCTCTACTTCCATGAATATGAGAGCAACATTGTCTTCTATGTAATATTGCTGCCTTCCATATTGACTCTTTAAAAATATAGTTACAAAACCAGAGCTCTGTTTTAAATAGATATCAATAATTAAAACAAACAAACACAGGTGCAATGGTCATGTACTTCAAAGGATCACCCAAGGAAAGTTCAGATTTTAAGAACACACCAGGATTTAAATCAGTGTCTTGAAGCTGAGATCAAGTGTTTCCAGTAGGGACAGTATAGCAAAGGAATTCCTTGTCTCAGTTTTTCCATCTTGTAAATAAATTTGGAGAAGGAGTCTCCCTGAATCTCACATAAAATAGATGTATGCAACTCCTTTGCATTAGATTCTTGCATTTAAATATGTATAGTTGGCATACCAATAGATGAAGTATATTCCATCTTTAATGGCAAGCACATCTCATCTAATAGAAATGGTTGCTGCATGAATTAGTTTGCATTTAAAATAAGGGATGCTACCAATTCTTCCTCAGATGGCATCTTTTGAAAAGCTGTTCTGATTAGCAGAAGCTGGACTGTAAATTAATGAATATCAGACAAAAGCAAGTATCTATCTGACCTGATTTCCTCCTGCCTAATGGAGATTGGCATGCATCTCAAAAGCCCAATGGGCAGTGATTGAGAAAATCATGAGGCTTTGGGGCAGAGAAAAGTCCGCATCCCTTGAGAAGGGCTGTGTGCCCATCAGTGCTCCTGCTTGTGTAGCAGATTGCCAACCTGCTGCTGTAGCATTGATTGCATGCTGAGTACACTGCAAGCTGGCAGCATCCTGTAGTCCCAGGAGAGTGGCAGGCCCAGCCAGAGCACCCTGCACAGCGTGTGCTGAATCTTACATATCCAGGTATGTTAATTTTAGTGCAGGAGAAGTAGGTGCTTCTGCATAGGAACAATAATTCTGCCATATTTGAAGGATTTCAGAGTTGCTAAATATGCATAGGATTAGCTGAACAAACAGAGGAGTTTCCTTCACAGCACTAAATTGTACGAATACATCCATGGGGATTTGGATAGAATTTACATCCCCTAACTATCAGATTGTTGGCTCACATCCTGCCCCCGATCTGCAGCTCTGTCACTGTCTCGCTTAATGTCCCTCTGCATGCAATGTAAGCTTTGTCTGCCCATGCTGTCACTGCTTCTTGCTTCTAGGTATTAATGGATGAAAGTCCATCAAATGAGGTAGGTGTAGTATGTGACTCAGTAATCCCTGTGAGCTTCTCGTCTCTTGTATCAGGTGTTTGTCCATTCAGTCCCTTTGGTTTACATACATCGTTCTTAACTTCTAACAAATTGGATACAAGAGATGTGTTCCTTCATTGCCTTATTGATTCTGAAATTACTGACATGTTTTTCTGCTTTGCCTATGCTAGGGAACAAAGATATTTTTTTTCTTAATTAGAAGTTTGATTTCACTGTTGTCATAAACATAGTGTTGGAAAGGACAGATAGGGCTACTAGCATCTCCCATACCCTGCTATGGAGGAGGATGATACTTGATGCGGGTTGGGAAGGTACAGTATATATGAAAAATCAGGACAGGTTATTGTGGAGATGTGTAGTTTGCTTCATTTCTTTTAAAGGTGAAATCTGTCAAAGCCTAATTTTCTCAAAGCTTAGAAATGCTCTCGCTGGTTGGCAACTCGGTGCAGGAAGAAGATGTAGTTTTGGCTGCACGTTGCCAGGGAGGGAACATGGCTGTCAAAGTTGCTGCCCTGTTGAGGGCACAACTTAACCATATCTCTTACAAACCCAGGCACCAGTTCTGCACCAATGGATCTCGAATCCTGCTTCAGTCCATAGATCTGCCCATAGGCAGGCTGCTTTAAGATTTGTGTTTACAGTTTAGAATTACCACATTACTGACTTTCAAAGGCTTTGTTCACTCTGTCTTATAGCAGAGGAAAAAGCACACTTCAAAATTGTTCAAGATTTTCAAAGAATGGAAAGGAAAAAGCCATAAAAGCCATTTTCTGCTATTTTTATGCCGTTGTTATGAAAAAAAAAAGAAAAAAGACTTAATTTGCAAATGCTTCATTTGGAAACTTAGCAATTCAAAAAAATACAAATGTTATTGTACCTAGAAGGAACGACTTGCATGGCAATTTCTTACCGAGAGATGAGGAATACGTTGCTTTTGTATCTTTTTGTTTTCAGAGCTTTCATACCAAATACTGTCTTTCTGTGCCCTTTAGGATGTAAAAGCAGGAGGAAAAAAATACTCAGTTATAGCCACAAGCAATCAGCGTGATGGAAACAGTGAAAAATGCCTTTTACTATCACGGGCATATAGTATCTCTCCACAGGTATGTGCACCATAGGTACAAAATCAGATGCAGTAATACAGAAAATGTCACCAACTCAAACAAAAGCACAGCCTATCTGAGTGATTTTGCTTAGAACTGAAGGTGACGTACTGCATTCTCTTGCGCATACAATATCCTGGGTGCCACTAAATTACTGGTAATTGAGTGCAGACTGGGGGATTATTTACCTCTTCGTCCCATTGGAGTGACAAAAGGCAGCCTTGGGGTGCTGATTGCTTTATTCACCTCCCCACTCTCAATATATTCTCAAGGCTATTGCTTCTGCCTCCTGTCACAGCCCTACATCAGCATTTTCCTATCATCACCTCCAGGAGTACTCTCTTAATTTCTGCCTCGTTTAGTCCTAGACTATAAATAACGCTAACTGCTCACAAAACCAAGTCTTACAGAGCACTACCCTGGAGACTGCTCAAAACCCGAACATTTCAGCAGTTTGACAGTCTTTCCAGACTTACACCTAATACATACTAATCCTCATGCCAGGTGAAAATCCATAATTATAGCCCGCTCTCAATAGCAGAGGAAAAATAATGCAGAGTACTCCAGTGAGGGAAGCACATTGAGAGTGTTTGTCGAGCCATTTTCTCTCTGTAGTTCCTTCTCCCCTGGCTCCCCAGTGAATATGATGGGAAAATAAATACGGATCTTTATGTCCATTTCCAGGAATGCAGTTGTCTCCGTGCATACAGCACCCAGGAGGGCTGTAAGGAATAAATTAGTGATCTGCTGTGTACATGTGTCAGCTATGATGCATGTCTCTGTTTGACTGCGTCTACAGAGCTTAATATTTTAGATGGGGAAGACTTATACTGGGAATGTCATGGATATTCAAGAAGAACGATGAGCTTATTGAGTTTTTAGGGATCTACTCTTCACCTATTGCTGTTACCCCTGCTGTGGAGAGTGGGACACTGGTGCAGTACTGGGCTCCCTGGCAAACATCCCATAACCACTCTGCAGAAGCCACTAATATGGCCTATTGGTGATAAAGTCCCTATCTTCACTGGTGTAAAAAAGGAGTGAGGCTGCTTTGTGGATCAGGCTTCGTAATTAGGGAATGATTTTCTCCTTCAGACAGCTGCTTGTGTGCAGACAACTCACTGACGCTGCAGCTGGGATGTGCAAATGAGGTAGAGCTTGTGTTTTGTGCTCATTAAAGGTGCTAGAAATCTCAGATGGCCGCCATCTGCCACCTTGTTTGTCGAGTTTGATTGTTAGTCAATGAATGGTTCTACTGAAGCTCAGTGATTAATCTCCAGGATATGATTCTGTTCGTCATGACAAAGGATTGCAGAATTTAGTTCTTATTATAAAATTGTACAAATGTGCAAATTCTCTTCAAAAGAGATTGGGATTTGTAGAACGGGTAGGTACCCAAATGAGAAAATTAGCTGTGAGCTTCTGTAATGCCTATTTACAAACCATGAGCTCCTTGATAATGATAGGGAAGGCCTCTGGTAGGCACTCCATCACTAAACCAGCAATGAAGTTCTGCTTCGAGAATGTGTACTGGAAGGTGTGCAACGCCTGCAGGTGATATTTAATGACTGACACCGAACCCAACAAGATATCATGAGCCTTTTCTTTCCAGACAGTAAAAGGAATATTTAACTGACAGGTATTTTCTGCACGCTGGCTCGGCTCAATTTGCCTGTAAAGAATGAGATGTATTTTGGGGAAAAGAGGAATATTAATGCTTCTAATCTATTAAGTATGCAGCAATCTTTAATTTTCTACTCTCAAAAAGAATGGCTTTTATTAGAATTCTTGATGTTTTTAATTGCTTGTTGGAATATTTTTCAAACAACAAAGCATTAACTCCTGCTTACAGATGCATTTTGCTTCTACAAGAAATGATTTGACCATAACCAATACTGACGGAGAATATAACCAGTCTAAACAAAGCTGCAAACATGGAATCATAATAAATACTGATTTATGGCCCATGAAATTCTCTGAAGTCACTGAGGCTGTGCAGGAGATGGATGATAACACATTTTGGTTTTGTGTTGATCTTCAGCTGTTTTCTGACTGGAGAATGTAAAATGCATTCTCTGCTGCTTTGGCTGGGCATCCTTTGGCTCCTCATTGTGTGCCTACAATTGGAATTGAAAAGCTCTGGATTTATTTATTATGACTGAAGAAATCTCTTCAAAGGTGCATTGATTTTATTTCTGCATCTATAAAGTATGTTCAGTTTCACCAGTAATTTTCACTCCTGCAAAGTAAACTGTTTACGCAGATTTATTTCGGAGCACAGTATTCAAGAATAGAAAATAAAGGTTAAATTCCTGATAGAACATTTTTAGTTGTATAACTCTCCTGCATTTTGCATTGCTTTGGGAAATGAATGCTTCTGGCAACTGACACGCAACGTATACTAATGTGGATAGAACTGATTTGCAGATTTGTGCCATTCAGAGTTTAAGAACTGGTGAGAACAATTAGTTGTGCATAGTAGAGGCTGCTTCAGTGGCCAATTTGGCCACGATCATGTTTCAGGAGAAGCAAACTTTGTTTCCTGTGGAAGCAAGCTATGACATTTTGGAAGCTTTCAGGCTCTGCAGTTACCTGGTTGGTTTTTCTGGACAAGGTTGCTGCCTCAGTCTCCGTGGGAAAGGGCCTGGCCACACCTCCTTCCAGGGCTGTCCCCACTTCTGCTCTTCCCCAGATACCTGGCTACTTCTCCTTTCCTATTTTCAGACTTCTGTGCTAGTCCTTCTTCACGTCCCCTTCTGTATTGCTGCAGAGCAGCTCAGTGTCTCTTTGTTCAGCTCCATTAGCTGGGAAAGCTGAAATATGTTCCTGGAATATTTAAGGAATAACTTTTCTGTCTTTAGACAGTAGGTGTGCAGTAATATGAAATGTAAAAAAGCAAAAAATAAAAAAGTAGCTGAGGTATGGTAGTTATTTTGACTTTTAAAAACAACACTTTAAAGAACTGCTGAGGTAGAAATAAATACCATAGCTCTATGGGTGTCTCAGGGGAGATATGTGCTTGCTTGCTTTCAGGAAAATGGTGACAACTGATATATTTATCTTTATACATAGAAGAGTCTGCCTGTTTTGAATGGAGACTGTAAGAAATTATTCAAGCTTCAAGCAGCTTTGTGCACAATGCTTTTAGAAGAAAATCAGCAAATTGAAAATATTCCTGCCTTCTGAAGGAAGGATGTTGTCAGAAAAATGTACAGGTACAAAGTCAGAAGAGGGTAAAGATACAGAGCAAATACATCCCTCTTCTTGAAGAGGGATCTCCTAATCTTGGTTAGGAGGATTTTTCTTGCAGCTCACTAAGTTTAAGGTATCTCAGTGGTCCATTTGGATTATATCAAATAATATAGGACAAATACAGTCAGAAAATATAGGACACTTCAGCTTCCATTTTCAGGGGTACGCTGGAAGGCTTCAATATTTTGTGCTTGTTTTTGTGTTCAAATTGGAAACTACTTCAACTATTTGTTTGTTAGCCTAACAAACCTTAAAATTTTGAGTAAATCCCTTTTCTTTTTTGAACTTTCTCCTCAACTTTCCCCATCCTCCTGTTAGCAGCATGGCTTCATGTCAAGTGACAACAGCAAATGGAAGATCCTGGCATTGCCTCAGTGTCAGGTGTGGGGTGCTCCTCGTCCGTGTGCTAGAAAGTGTGTTCTCCAAATGGGAAGCAGATGGTGCAGCTGGCTAATAGGGAGTATGTTGCTTGATTGGTATATATATGGACTTTCAAAAATAACGTGGGGTTTGTTAGAAGCTATTATGAAAGATAATGTTTAGATCCGCTGACAATATGCTGTATGAATCTGTTAGAAAAAAAATGCTTGAAGTACACTTTAGACCTGGGCTCTAATTTCAGAGCACTACCCCAGATTTCAATCTGTAAGGTAGTTACAAACACAGCTTTTAATATCCTCATAGAAAAAACAAAAATTGCTAAATAAGTGCCATTTTGTGAGCAGAGCACGTGTGATCTCAGCCATAGCCAGAAACCTCCAGTGAAAGTTTTGTGCTCATCAGGTGGCAGGGTCTGCACTGCTCCGAGGAACTGCTGTTTTCAGAAGAGTATTGCCTGTTCCCAAGTGTTGTCCCTGCCATGGAGCAGTGCTGTCCCCTTTCACCTCACAGCAAAGCACAAGTGCTTTGGAAAACCCCTTGGGGAGGGAGAGGGAGAGGTTTTTGATGTGAGTTTTTGAAGTGCCTAAAGATAAACAGATCAACTTGTTCTACTTCTGTTACATTTTTTAGAAGAACGTGAAAAAGAAGTTGGCTTTTGGGTGTACTTGTAAATATTTTACTGGAAAGTGGCTTTGTGAGGGATCCTTTCTTTTGTTGTTGGTGCCAGACTCCTCAGAAATAGTGCTTTCAGTAAAGACTGCTTTGGGATCACATCAACGTGTTCTAGTTTCCATTCTGCAGTAATGTAAGGCATTGCTTAGAATATGCTCTTCCTTTTGGAGGCATTTGTGGTAACGTGCAAACCTCTAGACTGGCTTTCTAACTTTTACATAATTAACTGTTCATTAAAAAAAGATGATTTGAAGCCTTATATAAGTAAAATTTCTGGCTCACTTGTAAAGCATCCAGCTCACGTTTGCACAACGAGCGGTCGTTTCACACATGATTTGCAAATGGCTGTTGGCCTGATCTGAAGCCCTCCAAAACTGCCGTGAGCCTTTCTCCTGGATTTAAAGAGCTTTTAATCTGATCATAAATTGCTTCATCTCCGTCTGTTGCTTATCCGCATCGAAAGAGAGGCTGCAGATACTTGCAGACATATGCGTGTCATATCACTTCATTTCTATGTGCTGTCTCTGAAAGAGGTGGCCAGCTTGGGAGAAGGACAGTGCACAAACAATTCCTCAGAGCTGTATTTACATTTTAACCAAAGAGTCTTTTATTTTCCTGGAAATTTTCTCCAAAGGTCTGCTTCATGTTATACATACACATAGACAAATATTTCCCTCTGGAAAGACACTTCTTGTACAGAGATGCATCTCCCGTTTCTCTAGCTAAGGAGAAGATTGAAGGTGATGTGCACAAGGCCCAGATGGAGGGATTGGCAGGAGATGGTGCATGGCTGCTTCTCACATCTATACTTATGGATTCCTCCAGTGAGGCTGACCTTGGGGGAGATGGCTGTGTTTGTCTTGTTCGGGGATTCCATGAGTGATGTGAGTTGTCGCTGTACAGATTTATTGCAGTTGTGCCTCAGGCAATTTGGCTTTCAATACGGGCTCAATCTGATCCCTGGCTGTCTCTTAGAATTGTTGTTTCTAACGGCACCTAAATATTTATTTTAATTCAGTAACAAATGAAACAAGCACCTGAAGCTTCTCCTTGAAGGTTTGCTTTCATAGGGCTCAGCAGTAATTAACAGTATTATCTATCTTCAGGAGGCTGCCCGATTTCCTGCTTGTTCTGTAGTATCTGTGTTCATCTCATTTAGAAAGGATACAGTGAGCAGTAGGCAGAGTTGTGGCTTTTTAACTGAAATGAAAGCTCTTTTTAGGAAAGAAAGGCATTTTTCCTCCTCTCTAAAAGATATTAAAGAATTGACTGTTTCTCAGGGGCTAAAAAATAATCATGGTTTTACCCTATACGTTATATATCTGTTGAGAGGCCCTGAACACTTTTTGCCAGTAACTATATAATAGTAAGCATGCTACAGTAGTATTATGAAGATTAGATGAGAAAAATGCAACTTTTCATAGAACAATTGCATTTAGTGTTTCTCTTAATAAACCTGGAGTTTTAAGGTGTGTTTAGGGCCTTGAATTTTGGAGCCCGCAAAGAGACTGATGGCACAACAAGCCTGATTCTGCTTCTCCCTGAGAAATGCTTTAAGGAAAAGACTGAGAGGTGCTCTGAAATCCTGAGCCTCCCAGCCTGCTGGATAATAAGTAGGCCTTCATTATATTCTCATTACTCCAGCTCTCAGCACAGAAACGAAAGAATAAAGGTCACTAGCTTTTACCATCTGTACTAAAATGAGATGAAGGTAATAGAGAGCTCCAAGATGTATTGCTTAGCTGCTGATCTGAGTCTTCAAGTAGTAAGACATATAACCCTGTCTCAACAACTTCTTTGTACAGGCATTTCCATAACCTGCTGAATTCGACTGGAAAATCAGATTTTCTCTCATTATACACTGGATTGGGCTTTACAGGTTAACTGAAAAAATTAATCTGAAATCCCGACTTCAAAATTAATGATACAAGAAGAAAATGATTTTAATTTGTAAACAGATTTTAAAGAATGCACTCGAGTCTGAGAGTGATACTAGTATACTGTACCAAGCGATTTCTGCAGAAGTATGTCTAATAAGATGATAGACTTCCCTCTGTCAATTTGGAAACAGAAGCTTTGTTCAGCTGTCAAACAATGGAAGGTAGGAGAATGATAGGTGGGCAAGAGGCTCTTCTGGGGAACTTGAGGACTAATTCTCACTGTAGTGTCTTTACAGTCCAAACCAGGCAGCATCAGGGAATTTCTCTTTTCTCCTCCCATCAGTGCCGCGAGCATTAGTGTCTGATGATGACTCAGTTGACTTATTAAAGAGAAAATGTTGATGAATAAAGGTAGAATATTTAGGAATTAAATATGGTACTAAAAGAGATGCAGGAAGCCAATTATTTCTGTACTCCATCTCTACTAAGCACCTTCAGACAACGATATTATAACACTCTGCTTTGTCTATTCCCACTAAACAAGCAAAGTCCCAATTAGAGATCAGCAATATCCATCTTAAAATAGATATTTGCTGTCTAGTTGTTGTCTTGTTTCAGAGAAACCTTTCTATTGTTCAAATCATAGTGGCTCTTGGCAAGGTTTATGGAACTGCTTAATTTGATTCATTAAAGTCACTGATTTGTGCACTTTTTAGTGTTTTTGCATCCTTAATGAGACATTCTGATGGCTTTGCAAGTTGTTTTGCAGTCTTTCCATATTCTTTACAAAACATCCTATGTCCTAAAGAATATACAACGCTTACAACTGTGTGTTAGAACACTCAGTGGATAATGGCTTATAGATACAAATACCAGCTATTTGAAGGGCAGTACTTGGTGCTCTTCTGTGAGGCACTTCCAGCTTTCGATGAGATGGAAAGCAAAGGTCAACAGCTAAGTTCATGGAAAGAAATGAGGTGAAAGAACCTGATTGTGTTAGACAGTTTGCAGCTGACTCAGCAAGGCCAAATGTACACTCTTAAAATACTTTGAAGCTCAATTAATTGTCAAATGAGCTTTCATTTTTCAATCAGCTGCCCGCTTTCACCTGACCAAGCGATGTTATTTCTCAGAAAGAATTTAATTAGCACTCTCCTTGCTAGGAGTGTCCCTCTTGCCCCACCTCTCCTTGCTCTAACTGCAAAAGGCAGGGTGTAACGCACTGTGCTTATTGTATTTCACGAGTTCCTCATCATCTTGACTCTAACTGTTCAAAGCTCATGCTAAATGAGCAAAAAAAGGATAAATCCAATGCTTCCATTGACTGAGAGGTGCTCAAAATGAGGTTAAGTGAGAGATAATCCCATAGAAGCAGTGTGGGCAGTGTAATTTGAATAGCAAAACCTGCATGAAGTGCTAATTACTAGGTGTGAATATCACCAGCATTGCCAAATTGAAAAAGCACACGTACTAGTAAACCTACACTTCATTTGAAGCTGACATGGGCTCTCAGTGATCACTATTGGTGAAACAGCTAGCATATAGGCCTGGATTTTTGATGTGAATCTCTGTGCTGTTGACCAAGTTTGTGTCATGGTATAATGGTAATGTGCTGTGGCCACAGCCACACCACAGACTCCACTAGAGCCTAATGAGCTGTACTTGTGCTTTCATACAGAGAGATACCCTCCAGCTCACTGTTTATTGAGAGGTTTTTCCTGTGATGGCTGTGCTGCAGAAATAGGAGCTCTAAACTAATTCGCTGTTTGAGGCATTGAGCCACCTTCCATTTAAACCAAGAGCAGTGCTCGCTGCCTTGTGGGTCAGGAGATCAATGCACTTACATCAGAGCCTTTTTACAGCCAACTTGAACAACAATTCCTGGTCAGAAATGTTGGCATCTGAGTGCATGTTTAAATTGCTTCCTTGTATCTGAGATACAGCACTTCAGTATTAAACCCAACTGGTTCACTAATGTATTAATGAGCTTTTATATATAGATATATATATTTTCTTTTTCTTTTTTTGGTATTTAACATACATTTTAATTAACTGGAGCCACAAATGCAGCTTACACCCATAAAACTGTAATCCCTTAAATCACTGAGCGTTTCAGCCGAGGCTTACTGAAATCAATAGATAAACTCCTGCAGCTTCCCCAAGAGCCAAGTGTCTGTAATTATAGCAGCAAGGTGAGATCTCACAGAGAGACAGAACTTGTGTTAAATTTTTGGCTTCTTGGTGTCCTACTCTGTGTGAAGGGTATAGTTTCTTCTTATGCTGTACTGAGCCAGGCTCAGGGAATACTATGTACCTTTGGTTTTCATTTTTAAAAATATTTTTTATGATCTTTATGGGGCTAATGGTCATCTGGGAATAAAACTCAGTCTTTGCATACTGGATTCATAGCATGATAAATAGTCTTTCAGCTTAAATGGCTGCAGCAAGTTCAATTTATGTGGCTCGTCTCTGTGCTGGTGAGCTAATGCTCATCACCTTAACAACAGAGACCTGTATGACATTCCTAATGAGTTAATTCCTCTGATTTCCCATCTACATGACACCAGTGGGGTTCCATCAGGTGTCCTAGTAACAGCTTGGTGACAGCCATTTAATTTTTGCTCATGAACTGGTCTGAAGTTAGTGGGAGGGTTATGTGTGTATAGGATGGAGCCCCGTCCTTGCTCCAGGACTGAAGGGATACCCAAAGGTCAGCTGCTGTGTGTGTGAATAAATGGATGCAGTGTAAGATCATTCAGTCATGCAGACATTCAATAAGCAGTTCTAATGTATTCGTATCAGTAAAGGTTATTCTTCTTTTTTTTTTCCTTTATAAGTCCTTAGCAGCAGAAGGGAAGTTGCAATAAATATATAGATGGGGAGTTCACTGCTCCTGTATAGGCAGCATGCACAGGGAGAGATCCTCCAATCATTTCAGAATTCCCAGCCCCACAGGTTGGAGTGAGGAAGATACAAAATCAAATCTGCAATTACCAGTGCACCACTGGAGCCACTTCTGGGGGATCTGTCCTCTGTGGCTGTTGGGCTCTGAGCTCGGTGCCCAGTTCTGGCTAAAGGCTCTGAAGGATGGGGCCATTCCTGAAATGAGAGAATTAAGTTCTCCCTGAGATCCTTCTTCAGATTAATGAATGCTTGATCTAGTGGTCAGTAACCAGCCCACAGCAGAGGGGTTGGACGTGGGTAATCTCTGAGGTGCCTTCCAACCCAAGCCATTCTGAGTTCTACGATTCTGTGGATTAAACATGACCTGAACTCAGTGCCAGAGATGGATGGGCGCAATGCAGCCCCCAGGTCTGATCAAGCCTTGTTTCCCTACTGGGAGAAAACTTGCCAGCAGAACTGGGAGCAGAAAATTCAGTGCTGTTCTGTGAATTATAGTGCTTCAGGTCTTCTTTTATTTCTTCCTCTTCCCCCAGCTTGATTTTGCAGTGCACCTCACCAAATGTATAACTGATTTTGATGTGAGATTCAGTCTTGTTTTGATGCCTTGAAAGCTGTATTTGATGAGAAGAGCCTGTTCCCAGAAGAAATTTGTGATTGTGAACAAAAGGCAATGCAACTCCGTGAGCCATGTGCAGCTGATGGCAAGATAAAAAGAAGTAAGAAGCAAGTAGGGCTGGAAGAAAAATAAACCTTTTCTTACAAAGAGAGGTGTGTATAAAAAATGACATATCTAGAGTGAAATTGTCTTTGCTACAAGCTTTTATTACTTTTTACAGTGCAGACCCTTTTTCTTAGGGGCAGCATTTTCAGCCCTTGTGTTGGGACCTCATCCTCATGCAGCTCCCAGGGCTGGAGCCTGGCTTTGGCTTCTGCATGCTCCACTGAAGTAACTGAGATCAATGAGGTTATTTTTATGGGTGTTCTTTTTTTGTTTGCTTGTTTTTTGGCTGTTTGGGATCATTTTTCTTACTGAAGCACAGCTGGAGGCATTTTGATGTCCTTGGAGTGTTTTTAAACTGAGAGCAACCAAGTCCAAATCTGATTTAGACCAAATAGTTTGGGTCCAGTGCTGTTATTTGTGAGTTATTTCCCCTCTTTTAGCTGCAGGTTTCCTCTAAGGGATTTCTGTTCTGATCTTAAAAACAGAAATGCATGTGTGATGCTGCAGAAGAATCTTATTTACAGAAGTATTCTTGCTAAGCATTTGCTTTGTTCAAGGTTTGATCATCATTAATTGAGATTAAATAATTGCCAGGAGTTGGACTCAGTGATCCTTACAGGTCCCCTTCAACTCGGGATGTTCTATGGTTCTAAGTAAGTACCAACCCCAAACTCTACCTCCTATTCCAGCAGACTTTCCTTTGTACCTGTGAAGGCACATGCAGAAGGCAATTAGCAGCTGAACTAGCTGCTTGATTGGGTTAGCTGATGTCAAGGCACCAATCATGGCCAAGCATATGAATTTTTCCCTTGGATGAAAGAATGGAAAAATATTTTGTGATTCTTCTGAATATGAACACTAGAGAATGGACATACTTCTTACTGAAATAATGTATTTTGGCTTATCCTCAAATTTCAGTCAATCTGTACTGTATCCTGTTGTCGAATCATTTGTGTGTATTAACTTGCAGACCAAATCCTGCAAAGATTTCAGACACAGGTTGCACAGAGTCCAGTACAACTATGATACGTTTGAAGGGAAAATCCACAAGTGCATAATTGTTCAGAAAGTCAAAATTTGTTGTTCTTTTTTTTTTTTTCCAGGGTCATGTAAACTTCAGAGCAAATAAAATCTCCTCTTCAGGAACACAGTTGCACTGTAATAAGAAATGGGGTCTATATGTGCTCATTAACACAGAGCTGTTTAGCACCTGGTACCAAAGGTATAAATCAGTGTACAACTTCACAAAAGCAAATGATGGTGAGGAGTTAAATGACTCAAGCAAAACCTTGAAGATAAGACTTACAAATTATTGTTTGTTTTTCCCAGAACTAAATCGCAGCTCAAGCCTATGGTTTCTCTTATAATTTTTTTAGCTCTCTCCTGTAATATTGCCTTAATGGCTTTAGGACCTCAATTACACACATACTGGATACTTGATGCTTTCAGAGCAGTGAAAAATTATCCTTGCTATGGGAAAATCTGGTTCTAAGGTGGATAAATGGAGCAATCACATGGAAGAGTGAAACGAAGCAAGCAGTCTGTGTACATCTTAGGCAGGTTTGTAAATGTATGGCAAAGATCAACAGCGAGCTAAGTGCAGGGTAGGAGCAGCCTGGCCCTGGCTGACTGCAGCACAGATCAAGGGTGCAAAGAGGGTGCAAGAAGGATTATGGTGACGGGTGCAGAAAAATGCTTCACTGAGCACAGCAGGAGCAGAGGGTGCTTTCCCTTTTGACTGCCCGATGTGTGCATGAAACCTTTTTGTATCACTTAAACTTAATTTCAAACCTGAGGAATTTCGAGCGGAGGGTAATTTTTAAAAACTGGTGTGCTGTAGCAATGCCCTTTGCTGCTGCCAGAACTGGGAAAGGATTGCTGCATGTCTGCCCCGAGCAGAATCAAGCAGTTCAGAGGTGTAAATAGGCAGCGGTTCTACTGCTCTGGTGCCTGAGGTTTGATTATTTCCATCTCCCTGGCTTGAAATGAAACTTTCATGCCCTTGAACAAAGAGCGTATCTTCCTACAACGCCTGCTTCTCATCCTAGGAGATCACAATAGGCTGGGCTTTAAGCTAGCATCGCCTTTACAGAAAAGCCTTCTTGGTTGATCTCAGAAGTATCTACCAAATTATTTATGGTCCTCTCTTTCTTTAAAGCTTGAGCAGTCTTACATTTAACAAAGGCAGAGTGACAATGAACGCTTCTACAGTGTCCTCAGAGAACACTGTTGATGCAGGCACAGCACACAGGTGGGTAGCAGTGCTGAGTCGAAGTGTGTTTGTGACAACTTGTGCAAGTCACAACAGCCTTATCTCAAACTCACACAGAATAGAAGTTTCTGAGATGTTCTATCAGATATTTAACACATTTATCTCTTGTGGATTAGATGTCTCATAGGCTAATGACATTTGTTCATGCGCGCCTGTTCAGCTAGGAACGGATTAAGAAATGTTTCAACATTTGCAGAAAAAATAACTTCATCTGCAGGAAAAAGCCCTGAGTGGAGCTGCAGCTGCTGTGCTGCCTGGGGAGCATTGCAGAATTTGCTTTTGATTTCTTTTGCTTATGGGAGAGGATGGAAAGGCCCTTGGTGCGTCGGTCCCATTGGTTTTTGTGATGTGGTGTTGCTATGTCCTTGTTTTAGCCTTTCTTTCTTTTTCCAATCTATTTTAATACGTAACATCTTCCTGTATGGCAGGGAAGTGTGATGAAATTTTCCAGGTAGACATACACATTAATCCTTTAAACGGCATTCAGGAGCAGTTAATGATGTTTATTCACATGAAACAACAGAAGCTTAGCAAGAGTGGTTGGTGACTGCTATTAACAAAGAAAAGCTCGATATTTTAAACAGCGTTTAGTACTATCGCTGCCTAAATCCAAGTTCTTTTCGCTTAAGCTTTCAGCAACAGAGTGGTTAGCAAAGCCTTAATCTGTGCTCTCCCTGAAGACCAGTAAGTTTGCTATTGATCCCAGCAGAAGCTGCTTTGGAAAACTTGACTGAATTGAATAAATATTTAACTCTGAAACCCAACACGTTTGGGCTTTGACCCAAAGCCCATTGAAATAAACAGGAAGATTCCCAAAGGTTTTATTCTTTTTCAGATGATGCCTTTAGGACTGAGCAGGAGATAAGCAGAATTATAGGCTTGGTGCAAGAAAGAGCAGGAGTGAGGTGATTTTAAAACTCCTGCCTTCAGCTCCCTGACATGATTGAAGTTTATGCTCTAGGTTAACTCATGAGAGAGACACTATTTCTTTGTATAGTGCTTGTCCAGTGAAAAATAAGATTCCCATAAAAGAAAGTAAATATGCTGTGGCAGTTGTTTGAATGGAGGAAAGGATGGGCGGGCGATCCCTCTAAAGTGCACTTCTAAGTCAATCTCTGGTTGCAGCATTTCTAAAGGAAAGTTTAACTTGGGCTTCCCAGTTTCAATGAAAAGAAAAAAAAAATCCCTGTTCTCAAAATGTCACTTAAGGTCAAATTTATACCCATAATTTTATCCAACTCAACTTTAAAATTGTGGATGGAAGCAATATACTTCTGGAAACCCAGGTTTAAATTTAAAAGGAGAGACGCTCTCAGTCTGCAAAAGAATATTTCACAATGATTAAAATACTATACAGGCTTTGTGTTGTCACGTATGTCACAGAGATACAACATCTGTGTATACACCATTTGCCTCATTGGCCTTGGCTCTGTTCTCTCTACTTACCTCAGTTTTCATTTTCAATGGTGTTGTTTCAGAAAGGAGAGACAGATTCTGAAAGATTAAGACTTCACTAGGCAACGCTACAGCTTTTGGCTAATGTTTTAAACTGTGTGCAACCTGTAGGGAAAGGGTGAATTCATGTGTTTGAAAGCAAGGCTATTTTAATCTGAAAACTTAGTGAGGTGGTAAGGCTCTTTTCATGACTTTTTGCCATTCTAACACCATCTTAACAACAGCAGTCTCTCGGAATAAAAATTCTGAAGACATTTAGTGGTGCTTTGAAACTGTTTTCTACCGTAGCCCCTTCTAGACACAGAAAAATATGAATGTGCCAAGGGATAACCTGGCTTCTATCATGCATTCATAAACATGCAAGTCTGCTCATTCAGGCGGATGATTATAATTCGTTCCTATCAGAAATATTTGAACAGAGCAGTTGCAGGTGCCAAGTGCCACGCTGGCAGACAGGTCTCCTTGCAGGCTGCCTCCACGCAGTGTGGCACAAAGCACTGATGGTGGGTGCCAGTTGTGATAAGTGAATGCTGTATCCTCTGTGCTGCTAAAAATGACAGCAAGAGTAGAATACGGTGGGAGGGGAACTTAAGAGAGGGAAAAATACTGTAATAAACTACACTACTGATCCACTGGCACGAAGCAGTTTAGCTGTAATATGCTAGTGACATCAGTTGAGGTGCTTTGGAAGTGCAGTTGATTCAGGCTTCTAAAACAGAAATTAGAATCACATATGTAATCAAAAAGGTGAAGATTGCTAAATACAAGGGTTCTCAACAATGACAGCCAAAGGATGTAAATGACTTCAAAAATCACCTGTATCACTTACAAGCTGCCCACACTGCAGTGCAATCAAAGGTAGTCAAACACTGAGTACTTTCAGCTCCTGGCATCAATTTATTACAGGAGCAAAGGATCTCATTGGTACATTATCTTTAAATTGCCTTTATTTTCACACCTTGCTTTTGAAGTGAATGAAATTCAATATGACACTTTGAAGAAACTCCTCAGGTTAATGGCACACTGTGCCATGTCTGTACTGAGCCATGTTTTAGTTTTTTGAAGAGTCCCAGCACCTGTCTGTGATGTGAAGTGTGTTTTAGGGGAGGAATGAATTTGCTTATAAATCACTTGAGATGGCTGTGCTGCAGAAGGATAGATCCAGTCTTAAATGCTGAAGGGTTGGCTTTGATTCACTTTCCACTCTCCACAAGCAGGGACCATGGTGGTTTCAGCAGCCATCAGATTGTGTTTCAGGGCTGGATGTGAGCGGGACATGAAGGCAGCAGGACAAAATCTTTTTGCCACGGTCTTCATCATAAGGGTACACTCTGGGGTGCTTCCAGCTGTAGGCACGTTGTTGTGCAGGTAGAGAGGCATGCAAAAAAACCCATAACTAACCAACTAAGCAAAAAAGAGCATTTGCTTTATCAAGTTTTTTCTCACGCTTCTCAGCCTTTGCAACTCTGCCTGTAGTTGCAGGCAGCCTCCACCTGCTGGGGCTTACCAGACATGACAAGATACCCTTATCCGAGTGAGCTGGACGAGGACTTTGCCTGGTTCCACGGACACAGGGGAGGTGCAGGTTGGATATTAGGTAAGTTCATTCTCAGAAAGAGCAGTGATGCACTGGCACAGGCTGGCCAGGGAGCGGTGGGGTCATTGTCCCCAGAGGTGTTCCTGAACTGTGGAGATGAGGCACTAAGTGGTCAATGGGCATGGCAGGAGGGGTTGGGGTTGAACTTAGGAGTCTTAGAGGTCTTTTCCAACCATAATGATTCCAATTCTGTGAAGTCTGCCTCATTAAACCAGCCCTTCTGGCACTAAGTGCTAGTTGACCTTTAGAGTCCCTTCCACCCATTCTGTGAGCCTATGAAAGGCAGTGCTCAGGTCACTGCTGCTCATCTGCAGAGCAGTGCTCACTGTGCCAAACTGTCATTCTCAGCAGGTTATAGGGAGAGTTTTGTGCACAGCTAACACTGCTACACAGCTGCTTTCTGTTGTTCCAGTGAAAATGCTGCTGCCAACTGCCACGTTTTGGGGGTAAGGAGTTCTCCCCCTCCAGCCACTTCTGTGTGTCATAATGAAAAATATAAAATATTTAAAAATTAAAAATTAATCTTGCTAACGTCCTCTACCTAGAAGAAGGATTCAGTGTAGAAGGACAGTATTGCCATAGCAACGAGGACTCTTCAGACGGCTCTAAAACTGGTGAATTTCCAAGACACAAAAGCTTGCTCAGAGCCCAGAAGTACCTGGATAGAAAACAAAACAGATGGTAAATTCTCCACTGTTTTTGCAGAATCATATCTTGCCAGTTATTCCCTACTTCCTCATATGTCCTGAATGTTTGTTTTACAATGAATTTGTGATCCGTGACAGATTCAAGACTTTGCTCAGCAGAATTGGAAGTCAGCACCTCTTTTCCCACCATGGCCTTTTCAGCACAGCCCCACGAATGGCTCATCTGTGAAGAGCAGGAATGCTACCAGCCTGCTCTGAAAATACCAGCAACGATCTTTGGACTCTCAGCCATCAGAAGTGTTCTTAATACTGCTCCATACAATGATATTTCCTAAAGCTTACAGAGCTCTGATCTTTGGGACAGTTATTTCTCACCGTGTGAAAAGCCTTTGTGTTGTAACCTGTGTTTGCAACGCCAAAATTGGACTCTCAGCAGGGAAATTTTCTTCATAGTCAAAAGAGTTTTAAAGTCTAAAGGATAGTGCAGTACTAACGCAAGGATAATAAACTTCTCTAAAAGGGCACGTGCTGCCGAGTGTCACAGATTCTTGCCACGGGCACAAATTAGTTTTCACACACATCAACGCTTCTGCTCACTTACACAAGCCAAGAGAAATCTTGTTCTGTCAGAGGTGACAGACTGCTGCACAGACTCCGCGTAACACCTGTGGGGTTTTCTTATTTTAATTCTGCCTGAAAGATAATGGCTGATAGTGTTGTGATCTTTTCATTGGAGATGACAGCAGATTTTCTTTATTTTGGAAAAACTAATAGCAAAAACAAACAAACAAAAAAAATAGTCTGAGTGAATGTTCCAGACCCACCTGGATGCCTGCCTATGCAACCTGATCTAGGGAGCTGCTTTGGCAGGGGGTTGGACTCGATGATCTCTAGAGATCCCTTCCAACCCCTACAATTCTGTGAAGCATTTGGTGTGGTTAGGTTTGTTCTGGTGAATGCACTTCACAGGCAAGTGAAAGCATTGACACAGGAACTGCTCATGAACAGCTTCATTGGGAAAGAATTCCTCATAGCTGAGGTATCGATGATGAACTTACCCCAGAGAATGAGAAATGCTATTTTTTTTATATGAGTAATTCTTCACTTTTTTCAGATGTTAACTATTGCCCTAACCCTCTGAGCATGACCAGACATAGCTTCTTGCCCTTCTTCCAGCTACTTCTTTGGCACTTGTGGGAGCCATCACATTTTGGAACTGCCACAAAAGGAGAAGAATTGGACAAGAGCTCTTCTTCTGGGCATGCTGAGAACTCTGCTTACTTTTGAGCACTGCAAAGGACTGAGCACTCCTGCACAGCACAGCACCAGTGAGCCCAGAGCTGCTGAGCCCTGGTGGCTGGCACCGCTTTTATATCACATCCTGGGAACGTTCGTTTTGCCTTTAAATTAATTTCTGCTCTAGCTCTCTGGTCCTTAGGCTGCTCATGAACTTGTTTTAATGCAGGAAAAGTGATTTACTACATCTAGGAGGGATGGTAATAGGGAACTGAAGATAACATGACTTTATTTTAACGATGGAGTTTGCCAATATCAAATTTTAATTCTTAACCAGCACATTTTCAGTTGTAAACCGCTGTTCTTGAGCATATCCTTCATCACTTAAATGGCCCTTTTTAAGCCTTCCATTTGCCAAATGCCTACAGGGAAAGTAATAACTGTAGTTAAAACAGAATATAGTTACAATATGCCCCGTGGATACATTTTAAAATGAAATGCCACGTCTTGAGTGGAAGAAGTTAACGTCATTTGCAATTTCAAGCCAGTTACTACCAATGATTATTTGCACTAGGTCGTAATGCGTGTTACACAGCATCCATTTAAAGACTGAGGTGGATGTTCTCCCTTGTAATTGCCCTGCTGCTGAGATTTTTCACTTTCACTGAACAAAATTAATCATTAAAACAAGCAAGTACTTATATTGGGATATTTGTCAGAAAAAAATAAAAAAATAAAAACACCTCTTAATTCCTTATCCCAGCTTTTCTTGTTTCTCATCCAGAGACAGCTGAAGAACTTCAGTGCTGTGGTATCCTAATGTGCATGTTTGGCACCGCTCAGCTGGGGAGCAGTAATTGTGCTTCATTTCTTTATTCCTCTGCTCGAAGGCAGCAATTCTGGCACTTCATTACAGCACCATATGATGACAATCAGTAAATGGGTGTTGAGGGGGAAGCAGGAAATTCCCCACACCCTTACACTCTACAATTTTTAACAATATGCCTGTAATGAAAATTTATACTGCTTTATGATCTGTGTTGGATTTAAAATGTCAAAACTGAGATGCTTCTTAAATTACGGGCTTGAATCAAGGACAGATCATTCATAGGAGATGCAAATGGCTGTCATAAAAAGCAGAGAAATTACTGTTATTTTTAATAATTGCACAATCGGTATTTTTGTCGGCATGTCTTCAGAAATGAATTATGGAGAATCTCTCATAACGACAGGCACTGAGGAAAATATGTAGGCTAATGTGTCTCATCACAGGCAGATTCAGAGAAATGAATGTCTCTAACAGAGTGTGGCCATCCTGAAGGGTTGGGGCAAGATTGGTCATTTCCTTCCTGCTATACCTTCCTGAATACCTGTATCCATCCCAAAGAAGCAGTGAAATGTTCTGACAGATGTAACTCAGGAAAATGACCACACACCACAGCCATGGGTGGAAAATAAGAGGCAGATGATCCATTGGTGGATCTGTAGTATCCACAGGCAGACCCTTTTGCTACATGAGCAAAAGAGATGTGCAGTAATACTTTGACTATAATACGCATCATATGTTTAGTTTTTCTTGTTCAAATAAATAACAAGAGCAGCTAAGGTCAGTTTGCTTGGTAAGGAAAATGGAATTTTTAATGTTCTGTGATGTTTCATTTCAGCGTGGTATTTTCTAATGTTGAGAAAGTCTAACTGATGGAAAAGCAAAATTCAGAGTAATGGTTACCTTTAAGTAAACGTTCCTTTCTTTTGAATATTCAGATTTTGTGTTTTGGGGGGAATGCTGCCTGCCAGATCACAAAGTGGCAGAAGACACAGAATAATCACATAAAGCTAAATATATGTAATTTTCCAAAATTACAATCTGACAATTACAACTTAAGTACTGTTTTTATTCATTGTGTTAAAATGATGAGAAATTTTGAGTTTCAGTATAAAAAAGCTGTTTCTCTGGCAGCTTATTCTTCGTCCATACAATAACTGTCTTCTTGTTCATCTTAATACAACTACCACGACAATGCTGTATTGATTAATTCATGTACGCTGTGACTTGATACCTAATTATTTCTTTTGTCAGCTTGTTGAAATCGGCAAAAAATGTCTGATCTTATTCTGCTGCAATGATTTGTATATGCATTTTCTAACAATGACATCTTCACTTACTTGGAGTACTAGTGTTTTAGTCTATAACTGGCGTGCCAGCAGAAGTGATTAATTCCTATTGCTTGTGCTTTTGGGGACAAAGAAATGACTGCAGTGGAGCTCTTCTACACCAAAGCCTCTTCTTTTTCTTCCTTTCTTTTGTCTGTAATACGACAGCTGTTTTGTTCTTTCTTATTTGTTGACTTTTTGTTTGTTTGTTTGTATTTTTGGACACAACTTGTATCTTTTTCTTCTTTATTTGTGGTACTGTCAGCAATTTCCTGATAGATATTCTGTCTTGTCTTTTCTTAGTGATCCAACAGTTAGGCTACAAAATGTACACAATAAAGACATCAGCGCCTATTGCTGAATATCTAACATAAGTGATTTGCTTGTTTAACATTCTAGTTGGGCCATGACCAATGCTGTGACTTTAACACAGGTGAGGATGGAAGCCACTCCCCTGTACCCATTGCCTGTAGTTGTTAATGCTTTTTTTGGGGGGGCTCTGCTGGGACTTTACTCAGAGAGAGGGCACCAGTGTTTATAGTGATTTTCATCATTTATGGAAACTTGTAAATAGCTTTCCGAGAAGAGCAATGAATCTAAGAAATTTATCAGGTAAAGGTGGTTGGCATTTATAGCAGTATTTAGGCAGAACTGAAATACCTAAGATATAAATAATAATTGAAAGCACTGAGAATGAGTAATTAATGTTGATTTAACATGAAGTTTCCTAACCGTCAGAGTTCAGCCCCTGCTCAGGTGTGTCCCAGTCTAATTAACTTGTGTTCATTATCAGGCTAACAGGGTTGGGATCCAAAAACAATCTCTTTTGGAACCTCCTTGACTCAATCTCTTATTCTTTGTTAAAACAGGCTCAATTACAAAAAGATAGAGCTGGGCACTTACAAAGAGGTCAACAATGACAGTTCAGAACAAAGCAAAGAAACAGAGCCTTAAGGAGATGGGAAATTCCACTCACCAATAGGAGTATTCAGGACTTTCTTATCTAAATGGCTAATTACAGAAAGGAAGCTCTCCTGGGAGGTGAAAAATGTTCATTTGAGACCTCTTTGACTGAAATGATCAATGGAAAAGGAATTCTCTTTTTCATCTGGAGGTATATGAGGTAGAGTATTTTTAAAAATGGATACATTTACACTTGCATCTCATAAAATCAGAACAGATTAGAATGAAGCAATTCAGAAAATCTCTGCTTTAGCTTCCTGAGATGCTTCCTTCTCCCATGCATTGTGCACTGCATTTAGGTAGCTTATCCAGAGATAAGCCAGACCCCTTTGGTAGCCATGTGCCTAACGGAAGCTGAGCATATCTGTTATAAAATGGTTAGAGGGGAGAAAACATTCCAGTGTTCGTATCCTGCAAATTTGTATAGAACTAATAAAAGTAATTTATCCAGGCTTTTGGATCTTTAAGGCTGTCTGCAAACAATTTGAGAATTGATTTCAGAAATGGAAAAGTAGCAATGATTATTATTATTATTTTTTTTGTGTGTGATGGAAAATTTCCCAGCAACATTAACACAGGAATCACACCAGTTCTTCCTTTAATATACCAAAGAGTTTGACAATGTGCAAATCAGTTTCTCGACACAATGATTTTGTTCCAGCACTTGTTCTCACCCTCCCAACACCAGTAGCAGTGCCAATGACTCTGGTCAAATGTTACTGTTGATAACAATGCTTTCTATACAGCTTGTTCAACATTAAAAAAGATAATAATACCTAAGATACGTTTCTTCCTAAGAACTTGAGTGCCTACAAGCCCAGGAAAGCAGGACCTGAGCTTTCCATTTTGCCCATTTCAATCACTGCAATGAAAGAACTTTAATACAGGCAGACCAAACTCTCCTCATCAGCATTTTGCACATCAGAGCTGGAGCAAGTGAGCAGTAAATATCTAGCAAAAGTTTACAGGACTCCAGTCTTGCAATGCCTATGAACAAACCTTTTCAAGTCTGCAGGTTTTTGCTAGATTGCATTATCTTAACAATTACATTAAAAACCTTCTTTTCTAGAGAAGCATCTCTCACTTCCTGTACAGACCTGCTAAATAAGCTATACTTTCTTTAAACTGTAACCCATGACAGTAAAAGTTATATAAAAATGACAAGTTGGCATTCTGGCTGTAAAACTTTATTGTGATCTACATTCCTCTTTGTGTCTTATTCTTTCATTTTTCATACATATGAAAGATTTGAACAATTTTTCTGCTAGGGCTAAGGGAAATGATGTGGTATTGCTGTTAAAACTGGTCATTATTCATGTATAAACAGCTCAATTACTGTTTCTCATATCCAATTTTCGAGTAAAATATTGATGATGACATATAAATAACTTGTCATGACTTAGAAAAAGCTTTACAAAGCTATTAGAGTAATAAATTGGAAAACTAAGGTACATTCAGTGACTGTGTCAAGTGAAAGTCAATATATAAAGTTTCAGTTGAGGTTTTCTTAGTTTGAACCCTTCTAGGTTCAAAGCATACACGAACTTGTGTATGTTTTTAACAAACACCTTCGACGTGTGACTCCTGTTGGCACATGACCATGGAAGGGTTGTGATCCTGGGCAGAGGGGAAAGCTTCATGGGGCTAAAACCTGAAGACCTCCAAGGTAAGACTGGAAGTGGCCTCACTACTCTTGATTCTTCCACTGAAATATCAACACACAAACAAGAAGCAGTGCTTCTATTTTTAATTTTGAATCCATCTGAACATTTTAATAATCTTACGTGAAAACGGAAGACTGCCTGAACACCCAGACAAACGCGTGAGTAGACAAAGGAAAACAATTGTGTCATCTTTGGCTATGAAACAGCAACAAAATGGTTAAGCCTTTATAATTTTGTAACCCATTTTTGTACTTCTGTAACTTCATTTGCCTTGTAAAGAAACTGGCTGCAGCTTTCCCTCTTATGATCTTTTATTTTATTTTCTTGTGGCCTTGTCATGAAAGCTACTGTAATCTTTGGAAATAAATCTTCAGGTTTGTGGATTTGTTTTTCTTTCTCTTAAGTCCTTGGCTGTCTTAAGTCTTTCCATTTCATCATGTTTAAATATTTTAGACAATTTGAAGCCCTATTTATAAATGGATACCACTAAGATTAGGCTCTAATAAGTACTAATCTTTTCCTCTAACCAGGGAGATAAAGCCTGTCTTAAACCTGGATGGCCTAAGACAAGTTCATTTTTTTTTCCATCCTTACAAAGTGAACAAATAAAACACTATCCAGCAGCTGTATTCATGGGAAGTGCTGAAGATAATCCCTTCTATTTATTATTGCTAAGTGTTTTTCTTTTTAGGCAATAGCCTGCTCAACTTTCAGCTGCTTGAAATTTGTTAATGAAACCCGAAACTCATCTGGTCTCACGTGAAGCCCCCAATTTTTTCTTTTTTTTTAACTATTTCTCATTGAATTTGGGGTGAAGAAGGACAATAACAACACTGGTATTACTTTCTTCAAAACACGTGTAAGCACAAATTAATCACCTGATTTTTGCACCACTCCTTGAGGGGAACAATCAGTGTTTTTATCAGGTAAACCCAGATGCTTTGGTGTGTGTCCCTCTCTGCAGTTCTTGAATTAAGTTCAGCTTTGCAGAAGTTCTGGGAAGTCTGAAGGACAGTTTTGACAGCAAACCTAGCATGTAATAGAGCCTTTGATCTCCAGGCTTTTAGGGAATGACAGGATGAAATGCTGAAATGAGCATTTTATGACAAGGAACACGAGCTTTGGCACACAGACTGCAGGGGCCACGTATCCCCTGGATATGAGTGTGTTTCCTCACTGCCTTCCTTGAAGATGCACAACACCTGTGTTGTCCTTCTGAACAGACTTAACCAGCCCTTGTACCTCAAGCAAAGGGGATTATGCTGTATAGGAGTTAGCTTGCATTTAAATAGCTTTAATACTCCAGACCATCTTAAATGGGATCTGATGTGACGAACCATGCTTCACAGCTGGTGGACTGGCATCTTTCATTCTGCCTATCAATCTGCAGTCAAAAACATTGAAGGAAGGGGGAAAATAAGGTTCTTGCTGTATGATGAAGTAGAGCAAGCAATTCATGCCTAATAACTAACCTGATCTCCTTCTGAAGACTGCAAACACTCTGCTTCTATTGGAAGTGTATTAGTAGTACACAGCCAGGTAAATAAAATGATTATTTCCATTTCCTGGAGGTGCATGAGACCAAACTCAGTTCCAGAGCAAATTTAAAGTTCATTTCCTGCAAATACGGGTATATGTGATTTTAAAACTAGATTTTCGTTCACAAAAATGGGATTTGAACTACAAGAATGCTTGTGGAAAGCGAACAAAGTTTGAGAGAAAACAAAAAGATTCTTTCTTCATTTTCAGTATTAATCTATTAACTCATTGCTCCCCGTCCCCACAGAGCCTGAAATCTTGGGTCTGGTACTTCACCTGCACAGAGAGCAGCGTCTCCCTGTTGTTTTATCAGTCTCTGCTGTAGGCACACAGTGCTACAGCCACCAGAGACTGGGGTGGGATAGGTAGGATGACTTTCCTGAAGTAAAGCCTCTTCCCCTCCTTGGCAGCTTTCCCCTGCATCCCACCTTTGTACTGGCACACATCTGCACGCAGTGACTCATCTCCTCTGGGAATGCAGGAAGTTGGCTGGAAGTGAAAATAGCCAAATCAAGCCTGTGGCCCACAAAGCATTAAAGCATCAAACCATAAGATGCCCAGAACTCAACTTATCAGACCTCCTTACTTTCCTATGCCATCTGCCACCTCTTTCTGCCTCTGCAAAGAGGGTCTGAGACAAGAGGGTGTAAGGTTATTTTGCCTCTGTTTGTAGCTGTTCTTTCTAGCTGTAGCTTTAAATAACACTGCTCTGAAACACCACGATATGGACTGAAGAGACAAAGTTAACAAATCTGGTTTCACCTGTTGAGAAGATCAGTGTGGGACCAAAGGTAGTTAACAGCAACAGGAAGAGCCTTAAGAAACACAGAAGGTTTATAACTTATAGTACAACTCCACCAGATGGATTTTAGTTGAATTTCAGTTGTGGTTTTTTTTTTGTGTTCTTTTTTTTTAATAAACTTTAGATTTACTTTCAAGAAAAGTGACTCAAGAAGAAATTACTCATTCACTGCTTTACTTTAGGTGACCTACATTTGTGAAAGTTTGTGAATGTGAAATTATTTTGATTATGAAAATCAGGTCAAAGTACATGAAACAAATGATGAACCAAACACTAGAAATTACACATAAAATGGCTGAAACTTAAATCACTTTAATTATTAATATGGTGATATGTAGAATGGCAGAATCAGTTTCTGCATTACTGTGTCTCATGTATATAAATCTAATGGTTCGAGTCTCATACAAAACAGGATTTTGACACTGTTCCAGCTAAAGTACTTGACTTAAAACCCACAAAGTCAGCATGAATCATTGAAGTTTTGGAAACCAAATACCAATTTTTCTGGGGAAAAAAAATAAATAAAAAAACAACTTACATGTAAGCTAAAAGTCTTGCATTTTTCCTGGTGGAAACTTTGAATTACAAGTAACCTTGAGCATCATAGCAATGAATGAGATGCAGACTACCTAGAATAGCACTAATTTCACATTCTTTACAGATAAGTACCCAATGCACTGGCTACAGAAAGACATCATCATAGAAATGCGATATGAAATACTGTGTTTAGGTGGCTACATATAACAGGCTTTTTCTACAGGAAAGAATATGCTTAAATGCTAAAACTGATGCTCCATATATGGTCCAGAATACACATCAGCAGTTGCTAATGACAGAGTTGCACTGTAAACACCTGACTTGTCAGCTATAAGGGAGCCTCAGTTGGCTCCATGTCGCATGATCTTTGGGATTATTTTGCTAAAGTGAAAAATAATTTCTTTCTACCTCTTCATCCAAATATCTTTGGTGAAACAGAAGACACCACCAAAGTTGTTTCAGAGCTGAGAGCATTGGAACGTATTTTTGGACTTACACATATTATGCAAACTGTGATTCCTTCTCAAGATCAGAGAATCCATATGTGTTTTCACAGGCTCTCAACACAGATTGCCTGTCAGGGTAAAAGCTTGAAAATTGTGCTGTAACCAGGATGATGAAGGAAAATTACTGGCAGACAGACTGAACGGTTGGGACAAGCTGTGTAAGTTATTTAGTGCCTCCTAGCTTGAATACATATGGGACAAATGCAAATTCTCCAGATGAAGTACATCTCAGAGTGCAGACATTTCAAACAGATAGCGGTTTGCACTTATTAAAGCTTGGTTTGGATTGTAAACAGAGTACTTTTTTTTCTTTTTTTTTTTTCTTTTTTTTCTTTTATTTCATGAAATGACAGCTTTCCTCCAAAGTCTGTTTTTTCTTCCCCAAAGGAGCATCTATCATAAACAAGGGTTTAACCAGCAACATTGGAAGGGCCAGACTCAGAACAAACAAACTGAAAGACATCATGGCTGATTAAAACACGATCCTCATGTCACATGGTGTAGGAATCCTTAGGGGTGATGGCTTGAGGGTTACTGCTGAATGGCAGATACATGAATTCCTGCTTAGGAATACCCAGGAACTGACACTATTACATCTGCACACACTGAACTTTTCCCCAAAAGTTAAACATCACAAGCAAGCCCTATAGCTCCCCGAGTCCTGAAGCTCAAAAGGCTAATGATGGATAATGGGATAACTTGCAGGAAAAGCTCTTAATTGCCTCCTGGTTGGGTTGTTTTAGCTGCTTAAAGCACGGAACTAAAGCAGTGCAAGAGTGCATCAGCCCATGTTGAGAAGAAGACCTAAATAAGTAATAATTCAGAATTAAGACCTAGAAGGGCCCAGATTCGAAGCTAAACAGAGGCATGACTTGTTGAGGGTAGGGAACAGAGCTTACAACGAGATGGGAAGAAACAACACGCTGCAGCAGCGCAGACCCACAACCCTAACTCAGGAAAACCTGCACCAAACACAGCTTGGGACAACCCCTCTGTCGCCAAGTTTATAGGGCGTCCCCTCCTCCAGGGAGGAGCCCCCCCCCGGGGGCGGCAAGGAGTGCTCCCTCCCATCCGTCGGTCCCCCCCCGCCCCTCCGCGCCGAATGAACTCTCCCGGCACGCACCGCCCGCTGGTGACGTAGCGCGTCGCTGTTGCCATGGCAACAGGCCGAGGAATCAATGGGAGCGGGGGGGGGATGGGGGGGAGGGGCGGTATATGGGCAGCTCCGCTCCGGGCTGTGGTCTTCTTTTGGGATCTGTGAGTTTGTGAGTGCTGCAGGTGTACCCGAGCAGGCAGGAAGGGATGGGGGATTAATGGCTGATCTAACAGCGATGCTGAGTTGCCTCACTGAATAAAAAGCGCCTTACGCATAGGGGGTCTGTTGGAAAAAGGGTATACTCATTGTTTATTATTATTATTATTTTAATTGCATCTTTGTTTCCAGGTGCTGAGGCTGTAATGTGTTTGAAACAAACGGGTTTTCCCAGCTAAGAGCTCACCTATCTGTCTCTATCTGTCCGTGTCCTTCCCTGGCTGACTGCCCATCTCGTGGGTACATCCTTCCCACTTTGCAAGCTCCAAGGTGCATCTTTCCCCCAAATGATGTTTAACTTTGAATGTTACGGTCTCAACGTTTAACAGCTGCTGTCATGAAAATCAGCATTATATGCACCATTACATCTGGCTAATATTCAGTAACTACTGATTGAAGTCATGTTTGTTGTTTTTTTCCTCATAGCAATTCAGGTGAATGATCAGCTGCTGTCTGTATCACCTGTTATCAGTAATGTGCCTTTTCTTCTCTCCAATATCACAGTGTTCCTGAAGTTTCATGGCTGCTTTTCTTTCCCATACAATAACGCTTTTAAGATTTCAGATGTTTTCTTACAATGGAACGTACAGGAACGTTGTGACTTCAGTTAACTACTGTCCCTTTTCATTCTTGGTAAGCTGGCCTCAGTCACTTACCTTGTTTTACTTTTCAGTGGATTGTCCCTGCCTGCCTAGGTGCACTATCCTGCTAGCACACGTTCACCAACATAAGCACCTTCTTTTCTTTTAAAGTAGTAGAAACTTGTTTTATCTTAGAGTACCATAAAAGAATAATTATTTTAAGAATGAAGTGCCTACTATTTCCAGCAAAACTTAGCTTGTGTGCACATCTGGCATTTCTGTTAGCACTGAAATGTTGTTAGGCTCTTCTCTGCCAGATACTTTAAACCTTTGTCATACATTGCTGATGTGCATTTTGCTTCAAGAACTGAAGTACCACTGAGATACATTTTAATTGCACCAATGGTTATTTTCAGGTTTACGTGTGAACATAAGACAGATGAACTTCTGCTCTCGAGCTCAGTTACACGTTTGATGTTTCTGAAGTAGAAAGCTTCTCCACATCGCTGAAGTTCTGCTTCCAGCTGAAATCTGTTAACCAAGAATTGAAGAACAAAAGGTTTGTGATCTGTAAGTCTTTGGTACTGTGCTTGAAATCAGGTGCTGGTGCAACCTTCAGCAACCTGGTTAGCCTGCATTGATTTCATTGCAAGTGTCCTAGAGCAGGGAGGGTATTAAGCTTCTGTTTGGACTCCTTGCTGTATAAACTTGCCTCTTGGAAGGGTATTTTACAATGTTGGGTAAAAAAATATCTTTACCACTGTCTGGAAATGTTGAGAGAAGGGAGAAACTATCTTCTCTGCAAGTTACAATTCCATTCTGAAACTATTTGTGTAGGACTGGAGGCATTTATCATTATTCATATATGAAGATGTATATCAGTACAAATCAGTTGAAATGGTTTGACTTTGTAGACACCAATACTGTTTTCATCTCTGTGCTTTCTTTGGGTCTCCTTCAAGAATAATTCATTTTACTTAATGTTAAGCTACTTTCTTTGAACTTCTGGGAATTACCCAGATGAAATGGGAAAATAAATCTTTTCTTTGGCATCGCGAATGTAATAATGAGTTTTTCTTTCAGATGAATGTAACCTAAAGTTGTTTTAGGCTTTTAGTGACAGTTCATATGAACCACTTCCACTCTGCATTTCTCTTTCCACGTGTTGGTATTTCTTGGCTTTCTAACAATTTTTTCACTGTTTTAATTTCAATCAAATTAACATCTCATGAGGTTTATTACTATAGATGATGCAAATTCTCTCTCCTTTTTATTTTTATTTTTTTGAGGACAGACTATACTGGGAATCATGAACAACAATAATTTTGTGATACTCCCTGGTTCAAAAAGTGGATTCTCTGTGAGATTAAAAGCAAAGTAAGTGCATTTTATCTGACTGTGACAGACCTGTTGTATCAGCATTTTTATTAAGTTTTCATGAAATGTCAGGTAGAACATCTTATTATTGTACAAACAAGAATAATAATTAAGATCTGTGCTTGATCACACAGCCTTCACAAACTTCACTTGTGTATTTCTCTTCCAGTGTTTTCCTTATGCTTTTGCTCCTGAGCCTTTCTTCTTTCTTAGGCTTCAAATTACTTTCACGTCCTGTGACTCTGTATGACTAACATACATATGCTTGTAAACAAATGGTGATAAAGCATTCAGTGGGATAGTATATTGCAATATAATTAAGAAATGAACCTTTCTGAGCACAGACACAGTTGGCTTAGTTTTAGATTAGCAAGATAAGCTTATATAGGAGTTGCCCTATCACTATAAAAACAAACAGAAATGACAAGCCATAAATATCTTTATGTTGTCTTCTGGGCTCAGGCCTCTCAAATCTTATGAGAGTAAAAACCTGCAGTTAACTAGAGAGACTGGAGTTTCTGAATCTCAGTATGCTGCTTCTTTCAGTAAATGTGATAAGGTGGTCTTGAGTGAAATAAGGCTTTTCTTGACCTGCAGTTAATTTTGCAGAGCTGTTTTCAGCCTTACTGGGAGAGAGAAGGGTATCCAGCCATTAATGGCAATTATTTTTTCTTTGTTTTTTATTTTTATCTTACTGCTTTAATGTCTTTCAGATGTCTTAATGCCTTTTATGTAATTCCTATTGTATATTTTACTACTTTAACTTCACCAGAAAAGTCAGAGAACTGCAGCTGGAGAAAGTAAATTTAGAAATGGAAAATAAAGAGATGGAGAAGATATTGCAACAACTGCAGTCCAGCATGTGCAGAGAAAAAGAGGAGAGAAAGTAGGTGAAATTTCTGTGTGCAGAACCTTGTTAACTCAATTAGCATAATACAGTCCATACTAATAACATTGTGAACAGAAATGATGAAAAGTATATGGCAGTAATAAAAAGCATGGTGAAAATAATCAACATCCTCTTGACCTTTGGGGGCCCTGCTGCTGCTCTTCTCACATGGTCCCTCGAGAAAGTTTTCCCTTTCCTTTCTCATCTTCCTACTTGATCCATATTATTTTATTTTTCATCCCAGAGTGATCTTCTCTCTTAGAGTTAGTATGTGCTTAGTAAACTCTTTCTTGCCTTGGTTCATAGGAAATCAAGTGCTTATCACTGGAAGTCTGGACAAGCAGGACCAATGGCTGTTCAAACACGATTTTTGTCACGAAACAAAGTAAAAAGCAATAAGGTAATAAGCTATCAACACATTTGCAGATAAAGCTATTTTAAAGGGAAGATTTAGACGATTTATGCTACAAAATGTGGGAATTTTATATACATTAGGAATGAATCAGTGAGTAATTCTGAGTAGAATTTGTGATTGTTTCCCTTTGAGCTGGGGGAGCATCAAGCTCTACTTCATGATCTGTTGTTTTTATTTGCAATAGATAATAGATGGCAATGATAATTTGCTGTTGTGAGAGTCCAATTTGGTATTGCTGGATGTCATCATGAGCCTGTCTTTCAAATTAATTAGGTCTTGCCTAATGCCTGTCTCAAATCTGGAATAAGAAGACTCCATGTGGAGTTTTAAATATAAATTTACTATCTTCATAGACACAAACTGTGAAAAAGTCTCCAGAGAAGGGGACTCCACCACCTCTGTGTGCAGCTCCAGTGCTCTGTCACTGCACTGTGAAGAAGTTCCCACACACATTTGTGCAGAACTTCCTATGCTTCAGTTTGTGGCCATTTCCTCTCGTCCTGTCGCCACACAGTGCTGAGGAGAGTCCAGCCTCATCCCTTTGTCTCCTGCTCCTCAGATATTTATAGACATGGATCAGATCCCCTCTGAGTCTTCTTTTTTCAAGGCTGAACAGCCCCAGGTCTCTCAGCCTTTTCTCATAAGGGAGGTGTTCAGCACCCTTAATCATCTTTGTAGCCCTCTGCTGGACCCTTTCCAGGAGATCCCTGTCTTTTTGTGCTGGGGAGCCCAGAACTGGACACAGTACCCCAGGTGAGGCCTCACCAGGGCAGAGTAGAGGGGGAGAATCACCTCCCTTGACCTGCTGTCCATACTCATTTTAATGCACCCGAGATCCCTTGGCCACCAGGGCACACTGCTTGCTCATGGCCAGCCTGTCATCCACCAGGACACCCAGGTCCCTCTCCTCAGCGCTTCTCTCCAGCAGGTCATCCCCCAACCTGTACCATATATGTATTCATTTTCATTGGCATCTTTCTTTTTAATATTCACACTCAAATACTTTAATACGTAAATATATTCTTCCATGTAGGTTTCTTCAGGAAAAGTGAAGTTGCAGCTATTGAAAGAACCAATTCAAGGTAACGGTTTCTTTAGTAACTTCATTAAAAACCTACAGACTTTTGGTAGAGCACCAGGTTCTTGAAAGTTGCTGCAATTAAGCAATAAAGAAGAAATCAGAGATTGCAATGGCATGTTATTTGGTTTTCTGTTTTTCCTAGAGCCAGTGAAAGACCAGTGGAAGCATGAAATGACAGATGATGGAGCTCAGGATAAACCTCAGGTGAAGGAGATGGCATGTGGACAATGTGAAACTAAGAATAAGGTGACAGTATGTGGTATAAAAAATATCACTAGGATATATGTGTGTGTGTATAGTGGCTTTGTAACAGTATCTAGACATGTATAGTTTAGCAGAAGTGTGTGGTCTGCTGGAACATGTCTGCTGGCATGGAGTTCACTGAAAGACTGCATGATTTTTATACATATTTTATACTTTGTTCAGCTGCTGGGAATAGTAAGTCATTAAAGGGACTGCTTGCCTCACTAAGAAGGTCAAATTAAAAGGATTAGATGCACAGCAATTTACAAACAGAAAATTAGTTGTATATTTGAGGCTATTTTGAAGCAAGTTTAAATAATCTGACTTAACTGGAGTGGAAGCTTATAGTAGTAGGGTTTTTCCACCTGTTTGTCCAAGTACGTTGGAAATGTTCTATGTGATTATATCCACTTAAATTCCATGATTGCTCATGCTGATAACTGCTTAGTAGAGGAAGGCTTTATATGTTGATCTCCAGGAGTGGCAAAGATAAGTGGTCTTATCAAGTCCTTAACAGGGAGCTCCCCCAGGCTGTGTTTTTATTCACTGGCCCTGCACATGCAGGTGGCTGAGGAAGACTTGAGACGGCCACTGTGTGATTGCAGGCAAATAGAGCATGTTCATTAGTCTGGGCATGTTCTGTAGTTCTAATTACTTGGATAAGCAGGATGCACTGCTAATTCTGCTTTCTGAACCTGTGGCTTACTGGCGACTTATATTGCAGATCATCATTATAAACGAAGCCGATTTACACGTGTCTTTTAGCAAGCGTAAGCAGGAAGCCTACCCTGAAAACTTCCCCTGGAGATGACCTGGCATCAGAATCACCAGTGTTTTGCCTCCTTTAGTGCTCGGCTAAGCGTTCCTCCTCCTCCTGCTCGGGAGCTCCGGCTGTTTGCAGACGCCGGGCGCACCGCCAGGGGGCGATGCGGCTCCACAGAGCCGGGCCGGGATGCGGGCGGTCCGGGCATCGGGTCCGGCCGTGCTCCGGGGATGCTGCTCGGAGAGCCTTTGTGTGTATGTATGTGTGACAAATGAAAGGTTTCGCGATGTTCCGTGAACAGGCAGAAGCCACTGCGTGCGCTGGAAAACTGCAAGCTGTTGATCGATTCGCCGATGAAGTAAATGTGAATGAAAGAGGAATTAATCGTCAGAAGAGGGTGACCAGCAGGGGTGGGGTCACTTCAAACGAGTTACCATCCTCGCCAGCGTCAGCAGGCACTGCTGAGGTACTGTGCAGTTCAAAGCCAAAATCCTTTAAAGTGTTTGTGACACCTTCAGCTGGGTGACCTGAGGTTTCTCCGTGTGCTGAGTGTGAGGGATCAGGCTGTCAGCCTTAACAGACTGCTGACCCATATTTATGTCTCTGGATATCTGCCCTATATACATAGGCTATCTATGACTACTGCTTTATGCGTACTAAAAGTATTTACTTTTTTTTTGTTTGCTTATCCAATTTTTCCCCCCTCATATTACTCTTGATAGAATATTTCAATTTAGATAAGGTCAAGATGGCTTAACAATTGCGTGGGTTTGATAACCAGGGCAGCACAGAAAACTGGGTTCGCATTTCCATAGCTGAGAATAAAAATGTTGTTGCTATTATATATGTAACCAGGGAGAGGTTTATCATCACAAGTGCTGTATTAATGATGCTGTGGAACTGATTTAGGAGCTCTCTTCAGAATCAACCTGGACAGGCCTTGACAATCAGGACAAAGGGATATTACTAAATGGTATATTTAATGAGGAGGAATCTGCACAGTCTTTTCAGGAAACTCTGATTCAGTGGAGAAATGGTAATGATCACAGACGAGAGCAGCATGCTGGTGAGGTTCTATCAGGTATGATTTCTTTTTGTTTGGATTGCATTTTAAAAACATTAGTGGCCATTTGGATGAGTGAACATCTATTTTAGGTAGCTTTTAGGCTTCTTCTTTCCTCTACACTCTCCTGTTAATTAGCAACAACCTATGAAGTTTTTTCAATAATGTACAAGTTGGTGTTGTATCAGAATTCTTGTAATTAGCTGTTATTCTGGCCAGACTGTTCAGCCCATGTCCCTGTAGGTTTCTACAGCATTGTTCTTATACTTTAATATGAATGATAAAATAAAGTCCAAGTCCTTAAGGGAATATGCATGGCTTTCATATGCTGTATCGAAGTACTTTTTCTGTTTACCTTCCACAGGTTTCTAATATTTCTTCCAGTAAAAACATGCAGTCACTTCAAGCATGCATGGGGGTGAAAAAAAACCAAACACGGAGAAAGCTCTTGTCTGGTTAGATTTATATAAGCTAGTCTGTGTGCTCTAGCCCAAGGATGGTCTGTCTTCTTTGCATATTTTTGTACCAAAAAATAATACACTCTTTTCTCCACCCCTGTGTTATGATGTGATTTTTATCTGTAGGGTTATGGTTTGGACTTTTTTCCCCTCAATCTTTAGTAGTATTTCTTTATGTGAGAAGCTGCAGTGAATGAGGTTGTACTGGCTACCACCCCTGCTGAAAATATTGTGTAATGACCAGTTTTAAGATCTCATGCACCTGACTGAGAATTAATAGCAATCATATGGGACAGGCTTTATCAGTGTGATGAGAAATCATGAGGTATGAGGAACGTTTGTATACGTTACTGCTAATCTGCAAACTTCTTATGTATCTTACAATCTGATATTTCTTTTTTAATTTACCTTTAGTAATAAGAATGAGAAGCTGGGCAACCTTTATATGTGCAGTCTTATTAAAATCTATATAAAACCTATATTTTCCACAAGTTCTGACAGCGTGACTTCCTTCTGGCTGAATCCAGTAAATGGGAACAAGTTGTAAATTATGCTTCGTGTGATTCAAAGCTCCCTTTATCTTTTTGTCTTAACAGGATTATCCTGGCATTCTCAATTTTAGAATTATGCAAAGGCTTAGCTGGGCATAGACTACTAGCTTGATGTTCATTCAAAAAATAATGTATCTAAGTAGCAAGTTTATAAATCTGGATATGTGTGTGTTGTTGCTTTTTAATAATGCTAATAGAATCTGTGGGAAATCGTGAAGTGCAGACCAATTTTTCTGCCATGGAAGAACACGTCCAAATTCAATTCAAGGAGGGTGGCCTGAGCTACATGGAGAAGCTCTTGCTCAAGAAATATAGAAGGTATTGTTGAAATCACTGGTGCCAGTAAAAGAAGTCAGAAATTACTCATGACATTAACAAAATTGCATTGGAGCATTGTTATATTGGATATTTAAGGGTTAATTAGATTGACTGTGACTAGGTATGTAATTTTGCAAAGGAGACCTTACAGCCAAACTTAATGACTTCATATATCACAATTACTGCAGAGGGGTTACTTGAACAGAGTCTCTTTTCTGTCAGTTGGTTGTAGAATTTGAAGACCAATGATGGTATTTGGAAGCCTGATTTTATTTCAGGAATTTTATACAGAAAAATAAGTAGGCCCTTCAGGATACTGCTGTACATATGACAAATACTTGTTGAGTTCCTGAGGTGTGAGGTTAATCCATCATTCATTCAAGTGAGACTGAACACAAGTGGACGCTTTTTAGCAGCAGCAAATAGTGATGCAGTAAATTGTATGGATTTTCTTTGATGACATGGAAAAAAATAAACAACCACAAACAACAAATCTGACTTTTTAAAAGCCTGATTATTATTTTTTTTCCCTAGTTGTTGTTTATTTTATTTTTTTAGAACTTCTGTTGATGAAATGTCTGGTAGTTGTGTTAAAGATTTAAAGCCTGCACAAATACGGAGCGCATTGCACGAAGTGGTGACTGCAAAAGAGGAACAAGAAGATGCTGGTGATACAGATGACATAACAGGTGTAGTAGCTTTGTTACTGAAGCTAAATATTACATATCTGGGAGGAGCATTTTTACTGTGTTGTTTTTCAACAGGGATGTACTTAAACAGTTTCAGCCTGAAAAAAGTAACTATAATAAAGTAATGTAATACCTAATACAATGTGTGTTTTCATAAGTGTGTCATGAAAATGAAAAAACAAAATGCATCTTATTATATTTCATAGTTGAAGAGGTGAGGAGATACTGGACGTACGTTTTTAGAGAGGAAGTACCTAAGAGTGTTTCGGAAAGTGCAGAGTCCACTCTGAAAATTGAATTTCTTGATGATGTAAGTATGTGCTAAAGAACTGCATAAACCTTCACAGTGATCTTACATAGTTTAGGTATTGATCTGTTGAGACTTAAGCTAGCAACAGCGTAGCAATTTATAATTTAAAAATAGGTATATATTTGATCTACTGATGGTCTTCATAAAAAATATGGGAATTGTAGCTTCCCATTCACATTTTCTCATGTTGTGTCCACGGACACTTAATGTATGGAAATTATACAGAAATGAAATGTACAGGCTTTTTATCACCTCAGTTTGTGGTCTTTGGAATTATATTCTATTGCTGAATATGTGCTGAATATGCTTTTTTTTTTTTTAATTAGTCTTATGACATGGGGTTGGAAGAATCACGTAACTTCTTGGTTTTGGAAGCTGAGTCTACAGGAATGAATAACCAGAGAAACATTGAACCATTTGAAGAGTTTGGAAAGTGTGAGAAAAGAAGAGACAATTTGTAAGAGTAAAGGGAGTAATTCTAATTTCTGATTTATTTGCATTCATCAACAAATGACAAAACTTATCTTTAATAATTAGAACTGTGATATTAAATGAAACAGGTGCAATTTTTCTGATATCCCAAAATGTATTTGGTAGGATGTGATCTGTTCTGTTGTATTTTACTTTTGTAATCTCTTTTTCCAAGTGACTCAGGAATTGCAGTTCAGGAAAATACACCACCAGACGATTTGCCAAAAGAAACTGTGTCTGCGATGAGGAAATCGTCTTGTCACTCATCTTTCACAGCTGACAATCAGTATCTTTCACCTTTTCCTCTTGACGGAAATCTTGCTTCTAAAGAAATTTTGGGAGGTAAGTTTTTATAGTTTTATTTTCTGTTAGACATCTAAGTTTTACATACAGTTTTGTCATTGTTATGATAGTCAACTATTGATAATTGTAAAACTTTTTTCAAATTAACCATTTCTTGAGCTACTTAAGTGACATGAGCACAACTTATGCAGTAGTTATCTCACATCTATGAGCTTTTTTGTGACCAATAGCTGCTGTAGTGAGAATTGTAGAATGAAAAGAAATTCATTAAGCAGAATGTGATCTTACAAATCTCTGTCAATGTACAGTACTAGATTTAATGTGGCACATGTTCTTTTGTCCATGCCCATTGCAGGAGGCTTGGGACTAAATGATCTCTAAAGATCCCTCCCAACTCAAACCATTCTGATTCTTTTCACGTAGAAAAAATGCTTTTATATCCATAAGCTGAAGAAAAGTATAAATTATACTTTCTGCATGAGGGATAGTCTTTGGTGTATAAGTATTCTAGTGCCTGTTGCATTCATTTTAGTCGTGATACATTTTTACACTCCCAAAGGGTTCCAAAGATCTTATTCTGTCTTAAACACATACGGAATAGGTCACTTCATTATTTTTAAGAAATAAGTTGGTCTGTAAGGATACTTTTATCTTGAGAGTATCAAACATTTGCTCCAGCACTTCAGAACCTGGAGTATGTTCTCTTTGTACTAAGGTTTCTTTATATTACACTGTGCTACATGCAGCAAATACAGTAACAATGGATGTACGTTAACACAAAATCAACCCAGATTTTCCTTTAATAATTCTTAATTTCAGGAGGTGGAAGATGGGTTACTGACAGGAGCTTAAGTGAATATGCTGATGAGTCTGTAGTTCAGGCTGTTCTAGAATGGCAAATGAGTACATCTTCAAGGGGTCTCAAGACTCAAAATAGAATTTCTCCTCCAGTAATGCACAGGTCATACTCAGGTAAGAATGATAGTTTTGTGATCCTACTTTAAGATGTTATTTTGACTAGTGTTTATTTTTGAGCATGTTTGTAACATTGTCTCTTTAAAGCAGATAATGCATTTTAGAGATCTCTTCCAAATATCAAATAAAAGCAGAAGAAACAACCATCAAAATGTTAATATTACAACACTTCTGCAGTTTTGACAGGTATTTAAATGACTATGGTGGTTATTGATTGTCCTCCTATCAGCAGCTGAAACCAACACTTACACAGCTTTTTTTTAACCTCTACAAGTGTTCCTGGCAGCCTTGAGTTGCTTTAGATAAGCATAATATATGCAATCTTTCAGTCAGTTTGATTTGTTCCAACTAAAAAGCAGTAGAGTTTGAGATTTGTCTGTGCAAGTAGCAACTGTTCACAGTGCTTATTTGTTTAAAATTATTAAATTTATAATTATTATCAATTTGGATCAACTTGTAATTTGAACTACAGATTACATCATTCATTATTTGAAATTGAATTAACTTTTTGAAATCTTGAGTTGTGATCTTGTGTGATTTCAGGGAATGATTTTATCAGACCTCAATCTGTGGATGTGCTACAACATAAACTGACTGGAAATGGTGCAAAAAACACTCATCAAAGACCAAAGAGTTCACCTATGCATGTGTTCAGAGCTGATACTGAGATATCAAAGCACGGATGCATCGATGTAATTAAAAAAGATGAGTATTATTGGGAACATATTGCTGACCAAGAAGCCTTAATTAGTCTGGAACAAGAATTACAAACTTATATAGGTAAGTGGTGATACTGCTTTTTTCCCCTTATAGGTAAAGTAATGAAAGCATGTATCTATTTCCTTATTACATTTAACTGATATTAGGTCAGAAAATTCAATAAACCAATTAGCTATGCAAGACTAGTTGAACTGTTTATTATTTCTATTTGATCATACTTTAATCTACCCTTTATTTAGTAGTGGCAACTTGTTTCATGTAACTTTCTCAGTTTTATTTATACCCTGTGATTTTATTGGGGAAATCTGCAGAATGCATGTATTCTTTCTGATGGTGAATTTCTTTTAAATAAGCATCCTTTCCTTCAATATGTATCTTTACCTTCTAAATGACCACGTCAAGTGTTAGAAGCTAGAGTTATTGTGATACAAGGCTGGCAGGAAAGGGAAAAGACAGAAAATTCTATAAATCTGTCCTGTTAAGAACCCCTAATAATAGGGCACTGTAAGTATGATACTGTCTCCATTTGGATTTGACTCAAGCCACTTTTCTTCTTTTTAAGACTGTTTCAGTCTTTCTGTTCCTTTTCATTCCACTTCCTTGGAATATTTTGCACATGTTTAGAAACCTATAGCAGAAACATATGATTAGCTGGAAAAATAGTAGTGTGCTTACATAACACACATGCAAGAACTATACACTGTGGCCCTGGCTGATTATCTGTCTGGATTAGTGTTTGTGTGTTATATCCATTACTGCTTTAAATACATCCTACCGTTAGCTATCTACCTTTGTTGCTGTATATTGAGGTCTCATACAGGACTTCAGCTTTGGTGTTTCATATCATGCTAGTATAAACATCTCAGAATTGAACCCTCTCCATTATTATATACCTCCTGTGTCATTAGAAATAAGTCATAATTTATTTGAGGACTTGTAGCTGGTGAAAGGGTGTCATTATAATTATTTAAACAATATTTTTTGTTAATAGAATGAAATTCCTTAGGCTTGATAATGTAAGCAATGTGGTTTTTTTTGTTATATTAGTTACTGAAATGACTGCAAATATTTCAGGTCTACAAGAAAAACTTTGCAGCATAACTTCTGAAGATGTAACCTCCTCCAGCAGATGCTCAAAAATGATATATGGAAACATTACAGATTTCTATAAAACCCTGGAACTAGAAGGCCTCAGCAGAGCTGATGTGCTTGGGTAAGTTAAATTCTTTGAGTACGTTTTTATGGTATTGTAAAATTTAATATGCTTAACACCTTCTCAGAACTGAAAAACACTCTTAACTTTCTCATGTTACCTTGCATATTTATCACTAATGTTAGCATGAACTATTTTGTACCTTTTTTTTGCTTTTTTTCTAAGTCAGAACTTACATCTCAGATTAAGAATAAATCAATGATTTTTGGGACCTCAATTACAAATGTCGAGACTTAACAAAATCTAGTGTGTGTTGTGTTGTTTTTTTTATTGTGCAGCACTGAGATTTAAAATCTGTTATCTGAGTTCTTTGCTTGAAAGATTTCTTTAAAAAGAGTTGTGAGCAAGTGAGTCAATAACATTTAATTCTCTGTAATTTTTGACATGTCTTGTACACTGCCTTGGAGAATGAGAGGTGACTGGAAAATGGATGTTCCCCAAAGTTCTGTTCTACCATTGTTTTCTTCATATGATTTCATAGGAAGTAATAGTGGGGCACTATACATTGTATAATCATAGCTGACAGACTTTTTTTGTGTTGATAATACTGAAATTACAGTTCAGTAGGCTGTTTTTTCTAGCTCAACCATCCTGGAGTGTGGGATTTTTCCACTAGAGCATAACAGTGACAGGGTTGTTTACCTCCTCCTTATTCATTTACATCTCTTAAATAAAACGTGATAAAAGTGGAGGGGGTAAAACTGAATAGAGTAGGTTTTGGTGTATGCAAAATATACAGTAAAAGCTGTTTTCATGCCTTTATTCCTGTGAATGAACACATGTCCCTAAGGCTTTACCTAGATTAGCTAGAGCAACTGGAGCTGCTGAAAATCACTGTATTATGTTTGCTCTAGGGGCTGTGATGAAGACCAAACAGATGACAAGGACGAAGTTCTGGAGGATAAACAACAGGTTCTTGCATTACAGTAAACACATAAAGAATGCAATGCATTTTCTATCTTTGCTTGTCATTCAAAACCAAGAAGCAGATGAAGAGTTTTTTGAATGCTGCTGATATTACTTATTAAGGAATGTTTTGTAAATCTGTGAATAAAAGTTCTTAAAAATCACTCAACTTAGATTCTTTTCTTTTATTCTATTACTTCTTCATAGTAAGAAAAACCTTAAAAAAAAATCCCTAAAAGACTTGAGTGATTTCCTGTGTTCTCAGACACAACAGCATGCTTCAGCATTCTGTAAAGGGTGGTATTGATCTTTTTTGTTTGCCCTGATGTATGACTTAACTGTGGTTAACAGCTTTATTTTTTTCCATTTGGTGTGGTATTTGTTTCCTCTGCTGTGTTTTTTAACAATGCTTTTGATGGTATCTTATTTTTTTTCCCCAATTTTGGTCATCAAGGAAGTGAAACTACCGTGTTGCAGTCATTAAAATTTAGGTGGTAGGCTCAGAAATGCAAGATTTCTCTCTGCTTGTGTTGGGGGACTGAAATACAACAATAATTGTCATTCAAAAGCTTGTTTGAGTAAAGCACTTGACACAACTGGAATTATGAAAACTGCAGTGGAAAAACTACCGTTAGAGAAACTCCATATATTGGTTTACACTCCATCTGTTCCACTGTTGTAACTGTTTAAGTGGGGAGATCATATACAATGCGAATCAGAGATACACATTGGATGTGGATTTGATTATTATTCATTTGATGTTTAATGAGGGGATTGTCTATTTCAGTTGTTATTCATCACAACATTGTTGATGATTAACTTACCAGGTTCCATGATTTACTGATACTAGATGTCTTTCAATGAAGATCATGACGTCCATTGCTACGTTAATGTATGAGGGTAGCTTTACTAACTTCTGATGACATAAGGAAAATTAACTTCAAATGTATTTCAGAGGTGGCATATGACCTGTCTTAATATAACAGCAGAAACATTTTGATACGTTAGATGGGTTCTGACAATCAGATGCACACTTACTGGTGTTTTCTTTAATGCCATAGAACTCTAATGTGGTGAGTATTTATTTTCTCTCTCCTCCTCAGTTATGCCCTGAATGCTATGTGATTTCTTTTACTGGAAGAAGTACTTGAGTAAGCTTAGCTCATAAAAACTAGAGTGATTGGGCTGAACAGACCATTGATTTGACTTCCTGCTGTGTTTCTTGTATTTAAGGTGAGGGTGTATTTTTTCACTTTAGTTTTCATTGCAAAGTTTAGCATATATTGATGTTTTATTACAGTAGTTCTTTGCCAAGAACTCTAACAATAAAGTCAAAAAGCAGATTTTCTGCTTTCTACATTAAGTCTAATGCTCTTCTTTCATGAATGTAACCTTTTATTTCTTTTTGAGTTACTTTTCTGCATATTCCTATTGCACTCGTTTCCCATGGACAGAGGTGCTGACCTATTCCGCACTGTTCCCATCTCTTAATTAGAAAGCCAGTGAAGTGTTTGCTACTGTATTTGTGTACCTAAGCGCTCAACAATTGGATTTTAATCCTTTGTGATTGTAAGAAATGAATAGAAAGACGGTGTGTTAACACCTGGATTTACCAGTAGTTCCATCCCATTTATTTTCCAGAAGAAAAAGAAGTGGTTATGTTAGTACAGCTAACAAACTTTGGTCTGAAAGTAAACTCAGTGTAGTAGTAGTCTCTTGGGTCAGTTATGCTGTAGACATAGCTCAGTTTTCTTTCCAGCTTCAGTGTATTTCAAGCTGTCTTCGTATGTTTTTCTTCAAGACATATTAGTAGGATTGATAGGAAAAAAAAAAAAGACCTGAACTGTATATGTTGACTATGAGTTAAACAAGTGGTTTTACACAACAAAAATCTTCTGAATTATCCTGGCAATCACAGTGGATTTTGTAGTCTACTTCGAAGTGGACAATACTTTATATATAAAATTATTTTCACACTCGTGAACAAATCAGTGTGTCTCCATTGGCAGAAGTTTTCTGTTTACAAGTGTTTGCAGTTCTCCCTAGAGCCCTTTAGTTCTCTTTGCAGAGCACTATGAACTGTGTGTGTACTTGCTGTTCCCTTGTTCCCTTCTGTGCTTGGATGGGGAGTGCTCTGTGTCAGTGTCTGTATGCAGGGGCTCAGCAAGTGTTCGAAGACAAGCAGGAAGGAAACTGCTCACTCATATCCTGGTGTGTGCTATTGCTATCTTAATTAAAAAAAAATGTTATGAACAGCATAACATCTCCTCTTGATTATCTCTCTTCTGAAGTTGATGCTTCATTTTAATTCAAATTCTGTTGTCTTATAATGTGAAAATCTGTGCTTTGGTAGATCACTCATAATTTAAAAGTCAGTTAAACATTTTTGCATGAATGACAACTGAGGATTTGTGCTTGCAAGGATCACTGCACGAAGTGGGCTATTTAAAGCAAAATCTATTTGCTTTAGGTAAAAGAGAAATACTCTGAATTTGAATGATGTGTCAAAATGCCAACCAAATTGTAAGCAAAATGTGGCAGCTGCTCAGTTCTTAGGTTCAATTTATATAGAAGATAATGGAGGATTGTTGTATCTGGTTTTGTTTTGTGAAAGTATTTTTATGTTGTGAATGACTTTTTCCATAATTAAGAATAGACAACTGAATTTTTATCTAGGTTTCTGAGAAAAATCTGCTTCCAAAGTGTTAAGAAACCTATATCTTCTATACACTGTTAAAGGTCTAGCCCATTTCATCCTTCACTCTTCTGTGCTTTCTTTTGATGTTCCTTTCATTCCAGCATTCCAGTTGTGTTGAGGTGCAACACGTTGCGAACTAAAGCAAGTAAATGTCTTTGTGTAAACATTCTCTATTCCTTTTCCATTCCCTTTATCTCTTTTTATAAAGGGCATCTACTACTTACTCCTCAAACTTTGCATCTTGTCCTTATTCTCTTTTTTTTTCCTCTCCATTATACCTGGTAATGAACAAGTGGAGGTGGGAGAGAGAAAATGCAAAGAAAATACATCTGCTAGCACTGTAGAGTTGGCCCTTAATGGAAAGCGTGTTATTCTGCTACAGGAGGAGACTGCTCAAGAAATTTCTCTCTGAGGGCTCCACAACTGAAGTACCGAGGTCTCTCTTCCCATCTATGCTGAGGTCAAGGAAAGATTCTGTTTTTTGTTGATTCTTTGCAGCCAGCCAGTGTCTTGGCCTCTGTTTCTCAGCAGGCTCTCTGGCTCCAGCCTTTGTTTTGTTCATCACTGTTCCTCTTTGCTTGACAGCCCTCAGCGGGAATGTTTCTAGTACTATCTAAATGCTTCAGGTAGGTACCTAGTTAGTAGACTTAAAAATAATTGATTGCTATTTGTGCGTATGACAATTGAGAACTAAAAGCTCCCACAAGATGCACTCAATGTGATTCTTCCAATACAAATTTGGACTTCAAAAGATGTGTGGATTTTCCTCAAATGAGGATGCTGCACTTAGCTCGGTTTATTAGGAAGATAGCATCAAATAAACTAAACCCAATTAAAATCAGTATGGATTCAGATTCTTTTTAAAAGATGAGGGGAGCTGGCAAAGGAAGATTAGAGAGAAAAAGTAAACTTGATTGCATAAATGCATGCAGTTTATTCGCGTGGTTATGGAGTTAAGGCGTTATATTTTTGACATGGGGGAACTAGTACTTATATGAAGAGATTGCCTACTGGAGGAGCAGCAAAATGTTTAAGTTTGTATGTTTTTGATATGTTTATACAAGCACTCTAAGCTAAGAAAGGCAAGTAATTCTACAGAGTGTTTGTGGAATATATAGCAGCTTTATTATTCTGTCGTTGCTTATATTCTGTTATATATTTACTAATATTAATCTATTTACTAATATTTACTAATACTAATTTTAATCTGACAGCATTTAAAGCATGATTCCAGTGTCTTAGAGTAAAACAGATACTATGTGTCTGTACTTAAGTTTTCTGGGTAAATCATATTGCAAGTCGTGAGTCTTCTGTAGGGTTTGTTGTGCTGGACTGACCTTTCCAACACAGCTCTGTTCTCTTTAGTAACCCTCATTTATATAGTCCAGGCCTTACAATGAGTGTGAACTGGAGAAGGAGGCAAATAGGTGACAATTTGCTGTTGTTATGAAAAGGCCCTAACATTCTACTTAAATTTGCCTTTGGAAGTATACAAAAATGATTGGATGACAGAGGAAAGTGAACACTGATAAACGAAGTGCTGCCTGAGGGTGGGAAGGAACCTCAGTCAAATGCATGGCTGAGGTTTGCATCAGCTAGTTGAGGAAATAATTGTTGTCAGTAGTTCCTTGAAAACATTAGCTGAATGGCTGGCAGACTACTGTGTCTGTAACTCACGTTGGTGCTTTACACAGTATGATGTTAAACATAGTTGGTACTACTGATGTAATGAAAGCTGTGTTTGAAATTCAAGGTATGCTGGGCATGCTGACTTGATGTATCCACAGCCTGAAGCCTGCAAAATGAAGAAAATCAAAGTGCAAACCTCATCTTACAGCACGAGTCCTGAGAATGGTATTATGCAAGTTCTGTTGCATAATATGCTGAAGTGTGATAAACAGATCCAGATGTAGCATCTTTCAAATTGATAACGAAAGAGCTAGGTGAGATATTTGGGAAAAGATTGTACACCTTTTGTTTTGTCATAGCTGCATGATACTGCTTTAAAATACTGTACAATCGTATAAACTGTATCTTCAGGCTGTGGAGAAGGATTAAGAAAAGACAAACTAATAACCAAGTCTTTACCCACATGAGATGCGTGGAAGAAAATTAAAGCAGTCAGTAAATATAATGGAAGCTACGGCAGCAATACTACTATGGAAGCTGAGCCCAAACTAGGGCCTTAAGCTCTGCTGTTTGATCCAAAATCAGACACAGCACTTCAGGTACTGAGATAAGTGGAACATCCACTGACAGAGGCAATATGGCTTGATGTGCAATGGACGCTGAGTGACATCAGTACCTTTAAAATCCTTGACCATATCCTTGAGCGATGCTTTTATTCCAAGCATTTGAGTTCTTTTAACTACAGCGATACAGCTCTTTGTGAATACTGTGATACAGCTGCATTGAGCCACACAGACATGTGGCCTGATGGATCCTGCAGGGCTTTCAGATATGAGAGAAATACCAGACAGTAGAGACAGGCAGTTGTAGAAGGAAGAGCCATTTCATTCCTTGCCTCATCAAGGACTCCAAGAGCTGCCTTTGCTGCCACAGGAAACGCAGAGATAATCAGAACAAGGAGTTTTGATAAGAGCCATCATTCAGTTGAATCCTCAGAGCATAGTTCATCCAAAACCAAAAGTTTGCCTGACTTGATACTGCTGATTTTCTTAGCTTTCCACGTCTGAGAGAATTATTAAAATGAATCATATTTTGCGACAAACTTCAGGATGCTTAAGGCGACACTCGAGTTTTTAATATTTTAGTTGCAGTGTATCTGTAATATGTTAAAGGACTCCTTCCTTTCCAAGCTGTGATCATTTTATGCTGATATCGGAAATACCTCTGCTTTTGCTGAGCTACCTCCACTGATAGTGATGTTATTTGGTTTTAATTCACCCTTGCTGCAGTCAGTTGTTATTGCTTAAGGGCTTGGAAGAGATGATTGCTTAAGTCGGGGAGCAATTTAACATAGGTAGAATGCGAGGAGGTTTTTAAGGAAGAAGATAATGGAATCAGTTTTAATACTTGCTGCATGCAGCAAAAAATTGTTGCCTGTCCTTCACAGGCCATGTCCGTCTGTCACAGATGTTAATGTGCATCTTGCTCACTTATACCAACTTTTCCATTTTGTTTTGAGAGGGAGAGAAGTAAAAGTAATCCTCATCTTTTACAGGGTTAGCTGCACCATTTTTTCCTTGTTTCTGGCTTATTTGCTTTAGAAAGGAGGGATCTGTGAATCGGAATAAACATTTAAGGACAAAGAGTAATAAAATAGTCTTTTATGGGTGTTAACTTTTTTTGTGACTATGTATATTTATTCAGGGACTCACAAGGTCTACAGACACATAAGGACCTACAGAGGCCTTCTGCTGTCAGCCTGGAATGGTCACAGTATTAAGACCAGTCTCAAGCACTGCTTTACAGTCCTTATGGTCTGCTCAGAGTAATGGGAGCTACTCTGTGCAAATGTCATCTCCAGAATTTAGCAGATGTGTCTTAAACTGAACAGGCACGAGTGAAGGTCAAGTTAATTCAGTCAATTCCAACCAAAACATCTTACTCTAAGGGAATAAGACTAGTTAGGTTAAAATATTAGGAGTAAATTAAGGCAGCTGCAAGATCTGCTTGTTGTGTTATATTTAGGTTCAAGTTGGTCTAAGTCTTTGCTCCTGATTATATCCAGATGTTGAAGAAGGGAGAAAAGAAACTTTAACAGATCCACCAGGACAGAGACTGTCTACCAGCTAGAAAGAAATGTGTCCTATGTCTACTGACTGAGGATGTTGGGAGAAATCAATGAGTAGATCTTAGATTGATTGTACCTCTGGAATGTGGTCTCTTCACTCACAGAGTGAAAAACTCTGAGCACGTGTAATCATTCAGTTCTGCTGAGCTTGGGTATTGCTGAAATATTTTCTGTATGTGAACAGCAGAATTTATCAGGATTTGCTAAAATCTGATTTATTTAGCATGTTTTTATTTCTAGTTATTTTATCCACTTAAGAAAGCATGTACTCTAATTCTTAAAAAGAAGGAATATTCAGTGCTGGACATTTCTCTCAGAAAGCTCACTAATACCCTCTGTACTGAATTTTCTCCCAGTGAAACAGATGCTAATTTTAAGAGATACTAATTGCAATTTTATATTGGGAAACGAAATGAAGGCTTTTCTTAATTGATTCAGGATTTTCCACCAAATCCTTTGAAGAGGAGTCCTCTTCATACAAATCTTTGATGTCATGCAGCTATTTAACTCTTCATTAACCATAAATATCAAAAACTGTTAAGACCTGCTGGAAAGAAGGAGGAGGAGGAGGTTATGTTTGCCAGAGCATGAAGCCTGAGGGAAAGGAAATAGTCTCTGCATGCCTCAGGATTCTTGTAGAGTGGGAAATGAAAATAGTGTTTAAAATATTAAGCCTTGAGAGTCCAACGGTATGATATTAAATGAATTAAGAGAAGTGCTGAAAGAAGGTTGTAATGATTAGCAAAGCATTGACCACAGAAGGTGTAATATAATTAAAGCATTTTGGGCTGCTAAAGGAGGTGTAGGAAAAAAAAATGTTTCTTTCCTCTGCAAAAGCAAAATCTTGATTGTTTTCAGGGGAAAACAAATTGTACAATGCCAATGCAACAAAATGCAGTCATAAGAAGGTTCCAGAGATGCTTCTTTTTGTAAATTCAGCAGTGCTATGGGGAAGAAAGTGCTGATCTTTTGAAAGCTGTCAAAATTAGTGCTTCAGAATAAGTGTTAGCAAAATATATTCAGCTATTTAAATAAACAACTTTGCTTGTAAACTTGCTATTAGCATGACTTTCTGATATGGCTCCTGCAAAAACACATAAATTGGGTCCTCAGAGATTAGCATACGGCATTCGAGAGCTTTTTGCTGGGTTTAAAACAGTACACATTGAGGAGGTGCACTGTGTGGTTAGGCAGCCCTCAAGGATTATTTTTATTCCGATTCCTTCCCAAGTCCCCTGTTTTCCTTTCTCTGTAGGTGTCACTATAGCATAGCAGATAGAAAACACTTCCCTTAATGAAAATGTAGAAGAACGCAGGCAGATCAGAAGCAGGCTGTAATCTGGTTTGTTGTGCCATGGTTGTCATATCAACACTGAGGTTTCCCAGCAACTAACGGAATAAATTGTTTTATAGATTTATTTACTTATCCTTTCTAATAATGAACCTGATGCAAGAGATATTTTTTCCCTTTATAATTATATGCCAATTAAGAAAGCCTTCTCAAATCATTTACATTTTGTCTTCATGTTAATACTGACAGTTAAAATGGATCTTGTTAATCTAATTGAAGCTGATAGAATTAATGAAGGTTTTGCCCTTGCAGAATAGTCATGTTGTGAAACTTTCTATTTTGCTGAGGGGGGGAGGAAGCTAGAATTTAAAGGTTTGATGTTATTTTTGGATATTCAAGATGTAAAACTTGCATTGGCTCGTATTGGTGTGCTTTCTCTGCTTTTCAGGCTATCCACCTGCATCACTTCTGAAGGAATTGTTGAACCAGGGCTTACTGTTTTAAAGAATGATTAAAGGAGGTGCCTTGAGCCTGGTAACCAGAATGTTCTGTGGGATGTGAGAAACCTAGGTCTAGCATATGCTTAACTTGGGTATAAATTCACATCTCAGAAGGAACGACTTGCTGGAGGCCTGGTTGTTGGGGCTCAGCTGTGGAGGGAGCGCTGGAGCTGTAGTCTAGCTTCCTAAAAGAGTTCCACCTATGGGTTATTTCTTTGTTAATCAACTGTATGTGCAGGCATGAGAGCAGACCTCAAGTCACTGTTTCTCCTTTGGCATGGTGTCAGGACCATAAGGCTAAGCAGCACTATGAATTTTACACTGTTTCCTCATGGCCTGCTGATTTGGGGTGCTTTTTGCTGAAACATTTGCCAGCTTCTTTGTTGCTTTAAATAACCTGGTCTACGGGATGCTCACTTGGGTATTGCATTCAGCAGCGAATGATGTGCTGTTGGATCTTCTCTGGAGAAGGGTTGTATTGACCCATTTTCACTTCCTTGGAGGGTTGTTTTAATTTTTAAGCCATTATCTAATAAAGTAGAAGTGGGATTCCAGCAGTCACTTAAAACCAATAAAGTTGATCTTGTCTATTAGTTGTTCTTTGAACGTGCTTAATAGATTAGATTCTCAAGGGTGTTCAGAGACCCTGTACTTAATTACAGGCTTGAGATTTATGTACCTGGCTCATAAGGGCTGGATCCTTCTAGTTTCAACTTTAAAAGCTTTAAGGCAAAAGGGGCAATGTGTTGAGTTTCTCACCTAGGCAACCAGTACAAATGCTGTTGTGAGGTTTTTTTGGATGTAGTTTTGACTTTAGCTTGAGGAATTCCTACAAAGCCTTTGGGAGCTTGCCTCTGTATGTGCACCTAATGGATCAAATTGCTAGAGATACTGAGGTGTCACACAACTGTATGGTTTTATTTAAGAGCTGAAAGCCTAGTTCTGGTCCTGTGCCTCTTGAGAAATGTTTTTTTTTTTTTATTAAAAAAAAGTAAAAAAGACTTATTGCATGTGGACTGCTTTGTTTTTTTTACTCTGCTCAAATTTCTATGTAATTTATACCACACCTCTGCATAAGCTCTCCCTCTGCTTCCTTGGAGAATTCAGCACTTGAAGTTAATTAAATAGAGAGGCCGTGTGAAACGCAGAAGAAACTAGAACAACACTGATTGTCTGATGGTAGGAGATCATCTCAAGTAGGCATTTGGGCACTTATTAGGAAACTGGGAAATTACATGCTATGAACTGGGGGGTTGTGTATGTTCTGCAGTATCTAAGGAAAGGTCTTCACTTCTGGGAAGGAACAAAGAAAAGGTGTTAGCAGTCAAGTCAAAAAATTAATCTGGCTAATTGAAAAACATATTCTAGCTTGTATGGGGCATAAAAACAGGGCTTTTATTTGCATAGGACAGAACCTTCTAAATGCATTGGTACTGAGTCTACTGGTTTACACTGGTTTGAAGTGGGCTGTTTTCAGAAGGTGGTGGGATGCAGTCCCTCTTGGGATTGGAGATCTCTGTACATTTTCCTGAAGAGTTGTCTCCCAGCCTCTCCGTAGCTCATGTTAATCTGCTTGAGTATAAACCATTATAAATATATAAATGAGTATATATCAGCAGAAATAGGGGGACTCAGTAATCTTCATAGTGGCAGAGAAGTGAAGATGTTGAAGTCTAAGTAGTACTTGTTAGTTTTATGCAATTCTTGATCATTTCATGGAACAGATATTTCTGAGCAGTTCAGCTCAGCATCTCCTTTTGGGAGTCACATGATCACTTTCGGTATAAACTTTGAAGTATATATTTGATAGATGTGAATGTTTTTGAAGGACTAATATGTAGCATTAATATTTACTGAAATTGTTTGGCTGCTTAGTTTGTGTCAAAGCTTCCACTATCTGTGAATGTCTTTATAATAAATAGCATGTGAAGGGAACATGTTTCTGAGAGTCTGTTCTACTTAGCCAAAAGCAATGGAGTCATTTATTGTTGGCAAAGACTCCTTCATCTCTCTTTGTCCCACTAAGACTCTAAATCACTTGTGTGGTAAATTCATTTATCATGAATACAAGAATAGAGACTGTTGTTCCACTAGCTGGGATAAAATTACCAGGCTATTAGTTTTCATGCTGCAGGATATAAATAGGTCATTAGATAGATTCAGTGATATTTATTTTTCTTCCTATCATAGTCAGGTTTGATTGATTGATTCACTGACTTATCTATATATTTGTTGATAATATTTTGTTTGAAGCACGTGGTGTTGGCCAGTGCTGCAGACAAGTTAAGCTTCTAGGCATTTCTTGAACCCTCACTCTCTGGGGCTACTTTGTCCGTCTCAGATTCTGCCCTCATTGTTCTTATTCCATCCTCTACCAGATAAAAAGAAAGAAATGGAACGGGAGGATTGATGAAAAAAAGAGTGAAATTGTACGCAATACATTGAAATTGCATGCAGGATTCTATTCAGCACTCAATTTATTATACTTATTTGGTGGAAAAATCAAATGCAGTAATCTTAAAGGAAGGATTTTGTTACTCAGGTTGTAGAATATTAATACGGTATAGCAAGAAGAGAAGGAACTAAAAAATAGGAGAGGAAAGAAATGAATAATTTATGAGAAAACACTTTCTTCATCTCATTAAAATGGTCTGACAGTCATGGAAACCTAAGACTTTTCTTGTTCAAGATGAAAGTAGAACAAATGCAAATGAACTTCTAAAAAACGAACCAAACGAAACTTTCTTCCCCCCGTCTTTTGGAAATGAAAAATAAAAATAGTATTCAGTGAGATATTTCACTGTTAATTTTTTACTGTTTTCTATAATGACATTTAGATTTCCATGTGCAGATCACCGAGTGGCTAAAGCTGATGTTAGGAAAGTGACAGCACTCCTTTCAATTCCCAGAGGCAGGTATGGGAGTAATCGAGAAGAAATAACAGACTTTTTTCCTCTACTTCAAACAATCTGATTTCAGTATGTAACCCGGGAAAACTATGGGGAGGGGGAAAAATGTCTCTCCACTGCTCCTTTATAGGGCTCCTTTATAGGAGATCTTTCTGTAGATGGTATAAAGGCAACAACTGGAAGTGTTGGAGTAGCACATACCAGCTGTCTTTCAAGGCTTGACTTTCTTCTAAGATTCACCTTCCATTGCAGTGTGTGCTGTGTCCTTGCCCTCTTTTGCTTCTTCCCTAGATGTTAGTGCTGGTGGTAGCAGTGAGCTTCTTCAGGTGTATTCCTCTTGAGGGCTTTGCTGCCTCTGGAAGAAGTGGTGGGGAACTGGAGGTGTGTAAGTTTTGCGTAAGGGATTTATATTTTCAGAAAGCCCTAGTGTTCACTGTACTGTATGCCTTGGAAATTAAAGCTCCTTGTCAAAGTTTTCCATCTAAATTTACACAAATTGGGCATTTGTAACTCATGGAGTTACTTTTTCTGTGTATCTTCCAGATCTTCCTCCTAAAAGTTTGAAATAAAATCATACTTTTTGGGTTTGCTTCCTTTTCTTCACGGTTTGGAAGTGTCAGTGGTAATTCTTTTTTGGGTGGGAAAACATTTAAAGGATAAAGATATGTAAAAGGAAAACTTTGTAACTTCCACGTTCACAGCTGTAAGTCAACTGCCTTTGGTTTAATTCTTTAATGCTGAGTTAGGGATTATTGTTCCAACCCCCCCACCCCGAAATCAGCCATCCCAACTACTTCAGCTGGAGTCTGACAGAAAGAAAACTCGTTAGGACTTTCCCCGAAGCAGCGACTCAGTGTGCGATCAGAATGTAGTGCATCACACCACCATCTAGCGTCAGCTGGGTGAACTCGTGGCTCACAAATTACGTACAGCTTCTGCAGCATTCTTGGAGCAGAGCAGTTATTTGGTGAGGAACAGTAACAACCACTTTATCTGATGTACTCTTTTAAGTTTTTGAATGCCAACATGACATATTTTACACAGGACCAAGGCCTGAAGGACCTGAAGTGCGATTAAGATAGATGGGGATCTCAGTTCCAAAGTATCATTTTTTGTTTCCCACTTTAACAGATTTGTGATGGGTGTGTCATTAGGATTGGTTTTTTTTGTTTGTTTTTTTCTTCTTGAAATGTTCCATGCAGGTGTTTTGGATAGAGATATAAACCAGCTATTTAATCTGCTGTTAGTATACTTGCCTCCCTGAAATGTATATATAATGCTGTGATAACGTTTCTTGGGGCTGGCAGCCCTTATTAATGTTCTAATTGATGCTGTTGTATACTGATGTTGATTCAGATGATAGGAAAATGATATTTAGCTGTGGAGCATGTCACACTTGCATGTACCCACACAATCGACCTGAAGCTATTCTTTGCATATCTAGAAATTCATGGCCTGTTTGATCCTATTGTTTTCAAAGATCAAGGCATGTACATCAGTGCTGCCTTTTTAGATGGCACCTTCAAAACAAATTAAACAGCAACAGGAGTTTAATGTGTGACAATGCATAATGTGTTACAGGGCCCTCAGATCCAGCCTTGACTGACAGTGTGCTCGGTGAGATTAAAACTTGTCCAGGAATGGGGCTGTGGCTGTCTGTGAATGCTGTAACTGTGATTTGTTTTTCAGCAGCGTGCTTAGGCAAACCAGCTGTCTAATCTTGGCTCTGTCATGTGGCATACAACACCATGCCGTGTTGATTTCACACCTTTCACGCGTTACTAACAGGATACAACATGTTTTTATGTATTTTGTTTTCTTATCACTCACGTGTTTGACTTACAATAGAAAGGCTCCTTTAATATAAAAGATTTCTTTTGGCTCTTTAATAGCAAAGGACAAACAATTGAAACCTAAATCCAACTCTGCTGTTCAAAGTAAGCTGAAAACAAAGGAACAACACCAAAAAGCCATCGAGCTACTCTAGTTGTTTATCCATTAACACAGTCTATTTTTATATTTAACAATGTTACTTATGTTCATCTTTTCTCAATTGCAAGTCTTTTGGATAATGCCTTGCATTCAACCAAAGTTCTAAGATATGTTCTTTTCCATTGAAAACAGTTATACTTCTATAGTTGTCTGAGGAACTTAATTCCAAAGGATGTGCTTGCGAGTTGTTTTTCAGGCTTATTCCAAACTTGTTGTGATATCATTTAGATATTTTAAGTCTTCTCTACTGCTCCATGAAGTCTTTCACAGGGTTACCAAAAGAAGGTACCTATAATTTTTTTCCAGTTATATAATTATTCTCAAGTGATTACTGTTCAAATCAAATTCAGAGTTACTACTCTGGAGCCTCATGGGCCTCAGAAAGGCTCTGTCATGATATGAAATGGGAGTAAGAACCACCGAATGGAAAAGTTTGGAATTCAGATCGTATTTTATAAGATGGTAACTTTTACTGTTTCATTTCTGGAGTGCACAGAGGAAATCCTGGGCTGCAAACAGTGCAGAACTCAAATTTTTGAATATTTTATATTCCCTTAATAATAGAAATGTTGTGACACCAGCAAGTTAGGGAAGAAGAGGCAGTTCTGAGAGGTGCTTGTTGTGGTTACATGTCTTTCCAAGGATATCTTTCTGAGGCTGTGCGCGCTGGTGCTTTGCTAGAGTGGCCTCATGTTGCTTCAGGATCTGGCTTAAACCATGCTTTGGTTTAAGAGAGTTCTCTTTGCTTCATTATTGGTATTAACTTACAGCTCTACAGCAAAACCTGCCATGTCCAACTTGATGTGGCCTCCCTTTATCTTCCCTTGCTACCAACAGCAACAAGAGAGGTTAATCTCTATCCATTTGCATCTGGGAACTAACTCAGCTTTTGCATTTCCTGTTGACGAGCTGATAAAAATGGCATAAATCATCCTATTGAGAACTGCATCTTGAAAAGCCCAGGAGATTTGGGAAGGCCCAGAACTAGACATCCCAGACCTCCTGGAGTCCTACACTGACTCTCTGTTGTAAATAATTGCTAGAAATGGCTAGTTTTACCATGCAGCTATTTTACTTCTGCCCTGATTTTTCTTGGTTTTGGCGTAATGGGCAGCACTGCAAAATGCTTTGTGCTCCACATGGGGTCATGTGCTTTTATAAGAATCAAATGTCTCAGGTCAGACCTCTTTGGGAAGACAAAAGTGTGCGGCTCTTTTCACACAGTTTTGAGTTCTGCTGTGTCTAGGCAAAGCCGTGCAGCTAGCAGGACTGTTTTTTTTTTTTGTCTGCTTCTTGCCTTCCCTCAGATGAATGGAGGATATAGCTTTTAGTCACAGACTGTGTATGCGCTTGTATAAGACCTTGGCTAACTTTCCTTTTTCTTGGCTACAGCTCAAACCCTTGAACTTCTGATACTGTTTTACCTTGCTGGATCTGTTTCAGAATTCAAATGCAGAATATGTCAGATTTCCCACAGGAGCAGGCTGCAAGTGCAGAACATGCTCAGAAGATGGCTTACCTCCTGCCCTAATTATTTTCCTCCTAGAGATGCTTGTTATCTGAGCAGCGATATAAATGACAAATGAACATCTGACCAGTGTAAACAGTTGAAGGGAAACAGTCAAAACAAATAGGCTGGGACTGAACTCTCCTGGCCTCCAGGAATTAGCAAGTAAAAAGAATGGTTTAATTGAGAAGATGAACGTGATTGTGTGCCCAGTTTGTGAAAATAAAGGAGGGCTTATCTCCACTACTCCTGTATCAGTGTTTTTTTGGAGTGAAATTCTGTGTGTTTATCTAGTTAGAAGAGAGAATGTGAAATGTCAGGCTGGGGTAGGTAGCTGAGGTTTAACTCTGCTATGCACTCTGGTCTCCTTTCTGCTCTTCTTGCAGCACTTCTTAGGCTCCCAGCTAAATTAGTCTCAAGGGCTGCTTCATTAGTGAGTGTCCTTGTTAATTCAGCTGCCTTTTGGGCTATATACGGAGGTGACTTCAACTACAACTTCTAAAAAGGTCTTTGGAAGTGTCTTTGAAATTGTACCTCTCTCTTTGGTCAAAGGGATTGCAGTTGTTTAATACCAATGTTTTCATATGGTCTAACACTATTGAAGTGGAGCAAATACAATTTTTTGGGGGGTGTGTCTCGGCGTAGCACACAGCTGAAGTATTGAACTGTGGCTTTTCGTCTTCCTCTGTGGACTTCCCAAGAGAAGCAGAGCTTAAATTCTCCCTGAATCAAGACAGCTTACATGGGAAGAGGGTGCTTAGATTTGGTACGCGGAGCTTCTAAATGTGTAGAAAAGACTATGCTGAAGAGCTAGTGGGGAGCTCTGGTGCAAAAATACCTGTTGATTTCACTGCTTTGAGAACACTTTTATGTTACAGAACTGATCAGTCCTACTTATTTTTGGCATCAGAGTTACAGAATGTTGGACCTCGTGCACAATATGGCTGGTCTGAATGTCAGTGTCTTATGATGCCAGAAGTCAGCAGTGATTATTTGTAAAGGTATGCCACACTAGAACTAGAGAATTAGAACAAAACTGATAAAAGAATTAGCAAATTTTTCACTGGCAACATTTGGGTTGATAGTGCTGAGGAATTTAGGTTAATATCCTCTGCCTGCTGTGCTACCTACTTTTAATCCAACTTGTTGGGTTGAGTGAATACACCGTTGAGCTGCACAGTTCCTTCTTCAGGCACCAAAGCAGGTTAAGAAACCCCAAGAACATTCTGCTGAAAGTATTAGGCCACCCTCATTGATATGCTCTGCCTAATTTGTGCTGCTCCAGTGATGCAAAGCAGCCATAAACCGGGATTAGTGCAATGGAGCAGTGGGGAGACTTAGTAAAGAAACAGGATAACTGTAGTTTGCAGCGGTGTTTACTCTTCTCTGAGACTTGTATCTAATGTATATTAAGTGGCCAATTTGCTAAAATTCTAGTTCAGTGCAGTTGAGTTCTCTTAGGAGTCGTAAATATAATGCAATTATGATCCTTTTATATTTTGTTTTCCTGGAAAAGACATGGACGGTATAAAGGGGTAAATATCTGTTTTACTTAGTTATTACTCGTGGTCTTAAGGATTTGCCCTTAGCTATGAAAAAAGAGCATGCCTTACTTTGTGTCTGCATCCTTTTGCAGAATCAGGGAGGAGAAGAGAGAGCAAGATCAGGACTTGAGCATTTGCTGCACATCTGTGGAGCGTAGTGAGAGTTTTATAAAATTTTTCATTTCTTTAAAAAGTTGTATTTGCTTATAGTAAAGGAAGAAATGAGCTCATAGCATTTGAAGCCAGCTTTTAAAGTCTGTGATCACCATCTTTGACTGAATTAGAAAGGCAGTAGGAGTATCTTGTCTTGCAATATTAGACCATCACAATGGCAACTGTGAAACATTGAGCAGTTGGCATTAAAAGGGTACTAAAATGGGTATCTTTATTTCTAAACTCTTAAAATTATATATGAACCCATTCTAAGAAGAAAATGGAATACTCTTTGCTGAAGAAAGATAAGGCTGGTCTTCCAAGCACAGCACAATGTTTTATACCACCACTTTCTCCTTCTTATATTGTATTTGCACTCTATTTCAGCACAATGAACTAAATCTTGGGAGATGTAAAAATTCCAGAAATGGCTAATAACAGCTCGTTTGAAACAGAATAGGTTAAGTAAACTGAGCTGAAGTATGTACTAATACTGGTTTCCTTTGTCTGTTCTACTTTTACAGTTACACACAGTTTTTCTTCCAAAGGAAAAAAACCACTAAAATATAGATTGTAGTTCAAGTTATACAGTCCTGAGCCCCAGTCTCTCTTGCTTCTGTTCAGTGATTGCTTTCCAGGAGAAAATTGATGGTATCACAGTTTAAACTTTTTGAGCATTAGAATCAGACCTGCAGCGAGGAACTTAATGACTTTTCCTACCGTGCTGCACCAAACATATGCAGTCTCATGTATGTGGCCTTCCCCTTGCTTTATTGAGATTTTTAGAAGTACTGAGTTTTCCATTTTGCATAAAAACTTACAGCAAGTCCACGCTGAAATTAACATTAATTACTTTCTTGTGCTAAATTTATTCCCCTTGACTAACTACCAGTTCAGATTTGATGTTGAGCTCTTTGGAGCTGAGCTTTGAGAAGCTGAGATGTACAATCTTGCAATGTCTCTTTATATTTGTTCTCTTTGTATTCAAAGAGTTACTTGCTATGTAACATTAGGGCTCGTTCATATGCATTGCTGTACCTCTTTAAATTAAGATGTAATTTAAAATCAGTATCATTAAACCAATCCAATAGACTGCATTGCCACTCTTACTTTAGCCTAAAATAAGTTTATTTCAGCTTAGTGTAAATCACCCAGGAATGTTGTTAGCTTAAAATATAATAATCCATTAAATTGAACTGGAACTGCAGCCATTCTCACAGGATTTTGCACTAGTGTATGCCCACTTAAATTAGCTAGAGCAAGTTTATGTGTACACAAGGAATTAGAAATGAAATCTAGCACCTGCTGTCATAAATTCCATTGCCCAGGACCAGTCAGTATCTCTGAGCAATCAGCACACAGGGAAGAGACAAAAGAAACCAGGGCTGTCAGCCTTTGCCCAACCAACGTAATGCAGTTGTGGGGCCATGATACTGCCCTACCTCCTCCCTGTGCCAGGAAGGGACTGTGTCTTCTGGGCTCCTGTGCAGCAGTTTTGAGAGCTGGAGATGGGAAGAGGGAGATAATTTCTTTTTGTGGTTCAGCTGGAATGTTTTGTGTGCTTGGTTTTTCGCAGCTCAGTCCATCTCCCTATTCACATATATAATAGAGAGTGGATGGAGAGGATGAGTAATGCTAGGAGTGGGCTTTCTGCGTGAGGAATGGACTCTGTTTTGTTGCTCTTCTGCAGGATTGTTAGGAGGAAAACATGCAGGTGCAAAATGGTAAAAATAAGCCATGCTCTATATGTGGAAATTTTATAGCACCATCTGTGCTTTGGTACAGCTTTCTTTAGTGGAGAAATACTGGGCTGCTTCCCTATTGCTAGCAGTTTCTTTTACTGAGTTGCCATTAAAAAAAAAAAAAAAGTAAATTCATTATTTACTGCAATATTTGCTAAAATTGTTTTGTTTCTTGAAATGAATGAGTTCAAAAGATGACTTTTCAAGACTCATATTTTTCTCCCTCTTAACTGAGGCTCAAATTGTGCTTCTATTTTAGCTGAACTTCTGCAAATACTGATAAGGAGGGGTAGAGGAAAGAGACAGCATCTTGGGACTAGAACTGAGGCTCTAGTTTCTGGTTCAGTACTTGCAGAGCTTTACACAATGCCCTGCATCAAGCAATTGTTTTGGGATCACAGTGACAGCAGTTCCCTCCCCGGCAGAAGTGCCACCACCAATCGGACTTCCTTCTTACCACTGCAGAATTAGTGGGAGGAGATGGGAGGTTACTATTCACATCTCCAGTTGACATCATTGAAGTGTTTTCCCTTATGAGCAGTGATCGAGATGACCAAAGTAGCTATTATTTCCTTATGCTTACAGCAGGTATTATTGTGGCAAACCTCAGTGGTTATCATGAGGGCAGCTGCTTAGTATCAGACTGATATTAAGCAGGAACTAAAGTAAATACTAAATGTCTTAAGTAAATAAAATTTCTTATGGTTGCCTGTCAGTATCAATGGGGACACTGGAACAGCTATTTCCTAATTCTTCCATGCTGTGAAAATACATAAAAGATATTTAGGCTTTTCAGTCCTATCCACTGCTTGTGTGTGGAGCGTGGCTTGCATCAGAATAGACTTTTCCTTTCTATTTATTAATTCATTGACTTAAAATTAATCGGCGTGCAAGCTGGGCCCAACTTGTACTGGTGTAAGCACTGTTGGCATAGTGAAATGCCTCCCACTTGTGGGTTATTATTCAGGCAGTGGGTACCCAAAGGTAGATCTTGCTTATTATATAACATATTACTTGTTAGCTCTTCTGTTTTTATCCTATAGGAGAGGAGCTTCAATAAATGTGTGCCTTGATGGAGCATTATGGCAGGGTCTAGAAAAGGGGATGCTTGAATCTAGCAGTTTCCTAATTCACACAGTTGGTCTGCAGGAGATTAAAGCACTCTGAACAAGCAAGTCGATCTGCAAGGAGAGAGAAAGCAAACTTGATGAAGGTGGTATTCCAAAGCGTTTCCCCAAAGGCTCAGTTTGACCTGAGGTGCTTACTGCGAGCAAAATGCTTGCTAAGAGAAGTCTGATGAGTTCAATAGTGCTAAATCATTAAATTCAAAGGAAAGTCAAGTTTCTTAAGACGCCTGAAGAAACATGATGTGAATTTGGGATGTTGAGGCGTGCCTGAGAGAAGAAAGAATTGCTTGAGGTATCAGCAGAACAAATTTGAGGTATGACATGGAAAAAACCGCAAGCGTGGTGAGGCTTAGTTGAAACAAGGACTTCAGCTTTTGCTGAATTTCACAGGTAATAATGAGGAACAAAGCCTAGTATATTATGCAAGTGTGATCTGTGACCTGGCTGCCAAGGTCACACTGGGAGGATTTGTGTATGGATCAGCTTATGCTGAACTTAAGAAATTGGTGGTTGCCTGGGCTCCCTTAGAAGGGTGTCCATTAGACCTCAACTTATTGTGAAAATAGCAGCTGAATATGCATTACAAGATGCTAATGGTGTGTTGCATTATTGTGGTTTGAGTTATAGAGAGCCATTGATTAAATATGCCAAACAAAGTGAATTGTATTGCTAGGCTTTGTAGCTCAAGCTGGAGAGCAGGCATCTTATTAGTAAGTTTGACTGAATAAATGAAATGGACAGTTCAGTCAATGGATTAAGAATCTCCGTTACCAAGGTATATGATACAGTGACTACTGCTTTAATGTATGTAATTTTAAAGCATATACTCCTTTATAAAAAAGCATAGAAATGTTTATTGAACTAGTGAAGTGTGTGCTTGACAGTGGAGTGTACTCTGTCTTAAATAGCATCTCATAACATGAGGATCAGTGAAGTACTTATGCCATAGGAACCCTTAAGATGAGTGCATTTCCCTGAGTTGTTTTCTACCTGGTTTGTTTTCTCAAGCTGGCACAGACAGATGTACACAGAAAAAAGCAAAAACTGTCATTCAAATACATTTGTACTTATTCAAGGTGATAAATGAAATCTTTTTGAAGATATTGTGCACTTGAACATGTTTAAAGAGTAGGAAGGCTTCATCTGCTGTCCTTTGTGTGAGAGAGATTGGAAATGAGGATAAGATGTGGTTTTGTTTGTATTTAGGTTTTGTGCATCATTAACTTTGCCTTTAACTTTGTCAAGATGCAAGGATGACAAGTGCAAAGCCTTTTTAAGTTTATACCTGTGTTAGCAACTGGGAGGCAGAATTCTGTGCTGGAATTGCAGACCTAAGCCTGGAAACTTAGTTTTTCTCACTTCTCCTGGTGGGATTGTGCTTTGTTGCTCCTCTACGCTTTCTTCTTCCACTTCATTTTTTCATCATTCTTAACAATTGTTCAGTAATTGAATGCTCAACGTAGTATTGAAGGCTTCCTTCTTTCTCAGTGGTATTTGGAATGGTTTCTCCTTGACCATTTACAGTTCATTCACCAATCAGTGTGGTTTTGAAATGGTTGGAGTCTTCCCATACTGTTTGTGTACTGCTTTGTTCTTTTAATCCTTGCTACAAAATTGGTGAAGTAATCAGTTTATTTTAAAACAGCTAAATACAAGTAATATTCACTTCTATGTGGAGTTTCTCCCCATAATGATGGGGTTTTTTGTTTGTTTTTTAGTTTAGACTCATATTTATCATAGTTGTAGTGGAAAAAATACAGAAGTAATCTCTAAAGAGATCATGTAAAAAAAAAGAAACTACCTTTCTTCGTATTTTTCTTGTTTCTGTACAGAAGCTGAAAACTGTGTTTTTCAAATATGCATCTAAAGATGTCCATTGCTAATTTTATCATCTGTAGGATGGACTGAGAAACTCAACAAATGTTTGGGCTGTACAGTCTCTCGTTAATACGTTTTAACTTCTGGATTGACTTACTCAGAGGACATATCGAGATAAGTGTTGCAATATATTTACATAGACAAGAAAAAGCTGTCAGGAAAATTAATACATATGCTGAAAAAAATCCATGAAAATGTTAAAATATATATCTGCTTGTATGAGTTGATGGCATATGTAAGGATTGTTACATGCCTGTGTTTAAAGTAAGCACTATAAGTGTATGTGCTTAAGGTAAGGAAGGTGTGTGTGTGTGAATCACTTCTCAAAAGCTGTAAATGCTCCTTATCACCTCTCATTCTAATCTCAAATCCCAGTACGCTTCTCTCCTCTCAGTTTCTTGACTGATAACTTGATTTACTTGATTAACAATAATTTTGGAGAGTTTTGTTTTCTGGTAAAATAGAAGGCAAGAGAATGAGTCTCTATAAGTACTAACTTTCCTTTTCTCTAATTTTTTTTTTAAAGTTACCTCTTGTAGTAGGCCCTCTGATTGAGGTTGGAATTGTTAATTCTCATAGCAATGACAGCTGAAAAATATATAATAAACAATTTCTTGAAAGTGAAATCTAAGTAAATTGTTATTCCTCACCTCACCAAGTTCCTGTTCTAGTACACTTTCATTATGAAAGCTATTTTTAACTGTTTTTAACTACTCCTCATTTGCCAGTGAGTCTGTGAAGTACTCATAAACTGACACATAGGAAGATTTTACTTTCCTTTCTGAAAGGGTTTCTCTTTCATATATGAATGGGAAATAAAGATTTTTATTGTATGTCTGACTGTTAATATAATTATCTGGAGTTTTGGGGGACAAAGATCCTCTAAGGTCTTCTTGGTCTCTCACCATTAATGTGTAGGAGGGAGGAAAGGGTGCACATATCATGAAGGGATACCTTCACTATGTTTTTGCAATGAATATCTATATAAATGTAATCCTGCATTGATACTGAAGTTTGTAAATGGTTCCATAAAGGGATTTAAGTTTACAGGTAATATAATTTTGAAGGCTTAAATGTATTATGAGAGCCACTCTTCAGACGTGGCCTTAAACTCAAATCACTGTTTCAAACTCTTATTGGTGGATGAATACAATAGGGAAAATGGAGGATTGCTCAAATCACTTTAAGATTGTTAAATATTGATCTTAAATTCCAAGAGACAAAGTGGACATAAGACTGAAACATTTTCTATCTGCTGCTAGATATTGAAAGAGGTGTCAAAGTAATTGGTCTGCTCACTTTTGCTGTTATATTCTATTTTAGAATCATTCTACTCTTCGAAAGACAACATGAAATAGGAGTAATCTGGGTAACCAAGACCCATAGTATTTCGTTATTGTTTGGTGGCTTTACTACTTGCTGTTTATAGGTTAACCCAACCACTGATTTCAGGTAGGCACATCTTATTGAAGCTAGAGATAGTTCTGGTGGCACTCAATTTCTACGCTAAAAAATTTATAAATTCAAGATGACTTCTCAAGTAATCTGCTAAAGGAAGTTACTTATTAAAAGCAGAAAATAACCATTTTCTTCAAGGCACTATTTTAAGCAGTAGAAAACTGTTGAAATGTTTTTAAAGAGCTTTCTCATGCTGCCATTTATCCTCTATGTACATTAGCAATACACAAATCTGTTTATTCAGATTACATTTTAATAGTATACTTACCTGAATTAGGTTTGAAGTGACATACATATTTAAAAATTGATAATTCACTCCAATCTGATACTTCCACCCAGTGCTTCTGCTCTTTTTTCAATCCAGAACCAGCAATATATTTTCTTTTAGGGAGTTATGATTTTCCATCCTTCATTGTAATCTTTCAGTCTTCTCTACTTGCTTCCTATTCATTTAGTCCTGAGAACTTTTTCTGCTTCTGTACATTTGTATCCTCAAATAGGTCTTTGCCATGGTTTGCTCCTCAGGTCTTCCTACTTTGCTTTCTTTTTTTCTGCACTGTTCTTCCTCTTTTCCATTTTATCCTCCTACCTTTGATCTGAGCAGCAAATATCCTTATGATATTTACAGGAGAAATAATATTTGGATAGTTCTTTGTTTGGTATTTCCATTGAAAATATCACAAGCAGTCATGTTTCCATGATATTTCCATTGACATTAACTTGAGAATGACTTCCTTTAATCAGGCTTATGGAGCTGATTATGCTCCATATTCGTTACCATCTTTGTGTGTTTGCTTGGTCACTTTTAAAATTATTTGATGGGGGACAAATGATCACAATCAGTTTATTTATCTTTATTGTGATTGAACTGTGCAGCTAAGTGATATTCATCTTCAGGAAGAATACACTGAGAACTGTTAGTTTGTTTTTTAATATATATATATATATAAAATAACAATTAGATGAACCAGTTAATAAGTTATGGTTATTCCCAGAACAGTTGTTCCTCCTCTTACTCAAATTTGAGGAAGAAGGATTTCAAAATTGTAACAATTTTTTGAATATTCTGTCCAATCATCTTACGTTTTCAACCTGTTGTTTTACAAATTATTTTCTCTATTACATATACTCTTTATTTTTTTGATAGATTTTTTTTTTCAGATGGGTAAGATTTCCTTTATTTTTGTCAGTTTTTGACAAAATCAATGTGGCACTCCTTCTATGAGGGAGGAAGCTAAGAATTTTTAATTTTATGAACAAAAATCATATTTTCAAGGAAACTTTTTTAATGGCTGAACAACTTTGATCTATCAACTTAGTTCTGCTGTAATCATGATTAAGACTGGGATAGTTACTCAATCTTATGGAAAATAATTAGTCTCAAGTGTGAACTAGAGAAGAAGGTAAATAAAGATTTGTTGTTGAGAATAAAAAGGGTGAGCATCTGAAAATAATTACATTTGATGAAGATTAAATATGAAAGAGTGACTACCAACAAAAAGTCAGAAACATTTCTCCTTTAAAAATCATTTGTTGTGCTTGAAAATCGAGAACTCTGAACGTATGATACTGAGTGTCAGAATAACTGAATCTTGCCTATGTCTAGGTGTCTAAGAATATTCAGTGAATCTTCAGCAAGAAAATCTTTGACAGTATTGTTTATTTTCTGTCCTTTGCACATTTATACTGCGCTTTTTAGGACTTAATTAAAAATAAAATAAGATATGGAAAATAAGGAAGTTGCTATCTTGCTTTAGGAGAAGGAAATTGCTGTTAAACATTCCTTTCAAAATCTAAAGAGGTAGTTAAGGCGTCTACTTTAATAAAAAATAAATTATGTATAGATTTATAAAGTATCTAAGACCTCTTGTTTTTTGAGATGGGAAATAGAAATAAGCAAGTAGATAGACAACAGTGAAAATATACTGATTTCACAGGGAGAAGTATGTTGTCCCAGGTTGTTTCTGAAGATGGATGAGTTTAGAGTGTGGATTCTTGGTCTCATAACTGGAAGATGGAGTGAGAGAGGAGGACTTAGTCAGGAGATGTGGGTTCTGTTCTTTCCATTTTCACAAAATTACTGATTTTCTGCAAGTAAGTCATTTTCTGTCTGTAGTTAAGTAAAATGCATTCTCTACTTCATAGGATAATGAAGTGAAAATCAGTTAATGAGAGCGGGGTGCCAGGAGTAATGTAGGCTGTACAAATGTTCAGCTATTTTGATGCTTTAGGATGCACATCTGCATAAAACTATACTAGAGAAGTAGTTAGAACCAGCCATGCAACCTCTGCTAGACTCTGATTAATATTTTACCTTAATTTGCACCTGGCATACACTACAGATACAGACAGATTCTAAGTTGGGTGAAGTATCACCCAGTTGAAATGTAAAATGCATCTGACTGTAGCAGGTACTCAGATAAATTAAAAAACCAACAGTGAATCAGAATACAGAACCACACCGTTTGAAATTTCTCACATTCTTCCCATCAATTATGACAGGTTTTTGATTGCTTGTTTATAAATTCTGGTGTCTTGTGATGAATGGCATCTAGCTGACAACACAGCTCTATTTTTATCCCTGTCTCAACAACACGTGAATTCAAATAACATGGGGACAAAAAACCCCAAATCAATTAAAATTAAAGTATTTTGCAGTATTCGAACTGTGAAATCTTACGTAGAAAACTAATTCCAATTTCATTCATTTATTTTTATAGCGGCTTTGGAATATTGCTGTGATACTTACCCTGTGTTTTGAAAGCTCCTTGAGATCCTCAGAAGACCACCTGTTCATGTAAATACCCATCCATTGCCAGGATAGCTTTCCTGAATGAGGCTGCTGAGAAGCAGAGCATTGCTTTTCCTGAACTCAGTTGGGAAAAAGTAATTATGTTGTGAGGAGGTAAGGATTTTCTTGAAGCCTGGGTATGGATAAGCTGTGATGGCTGAGGCTGAAGATGCTCCTTACTCTGAGATGCCTCTAGCAGATACCAAGCTGGGGAGATGAAAACCCTACCAAAATGATAACTGTCATGTAGTACGTGATAACTTGATAACAGTGTCAGAAGTTTCCTTATAACAAAATTGCCAATGCATTGATTAATGAAGCTTGGCTTCCTGCAGGCCTGCATCTAATGACTACCTGACTTTGGGACAGTGTCTTAATTCCTTCCGCCTTCTCCATTTGGGACTCCCTAGCTCAACTGATTCTTTATATAACCTCATGGGAACTCTTTTATGTAAAAACATGGTGTATTTACATAAACATTCTGCAATGTTCTTATAAGCTTTTTAATCTCTTTTTTTTTTTTTCTTTAAATGAGCAGATAATTGCATTCCTATATATTTAATCTGACAGTTTTGACTGAAATTGGCTATCAGCTCCAAAAATTCCTCAGGAACCCACATGCAACCCACAGATCTTGTTTGCTGAGAAAAGTCAGCCTCAGTAATAGCTTGCATTATTTTTCTGTATATATATTTTTTGCTTCTCCTTAACTCAGCTGTGGTGAAGTAAGCTCCAAAATTTGCTCCTTAAGACGTGTTGCAATGGCTTAACTTTCTGTTCTGTTTGCAGTGTTTTGGACTTGGGTCATTACTCTTGCTATTAGCCAGCATGCAGAATAGTAAGAAATGATATATTCTATGAATTTCATCTCGAATAATCTATCCCAAGCATTTTATTGTCAGAATGATATAATTCCAAATCAGAAAAAATCCTGTGAAAAATCATGGGTGTTTATTCATCAGAAATAGAAATATAATTGGCAAGAGGACTACATTAAATGCTCCACCTCTTTTGACTAAGCTGTGGCAGCCCTATCAGGTTTGTGAAGCCCATAAAGTCACAGAATAACTTAATTAAAGACCAAGGCAAAGCTATATTTGAGAAAATCATAGAAGGGAATAAGCTGAATATAATGCTTTGACAAGGTACTCTCAATCTGGTTATCTTTCTCTTCACCCCTGTAGTCTCATCACTTCCCCATCTTAAACTTTGAAAGGATGTCTGCACGTGAGGATATTTTCATGTAGTAACTCTGCCCTGTTAGATTTTTGTTTTAAACATCCGCAGATGCAGTTGCTATGGTAGGATTCTTCCAGTGAAATGGAGGGGGGGTCCAGGTCAGAGGCCGTTCGAGGAGCTTACCTCAATAGGAAAATGCTTGTAAATGGCTAGCATCAATTTTAAATTTCTGACTGGAAGGATGCCCAGCAAAATATCTTCCAATGATCAGATTAGCTTACATGAGAATTTCTTTCTACCAAAAAGAAGTGCTGGAAGCCATCTTAAGAGCATTAGCATTTGCTTAATCAAAGCAGTATTTCAATTAAAAAAAAAAAACAAAACACTTTTTTCGGTCAGAAAATGAGGAAATGCCAAAACTAAAATCATGTAAGATGTAACTTAAGAAGGAAAAGAAAAAAAATATATATCTAGCAGTGCACTGTAAAAGGATTTCCTTATCAACCCCTTTCCAGATGCTGTAACTGTCATTTAGGCCATGCCAGCACCTGGTATCATGCCAACCTAATACAAGTTGGTTCCACTTGTCACCTTTTCAATTTCCCAGCTGGGCCCAATTTTAAAGGGCATATTAGCATTATCAAAGTAATCTTTAAGATGTGTACTTGCTTCCTTTTAAATCTGTTTTGTTTCTAAATCATATTAGTGGAAAAAAAATGCTGGAAAGATAAAAGGAATGTTATTTTTGCATGATATCAGATCTTATGCTCTCAAACTAAATACATTCTTTTCTCTTTTCAGAAGAATATGAAATGTTTCATTCAACACATGACAATATAAAATGTTTAAAGAATAAAATCCCTTTTGCAGTCCAAAATTTGGTTAATATATTATCCCAGTTATTAAAATAATGTGTACCAATTTAAGAAGAAAAAACATTTTTTTGCTAACCACTAGAGTTCTTCGAGATTCCTGGGTGTGTGGAAGATGAACATTTATACACAGAACTATATTTTCTTTAATTCTGTCAAAGACTATGAGGGTTGGATTATCTCTGTTAAGCCATTAATATATTTAGTCCAGTTGAAAGCAGACCTTTATGTTTGGTGACCTTAGCAGGAGTGGTGCCCATCCTCTGGCATTACAATAGTTGTTGCCTGTTGGACTGGCCTTGTCTTTTTGCTGCTGTACACCATGGGTCACAGTGACAGTGCTATTTAAGGAATTATTTGCGTGGAGTCTTAAATATTTTCAGAACATCTTTGTGTACTTTTCAACCAGATCTAATGATCACACAGGTGGTGATACAAAAGTAGGCAGAGCCTCCAGAACTGGGTGACTCAAACTGGGTGATTCAATGTTTGGCTTTGATTTTTTTTTCCCCCTATATTTTCAATTAATAGAGTTGTTGTCGCAGGTTATTTCACAATACATTGAGAGCTCTACTGAATGGCTTATGAAGACAAGACCTTATTTTTCTATTTAAAATTTTACATTCTGAAATAATAGAAAATTATTTCAGTAAATTGAAAAGAAATGTCTATCTAAAGACTCTCAGTAAAAAAGAATAATGTTGTATAAATGCCAGAGTAACAGAAGCTATTCTCTGCTTTTCCATCTACCCTATCCCCCTTTAAAATTCCATCTCAAATTAATTTTGTTAGGCCTTTTGTAAGACCTTTTGAAATTGCAGTGGTGGGAAGGCCTTTTTGATAGCATGGTTCCATTCCGATAATATATTTGCTCTTCTTTCTTCAGTTCTTACTGAGATAATTAATGGAAATCTTTTGGTTACCCTGAGCCATTTTTAGAGGCATTATTCATAAATATCAAGGCTTGCAGTGTAAAAGAAACTGAAAATAGCACTGGAGACAGGAAGTGGCATTTGAAAAGAAGTGATGAACAGGTACACTCCACACAGCAACCACTAAGAAAATTTTTGCCACCAAAGCTGCTCAGTAAAAGCAAGCACTGTGAACGTGGCTAGAAAGAAACTAAGTCCTCTGTTTGTTCTTCCTGGGAAGGTGAATTGAGATGATGTTTAAACTAAAGGCTGCTGGAGGAGTTGATGTAACGAGATGGAGGTTACACCGGGGTGAGAAACGTACCTTTTAATTGGGATAAAGTAATCACATAAAATTCAATCGTCTAATCAAAGGTGGAAGGGAAGAAAAGCACCTGCTCCCTTAAACAGGCAGTAACAAAAAGTAGGCTGTGTGCCCTCCAGGTGTATTCTGAGCTCTGTGTTACTCTGAAGTGCTTGGAGGAATGCTGGGGTCATCTGCTGCGTGAAAACCTGTTGCCTTGGGCCATAGGCTGTGCTCTGTTCACCCACTGTCAACCTGTTTTTCTGTTGTATATATGAAGACAGACATTATTGTTGTATATATGAAGACATAATTTCCACAGAAATTGTTGAATGACTTTGAATTTCATTTTTACCATTTTTTAAGATATTATATTTCAATCAATTTTGCGTTGACATTCATGTTGTTATTCACACAGAACTTTAATCCTTATTCTTATTTTGTTATTCTCCTTTATTTTCCTTCTTTTCCTCCTGTATCCAGATGATCTCATCCCATGCTTTACAAAATATTTTCTTTCCCTGACTGTTTTATAGCCAAATAGGCTCCTGGTTTACCTCACCATGCAAGATGGTGTGATGCAGCTGGAAATGGAGGAAGACCTGCTCAGCTGATTCAGGTGGTATCACTGCTGAATTTCTGGCCACGCACTCATTCTCCCAGTGCTTTCCTTCAGGCATTCCCTTATTCCCTTTTTCTTGACATTAATATCTAATCCTTTCTGAAAGCAGTGTTTTTCTTGGCAAGAAAACAGATCGTTGCTTTCTTTACTTTAACCTTTCCTGTCACTTTCCAGATCATTTAATGGTGTGAGATTTTATTTCATCTGTCTATCCACATACAAAATTATCTAGCTAAGGGCTGTTATTTTTTCTCTTCTATTGTGTCATTATCCTCTAAGTGTCTTGCAGTCAGTACTTTTGCCAGTAAAATACTAAGGCTGGTGAATATTAGTGATACCCGATCTTTTACCAACTATATTTAGAGAAATTGAATTCCTAGAAAGTAGGAAATCCTCTGAATATTTCTGTAGCATTGCGTCACATCTGATCAGAAATATTCAGCTTCCCTCACTATTACTACTTAAAGCATTTTTATGCATTTTCAGTTTTCCCCTTAAAAAGTATGAGAAATGTGAAAAGTGCCACGAGCCAATTAAAAGTTAATGGAAGTGTTTGACAAAAGTATTGCACAATTATTCATTATTAAATTTGCAGATGCAAATTCTGTTCCCAACAAAGATGGTGCTTCAGCTTAATTAATTTTAATTTATGGAGTATGGTGGGTAGTACCGCATGAGTGGGCATATATTTGCTCAGAGATATTACCTCTTAAATACCACTCTGGAGGATGGCGATCTGAATGGCTTTGTGTTGTTGCACACATCTTCTGCACCCAACAAAGTAAAAATTAATTGTAATCATATGAATGTAAAGGCATTCTTGTACTTTTGGGGTGACCACCTTAACCTGCCTAAAAGACCCAAATCAAACATTTGTGTTAATGTTTCTGAGCAGTGTGTTATGAGTATGCACCAATAGACACCACAGAGACAATTTCATATTGCCTTGATTACATTTGAATACTACTTGTTCTCCCGAGAGCCTGCTTGGATTGGTTTTATAATATTGCTTGTGTCTTATACCAGTGGAAGGTGAAACCTGGTGCTACTGGGAAGGCTGATGCACCCTGTATCTGCCATTAGAGAGCTGCCATTTATTAAATTACACACAAAGCATTGCACTGGGAGCAAACTTTTTCCCCTCAGCTCAGCCCTGTTGTACATGATCATAAATTTCATAGAGTGTCTTTCCAAGGTAACCATCAGTCCTGCATATCAGGAAGCAGAATCTAATTTTGTCTGCAGCTTAGCTGTTGCTGATCCACATCGCATTACCTGGCACGTAAGCTTTCCTGTAAGTTCCAGAGCCACATGTGATCTCTCATGATTTCTACTTGCGTTTCGGAAGGATTTATTCTAGATATGGGATAATATGAGACTGAACTGAGCTGTCTTTTAGATTACAGAGCAGGAGAGCATGTGAGGGATGTGTGGGTGGGGAGAGATGTTTGTTTATCAATTCTGAGCGCTGCTGTGCCAAAATGTTTAGTTTCAGAGCTGCGTGGCAGATCATAACATACGCTGAGCATTTGGGTCAGTGGAAGTGTTTGTTTTCTTGAAAAGTGGTATGGACTGTTACTTCAGCTGCTGCTGACATACATCAGTGCTGCCCTCTGGGCAGAAGGCTGAGGGCTGTTGCTGTGATTTTGTGCTGAGGGTCAGAACGAGATGAATGAATCCCCCTCTCAAGCTGTGCGTTTTTGTGTGAGTGCTGGATGAGTGATTTTCTTGTTATTGTCCTTTTAATGTTTATGCTTCCATTTGCTTCCTCGTTGCTTTAATAGCAGCAGGACAGGAGTCAGTGGGCAGATCTGCCTCAGCCATCCTCGCTTTTACGGGGAGAGCAGGGAGATTTTACACACAGCTTTGTGAGCTCAGGTTTCTTCAGGATGTTGTTAAGACTCCACAAAATGTGCTTTCAGTGCTGGATTTGAAAGCCTGCATGAGGCTGGGGTGCAGCAGGGCCAGGCTCAGAGGGGTCTTCTCATCCTGCCACAGCCAGCCTGGTTCACACTGTCATCAGGGAATGCACGTAGTTCTGAAGTGATGGGAATGCCAGCTTTTCTCCCCAGAACCTTTGCCATATCAACAAGTGTTTATGGCTGTGTGTGTACCTCCGTGCCAGTGTCAAGGAATGGTTTTACTTCTCGTTGTGTGTGGCTTTCTTGGGTAGTGCTCAGGTGGCAGCTCTCATCTCTCTTGGTACAAGGCCTCTAGAAAGAACTGGGAAGTCTGGAGACCAAAACAAAGGGCACACAGCAAACAATAGAGCTCATATATATTTATATTTAGAGAAACTAAATTGTATTCTGTCAGCTCAGAGCAGCAGAAAACAAACGCTCTAAGTTGGCGAGTGTTCTGTTCCAACACGCAAAGAGAAATTTGCACACAAAATGAAGGGCAGAGTCATCAGAGACTCATTTTTGGAGACCAGAAAGCAGGAAGAAGCTAGGGAAAAGCCCTGGGAGCTTCTCTTTGCAGGACAACCACCATAAGAGCTGGTGTGAGCAGATGGAACCAAACCAAGGGCAGTAGATGTTCCATCCGAGTCCTGTGAATATTTGCAGTGCTATTAATTCTTTTCTCTTTTGTAGGTGAGGGGTGTGCAGCTCCCTGAGATCCTTACGTTAACGCCAAAACATAAATGCAGACTGGAAGCTTTAGCACACTTTCTTTATCAACACAGGTTTTTTCAAACACCTGACCAAAACGCCTCTACTTTGATCTTAATATATATATATATTTTTTTTACTCAATGGGAAAACAGTACAAATAGAGTAATAATAATAATGAAATAATGAAAAATTAATAGTGAAAATGCACATTTCTACACTGAGTAAGGTGGCATCATCCAAAGATGGGCGTTATCAATTATACCAGTGCAATCTATTGAAGTCTGAAGTGTTGCTTTTGGTTGGCATGGCATTCTTCTGGAAGCAAAGTACTTCATGTCAATTTACACTCTTCCACTAGGTGGCTGACAGAAGCTTTTACCAAAACTGAAGAGTCTTCTCCAAATACCTTCAGCTGGAAGGACAGTGGCTTCTCCCTTCCTTCCTTTCCTTGTGTCCTAGGGGTCTGGAAGTCCTAGAAAATATCACAAAATATTCATTCTGCAGACTACAGTGCAGTGGTAGACTTGTAGGAAAGCATCTGTCAGCTGGGGAAGTAGGTATTAAAAAAGAATTTAAAAGACTAGAGCTTCTGTTCTTTCCTACAGTGTTCATCATTAGAATTCTCTGCTGTGGTTTCATCTTGTAAACATTTTAATATGTGGTTATCAGTCTGGATTCTCCAGACTTTTTGGTCTGACTTGTTTTAGTTTATCGCTTACAAAAGGGAAAAATCCAGCTATAAGGGAGAGCCCTGGCATGCTTATCTCACTGAGTATTTTTATAGCTCTATTGGGCTTACGCTCTTTGTGTTGTTTGAATAATAGCATCAGGATGGCTGAGTTTGTGCCCCCATTTCTGCCTTTCTCCACTCTGAACCTAATGAATGATATTAAGCTCACAAAGGAGGGCAGATCTGAGGACCCAAAGGCAGTGAGTTCACTGGCTTAGGAGACTCTAATTGTTGCAGTTCAAAATGCTATCATATATCTTGTTACTGCTAATTTGAAGTGGTGAATTTGCTACTGGCCAGTAGCAAAATGCTTTGAGTATAGAATAACAGCTTCTTATCTCCAGATTTGCAGATGGATTTGAGGATGTCCAATTTTTGATGGCTAGTGTTGAATAGGAAGTTTTGTAAATGATTCTTGGCAGGAGTACTCATTACATTTCTATTGAGATTTATCTCCACAGCTGAGTTTTCCTTTGCTTTTTTTTCCCCTACCATATAATTAAATGGGTGACCATCCTATGCAGAAGGAAATGCTTCCATTAAAGATGAAAAGAACTGAGAGTGAAGCCAGCTACACACAGCATTAGGTTTTAAGCCAGCTTCACTTCAGTTTTCAGTAGAAATGAAAAAAAAACCCAAACTGACATACTCCTGGTCTGTGATATTTTCATAAAAGGCATGCTGATAAATATATCGCATTCTTTTATCAACCTTTTGGACTGGAAACACATTCTTTAAAAGGGAAAAATGATCTCAGTTTCTAACATTAGGTAATGAAAGCGTATCTCTCGCTCTACTGACAACAGTAAATATTTCCTGTTGTGCTCTTCATTGCCATTTTAATGGCAGAACTCCCAAAGCTGAGGAGATGTTGCATTTAACTTTACAAGAAACTGTTCTGAGAGATACAGCAGGGCTCTTCAATCAATAGTATTTGACAAGCTTATTGTAATGCATATGTGAATCCATATCCTCTTTAGAAAATGTAAATATTTGGAAGTAAACTAACCAGCCTGTATGTCATTTAAGCAATGTTTCAACCCACAGATGATGCGCCCATATATATATGTATATATATATATATTTTTTTATTATTATTATTTTGGCTGAGAAGAAATGTTTTAAAATGGGAATTTTTGCTTGTGAGAATGCTGTGTAAATCCTGGAGGAGTCGCTGTGGGTTTTAGCAGAAGAGGGAGATGTCCTCGGGCTGTTTTGGAGCCCTGAGTTTGTGAGAGCAGTGGGTTGTTTGTTTTTTTTTTATGTTGGTGTTTTGGGTTTTTTTACTCCTTTTCTTTAATTTTGTGGAGAATTTTAAAAGTAAGGAAAGCCATCGTGCTGCTCTTCCTGTGATGCTTGCAGCTGTGCAACTCTTCATTGTCTCATCTTCTGCTTTGTGGAAGGACAAGCTTGACATTAGGTTCTCTGCAGAGTGCTGCTTAACAACGATGGTATGCTTTCTATTACCTTATTGCTTATTTGTATGTGAATCTTTCTCACTGCCAGTGTTATACTTATTCAAAGGTTAAGAGGTTAAGTACATTGCCTGCAGAAATTAACTACTATAATTAAAATCAGAGCATTGGGTTTATTTTTTAATATTTATTATCAGGGATGAACACACTGCTTTACAGTCAAAATACAAAGTTTGTGCTCAACAGAAAACTGAACTCAGCTGTGAGTCGTGTGTAATTTGCCAATAGGTGGCATGAGTGCATTGCTAAGTTTTGCAGGTGTAAGCTGCAAATAAAAGCCTATATTTAGCTGTCTGAAAATGCTCCTGAAAGCACCGTCTCTCATGTTAGCATTCACCAGTTTCTCTATAGTAAAGACTGGCTGAAATCCGCAGCATGAATGCTGCATGTTGTTGGTGATGGAGTGTTTTTGTTACAGCAATGATATGGAACAGAGTTAATGCATAACAATTAAATGGAAAAGAAATGATCTGAAAGCATTTGTGAGGTTGAGGCCTTGCCACTGCATCGCAGCATGACAGCTTAATAATAACAATAATGCATTAGTGTTTTTCTTATCAATTAATAAACGTACATTAATGTATGGCTACTCTTGGAGGGTCCAGCAGTCAAGGCACTTCACTGTTGCCATCTGCCATAGGTGACAGTGCAACACTGACCTGAAGCCACTTCTTTTCACACCCACTGCTAGGTTTAGAATGTAGGACTGAGAAAGCACTGACAGCTAACATAAGCAGAATAAAATACCTGCTTTTTATTTTTATTTATTTTTCCCCCCAGGAATTCTCAAGGGTTTACTGGCTGTGATTTATCCAGACTGGCTAACTTTCTAAATATGAATTATGAGTTGAAGAACAGTTCTGAGCCTGCACAAATTCTCATTTGAAATTCTTCACCCTCTATTATGCAAGCGGTCAATTAGATGATTATAGCTATCTGTCTGCCTTTGAAGCCTACAAATTGATTTGTGGTGTGAGGATGTGGACAAAGTGTTTGGGAAGTGCCCATATAATGATTTTGATCCTTGCCCAGCTGCTCTGTCTCCTCACAGACCAGGTAATTATCTTTCATTTGTTGATTCAAAATGTGTGAGTGGGAAGGGAATACTCTGTGAAAGAGGTGTAAGTACCTCACAGCCCTTTTATTACTTGCTGTGTTTACAAGCTAGCCACATCCAATCTTCTAAACACGTAGAATATCCTTCTTGGAGGATCTGGATAAGACTCAACTTTTCACAGTAGTTTATGCCTAGAGGGATAGGCATTTAGGCACTGTTTAAGGTTTTATCTTTAATAACTTCTTGTTTTCAGGCAGCAGGGTCTAGGGTTCTGCTGCTTTACGTGAATGCCTCCTTATCTACTCTCTGTACTCAGAGAGTGAAATCCATCAGTTGCTTGCAGGCAGAGTGGGAGGACTTGGCCTGAATAGGACTGCTTAAAGTTAAGGTGTGGATCTGTGTTAATTATGCCACGCACAAGCTGGATGTTTGTGTTCTTAATTGTATTTTACTGTGCCTTTAGGAATGAGCATGACTGCAGAGGAAAGGTGTTGCTTAGGTATTTCCATTCCCTCCTCTATCCTTGTTTCCTTTACTTTACTCAGATCCCAGCCTGAAGTTCTCAAAATAATTGGTGTCCATCAGTCTGAAAAAATGACTTAGCATATATCATATGTTTGCTACTGCTCTGTTTTGAGTTTATTGCAAAAGAACCAAGTGTGATAGCCAAGAAACAGCATCTGGAAATCTTCTTTCCACAAAGGCTGAAAGCATGAGACAAAAGAGCATAAATGTTAGTGTGAATAGTCAATGTGTTTTTGATGGCATGTGTGAGTTTGAGTGGGGTTCTTTAGAGTATTTCCTACTCTTTGCTTTTGTGCTGCGTTAATTTCTGACCCCACTTATCACAAGGCACTGACCCACCACTTACATTTTCACCTCTGTCTTTGGACTTTGAAAAGAGAATGAGATGCTGCTTCAAACACAGGTGGTAACAGCTCTGTGAGTGCTTCTCATCCAAGTGTCACTAATATCAGAGTAGAACAGAAAACAATGCCAGTAAGGGATTTAGAGATATTTCTTTAATACAGACAAGATTACAGTCTACATGTGATAGAGGTTATAGCTCTAAAAGAAAAAAAAAATTGCCATCCCTCCTCTCAGAGGGATGCTGATTTCTGAAGTGCTGAGTTTGACTTTTTCTGTTTTTGATTGGTTTAAAATGAGGATCTTTAGAGATGGTTTTAAATGGGAAATGTTCGTGAAATTTTTAGACAAAAAATCATTTAAAAACTGTAATAAAAAAAATTGCTGGAGATCATTATTTTGGGAATATTTCTGCATTTAGTGTTAAAACTCACAGCTCTTGCTCTCTTACCCTAAAAGCCTTAGAAGCAAGGACAAGATAGCATAAAATTAGATAATTCTTCTAAGCTCTGTTTTCCCTCTTGTGCCATTCAGAATGAATGGATGAGATGCAGGCTGGTTCAGTTTTGACATATTAAACTGAACAGTTAAAAATATACATACTTCTGTCCCTTGCAGCCTGTTTCTGGCTGTGCTTTATTTCCTTTTTCATAAGTTGATTTTAGCTGTAGGACATATGGTTTCCACAGGTAAGATACTCAAATTGAGTACTCTGTAGTCCATAGAATCCATATTTTCTTCCTTGACAAAAAAGCTAACGTGACGAGCTTAAAAAGTGTTAGTTAAATTGTATGCTGACAGCTCTATAATACTGGCATCTGTTTATGCAGAGCCAAAATGGGACATACTCACTGTATGGAGAACTATTCAGATTGGTGGCAAAAATGTATTCAGCTTCCTCCTTTAAGCAAAATTCTTTGTTCTTTCCAGGTGCTGTGCTTTAACCTGGCAGGCACCTCAGTGCCACACAGCTGTTGGCTCACCTCCTGCCTCCCATGGGACTGAGGGGAATTGAGAAGAAAAATGCAAGAACTCATGGGCTGAGGAAAGGCCCTTTAATAACTATTTCTGCCTTCATTTCTGCCTGAATTCTGCCTTCAGAATTGAGACCTCAGTGCTACGCTGAGGATTCTTTCTGGCTTGATGTGATATGTAAAACATGGAAAGGAGTTGAGGACCTTCTGTTTTCCACCTAGTGAGCACCGAGGCTGTAGATCTGGGCATAATGGCACGCTGCTGCTTTGGAGAATGTCACTAACCACACTTTTATTTAATTTTTTGATCCCTTCCAGCAGCTGTTTTCTTAATGTGAAATTCACGTCACTTTGTGCCACAGGGAATAGAAGCCAGCATGTAAATTATTCCTTCTCCTAAAGATACTGAAATTTTGTGCTGATACCATTTCCTGGCCCTCTTGCAATTGGCTTACTTTTGTTGTGTGTGGGCTTGTCTGTAAAACAGAGCCAAGTCCCTGCCTGTTGCATCACTGACTTCAACAGCTGATTTGTGTCTGCTGGTACCACCAAAATCCCAGGCCCCTGGGCCAGAACCATTCATTTGGTGGAAAAACACTGGCATGAGCCCCATGCAGCATGCTTGGCCAGTAGATGTTCAAGGCCATAGTAAGACATATCCAGAAAGATCTATGCCTGGGTGAGAAAACTGATCACCCAAGGTCCTCTCTGACAGTTGTGCTCCTCAGAAGGGCGATGCTCAGATGGGAGGCAGCTCCCTGCAGCCAAGCAGAGGCATGACATGACCTAGTACTTAAAAACAAAGGAAAGCATGGGTTTTATTTGTCTCAGCGAAACCTCCTGCTGCAAATTTATAGGCTTTTTGACTTGCTGTGCTACTTGTCAGTCTCTGAACAGATGCACAGCCTTCAGGCTCTCGGTGCTTGCCAGCGACTGGCATCCTGCTGGGAGCGGTGGGAGGACTCACAGTGCGAAGCAGGGCAACCTAATAATAGCACAGGAAAACACTGAAACCTGCGCTTGCACAAAGCAGAGAGGGAGTGTAACCTGTAGTTTGGTTTTTTTTTCCCAGCTAGCAGAAGAATTCGTAGTGAAAACCCATGGGCCGTTGACTTGAGCACAGCTTGGCAGCAGGATGCTGAGAGCCTTGTCCAGGATAACCAGATGTTTGAATTTCCCCAACGCTGAAAGAAGCCATGGATATGTAAAAATAAACTTCTTTAAGCAGACGTGCACCTCAGGCTGTTCAAAATTTATGGGATCTCATTGCTGTTTGAGTGACAACAGGGATAGAAAAAATATAGGGAGCATGCACTGTTATTTTTCTCACTGTTATAACTGTAGGTTTTGTAGTTCTTTACCTTGCAGGTTCCTAAGGGTTAGGATCATCCCAGATGACCTCTCAAAAGCAACACGTGATTTGAATGAGTGAATGAGGTGAGGGATACATATCTTTCTGAACTGAGGGAGGTAATGTTCTGTCTGCTATGAAGAAGAGGTAAGATGGGAATTAAAAATATAAGTTTAGGAAGAATGACACTGAGACAATGTCCAAAAATTCCTCCTGTACTTATTGGTTTTCCAAGAGAGCCACCTTTGGAAGGAAGTATTCAGACAAGAGTCCTCAAAGTTAATTTCAGACCTTTGGGGTACTGTGATCAGGAGCTGATTGAAATTGATAGGGAAAATGGCCTAAAAAGTTTCCAGAGTGAAAAAATATGTGGCAACTCCGTTGTTAATCACGCACATGCACATCTTCCTCCTTGGGATTGAGGCCTTCTGAGGGTCTCCACCAGCACACTGGTGCTGCTCTCATAAAGAAATCTGGTACTTAAAGTGCTGCTGACAATGTTATTGCAACTTTCTCTCAGGGCAGAGAATATGGTTTGATTAAAAATATCAATACACTTGCGAGGAGAATAAAATGATACTCACTTCGGTATTTTCAAGGCCAATTAATTTTTTAATTAACAGAAGCATGCTTGAAAATGTAAAACACTCATTTCTGGAAATTGGTCTGTTTCCAGTTATTGCTGGATTTTTCTGGTAAGCTGTATTTTTTAAAGTAGAAAACGAACTTTTCATGCAGGAAGATAAATTGTTTAACTTCCATGTAAGCCTTTAAACTAATTCCTTTGTCTTTGGATTTTGTTGTGTTTTATTGTGTTTATATGTGCACGGTACCTACTGTTATGATTAAAAGAGTATAATAAATTTGCAGTGCAGTTTCATTATAGTTTTCAGTGCTTGCTTCAAATTAACTTATAGTTTCCATCCATTTCTTAAGCATTTCTCCTATTCTTCTATTTCTCGCTTTTCCAGTGTCATATTTACTGAATCATCTTTATGGCACTGCCATAAAGGATTCATTGTGGTTTACACTGTACATAGAGTTATTCAGGAGTTCATAACTCAGGCTGTTTAATTTCAATCATGCTGAAACTTGGCATACAAACAGTCACTTTGAATGCAAATTGTGGTTTTGTTTTGTTTATTTTTTTGGTTTCTAGTGTCTTCAGTTGATTAAGCCTTTTAAAATTGCAGGGATAGAGAAACCCCAAAAGTGTCAAATGTAACGACTATTGACGGCAAGAATCCCCGATCCCGACAAAAGATTCCATACTCCAAACAGTTGAATTAAAATGTGATCTGTGACAAAGCTGGGGATGCTGCTGGTCTCCAGAAGTGCCCCTTTCGTTTTCCCATTAGCTGTGTCGGCACTCCAGAAACGTGCAGGAATGTGTGTCTGAAGGCTGTGGCCCCCGGGTCTTCAAAGGGCTAGATCCCAGCCCTACTTGGAGAAGAGCATGTCTGCAGGAACAAGCCTATGGAGAAAAGCTTTGTGATCATATAGAAAAGATGCTTTTTCTCATGAAGGCAAGATCTGGTTTGAATCTCCCGCTTTAGGGAGATGAGCTTTGTCTTGATGTTTTAGTAGAGTATTTAATTGTTAGGCTAAACACAGAGACAGGGAAGTTCCCAACGTATCTATTCTTGAGACTGCACACACTGCATGTGGATGTCGGTGAGGTCAGGAGGAGATGGGCAAGTAGAGAACCTGATGTGATGATCTCAGTGAGAGAGACAGCACTCAGCTGTGTGGGAATGCCAAGGGCCTTACAATTACCTGCAGCACGCTATTGCTTTTTATTTTATCTTCATAACAACTTAATATGTGTGGATAACCTAGATTTAAAGTGATTGCCAAACTGTTACCTGTGCAGCCAGGAACCTTGACAAGCCTGCTTTAAGCTCACTGTACAAAAATGTTCTCAGCACAAAGAAGAGCATTGCATATCTCCGCCTGCCAAACATCCTTGGCAAGCCTTCCCTTGAACAATTCTGATTTGCTTCCATTTAATTAAGGAGCACTTCCCTGCTTTGTGATTATTGTCCTTGCCTGAAGTTGTTCCCATTATAGAGATGAATAAGTATTTCTCAGCGTTAGTTTCTACCTGCTTGGTAATTTGTTACGCCATCGGGGACCTATAACTTGTCGTTGCCTTTTTGTCCCTGCTCTGTCTGCCTCATCTTGATTCTCAGTTCTTATCCTTTGTATGACTTTTGTTTTGCCCTTCCCACTTAAAAGTTCTTAGAACTGGTGTTCTTTTGCTGCTGTTACAAATCTATTTTTTTTTCTTTTCATGGAATATATTTCCCGTGTTTAGGCAGGAGGTCTCTCCTCGTTCTTGTACCTTTTTCAGGAACTGTTTGTGCCACGTAAACATGTGAAATTAGGAGCATAAGTTATTACAGACTCCCTCTGAGTCAGGAAATAATTCACTCTGTGAATTTTGTGCAAGTTTGCATCTGTGTTTCTTTCCTTTGAATGTTTTCAGGTAACTTAAGATTGAAAGGTCTTTGGTAAAGGAATGTCTCCAGTGTGAGTGTGCGGCATGGTTTTGGATGAAAAAATATCAAAATCAGCAACTTGATTTCCATGACTTTTAGCATTAGGAATAGCAAAGAGCATAGGGGACTTCTGCATTGGCTGTCCTGCATTTCCCTTTTGTAAACTATCAGTAACTGATTGCTGCATTCAATAGATAAATTATTCACAAAGAAAACAGCAGGTTTTGATCATCTCCACATCAGTGCCTTTCTGGCTTTCAGTGCATACTGATTAACACAAAAATAATTGCTTTGGCATATATCATAGACTTCTCTGAATTTCACAAGCATTGGACTTGTTGTTATCCACAGGACGATCCAGATCAGCTACCTTTTTGGTAACCAGTGCTCTAAATGACATACATACAAGATGGCTCTGTCTCCACATATGATTGTGAAGGTAATGTATGCTGAGTATGATTCTCCAATTGCACTATTTCATCCCAAGCAAACTGTTGTAATGGCATTCCCAGCTGCTCTCAGTATGTTGCCATAAATGATACATGAGGATGATGTTCTCTGGTTTGAGTGAGATGCCACTTGAGTACTCCTGAGCTTGTTTCCACGTCACTTAGAAAACTACAGAGGTATTACAGAATTGGTGAAATGGATGAAATACAAAGGAAAATTAAGAACAAGATGTGCCCAGCAGCCATTCCCATTTGCACTGGATTTGAGTGTTTGAATATGGATAAGCTCGTATTTTAGTTGTATGTATGTGAACATACCACTCTAGACAGGCAGGACAACAGTAAAAATTGCTTGAATGCATGTAGTTGTGTGTCCTTGGTACTGGGACCAGTTCTATGCCAGAAACCAGCAAAGGACAGATTCCTGCATGTTTAGAACTTCATTGACACGTAAAGCCATCGCGTTACGTGATTGTGTGCCTTCCTTGCAGTGCTTTTTGAAGTCTTCATAGTTCTGAAATAATGCAAAAAACTCCAGTAGGAGAACACAGTTGTGAATCTCGTGAAATCAGAAAAACTTTTGTCTGATCATTCTCAAATATTCTTATGAAACTGAAATTTGATTTGAAATCTTCAATTAAGCTCTCTTTTCATAGCAGAGTTAAGGACAACACTGGCTTTGCAAGCTTGTATCTTGGAAAATTAGACATTTCCATTTCTGTTAGAATTTTCCATTTTGAGCCCAGCTCCATTTAGGAATGGGCTTCTTGCTAAGAATATATTCTACCAGATTGCAGTGCTGCAATGGCACTTTGAAGTATAATTTTTCTTTTTTGAATAGAAATGTCCCTAGAAGAGAGGGACAAGTGGTTTCTTTGTCCTCTGGATACAGCAGTTTTGTTAGTGCAAACAATTTGTCTTCACTCAGACACTAAGGAAACATTATTTTACAGGGAAATAGTGATTATGCAAAGTAATAATCCCTGTTGTTTTGACTGAGGAAAAAAGATTAACATTAGGAAAAAAAAAAAGCTTGTCCATAAGAGAAGAATAATAAATTTATTATTTTCACAATTTATTTGAAGAAATTGCTTTTCAAAATGTATATATATATATATTTCTCTCAGTGAGAGATTAGTCTAATCTTCTCTGAGTTCTAGCAGGTTCTTATCAGCGAAGAAACCATGGGTGCAATTGCAGGAGTCCCAGAGTCTCTTCAGGAGAGTAATTTCAAAATGAATCTGCCCATCATCCACATTGTGCTATGGTTAACCATTGTGGAGTGCTCTTGGAGTGTGAGCTGACTTTTTTTTTTTGGCCAGAGCTAAACAGAAGTGCATGCTCTGGAGAACACTGTTTTTAAGCACAAAATTACCTTGTGGGTATACTCTAGACTGAGGAACAGAATGAGCATTTTTACTGTTCATAAACTAAACTGAAATCATGGTATTTCAAATTTAAAAAAAGAAAAAGATGGACTATATTACTGAGCATATTGTATAAAGAATGAAGTAAAAAAAAAAGAGGCGTGAAGATTTGGTGATTTGTCCATTGCTCTGTCAGTGTATATCATCCTGCATCTCTTCGTTGCTTTATGAAACATATTTTGCTGTGAAATACTACGTTTTTTATGTTTAAAATCATATTTCTGGTATTGATGGTCATGGGTTCCCAGACAGCAAGAATGTAATGTTCTCTTCAAGTCTGAAACATATTTTAGGCATATTTAGGTCTTTGTAAGGGAAGCTTTTGTACAGCTTAAAATTTAAGAGTACTGTGGTCAGAGCTGTTAAAATCTAAGTACATGGAAAAGGTCCTGTGCCTTTTGTTAATGTCTCCTAAAGAGACTTAAGTATAGGAGTCACTGTTCTGAGTCTAATGAGTAGTGTGGTTGACAAAAATGATGGTACTCTTTTAACTACAAAATTGCAAAATATTGAACCAAATCAGTAAAAAGTTTTTAATATAAAATTGAGTAAGGGACATTTAGTAGTGTTTTTCATGATTTATTGCTTTGGTTTCATAGTTGTTAGAATACCTTATTTTTGTTGTTCCTAATTTTAACCCCAAGTCTAAATGCTTAATTCTCACTTTATTATTTGTGTGAAGTGTGTTTAGATTTTAGATATTACTGTGAAATTTTTGATAATATGTGACATTTGAACGTTTCCCCAGGTGATGTCATGAAAAAATGGGGTTTGAAATGAATCTGTGACAAGTGCATCAAACTTTCCGGATGCTGGGGATGTTATTCCTCAGCATTTCTGTTGCAAAACCACAATTAAAACTCCAAACTTTCACATGCTCTGCTTGGAAAGTTTCCTTTAATCTAAATTTTTGTGGTATCCTTTCAGCCTAAATATTTAATAGTTATTTCCATGTAATTTCAGTTTATTTCTTATGAACTATCACATCATTCTTCTTTGAAAATCAAAAATCAGACTGTTGTGTTTATGTGGGAGCTACGCAAAACAAAGAGTAGAGAGGAGAGTGGAGAGTTGAATGGTCATCTTTAAATTTAGCTCTTCACCTAAAATCAGTAGAATGACATCTGCTGACTTTTAGCCTGGATAAATCTGAAGATAATGAGAACTGAAATTCAGTTTCATGCTGCTTTTAATCAGAGCTTAAGTCTGCTTTTTTTTCTTAGATAGTCCCTGCTAGGGAAGATAGGATTAGTAGATCAAAAATGTTGTGGGATTTTTTTTATTTTTAAAGGTCTGCTGGAATGATAATCCACTGCATACTAACTGCAGCTCTTCAAACTTTGAGTGATTCCTGCATCAATTTCATATCTTGCAAATACAATAAAACCTTACAAAGATATCTAATCATAAAGATTTCACAGTGCCTAAAGTCTATAGCATCGCTTCACTGCTTATCCTCAGTATCAAAAATTTATACTTTAGTTTACATTTCTCTAGAAAAAGGTTTTGTTCAATGAGTTTTCCCTTCAGTTTTTTTTTGTTAGATTTAACTAATCCACAGTCAGAAATCTTATCATTCAGGGAACATGAACTTGTGCTGTGTTTTATACATAAAATAAAGTGCAGATTGTTTCTCTTTTTATCGCAGTCAGACTTTTAAACCTCCACAGTAAACATTTACAGGGACAAGAAAAGAGCTATTCTAATAGTATGTTTGGATCTTTGTGTCAATCGATGGCTTCTTACATGAAAAAAATATTAAATATTGATATGAAATATCATTATCATCTTCACAAGGCTCTAGATTTTGCAGCAAACTCTTGCTATCTGGTGCACACAAAGCCAAGCAGACTTTTGAGAGAAGTCACCTGCACCATGTTAGTATGTACACACCCTTAGGCCAGTCCTGTCTCAAAGAAACTCCATTTCTGGAGACCCACAGAGCCTGCGATAAAGGAAAAAGAGCTGAATATAGAAATTAGATGTGGGAAACATGGGAGAATTCATCAACTTTTAGTGGTGTAATGTGAACTGGGTAATTGGCAGATTCTAGGCATTCAGTAGAGAGGAAAATGTCTTCTGGAGACGTGTCAGTTGTCTACTGAGATTACAATTCAAACTGTATCACTGTTCCTTTAATCTTACTGGGCTCTTGCATGAATTTAATCAGGCTGTTTCATCCCACTTATGATTCTCTGGAGGGAAAAATCATGTATACTGGAGAATATATACCTTATGCAGATATTCCTGGAAACTGCCTCTTGTTCAGAACTTAAATTTAGAGAAAACAAATAATCCTAAAAGACAATTTGAGAAGCAACACCGCCTGGCAAGATTTCTTTGAGGTGTTGGTGGAAAGGGGCTTTCCCATTCTTCACTGGCAGAAGGTGTTAGGTCAGTTATTTTTAATCAGCAAAGCTTGCCTCAGTGCATTTTCTTTAAAAACAATTGTGGAAATCACTGTTAACAAGAATCCATTTAAATCCTCTGCCATGACTGATTGATTTTTCTGACTCCTTGAACCAACCAAAGCTTTGCAGACACTTCTTGGTGAATAACTCACATCCAGTGACTGAAAAAACAAAAAAGATAAACCAAAACGTGCAAATATCTGTCTTAAGACTCATCTTTTGGATAAGACTATTTAAAAGCCTTTTAGAAAAAGAAGCTAATACATACAAATGAATGTTGCCATGCAACAAGTGGTAAAGAAAGAATCACAAGATTTAAGCCTTAATTAATTTTCCATGGCAGCTGGGAATGTTCTGGAATAAGGAAATTCAGGAGCACTGGTGTTAATTAAACTTCATTTGCTGTAAATCTACAAGCTTGTAGTTGATTGATATAAACTCAATTGATACTTTTTAATGACTGTAACGTTTTATGTTCTTGCTCTCCCATGGAACTTCCTTAAGACCCAACAAGATGTGTAGTGCAGACTCTAAGCTGAACACTTGTACTAGCTATTGCACAAGTTCTTCTTTCCTCTAAGTTTGGAGGAATCTCTAAGGTCTTCATCACTTCAATATCTTGTAATGAGACCCACAAACCCTGATGATCTGAGGCCACGTGAAGTTACTGGGCTCTTCCGTGTGGTTGAAACTTAAACCAGCACTTAGTGATGATGTCTCTAAGGGAGCATAACTAAATGCAGATTTCTAAATGCTGATGTTGTATCAGCAAATCAGTCTGCGATATTTGCTATTTAGGTGACAGAATCATCTGCTTCTGGTAGTTATGAGAACTAATCTGCTGGGCTCTGACTGGCTAGAGAGAAGGTGATATTGTAGAAAAAGAAGTAATTTTGAAAAACACGAATTAAGCTTGTCCCTTCAACTTTTTGTGATTCACTTGCCAATGGATAAAGCTTGATATACCCACAGGGCAGAAAACGAGCAAAGAAGTGTCTGTTGGAAGAAGTCTGAAGTATTGTGGTGAGTGATCATAAAAATATGTAAGTGTAAACTTGAGTATCTTTCATTCAACTCTACGCTCCAAGCTCCTTGAAATCCTACAGTTGGAAGCTGGAGCATGTGTGACCAGGATGGTCTCATTGTTTCAACCATGACTGACTCTATGCATTGGATTGTATGATTTGGATGGAATTCATTAGGAGATTTAGTAGGAAAAATTGCAATTATATCACACCTTCCTGTGACATGTTATTTTATTCATTGAAGGAATCAATCTTTGCCTCACAGCATAGAAATCATTAAAAAGAGTTCTGTCTGAGATGCGGAAATGATTGTTAATTTTTGAGCGCTTCTCAAATGATCCATGGAATAGATGAACATAAAGGTTAGCAAAGTTATTCTCTATGACTGATACAAAGGGCAGGTTTCTAGTCTAGCAGGTGCTGAAGCAAGTGGAAATATCCCATTCAGAAGCTGACACAATTATGGATTAGGTAGGATTAGAGAATGTTCTGTTCATTTCTCTTTCCTGCCCCACTGAAATCGCTTTTGCCAATTGTTATAAAAACTCACTGTTTTCAAGTGACTGGTGGAAATGTCTCTGAATTCAGATGGCAGTGGATGGAGCCTCACTGAATCAATTCTCACTTTCAACTCACACTACAACTTTAAGCCCTGGCAGTAGAATTTGTATTTTAACAGGGATTTTTGTTTGTGGTTGCCAAACATGATGCTTGCTGCTAAAGGATGGAAACTTTGCTCCCTTATCTTGCACAACAGGAAACAATATTAGCTCTGATAGCACACCTGCTTACACACTGCTATTTTTTCAGCATCAAATATTGTCCATCATATTTAAAGTAACAAAATGTATTGCTTGCTGCTATGTTGACTGTAACTTGGGAGGAAATTTCAACAATAATTGCCAGGGGTACTATTCACCTGGATGTGATTCAAAGTGTGCAGTTCAGAGATTAATAGATAACATAAAGTTACAGATCAATGTGGCAAAGGATCATTCTTATGTACCTGTAATCATTTTCTCATCCAGTGGTTATGCTGTCTCCCTTGTATATTGACAGGGCTGCTTATCTTGTGGCACTGTGGCAACTCTGAATGCTTTAGCACCTCTGTTAAAAATGGAGTCAATTACCATTCTAGATTAAAATAGTGACTGTACTTCAGGAAGTAAAAAAGATTTGCTGTTATGTGTTTTCCGAAATTTCTAGCAAGGCCTAGCTGTTGAGTCATAACTCAAATCTTAATGAAATTAATAGAGTAGATTTGGAATAGATCCCATCTTAAAGTGGAGTAGGATGCAAACTCTTTTTATTATACTGAGAAATGAAATCAGTAAGAAAAGGGGAGACTGTGCCATGGGTGTTTACAAAATACAGGTTGAAATTGCTGTGTAATAACATGCAGACAGGAAATCACAATTGATAGAGGGCACAATTTTTTTCCTGTTTGTAGAGACAGAAAAGACCTGAGTGCAGCTTTCCTGGTTCAGGCTCATTCTTTCTGTTTTCTTACATACCTTTTCTAGGCTGATTTGCTAAGTTAGCAATAGGAGCTGTAGCCAGTGTTGCTGGGTGATATGCACAAAGCCCCCAGTCATTTGCTGATGGCACAGACATAGCTTAATATCAAGAATAATGAGAAGGACACTGTACCAAATATATCAGAGAAATATATGTAACACAAGACATGTGACTTCTTTAAGTCTCAGTTTAAAAATATTGCCCTAAGTTATTTGTGTGTTCTGATGCTTCCATTTTCTAATTTTAATTAATTGTTAAAGTGAGATTCTCCCCTATGCAATGAACATTTAGAAATTACAAACTACTTTGGTCTTTTCCAGAATTAGATGAAGAATAGAATTAGTCATTACAATCATTAAAAATACTTAAGTTAATCTGGTAACTAGGGGGCTATTTCCTATTTCACTTTTTTTCAGACCTGGCAATATTTGCTGGCCTGAGCACTTGCCATTGTGCTATATTGGATGTAATAGATATAAATTTAGTTTCATCTTTTTCTGTTGCCTGTTAACTGACCTTGTTTTCTTTTTGAAAATAACACAGATCAATTTTTGCCATTTGACGTTGATTAGCATTTCATTATCATGGGTATTTAGGTGGAGCCTGAAAATAAACAGGATCATATATGGTGTGGAGAAGTGAGTTGGCGGAACCTCAAGGTAATTAGGCAGCAATGGACAATCAGTTTTTCCTTCTAAAATGTTGACTGGTATGGATCTGAGAAAAAGGACTGTTATCTCTGCAATTCATCAAAGAAGCTTTGGCAAACTAATTATTACCAGACAGCCATTGGCTGCTTCTCATTCCATAGCAGGTGTGAAGCTGACGATAAGGCTGAATGGGCTTTGCAGCTTTGGATTCACTCTGGGCTAAGTTTTGCTCTCTCAAAATTCAAAAGGGGTTCTACCACTGAAGTGAAAGGAGGGCCAGAGATTTTAAGTCACAGTTCCATCAGTATAAAACGTGGAGTATCAATAATTTCAATTGTTCTGTGTGCTGAATCCACTGAATGGAATGTTGGAGGAGAATCAGGAATCAAATTCCTGTGGGAGACAAAGAGATACTATGCAGCTCACAGGACCAGATTTTAGAATTCTGACTTCTTAACATTACAGACATTACGACACTCAGTTACTAGTTTTGCTGTTTTTTGACATGATCCATTTTGCTTTTGTTATAGTAAAATCGATGGACATCAGTCCAGGATTTTGTTGTAATTGTTTTCTATCTACCTGCAGCCTAATTTCAATCCTTTGTTTTATCTGGTTGCTAGAGTTTTGGATATCTGAATGCCATTGGGTTGCAGGATCTCACATCATGTTACCCTTTTTAGATCAGTTCTGACTTGTAAATGTACAGATAAAATAGAGCATGTCTCACAAGATGAAGAGTTTTGAGAATATAGAGTTATTCTAGCTGGACTGTCTCATTGGCAAGTCTTGACATTTTGATTCGATATGTGGAAGTAGAATGGGTTTTAGTACACTGTTGTATGGGAACTGCTGAATCACGGCCTGAACCACTGATTGGTCACCTGAGGTGAGCACCAAGTCAGCCATGGGGGCACAGGTGAAGGTGATATACCTGTGTGGGTGGAAGGGGTGGAGCCTAGTTCCTCCTCTCTCAAACCCCATTTAAGGGCTGACCACCACCAGGGAAGGATCTCTTCTTGGAGATCCCTCCCATGTGGAGTCCTCTGCGAGCCTTGTCATCTTAAAGGTGAGCCATCTTCTTTTTTGTATTACCTGTATAACTGTTTGTATAGAACTACTTAAAATATACCATCTTCTATACTATTCCCTGGTGGAGTATCGTCATTAGGAGTTATTTACTCTACAACTGTTAGGAACTTATCCATTATCATTGACTTCTTTATCCATTCTTTTCGCCAAGAAAAAGGTGAAAATTGGAGTGTGTTCATATTTATCTGATGTGTGTACAGCTCCAGACTGAGCTGGGACTACAGTTGGGTTCAACTGAGGTCAGCTAGATAGATATGGGATGGTAATTGAGTGGTAAAGCTTACTGACCACGATGTATATGTACATACAGGAATGCACAGGGCCTTTTTTAGATTTGTGCACTAGGACCTGGGCTCAAACGTGTCTTTTGTCACTGAGATTTCTATGTGGGTACTAAATTATGAGTTAATTCAGGGAAATCCTGTGGCCAGTGCTGTGCTGGAAGTCAGGCTAACTGACAAGTCATTGCTTTTGCTCTATAATCTCTATTGGATGATGTCTCTAAGAGTATCAACATGAATAGAGTGCAAAACTTCGGTAACTGTAATACAAAAAAAAATTTTTTTTTTGCCCCAAAGAAACTCAATTTCTTAAATTTGTACAATCTCTGAATAGTTTTGAAGAGACTTCAAAGTCTGTTGCACATGACTGAGCTACTGCTCTTCTTGTATTTCCCATAAAATTACTAAACTATACCCAAGAGTTGCATTTAATGTTATAATTTCCTTCCTCCCTGAAAAGATTTTATGATAAGTAGCTTAATAGAAAAACACTGTCGAGTTAGGGTTTTTTCCCTTGGATGTTTTTGGACTGAAGCTTCTGTCCCAAAGGAAGGGATTTATAAAGCCCAATAATCTCACTTCATTCCAATGTTTAATTAATTTTTATTTCAGTTGCTCAATTTTGGGAATGTAGAGTGTTTTGTAGGAAGAAATGGAAAATGGGAGCATTGTGTATTCTGCTTTAAAAAAAAAGGAAGTCGTGAAAAAAAGCCTCGAAGGACAGCACTGCCTCCATTCAGAACCAAATCTTTTTGTTCAAGTTCTCTTTGACAACCAACTATTCACCTTCCTCACGCTTTGGTTTGTTGTTTGCTTGTTGGTTTTGTTTCTCTCCAATAAATATGTAGTCTAAATTCTTTTTGGGACTCCTGGACCTTGTAGTGCAAGCTGGAGCAAAGTCAGTGCGCTTCGGTTGAAGCTGGCTGGAACCTGAGCTTTATTATTAGTGACAGACATTATTCACTGCTTTTGTCTAAACCAGAGGAGCAGAGGCTGAAATAAAACTGGCAGAAAAATGCTTCATACATATACATTTTATTCTGAGTGGTCTGTATGGAAAGGCTAAAAGAGATAAAGTTTTAGGTTGTCTTCCTCCCACACCCTCATCTGTTGACCTTCCAGTCCCTTAATGTCTACTGACTGTGCAGGCATGGGCAGGGTGCTGTAGGATGCAGAGTTAGTTGCAATCATAGCACAGAAAAAGAGCCATTCACCTTGCTAAGGGAAAATAGAGTTCATCCCTGTTCCTGCAGCTTTATATGTGAACATGTGTCTCAGATTACAAACTCAGTGACAAAGATAAAAAGCAGATGCTCTTTAGCTGATGCCTCCTTTTAATCTTTTGGAGATGCAAATAAATTTAGTACATGTTGTGAAGATAATGGAATTTTCCATGTTGAACGTACATAATCAAAATAGAAAATCCCTCGCTAAAATTAAATTTTAAGGAATGACAACAAGCCAACCCTTCATTTATCTCTCCCTGTAGCTGTGCTGCTTTATAACCTGGAAACCTACGGAGAGCCCTATAGGAACATGTTGGCAGCTGATGGGGTTTGATGCCTACTTTAACGGGACAAGGGATGGACAGCTGTGGTACTGTGGCTGTTCTATGTTTTTTTTCTTTTTTATTCCTTCAGGGAATACCAGGTGGGTGTATCACTGTTGTAGAGCCATGCTGAAGTTTATAGTAAGGAAAGCAAACACCTGCTGGCAGTACTCATGTTTCCTAACTAGAGCTGTGAATTTCTTTCTCCAGTTTGGTGACAGGAGGAATATGGGTGAGAGTCACGTTAGATGAAGCAGTTTTTCATGCTTTGTGCAGGGCTTCTCTGACCTTTTCTGGCATTCCTTGTTTCATTTCTGGCTCTGTATTATCTTTGCCTCTTGATTACAGCCTTCTTTTCTGTGGGGAAACTGTAAGCCACAACGTGAAATGATTAATGCATTCAGAGTAGAGTGGTATATTTCACAGAATACACTGAAACTTCAAATTGGAAATATTATTCTTGTGGCAATAATTGCAAGAAGTGGAGTGATGTGAATGAGAATGAAGCATGTTACCCAGATAGAAATTTAACTTTCCCTGAAAAAAAAAAAAAGTGAAATAAAACCTATCCAAACACCTGTGAATTCTCCTTGTAAAAATTCTTGTTCTCAGTGGGAAGAGCGTTTTAAGTACGATCCCTGGCATCGATGTGCACTGTCAGTGCATGTACAGTATCACTGCTGTGTGGAAGGAACTGTACAAATGGGCTGATGTAACGTTAGTGTGGGAATACAGAAATTGTCATTAAGGGCTGCAGTAAATGGTTGGTGAATTACAGCACAACAGAAGTCGCATTTGGCAGAATTATGAACTATGGATGAGCATATACAGGTGGGACCCAGCAATCCATCAGTAAGACATGTTTCCTAATCCTTAATGCCAGGAGGCCGGCATTATGCAGCTAATAAAAGGAGAGACAAGGGTATGCGAATGCACGCCTCGCAGAGGGTACTGTGCATGTATGCAATTAATGATGCTGGTGAATTATGGAGCAATGACAAACAACACCACTATCACAAAGGAGACCGGAGGGTTCATTCTGGGCAGATAAAATAAATTATGTACTCGTACACGACTCCTTAGATCTTCCTAGCCAATGGCCTCAGGCAATTAAATGAGCCAGAAATTGAGCTCTCCACAAGCATTTAAATAGCAACTGTTCACATGCGTGCACAAGCAATTATGTGGTATTGAAATAAGAAAAGAAAATTGAATATAAAATCTGTTGGATAGGGAATAAAATAGAACCACGCTTTCTTGGTTGGTCAGAAACTTTGGTAAGCACGATTCCAGAGTTCAGCTGAAAAACTAACTTTGAATAACAGAATAAAAACACCTAAGAGCTATATATTTAAATGTGTTGAGGAATAATATGAGCATTGGTTTGGATCTGTGCAGATGTGCAAAAATATTTTTGTCATTCTCGCTCATTTTGTCCTTTTAATTTTCTCTTGGAGAATTTCCATCTGCAGTCCTGTTGATTCCTGGGATGATCAAAGGCATATGTTTATATGTGAATCTACACTGTGTATATGTGTGTGTATATACATGTATGTATGTCTATAGATGTGCATATATATATACAGTATATATCTTAGAGAAATCCATTAAAATGGTAATCTGTCACAGATAAACAAGATAGTATAATGGGTTCTACAACAGATAGCATAATGAAATATAATACAGTGACGATATCTAATATTGCTCATTTCAAATAATTAAATGACTGTCTGTATCTAGTCACCTATAAGATGCCCTGTAATCTTAAACAGACCCATACCTGAACAAACCTAGAATTACTGTATCATGGTTTCTATGTGCGATGGATGTGTGCATGACATAATTGGACATAACTGGATGAATTACTTAATAATTTGAGGAGTAGAAAGCAGTGAGGCACATACTTGACTGAGGCCACTTCTAAATGCAAAAGTTGGTTCCATTCCTTAACTAATTTGAAGAGCTGAGACAACTTCTGTGATATCTTGCCAGAGTTATTTAATTTATTTGGTTTTGATGAAGATACAGATTTCTGAAAGATCACTGTGAACTCAAAAGTATTACTGAAAATACTTTTGTAAGCCTTTTTTCTCTCCAGTCAACTTCCTCTAATTTCTTAACTTCTGCTGTAGCTCCATAAAAGTTCAAATGATAAAAGCAAAATATCTCAAGGGCTTATTAAGTTACTTTTTTTTTTTAAGGAAAAATGTATATCTTTTAGAATAGAGCCAAGCACTTGCAGATTTTGAACTGATACATAAAATGGCAGATCTGTTTCAAAATTGTGCATTTAGTCACAGTAAAACCTCTCTCTGTAATGCTATTGATTTTTTTCACCATCGCCAAACTAGTTAGAGCTGTGTAGAGTAGTTAGAGAATAACTAGTAGAGTAGAAAATAAATAGTAGAGAATAACTAACTACTAGAGAGTAGTTAGAGCTGTGCTGACAGATCTGTTCAATAACCTCTAATTTTCAAGGAATTTTAATCCAGAGGTGGCATATATAATAGTGTGCAATTAAGAGTTAATCAGCAGTATTCTGTGTGAGGAATGCTGACATTCAGAAACATAAGCAAATATACAGTGTATTTTGCTCTGTTAACATGAGAGCTGCTTTGGTGGGAATAGCAGCTTTGACTAACTAACTACAGAATTAATAAATATTTTTAATGTGTATTTCAGAATATGCAAAATGGCAGAAAACAATCATCTTACTTTCAGAGCTACCATTTTCCAAGATCTTGCTGATGTTTGATTTTATTCTGGTATACTGTAAGTGGATGATACTGTTTTGATAGAGGCATGTACCTTGGGGGAGGATGTACATGGTTGATATGTGGACAGAGTCTCTTTGAACAGCACTAAGAAAAAGCATGTTAAATAAGAAAGTAATGGAATATAATCATGGATAATTCGCAACTTCTCTTATCCTCTTCTTCTCCACGATAAAAACTGTTTCTGGGAGAGGGAAATGGAACAGGTATTTCCCGTGAAATTGTTTTTTGCCAATTGAAAACAAGCTGGTACCAGAGTGCTTAAACTTCAATGGTTTTACTTGTTGATGCTCATTTCAATAGACCTGCAGCTGGTTTTAAAAGTCATCCAATGCACTTCACTGCTGGTGGTTCCCACCCCCATTCATGGACTCTGACACCATGGCGTGATGTTGCCAAGATGAAACCTAGAGCGAGATTTGCAGCCAGTATGTTTCCGTTCAGTGACCTTAAAACAATTCTAAACAGCACTGTCTGTCATTACACAATTCTGTATGCTCTGTTCCTGGGTAGGAACGTTATATCCTTTGAGTCCAGCACTATAAAAATGAGCTCACAAGTACACTCATGACAGTAAAGAGAATTCTCCTGCATGTCATCCCTTTTATTTTCCTGCCACAAAAAATAAAGGGTAAGACTTAAATCCAACTGAACTGTAATGTAAAAGCTGAGCAACTGTCGTTTTTGCTTTGGCTGTCTTCCCTGTAGAATTTCTAAGACACGAAGCAAACCAAAGGCCACCATGCGGGAAGCACACGGAGTCTGAGGGCTCCCTTTATGCCTACTTCAGTTACTGGAGTTGAAAAACACCCTAATTCCATTCAATTACCTTCACTGCAGTGCTATTTTTGAACTACCATACATATGCATGGTTTGCTGTTCTGTATGACCCTGCAAAGTTCAGCAGAGCTCCAGGAACCATTATAAAAGGAAAGAAATGATTCTACATGGCAAGGAGTATTGCTTTTTAATTAGTTTTTTGGTTTCAGCAGCTTGCGTTTGTTCTTGCAGTTCCTTGTTCCCTCATTTTTCTCACCGATGAGGAGGACTTCTTTGTCTTGTTATGATCAAAGGGAAAGTAGGATGTCTGATAATACCAGGATTTTCACAGTGTGACAACATTAGTGGAGAAAAAAAAAGTGAGGAGGAAAAAAGGTGGTTTTAAAAAATGTTTTTATTTTAAGAAATAAAGTTTAATTCAAGAACAAGTTGGTATGCATTAAGAAGCTGACCTCACTGAAATCACACTGTTATGCTTTTGAGCCATAGGAAGTTGTACTTGTTCTTTCACAGTCATCTATTTATTTATTTTTCTTTCTTCAACTGCAGCATTTGTCAGTTACTTCAACACCTATTGTTTTGGCTCTGAATTCATAGGTTTAAAGCAGAGAGATAAATCAGGCGAGGATAAAATCCTGTAAAGTGATCTATTAAAGGGATTGGTTATCCTTGAGAGCAGGAGGTATTATTGAGACACAGAAGTGATTTTGCTTTTCTTTACCGATGCGGGACTCATCTCAGTGGGAAGGAGTCAAAGATTTACACCACCTGCCTTAAAAACTGTGGACTTCCTACCTTTAATTCCAAAATGGGAGCACCTGAGATAGATTTTCCCCAGATAATAGTAATCCAGCAGTTGACAGAGCTGGGTTCAGCAGCTGATGCTGATTGTTATTATAAAAAAGTGTTAAGTGGAACCCCAAGTGCTTTCCTGTAATGCAAGGAGGTGCTGGGTCACTTTGGTACTGTGGCTGAATTTAGACATGTGGTAAGAACTGTTTTCCTGCTTGAAGTTTGCTCTGTGCTCTTATGTTTTCAAAGGCCTAAGAAAAGGGATGTGCAGTGTTTTTATTTTATTTTTTGTAATCTTTTAATGAAGATTAAAGAATTCCTTTTTGACACAGAAGGGAACATTTGGGATTTCACATATTCTTAACTGTCTTTTATCAAAAATACTGAAGAATGTGCTTTGTTGTTGGTTTTCCCCTCATGTTACAGAGCTTACAACTGCTTACATCTCTTGGGGAACAAGCAGCATTTGTATGCAAAAAAATAATTCAGCTGTCTATGAATTACATGTTTTCTGCACATTTTGTGATATGTTTTATTTAGTGGTAATTTATATTTTTTTGAATTCCTAATATATGCATAGCATTGCGATGATGTATATATTCAAATACTTAAAACTTTATTGTGAAATTCGTATGTGGACTTTTAAATGTATAATGCAATTTTCTGTGCGTGCTGTGGAGGGTCTGTGTCTCTGAATTTGGCTTACGTTTAAACTGGCAGTGTGGAAAGCTGTTCCAGAGTCAACTTAATGGATTTTTTTTTTATTATTATTATGAAATAAGAAGGATTTCTTAATAAGTTGTGGGACCTTTATCTCCTGGAGTTAATGATCTGAGAATCTAATGAGAAAGAATAGACATCCAAACTGGTGGAAGTTTTTGTATGTTGTTTCAGGTTGCAATAAAATGTTATGCTTTTAGCTGAGGTGTTAAGGACTACTTGCTTAGCTTAGAGAAGTAGATATGCAATTAAATGTGCTCCTCATTAACTTGCTGGAGTCACTTTTTGCCACAGAGGGGGACAAAGTGTGGGACACAGTATGGTAGACTGAGTCTCTGCTCAGGTTTAACTGAACAGCTCTTATTGGGGGGAGCCCTTTGTGCTGCCTCTCTGGATCACCTCTCTAGAAGTAGAAACTGACACAACAGTCAAACCATAAATAAATTCTTCTTCACAGTACAGTGACAGAGCACTGGCACAGGCTGCACAGAGAGGTGGTGGAGTCTCCTTCTCTGGAGACGTTCAAGACCTGCCTGGATGTCTACCTATGCAACCTGGGCTGGGAGCTGCTTGGGCAGGGGAGTTGGACTAAATGATCTCTGGAGGTCCCTTCCAAACCCCTACGATTCTGTGAAATAAAATGAGCAAAGCTATTTTTCATGGTTTACCAAAAGAATAGTGTTGCTACTGACAAATAGTGTTACTACATACCAAAAGAACCAATAGTGTTGCTACTGATGCCATCTAATTCATTTTCTACTTCTAGAAAGTAATTCTGATGTGCATTCTATTTTCTGGTGAATATTTAAACAAATTGAATATTTAAACAAATTGTTGTGTTGGTATTTTTGTATCTAAAAGATAGCTGCTTTTGTTCTCAGAGGTTTTTCTTTTTGAGGGAAATTAATTTTATTTTGTTTGAATATTTTTTTAAAAAGACTTACTAAAATCAGGTTGCAAAAAAAATTCTTTCAGGATGACAGGCAGTACTTAAAGAGATGGTGTATATATATATATTTGTTTTTGCAGTGCAATGGAAAATATTGGACTCCAATCCTATCAAAATATTATAACAGCTGGAAAATGTGAATAACAGGCAAAACAAAGTTTAGCTAAAGACCCCCCTCAAAATGTGTAAAAATAAACATCCTATTGGTTTTAAGCAAATGTTGGGTACAGTTTAAACAACTGTTCTACTTTGTAGGCATTAATCTGTTAATTTTAGGGTCTCTTTCTGAGAGGAGGAAAAAGTGTCTCTTCTACTGTAGTGGTAGGAAACAATTGTTAAGCATACTAAAGATGGCTTTATCTTAGAGAAGAACATGTTTTTGAAAACGTGTTGCCAGTGTAGGTGTAAAGACAGGAGGAAAACCTGCTAAGTGTTCTATGAGGTCAAAATGCTGTCAATCAGATCAGCTGCTGTGATTTTTTAATTTGTTTTTAGTAAATGTGTTTTGTTAGGTCCTTCGTGCTTCAAAGATACATAAAGTGCAATATACTTCTAGTTTTGGTCATCTAATTGCCTCTGCTTTTTTTTTCTTAGAGAAGTCTTCATTAAAGGCAAATCATTTTGCAGCTGATACCTTATGATCTGTTATAACGCAAGTAACATTTAGCACATCTTGTAGACTGCCTGAAGAATTCCCATCAGTTTCCTAGCAAATGTCATCTCACTTCTGTATTGAGTGAAGCACTGTCTTCCTTTTGCTTCCCTGCAATTTGTCATGCTTCATACTTGGCTAGAGCTGCCAATTTTCATTGTCCTCACTGACAATGGCTGTCAGTGTGCCTTTTATGTCTTCAAAACTCTTGATGGCAGCATCCCCTAAGTTACAGGATTGAAATGCAACCTGAGCAACTCCGAGGTTTAGATATGTGTGACTTCTCGCTCTATTATGCTCACAAACAACACCACAACATCTCTTAATTGCTACATAAAGGAGAAATGCATCTGGATGTAACAAAGTGGTCAGAAGGTCCAATAAAGCCATCATTATCTCCTGACTGCTTTGAAGAACTTGTGTTGACAGGGATGGGATTAAAATAATTCAGAGAAGCGTTCGTGTAATGAATCTCATTGCTGTGAAAAGGCAGGGTGAGGCCAGCTAGACAATTTTCTTCTTTTGTGCCACACAGAGCTGAGTAGATGCTTTCTTTTGTACTTTCTCATTTATTGCAAACTCATGACTGCTTTTGAATTTTTAAATGTAAGTGCTAGGACTAAGAGAGAAATAGTGGAAAATTCCCACTTCTGGGAACAAGGCAGGAGATAAGTTTTTATCTGTCAGGTAGGGTTACAAAGAGTCAGATAGGAACGTACCACCTTTCTGGTCTGTTGTTAGATGGACCAATACCAGGGAAGGCTTTGGCTTCTCAAAAGCCAAATAGAATTTTACCTCAAACAGAATTTGATTTTGATGTAATTCAGAAAATCGATGACTCTGGTCATTAATTTTATCAAAAATAAGTAACTGGTAATAGTAGGAGTTCCAGCTGAAGCATGTTTCTAGTAGTAGTATTTTTATTATTACTGCTTGCGGTTACTTTGTGGATTTGATGTTTAATTTATAATGCTAAATGCAATGAATGCATTCAGAAGACCGTGAGGAATGATTTGTATTTGTTTTTAAAATTAAAATATTTCTAAATGCTGTGATACTTCAAATTCCACGTAAGAAACAGAGGCACTAGGGATCTTTTGAAAGGAAAAGAGCAATAAGCTGAAGATTACTTTCAAATAGTGCCATTAAAATACTTGACATCATTAACTGTTGTCTTTCCCTGTCTTAAGTTGAATATTCACCTTCAAGAAGGATGACATAACTATTCAAGTCATTCAGTGGATGTTTTGGGATGCTTTATCTCATGCAGAAACAGTTAAAGATATTTGCTGAAAGAATTTCCTCTTCCATAGGTGCTTTGGGTCTCCTCTGCTGAGGAAGACTAGCTCTTGGCAGCTTTTAAGAGAGTCATTCACAGCCTATATTCTTGTAAACCACATTTCCTTGAGTGCTTTAAAGGAAGGAAAGGATTGGTGTGTATTACTGTAGATTACAGGGCTGGTGACTCTAGACATTCAGTCTTCCTTAGTTAATCCTGATTACTTGTTAGGTGCTTCATGCACAAGTTTGTGTCCAGCCATTCTGATGGCTCTATTAGTGATTTAGAAAACTAAAATGATTCTAGTATGAGTCTGCAGGTCTCCCATCAGTTAGTTAGGGTCTCTGGAGATAACAGCCCTGAAGCTATTAGCTTAGCCTGCTATTGGGTTTGCTGCAGGGCAGTGCCTCAGCAACTCTTTTTCTGGATGAAGAGTTTATAGTGCTGTTGGGCTCAAGTTGCTTTGGGCTGCAGGTGCAATTCCACCCTTAGGCAATCTAGTTTGTTGTTCAACTTTCTTTTCTGCTGAAATGTATTTGGAGGACTGTCTCCTTGCCATTGTGGCTGTGGAGGATGGAATGGTCACCGGGGGCGGTCAGGAATGGAATGAGACCTCTGTGGCTTCTGGGAATTGTTGGCACTCCAAGTGATATTGGGCTGCGTTAATAGGTTATGATTTTTCACTGGAGGAAAGGAAGGTAATGTTGCATAGATAAGATGGTACAGAAGTTGCCATAACAGTTTCTCCATAGCTTTCTAGAGTGGTCAGATATTTAAGCTTTCAACAAGCCTTGGAAAAAGCCACTGTCTTGGCAACGCTGTTGAAGAACAGCTAAACTGTTGTTCTTCAATTAGGTCTTAAGTTCAACGGAGCAGGTCAACATCTACACTAAGTATGTATCTCTCTGCTGAAACAGTTTTTCAACGCTTTCCCTCTGCAGTCTTTTATGAATACACTGTAGCACTCCTTTACTGCCCTGAGACTCAACTACTTTACTGGGATTGCCACCAGAGGTAACTTAATGGTTTATCTGTGTTCAGCTTTGCTTGTGAAGTTCTTTAAGAGCTGCTGCCTTGCCTCATTCTCCTTGCTTGTGGGTGGGTGTTGAGCTCTGCTGTTCCAATGTGCTGTGCAAGTAACCTGAAGAAGAAAATTGAACAGTGATGAGGTACTTCCATCCAAGCTGCAATGCTTGAGTTCTGGTAGCCATAGCCTCAAGTGCTCCTGATCCAAGGGGTGCACCTAGTCATAAATGGTACTGTCCTAGTGTTTAGGTAACTACAGAGCAACAAAATCACAGGAGGTGACTTTTCAATTTTTTTTAATTTATTTTTTTTGCTCACTGATGTGGCCACAAAAGCAATGTTTTTTATAAGCAAGCATTGCCTGTTATTTGCAGATGAGTGGCTTTCTCTTGACCCAGAAAAACATCATTGGCTCATGCTGTGGCAGCTTGTACTTTTGTTGTTGGATGCTTCCTGTTTCTGTGGGATAATTAGCATGCACAATCTAGTGGATCCCAGGAAGACAAAGTGTAGCCTTACTCAAAATCACAGCCTATCGTATGTAGCCTTTCCTCACTGCTGATAAAAAGAGGAAGTTAATACCTCTCCCATCTCAGGACCAAGGTAACAGGGGCCTGCTGCCTGAACACGTGTTCCATTGCCCATCTCAGTGTATACTAACCTCTGCATTTAGCTCCCTTTTCATATACATTTATGAGAGAGCTTTGCACAGATGGATGAGTCTTTATCTGTATTTCTTGGTGGCTTAGTGTAGTTACATTGGGAGGAGTAATTATTTCTATCAGCCAGATTGTGACAGCCACCACATATTATGGAAATTTTCTTCATTGAAACTTTTATTTTTTTTTCCTTTTTGTCTCATTCTCATAGCAACACAAAGACTAGTTTAGAAATGTAATTGCAATCCATAGAAGAAATATAACCAGACTTGCTATGAAGCTGAATTACATTAGAGCATTGGGAATAGAGCCACCTATAAAAGAAAGAGTAGAAAGAGAGTCACAGTGTGAGCAGTTGTCATTTGTCAAGAAAGGGGAATCTGTGCTGAACTACCAACGGCCATCCACCCGAGAGACAAGTCGTTTTGACAGTGACAGCTTGTAGCCTGCCACTTCTGGAAGACTCTTCAGGTAGTTCTTTAGCAGCAAGGATTGCTTCATTATCAGGCACATGGAGCATAATTATGCAGCTCAACTGAACTTGTCCAAGATGCTTTACCTTGTATGTGGGTAAACCAGCTGTGTACAACGCTAATATAGCTGAATTCTTGGCTGAGACATTGAACAACCAGCACAACCTTTCTAACTGTAAAGCATCTGTGCTTTTCTGCCTAACAGCAAACCTATCTGCTTGTAAGGAGTTGTGAACGAGACTGGGTTCTTCAGGAAGTCTTCATAAAAGTCTGATGAATCCATAAATTCATGACATGTATCTCTTAATGCCTCATTCTTTCTCAGCACTGTGTTCTGAGTCACAGTGATGTACATTATATGTTCATGTTTTTTTTATCCCTTTTTTGCTTTGTGCATGTGCAATCTGTAGAAAAACAAGTATCTGCAGGAATTGAATAGTATTTTGTATTTCTGTAACTACTACTACTTGAAATATCTACTGTTACTCTAAATCTGTTGTTAGCTCAACCTCATATAAGCCTTGAGAAATCTTAATTGGCACTGTACCAGATTCAGATATATTAAAGTTCACTTTTGAAACTCATTACTTACAATTCCACATGTGGTTTATAAACCTAAAACTTTCATACTGATTAATCCTCCTTTACCTAACGACTTAGGTCAGCATCTTTCTCACCATTTTTTCTGTTTAATGAGGAATTGTTTTGTTTTTTTTTTTAAAGGAGATATAAGAATCTGAAGTCTGTAATTGATCTAAAATGGTATCATGGTATAGCTTTTAATTTTTAAATGGTAAATTAGCAATTCAATTAAGTGCTGCATTACATAAATCCTTTAGGAACTGTATTCTTACCTCTGTGAAGTTCTAAGATCTCTCCTTGGACTGACATGGTGACAGTGACTGCTATGATTATCTGGTTCCTTTTTCTTTGCTGCTATCTAGATAGAAAGTGCAGGGAAAAGAATGGAGGAGCACTTGTGGAAAGCAATTAGACTGAGCAAGATATGGATTTCTGCAGGAGGTAACTGGGAGGGAATGGGTTTCTGGAAGTTATTCCATACAGAGATAAAGTAGCAGAGAACTTGTGTTTGAGTGAGGTATTGATCCTTTTATTGCCAATTTTATTTATTTTTGTGAGACATTCATTAATTATAGTCCAATGGACTATGAGTATGGTAAAATTTAAGCAGAGAGGAATGATGAGTCAATAACAACATTTACTGCTCAAATGATCTAAGGAAAAATCTCTTATGGAGTATAACGCTGGTCGAACTTGGTGAATATTCTGTATCGTACCACTTAGATATCTTAAACAGACAGAGGAGCCATGATGCTACCATTCAAAAAGTAGAAAACTGCCACTGTGCAAGAGTAGAAAATACCTGCTATTATACTGATGGAGCTGTCAAGAGAATCTTGCTGTAAAAGTTGCTGTAAGCTCGATTCAGCTGAAATTGGTGAAGTTATGCTGACATAAGCTGGAGAGAAGCAGCTGTGAATTCAGTGTCAGGTATCACATATAAGATCTTAGAGGTTGTGGGAGAAGTCTGCTCTCAAGAAAGTGCTTAATATTTTATACAAGGACTTTAATATGGTGTCACTGCTTATATGAAAGTATCATAAAAGTTATGCTAGAAAATTCTGCTTGTGTTTGCTTTCTTATTTTAACCTATTGAACGTTTAATTATTTCTGGTGAAATTGCTTAGCTCTAGCAGCTATTCTTTAAGCAGAATTAGCTTCATTTGATGGTCGCATAGGACTGAAAGGTTAAGACTTGTCAAGAAGCAAGATATAGAGTTGAATCTCCTTTGGGTGAGAAAGGAATTGAATCTAGGTTCTCTTGTACATCTCAGTAATTTAACTACTGAGCAACCAGGTAAATGGAAGATGAGTTTCTTCTTTAGTTCCTTTCTTTTTATGTTTACTTTTTTTGCTAGCTGAGGAGAAAATTGCTATTTGTTAAGAATATTATGAGTTCTTTGCGAGAGTTATAGATCTCAATGAATATGGCAAGGGAATTGTGGGTATTTTTTCTTAAACACGGTGCCTGTGCCCTTCCAAGAATTTATCTTAATGACACCAGAATTTTGGTGTATTTAAAATCTAGCTTTTTGGTACGTGACTATTGTTAAAAAAAATTAAAATCTCAAATTTGAAATTGTCTCTTTTGGAAATTTTACCCTAGGGCAAGTATGAGGAGGAATTAGCTTTGCAGAACAAGTGTGCTGAGGTTTGCAGTCATATGGGAAACTCTTTCCTTTGATAGCACAGAAAATGCAGGCAGAGTGATAACAGTAAATAGCTTCACAAAGTGGAATAAAATTTCTTTCGTAAGTTTCTTGCTAGTTGTTAGTTTCATTTTTAGTAAGCAAATGCAGCGAGCACCAGTTTGATTCTTAGTTAAGTGGAAGATATTAAAACAGTAGACAGGATATTCTGGTTTGAAATATGTAAAATTTCTATTATTTTCATCTAAGTTAGAAGTTGTATATGTAGGAAAATATTCTATCTAATTAATAAGTTTAACGAGGGAAGGCAAAAAATTGTTGCTGATTGCTAGCCTTGTTGCGGATCTGTTTTCCCTTTCTAATCTTCCTAATTGCATCCCCAGCTCAGACTACTTTGTAAATGAGGTGGCTTTTCTTCTTTTATTTAGTATGATTTGTCACATTGCAGAAAGATGTGCATGTCCATCAGAAGCACTTTCCTGCTTCTTGGATCATGATCAACATTTTGTTGAAAGAGAGGACTTTGTACAGCCATCTGGAATATTGCTATTGTATGGCTGGCTTCAATCCTTTCAGGAAGGAAAAGAAATTGTGACAAAATGAATTCTCATTGTGGTCAGTCTATCAAATTAAATGTTGATTACTTTGTGTGTGTGTCTGTCTGTTTTAAAATCTGTCATTCACTTTCTATATTTGAAGAGACAATTATTGAAAAGTTAAATCTCTGGTGTAGGAAAACCTGAGGCAGAGATGCTGAAAGTTTTATCTCCTTCTGTCACTTTAGGAAGGTACTCAGTACACAAACTTAAATAACTTCAGTTTTATTTTCCTGAAAATTAAATTGTTTTTATCTAGTTGCATCTCATAGCCTTCTCCTTTCCAAAACCTTCTCTACTGAAGGACAAATAGTAGCAGAAAGCTCATAAAAGGAGGGAATGCAGAGCATCTCAATCACTTAGAATGAGAAATGAAGGCTGTAATCTGCACCTCAAAGCATCCCATGGAACTGGACTGAAGTTCCTAATTCTTGCACGGTTGTCTAGGATGTAATTGAACCTGTGTCCTGCAGAGGGCTGGAAAAACTGCCGGTATTCAATGGGGTGCTAGTTATCAGAATGGGACATGGCGAATTGCTGTGTGCTCTGAGGGGAACACAATGAAGAATCTGTAGTGAAAGGATATTTTGGTGAGCATTTTGAAAGCTGTTCTCTTTCATATCTTACAACTGTACTTCTTTTAAAAGGCAAAACAAATATTTCATGACACTTCCCCCAGCTATATCACTGTTCCTTTTTCAGATATGAGAGAAGGACTCTGTTAGTTGCACTGAGCTACCCAATATAACCGAGGGGAGAATAGATACCTATTTTAACTTGTACACACTCTTCCACGTTAAATACTACAGAATTTCAGATATGTGATTCCAGATGTATACTGAGTATTACTTTGTAGAATTTAAATGAAACTATTGCTTTGTTTCTGTGTACTACAAGGCACTTGTAGCCACTTCCATTTTGTAGCCATCGCTACCAGTGATCAGTCTGTGTGCATTCACTGGTTCAGGCATAAAATAAAAACAGCAAACTGCTCTAGTGGTGTAAGAGAACCTGAGACCTCTGTCCTGTGGCTTCCAGTGTATATTTCATGCAATTATTGCCTTGTTGATCACAGCGGTTTGGAAATACAAAAATATGAGGTGATCTGACATGTTGGAAGGCTCTGTGGTTAAGGAGTAGGATAGCAGTCAAAATGAAGTGACTTAATGATTCTGCTTTTTGTCTAACTGCAATCTTGTCATTTAAGCGCAGCATACTAATTAAAAGGACAAAAACTCCCACAACATTTAAGGCAGCATTGTGCTTAGGAACGATATTTCTGAGTCACTGTGCTTTTCTACTGCTACTTTGAGGTTTACAGATTATATATTTACACCCAGGAGTAACCATAAAAGCATACTTCAGTTAAAGCACGAGTGTGATACCTTGACATTACTCAAAGTTGTTTACTGTTAAACTGGTGAAACTTTCTGCCCGTTTCTATGCGTAATTACAAGAAGCCACAGCCCTGGTTTTGCACCCCTGGCCCCTGTAAGCAGTGACTTTCTGGCATAAGTAGCCCCCCACGAGGTCACCTTTGTTTGTTTTTAATTATTTGAAATTATTTTAGCCCTAGTGAGAATAAGATAGTTACAAGCTTCTTTCCTGCAGGCTGGTAGTGATAGAGAGCCTGTGGTGCCTGAGCTGTGCCACATGCTCTGCTCTGCACAGATCTTCGGCCCAGCTGGGCCTTGCCAGCCCTGACATGGCCCTACCACTGGCATACTAGTCCTTGGGAGAAGATTGGGCTATACATGAGCTTCATGTGAATCATCGCACAGCCATCAGAGTGGTAATGTCTTCTGGCTTTAATTATGCATTTTAAAATCATGAGGCTGTTCTCAGCAGCTGTCAGCACTTGATGTCTTTGGGTGTTTTGGTGCTAGCTCAATGGGACTCTGCCCAAGATGGGGCCATGCAAGTCCACTACTTTTGGGTTAATGCAAAGCCTGACAGTGTGTGATGTATGACAAAATGGGATGTTGAGTTCTGCAGTTGTTCTCTGTTTCCTTCAGCTTGTGGTAGCTGGAGTCACAAGGGGGAGAACACACCAGGCTCTGGCAGAAGGGAAATTAGCTTGTGGCTGCTGACACCTCTGGCCAGCACCTAGAATGGTGCAGATGAGTTCTGCAAGAGCTGCCTTCAGCCCTGGAGATGGCTGCTGTGTCTGGTCTTAAGGGAAGGGAAATGTAAAGAGTGGAAAATTAGAATGTCATGGAGGATAATTGGTCCTGAAGTAGTTTTAATTTAATTTGGTTTTAATTAAGGGTTTAATGTAGCCCATGAAGAAGTCAGTAAGCAAATAACAATGCCTCATGACTTGCAGGTGGTTTAAGGAACATCCTTCACAAACTACGAAGTTACAGGTAGAATTCAGTTCTTTTAAATTATTTTCGTATGATAAATTGATACTATCTGTTGTGTAGTGCCTTAATAGCTATTAAAATTAGGAAGTCCAGGGGTTAATAAATTGATTACATAGAACTTGTTTTTAATAACTGATCTGTGAATGTAACAATGTTGAGAAGGCTTTTTCTAATCAGGTTTAGTGAAGCCAGGGGGTTACAGTGGGGATAATAGCATATGGTGTGTTGGGGTAATCACTAAGATATTTCAGTGAAGAATTTGCTTTTCCAAAATCTTTTACCTTTCTATCTTTAAACGAACTACTGTGTGAATCTCAGGCTCTGAATTTGTTTGAACAATGGGCTTAAAGCTAGTTTTACCCTCTGGAGTAGATGCGGTTCTGTAGAGTTGCATCGGTCAACCAGAAATAATCCGTTGGCAGCAACTAGTATTTTTAGACATCTCACACGTTACTCTGTCTCATTATCCTTTAACCAAATAGTATATTTTAATGAGCAGCAATGGAATGTAAGAAGGCATTGTTAAACACATGGGCCCATAAATGTTACCATAAAGAAAGGGAAGGTGGAAATTTACTGACTGAGTGTGTAATTTGCTTTCTTTAAGAGTCTCTGGGCAGAATCTTACCCATAGTAGTGCCGGAACAGTAAACCACACTTCTTTATTGTATTGAGGGTACATGAGTCCATAAAGGTAATAAAGTAAAGGTAGTTCTCACTGTGACTTGCTTTGTAATGTTTCCTTGTTCTTAGTTGTGACTTCTCATTGAAAAACTTCTGGGGAGTGTCTGAAGAGAAAAAACGAGAATAGCCATCCAAAAGTAACCATAACTTTTTCTATATTCAATAGGAAACACAGTAACTTAAGGTAGATGTTTCAAGGACCCACCTGTGGAAAGCCTTTCTAATGATTAAGTAAGGATGCATTTCTTCAACTTGTGACCCGAGTTCATTCCACTTTAGGGAGCAGGAAAGGAAGCAGACTGAAAAATCAGTGATCTTGAGAAGTGGTGACACCTGGAGAGGCAATGAGCATTGTTGGATCTCACATGCTATGGCAAAACTTCCTACCCCCCCCAAAAATTATCATCTTTAGGTAAACAGAGTTGAGTGACTTTTCTCAAGATAAGTGCTGTCAGGAATCAGAGAATGCCTTGCTTCTCAGATGCAGAGCTTCCTAAGTATAGCTGTACATCAGCGTGAAGATATGCATCTCATTTCACAAACTTTTTTTTGTCTGAGGTGGAGTTTTCTGAGGTTATCCTGTTCCCAAGTGTGTAGACTCAGAAAGACATAACGATTTGTATGCTCCTGTCTGTGCTGTGAGGCTCCAGGCAAAATGCAGCCAGTGTTCCTTGGGGACAGTGACGCTTCACACAGTGCCCAAACAGCCCATAAATTATTTCCTCACTTATTCTGAATATTCATAACTTCAGCAAATGGGAAATTGTATAAAGCTGGCATTGCAGTTTTTCCTACAACCTAGTAGTTTCATTTCTTGATTGTCTTAACGTTTTGAATTCAAATGCACTTCAGCTAACTTACTATCATCTAAGTATTTTCTTGATGTGAGAACACATGACAGAACCTTCAGATAATTCTTTTCAGTAAAATTCTTGTAAAAAAAAAAAAAAACACTAATCAGAGTACAATTTGAGAAATTAAAACTTGTTTCTTTGAGAGGATGACTCTTTCCCTTTTTTAATCAGAGCAAACTGTGCTGGCACTTGCAAGCCTGAAAAGAAGCTAAGAGAATCACAGGAATAAGAAAATGAAAAGTAACATCGCTGTCAGCACTAAAGGGATGTTATTCACAGAATTCTCTAAGATTCTTCCAGTGCCCAGTTAAAGAGAAAGTAATTGTAATGGGAATATAATAATTAAGATATCTGGTGCATTATGAAGTTGATATGTTGCTTCTTTTGTTTCAAATGGTATTTAAGACTGATCAGAATACCACAGATAGAAGATGCATAGTTATAATGTTCAGTTCTGTTTAGTGGCCTGAATGCCCACATTAAGCACAACAGTTTTACCACAAATGGTATTTTATCTCTGCCTGATTCTCATTTTAATTGAAGTCTAAATTTTCTAACTATGCTATCATTATAAAAAGTTCACTGAAGTGCATTTCCATTACATGAACTGCAGCGTTTCAGAGGTGCCAAGTTCAGTGGAAAGTGATAAATTAATGCTGAAACTCATGTTTTATTATCCTTAGGAGTGGGGAAAGATTTGCAAATGCAGTCATTGTATAACCTGAATAATATGACTGTATCATGGAAGAAAGAGGGATGGGGAGATTCCTCGAGGCCAATTTATCTGTTAGAGAAGTAGAGCAACTTAACATTACTGACCTTTATAACAGAGATGGATGCAAGAACCCTGAGCTACCAGAGATGCAGTGAAGAATTTCTGGAATGTGTCTGGTATTTAATCCGAATTTTTCTTGAAGTCAGCATCTGATATGGATGAATAGAAAAATAGTAATAGATTAGGATTTTTTTCTGTTGTGTCCAGCTGTGTTTTGTGTATGGCTGAATTTTACTTGTTTGGTGGCCATCTGAGTGGGTATCTCTGTAACAGTTAGATACTTGATCTGAGAATTCAAATAATATAAAAGTTAAAAGTATCCTAGGTATGGAGTGAGACATGCTATTCTTTGCTTTTATCACTTTTCAGGCCTTGGCTCCTAGTCTACCTTTTTCTGTATTTTCTCCTCACTTAACTTTTAATGGGTATAAAACTGTAAATCTCGGGCCCAAGTTTCGTCAGATACATGGCATTGCCTCTTCAACTTCGTATCATTTCCACTGAGATCTTTTTTTAAGATAGATAATGGGGAGATCACTTGATATTCCATTTGAACTCCTACTTTGTCTTAAATCTCTGAAGAAGCAATGATTCTCATATTCCCGAATAAAGAGCTGATATCAGAGGGTGAAAAAGATATACTCTTTTTACGTTCTGTTCTTTCCTTCTTCTCTTACATCTCTGTTTAAGCTGCTGGCATCAACGTGGAGAAGTTCCTATAATCTCCATTTTTCCCAGGTAGAGAATGGGAAGAAAATCGAAATTGGAATAGTTTGGATTGTGTACTATAAGAAATTACAGCATTCAGTGTCAGACACATGGCTTTAGATAGATGTATATAAAACTTTGCCCTATTTGAACCAGTCAAACTGGGTCATTTTGCAAGCCCTAAAGGAGCCTTTAGGGGAAGAAAGTCCCAAGTTTTGGAATGAGTTTGTTGCAAGTTTGATATCAAATCAGTGGCTTAATGTACAGTTAGATCTTAGGTGTAATTTCTGTTATTCTAGTCATAGAACCATAGAATGGCTTGGGTTGGAAGGAATCTCAATCACCTAGCTCCAAACTCCCTGTTGTGAGGTAAGGTTGTCAAACTCTGTATCAATGGTTTCCACAGGCTTCCAGCCACTTACTCAAAGTGTTGCAGGTAAACTGCATACGTGCCCATATGCATAGCAGCTACAGATAGCTGTGAACTGTCCTTTGTTACCCGTGAACCTCAACTAACTTCCATGATGAGCCTGCACGATTGCAGGCTGCTTTAAGTATGTTTTGAACACTGTGTAATTTCATTATTACCATTAGATTATTGATTTTCAGATCTTGCTGTTTGCAAATGAGAACTTTCACTTGCACAGGCACTCACCTCTAACCAAAACATCTACTTCGAATTATACTTCACATGTAAAACCATTGCTTGCAGGAGGCAGGTGCAGAAATCATCTTCATAACCATTCTATGATTCTATGCCAGAGTAATCTGTATAATGCTCCTTCACTGTATATGTCAGTTCTTGCTCCTTTCTCTAATAACACCAGCACCATCAACCTCTTTACTTTGGGTTTCTCAGCCTGAAACTTCTCAAAATTGTGAAGTTCAAAGAAGTTCTCTCTAATTAGGTTTATCGTAGGTGGAAAAATTTAGATGATTATTTTGAATTATATTTATCAGAAGGCAAGAAGTTTCCCACTTAATATTTTAACAGAGATAGGAAGCAGACCAAAGGTCTGAACTCACAACAAATACAATCCTCACTGGTGCCTACAACATCAAGGCTAGAAGGGACAATCTGTTTTAGTCATGCATTTGTGCACACTTTAAATCTAATTTTAGTGCACAATAAAAATGAATGCTCTGTTTTCCAAATGCATCTGCTGAGCTTGAGTTTCCATACCAGATGGCTTTATATTATGTTAGAAGTCAACATACAGTACACTAGTGTTCACTGGATCTGCTGAAAGTGACCTTGCAGTTTTTCTATGTGAAGCTTAAATGTGACATTTATGAATGGTGACACTCACTGTTAGCCTTTCTAGCTTGCTGTCTTATTCTGCCTCACCTGCTTGTAAGAATTAGTTGGTTTTGATAGGAGTGGCGTTTCTACTATAATGATTGATTCAGTGATACAACAGATGTATTACTAAATCTATACTGTACACAAACCACATCTGTGCTTCCCATTCTGAGTTTGGAATTTACATCTAACTTATGACAGTGTTTGATCTCTTGCTCATCCCTGAGGATCCTTCACTCTCCCTCTCACTGTGTGCTGCATCCATACGGCCCTACACTGAAACTAGTGCAGCAAGGCTTTTGGGTCCCAGCAACTCTGGTGGCTTGTCTTCAGGTTTTTCTGCAATGACTCTGTATATGGCAGCTAAAATTAGATGGTGAATAAACCTGGATTCCACTTTAGAGATGGATCCTTAGTGAAAAAAGAGATGTGGCCATGTCACTGACATCTCTAAAATTTGTAGTGCTACGTACACTGAAAACTGAGTCCTGCACACCTGTAGCTGTGCAAGGTGTGTGCAAAATGCTGCCTTTTTTATTTCACTTTTTGTTTGTTTTATCTGCTGTATAGTAGTAAATGATTACTGTGAATCAGTGCATATATATTTTTTTCAGAGTATAGTCCCAAGAAGTTTGTAGAGTGGTGTTTTAAGTGTGTCAGTCTCCTAACGGCAAGGCATGCAACAGAGATTGTGTGAGTGTAGAACTGCTCACCTCATCTCCTTTATCACTGCTGCTTGCTGATGAAGAGTGGTTCATTTTTGCCTCACCTTAAACAGTTAGTTTGTAGAGAAGGAATGAACCTGTTCCTCTGCTTTCTTTTTGATTCTTTTATTACTTACACTGCATTTCTCATGTACAGATCGTATGAATACCTCTTTCTTGATTCTACTCGTACTCCTCTGGCCTGGATGTTTATAAATCTGAAATTTATATGATTTCCAATCCTATATCTCAGTTATTAACGCCATGTTTGTCCACAAAGTGATATTGAAAAGTGGGACCCATACATAATATTTTATGCTGAAGCATGAGAGATTAAAAGCCTTATTTGTGACCAAATGCACAGGAAAATATGAAGAGCAAATTATACAAATTCTTTGATAGTTTCCTAGCTACATAAGCATTAAATACATAACATATGTACATTTGATGCTATTCAAGCATTCTGTTTTTCAAGTATTTTCCCCTGTTGGGTCAATGCTTACACACCACACAATTAAATTACTGTTGATATTTCAGCCACTGAAATTATTCTCCTAGCTCAGAAACTGATATATTTTAGATGGAGAGCTAACATTCAAACAATTGGGGAAGAGCTATAAACAGTGACTCGTTAAATATTGCTTTGTTACTCTGCAGGCCAGATTTTATTAAAAATCTGGACCCATATGCTTTATTTCCTGACTGTCTTTTTGACATTTTTGACAAGTGTTCACTTCTGACTTTCCTCGGTGAACTCAGTCACTGAATTAATGCGTCTCATGGGTTATCTCTGCAAGTGTCTCATATCTGTCTGACATTAAGTGCAAGCGGAACAAAGACAATAGTGATTGAGTCTGGCAGTTTGTTGGCTGGTTTTTGGTCTTGTTTCACTGAAGTCAATGTTACTTGATAGCATCTAACACCCTTTAGCCAGGAACTTTTGTGTTAATTTTAGTAGCAGCTTGCCTTTTTCATCTTACACCCATTCTTTATCTAGGTTGCATTCCAGTTATTTCTTTAGCAACCTAACACTTACCAATACAGATGGAATATTCTGACTTCTGACATTGCTGGGTGTCTATAATCTAGGGCTTTGTGGGCATAGTAAAGTGCAGGGATGGACATCTGGCTGAGTGCCATTTGATTTCCTTCTTTTGGTATGTACATTTGTGTTAAAACACTTAAAAATGATTGAAGTAGTTTTCAGTGTAAGCAGTTCTTACTTTCTCACAGGACACTTATGAGATCACACACGGAATATGCTCTAGAATTTTTTGTTCGTTAAGCAAAAAATGCTGAGCACCCCTATGTAACAAGAATAATCAGTCTATGGTAATTTTGTATTTGAACCAATTCAAAAATCTCTTAGATTCATCTTCTGTTCTTTCCACCAGATGCCTTAATTTTGTTGAAAAATCTTGTCTATGCAGCATTCTCATGAGAATGTGGGATGATGCTGGATAACAATCACAAGCCTTTCAGACTTGAAAAACACAAAATGAAACTACAATTTGTTTAACAACAGCAGGGACCATGTTCAATTATGGGTTGGACTTGTCAGTTTTTAAGTAGGCTGCTGAGTTGCAGGGAACCTCTTTATAACAATTATGACAAAGAAAAAGACAAGGTAGCAGGAAAAATGATTTAGCTGGGTGGCAGCTTTATTCACTAATAAATCAGAAAACTATTCAGAGGTAATTCAGCCTAAATCCAAATCCTGGTGGAGACCTACAAATGATGTGTTTAATCTTCTCATACCACTGTTGACAGAATCTCCCTGAGGACAACAGATGAGCAAGCTGGAGGACCTCCCAGTGGAGGTTTTAGGAACACCAGTGCCTTTCCATCACCTTTAAGGGTTGCATTCTGTTAAGCTGATCCAAGAATTGTGGGATTGTGTGTGAACTCAGTAAGGTTGGGGGTATCTCTGAGACTCAACTTTGCAGCCATTTCTGTAACAGGTAGAAATAGTTGAAATGATTGTATTTTGGAGGTCTGAAATTACTTACTCCTGAAAACAGTATTTTCTCCTTTTGGAAAGGGAAAATTCCTGCATTATTCCAACACATTTGCTGAAATCTTATATTTCAAATCTTTTAATTGATTCATCAGTGTTTGGAGATCCATACGCTGCTGTGACTCCAGTTGTGGCTCTGCAGTGAAATTAAATGCGACAATTCAATGCTTTTTACAGCTTTGTTGTATTTGGTTATTCTAGGCCAGACCCTGTAGAGAAATGCTGTATGTGACAGGGAATTCTCCTTTTTGTTCATTTGGAGACTATGGCTGCTATTCTGAGTTTGATCTCAAATGCAGAAGGCAACTGGCAAGGCTTCTGTGTTTTCAGTGGAGTAAGAAAGCCTGAGGGAATGAGATCTTTGCTCACCTCCCTCTCTAGTGAGTGGCAGAAAGAGAACAGAGTGACGCTGTGGTCTGGTGTCCTCTGCTGACACAGCAGGCACAAAATAGCAACATCAGGGATGGCTCAGAGCTTCTCATCAGTGTAACCAACGCTGAACTTTGGTGCTATGTGGCTGAGGGAATACAGTCAGCCTCGTTCAGCCCCAGGAGGAACTAGGGAGAGAATGTGTCTGCCATGCAGCTTTCCTGGAGGTGTAAGCAGAACTGATCACTCTTCTGTAAAGAATCCAAGAGGTAGAGAAACGAAGGAAAAATATATATGATTTTGCTATTGATTGGTGTTGTCTTCATCTGGCACTTGAGCCTTAAAAATTTAAAAATGCTTCTAGTGGAGGCACTCATGGCTGCAGACTGCTTTTAGGTACCCTGTGGTTATCAAGCGTTGATTTGGAATCAGTTCTCTTATTTATTCCATCAACTTTTTCGTATATGACATGGAAAATAATTTTGACTGTTTTGTAAGAATAGACTTGTTTTTTGTCTTCTCTGTATGTTCTGATGTTGTTCTTGAATTATTATCTGTTTTACTCTATTTGGTCTCCATGTTTATGAGATTCTTCATCACTGAATGCTTAACTAATCGTGTGTGATGCAGTTTCTGTAAGCTTCTATACATGGCTGTGAAAACTAAAATGTCATCTTATTGATGTGTTACTATTAATATTGATGTGACAACGCGATGCTGCATCAATTGTAATAAATTTTTCAAATAAGGAAAGTAAACAAAATGCTCTCAGTAGAGCAATTCAAGCCTTACATAGACAACGGCAGTGACAAAGTCATGGAAGGAGGCTTCACAGTGGCATTCTTGTGAATAACTAAAATTTTATTGGCTTACTTCTACATGACAGAGCATTAAACAGTACCCCACACTCAAATTCCTCTCTCAGTTGCATTAAGAATGACCTGCAATTTCCATCAAATTATGTTTTCTTGGTGCTGAATTTTTTTGATTTAATGTTTGGTTTTGGCGTTATCATTTTTTTTCCTTCATCAAGTCAACCTCTAGAGTTAAGAATTTTTTTTCTTTTTAGGAAAGTTTAGAAGAGTTGTTGCTTTTTAGAGCATTTGGAAACAGAACTTCTTGCTTGATTTATCTCTATTTCACTGTGTTTGGGAAATGCATATTTGCTATATAACGCTTCATACTGATAATAAAAGGAACTCCACGTATTTTTAGGAGTTATTACCACAGCGCAGACATTGGAAGGTCTGAGCTCACTTCCCCAAACTGCAATCAAGCTGAAAGATGACAATATGCTGCATTGTTTGACCACACTGGCTCTTTGAAAAACAAATTGCTGACATGAGAGCTCAGAATTCGTATTATAAGGGAGTAGTTTTCAGGTTCTTTTATGGTTCTTGCATGACTGCAGTAGCAGTATCCAGACTGATACTTTAATGCACATAATGCAGATCTATGCAGACAAAATCTCTAAGTCTGGTTGCTCTCAGACAGACTCCAGAAATATGCAGCAAAAGGGATAAAATATTGGTATCCTGAAAAAGGTCTGAAGTTGGTGGTGTTCTTCCTGGGAAAATTTCCTGAGAAATATTTGATCAATCAGAGCAGTATTGTCAAAAGTTCTGCTCTGGTAATAATCCATATGAAAATGGATGCATAGAGGGTAGAAAGCTTTGAAAAACTGGGATTTAGGTACAGGAACAACCTAATGGGTTATATGAGGACATATTTAAAGAATTATTTGGAACAGGAAGTTGTCTCACTATTGCTTATTTTACAGACAGGTGGGCTGGAAGGATTTTTCTCACAATGCAGTACTGATGACAGCAGTCATACTGCTCTCAGAAGTTAGTAGAAACGATCCTGTCCTGCATTGTCCGGACTCGTGGCAAGCTATAACTGCATATAAAGGAGTTGAATTTAATTGGATTTTCTTCTTCCTTGTTAAGTTTGGTCTAAGTAGAAAATTCTTGATTATGTTGGAAGGAAGTTTTCAACAGAACATGTTTTCATTCTACACAAGACTGATTTTTACCTTGTCAAAATTATAACAAAAAGCATCATCTCTGAGACTAAAAGAACATCACCTAGCCACATTTTGCCTCCCACATCCCTCAAGAAATGAGCTGCAAGACAGCTTTTTCCAACTTCTGTACTCTGATTTTCACCTGAATTGCCCAGAATAACAGCTTTCTGAGCTACCTCTTCCTTTGTAGAACTGAATTTCTCTTCTTTGGGCTTTCTGTATTTATATCAAGATGTTCATCTTCTAGTTTCTTCTAGTAATATGTGATTAGTAAATATAATTCTTTAAATTTGTTTTTGTATCCCTGATTGCTGTACAAGTGAAATCTGTCACTAGCACAGAGGAAGCCAGATAAGCTTATTGGGGTCCAGATGCTCAGATAAAGGAATCATAATTTATATCCTGTTCATACTGTCAATGTTCCCAATTTATTAGTCTGGATATTGCTCATGGGATTATTATGGTTAACTTTATTGTGGTGTTTAATCACCGCTAGTGTTGTGTGTGCTATCCTTCTGCTAGGTCAACACTTCTTCCCCCAGAACTCTTAAATCTCTTCATTCTTCTGTGGTTCTTTTCCTCCTTTTTCAGCCTGCAGTTCTGCATGTACCGTCTGTATGTTTTCTATCTCTTCAAAGGCTTTTTGTTCTTTATGTCTTCAGTGTCCATGTCTGAACTTGACATCTGACTTTTGAGGATAATGCCAGTAACTCTGTTTGTGGTTTTCTTTTTATTGCCCACTATCTCTGTATTCTGATTGCTGGAAGTACTTGTAGTCTATCCACCTTGCTTTGGATTGTTGTAATACCTCCCCTGGGAAAAACATCAAAGGCACAACACCCCTACAAAAATTCATTTTTGTAGTCAAAACTGAATATATGAAATACGAACAGACTTGAGATTTCCTTGCTTGAATTCTTCCTTACTAATTAAAGATTTTATCCTTACGAGATTGTTTAAAAAGGGCGAAGATCATCTCCTTTGTTTCTCTTTTTTACTTTATTTAGGAATGAAGGCTTCATAAATTTCTGTTCTGTTGTTGGAAAGGATGTTTCTGGCACTTATAAGATAGCTTAGAGGTTAGACAAAGTGGAAATTAAGTAAACTTTATTGCCTCAGGACAGAAATGATATTTCCTCCTAAATAATCTTATTTCTGAATAGCCATTCTCTTCTTTTAGGTTGGGTTATTTTCAATGACATTTTCAACAAGCAGCATATCCTCTAGAAAACAACATTTTCCATGCACCAAAAACACACGTGTGCACAATGTATGCTCCTTTAAAGTTAGATGAAGTTCCTGTGGAAGATCTATCTTCCAGTAATCTACTGGATTAATTTTCGATTTTGAAGAGTGTGAAGCAGAGAAAACCATAGCATTTCCTCAATATTTCCTGTGTTGATTGATGTCTGCAATGTCTAGGGTCATGATAAAGGACAATTTATGACAGGAATAAATAGAATATTCTATTTTTTTATTTTTTATTTTTATTTAGAAAATGAGCATGTGAAGTTTGGTGAATAACTGCCAGTGGGATCTGTTCTGAAAAATCTGAGCTCCTTAAACAAATGTAAGACAATGCTTTCAACTGGTCCCTTAAAAAAAAAATGTTCGAGTCTATTTATTTGAATCTGAAAATACCAACATATGCAAATCACATAGCTGTATATATAAGTATGTTTAGATGAGCTGTTGAGTGCTGTATGTGCAGCAATACTTACTTTAATTCACAAATCAACTGTGGAGATTATTCTACTCTTTTCTAATGTTAAGGTTTTTTTTAAGCTGTGCTTGACCATAGTTAATTTTCTTGTTAAAGCAAAAAAAAAAAAAAAGCTGTGGTCACAGGTGTTGCCAGCTTAAGCATTGTAGAGATATGTAGAGGTATATTAGAAACTTTGATTCTGAAATCCCCAAGCATTATTATATTTAGTTTTCATTTAATTCTTTAACTAAAAATGTTTTTAATTCTTTAACTTCTAACTTCACTCAGCAGAAAACTGGAAAATGTGTTTTCACGTTTCTTATGCAACATTCTATAGATCTACACTGAGAAAATGTAGATCTGATACGACACTTATTTAGAATGAATCTTCCAAGGGTTCAATATTTAATGGGAAGTGCAGGATCTAATATAAACAGTATATAAAGGCAAATTTTTTTTTTAAGGCTATTTTCAGCAAAACGTCTCTCTTTCTTCCTGTTGCTTCTTTCCATCTTTGCCTGTTGATAGAAGTTATCTGGTCTATCACCAAAGTCTGTAGGGGATAATTTGGACATGATTCCTTTTGATACTTTTAGAAATTTAGCTTGGCTTTTTGATGGTTTCATCCCATTTGGAATGCAAATCCATAGATCACTACTGTCTTTGATTTCTTAAATTTAAGATTATGATGAAGATAGAAATAAGATCATGAGTTGTCCCAGGGTTCACAGATTGAATACGTATATATTCACAAATGGATCTTGATCTGATAGGATTTTCAAGACGAGACTCTAACAGATTTCAATAATAATAATAGATAAGATTCCTGTAGCTTCCTTATGAGGTGCTTGATGGTTAGTCAGCCAGCACACAAGAGACAGAAGCTCATTTCTGACCTTCTTGAGGGCATTTCCCTCTTTCCGACAGGAGATTGAGTAGTCTTATAGGTATCTAATACCTTTATATCTCTACCTGATGAGATGGCCTGCCTACAGCCTTCTGAAAGGTAACTCTTGGAGGGAGAGTCATTAGGTGTGAGAGAGAGACCAAATGAACTATTATTCTTATCTGTTTTTTTGTGCCAGAGAAAAATAGAGCAAAAATCAGCCTGATTTACTAGCCTAATATTAAAGCATTCACTGGGAAAAATTGGGTTCTGAAGCTTTCATTGGTGGCTGTGCCAGTCATTAGTTGAAGTTATTAAATAGTCACAGGAGCCTTTGTGTCCCTCTCTTGGGTACAAACTTTATCCATCAGGAAATACTTCTTTTCTGCTGTTGGAAATGAGAGCGATCAGACAAATGATCCACAGAAAAAAAGCAATTATTAACCAGCTGATCATCACTGTTCATGTATAGAAGGTGCAAACAGTTATGTTTCAGTTTGAATTGTGGTTGTTGGATGAGGCATTCAAAATGAAAATCCAAGGCTCATTAGTTCTTTATGTAGCTATAAGAGGTGACAAAGAGAGTGAATGTGTGTGTGTGTGTATTTGGAAGGATTGGGTCAGTGGGGCCAGGCTATACCCTGTTCTGAGCCCACTTTATAAGTTTTTACAATGAAAGTACAGAAGTTCCAGATTTAGTTTTCCCAATATATATTTGGTCAGCCCTGCAGGAAGAACTGAATTCCAGTTGCAGTGAAATAGATGTACAGCATGTCCGTCTCAGAAGAACCATGTCAAATAAGACACTGTTGTTTTAGCTGGACTAATTACAATGCTTTCTCAAATATAATCAAAATGGGATTATCCATTGTGCTTTCCCTTTTACACAAATTTTTATTGTGCAGAGGGACTTAGATCACAGGAAAAGTGATGCTTTTTCAGAACTTCATTATAAATTTGAAGCTGGAATGGCTGACAATAGAAGAGATAAGGATATAAGAACAAGAACAAATAGTTTACCTTCAGACTAAAAACTTTAATGTGTGATTGAAGTGACCATGAATTGCCATCATTAGTAAATTGCTGACACGATACTGATCCAAGAATTCCTTTAAAAATCTTTCAGCATTTGACTGATTGTCATGCTAATAATAGAATGATGCTGCAATTTTATTGTCAGAGTTGTTCTTTGGTTTGACATTGATAAAGACAATCTGTTAATGTGTATAATGCTTATGTAAGGTAATAGTATGAATTCCTGGTTCGGAGCCAGAGATGGTGGTGATGCTGCTTTGTAGTAGGGCATGTTATTCACTAAAGGTTTCTTAGTTCCTCCTCCAAGTGAACACTAGGAAGAGAAGTAGTAGATACTTTACACTTTCAAGAGCCATTCTGAAAGAAGTACTGAATCACCCAAATTGTTTCTCGGATTTGAAAAGCATCAGCACCAAAAGGCTGAGAAAAAGAGAAGCTAGGAAGTTCAATACTAGTTATAATTCCATTGACTTTTTCCACATTGGAGGTTTCTTTCTGCATCTTTAAAATATAAATATTTCAGTCTTTATAGCTGTGCCCGTGCTTGCAAAATCTTGAGAGCATAGCAGATAAATTGTTCTTTTTTCTAGGTCTAACTCTAGGCACATTCTCATAATGTTTTGTTCTCTAGTTCTGTAGGAGCTGGGAGGATTAGAAGAGGCATGTGCTCACGGTGTACTCTTTGTCTGTGCCAGACGATTCCCCAAGTCTTCTTCTGGGAAAGTACAGCTATGTTTCAACTACTTTGCAGACAGACTGGGAACTGGCAATCTAGGTCATTGTAAATACAAAGCAAAACAGCTGCCAATAAAACTGTAATATAATTTGGTATTCCCAGTACGTGCAAGCAAAGAAACAAATCCAGAATATTTGGAATGAAAGCTGACATTCCCTTCTCAGTTTATAGAGGTGTGTTCTTCCATTCCCTGAACAACCTCAGTTGCTGCAAGGACAAATAAATAACATGGACAAAGCATTAGAAAGTTTCAGAATCTCTGACACTTATGTTGTTAAGGACCTTGCTTTGCAAGTAAGCACCTGGCTTTGTGTTGATCAATTTGCAGGCTAAAATATTGCCACAGGCAGCTAAGGGCAGCAAAACTAGAAATCATCCTTATTTTGGAAGAGGCACAAGTTTTGCAGTGTCATTTGGCTCTAGAAAGTACTAATACTGTTCTGAGTTCTATTAACATCTGCGGGATGCAACAGATCAGGTTGGTATTTAAAGAAAGACTCCTGAACACGTGTGGAAGACTGCAGTTATTTCTGGACATGTTATCAGCAGGCAAAAATATAAATGCAAAGGGAATTCATCAAATTGGAAAAGTAATAGTTAGAGATCTAGAAATTCTGGCTTATGTGGATTAAAATTATTTATAGGCACAGTTTTGTTAAATGATGGCAGGATAGGAAAGTATTTATGTATACTGGCATGCTAGCTTGCAGGTTTTCAAGCTGATTTAAAATCCTTTCTGTCTGCTAAGTTTCACTGTGTTGAAAGGTTTTCTAGCAGGTAGATAATTATTTATTTGAAGACAGGAACGTTTGGATTGAAGGGTAGATCATCCCCAAACTGAATCTGCAAGTGAAACTTGTGAGGGATACCCAAAGTTGCTCATTGCCTCCCTGGCCCTATCTACATACAAGACACAGAGATACTCATATGCATACACAAATACTGGTGTTATCAAATCCTGCTTAATTTACTTATTTTCTCAAAGGACTGCTAAGTCAGAACAATATCTGGGAGGAGTTTTGTCCTTTTTTGGTGGTAGAATTTAGTATATTCTACGAGAAATTACTAATCACTGTACCACAGCATGTTCTAGCTGGCAGAAAATTACTGTGAGTGATGTTTTTAATACATTTTGCTGTATTAGTGGTCTGGACATCCTTAGTGAATGAATTCTCTGTCATTTCTCACAGTGGCAATGCAGCATCTGAGAGTGATTCATTATGGTGATGCCACAGCTCAAAAAGGATTTCTTCCACATAAAAATATTCTTTTTCATGTACTTTGGTTTGAAGCAAATACCCCTTTTCTCCTTTTGCCTTTCTTTCTCCAGTGACATCAGTTGATGTATCAGTGGCATATTAAATGTGTGATGTTTTCACTGCTTTGCTTGAGGCATACTGAAAAATAGAGAAATCATTAGCAAGCGAGTCCTCACAAAGACCTAGCTGAAGAGATGTAATATTTTGCTTTTTCCACTCTCCTTCATTCAAAAGTAGATCTAGACTTCACTGGAGTGAATAGGCAGATTTGTTGGCAGCAGTTTGCTTTCAGATGAGATAATTTATAAGATACAAATATCGAAAGGCAGTATTGTGAATAAAATTTTTTGTCACAATGGAAATTTTATCACTGAGTTCAAAGTGACCAGGATATTGCTTCTAAGACTTTTAGGCATTTCAGTTAGCACTGATGTTATTTCTGCATATGGTTTATTGAAGTCAACAAATGGTATTGTTGCAAATGAGACTCAGAAATGCAGCTTATCTTAAGTCCATGCTTATCTGTGTGTCACTCAAGGCCCTTTCTGTAAGTTTACAGCTGTGATCTTTATCTTTTTCTTTTCTTAAGGGAGAAAAGCAATTTATAAAACAGTGAGCAGAACACTATTCTGGAGAATGAGATGTCAGATTTTTGTTCCTGGCTCCACCAGAGTGACCTTGCACTGCCACTTTCTCTGTATTTCAGCATCCACAACTATAAAATGTGAGTAATGAGGGTATAAATGTATCATTTTTTCTTGAGTAATGATGTTGCACAGTCATACTTTGTCCTTTATTTCTGTTTACTGTATAGTTTGAGATATGCTGATAAAAAGCGTGCATATAGCTAATCACATTTCAGGATTCTCAATGCCCAGTTTTTTATAACATACTTATTTGTATCTGTACAAAGGTGATATTAATTAGTTTGAAACTGTTACAGCCATATTAACTAAATGGAGAAAGTCAAATATGTGGAAGTTTCATGAGACACATGCAAAAGGCAAGAGAATCGTTCAAAGAGAATCACAAAATCACAGAATTGTAGGGGCTGGACCTCTAGAAATCATCTAGTCCAATCCCTGTGCCAAAAGTATTCTACAAGTCACTCATCCTCTAAAATGCTACATACACCTCACCCTTCCTGTCTTCTATGAGTCAAGACAATAAATTTCAACTCCACTCTCTTCGAGCAGTTTACGTGTCATTAAAATGATTTGTTACTCATTCATTTTGCTCTGTTCAAATTACTCATATTCACTTATTACAGTTTCATATAGCTTATTAATCCTTTCCTTCTACCTAACATACCTAAGAGTCACTCCTAGAAGTTTTCTGATGCATGAACTCTATAGATCTTTGAAATTGAAAGCAAATGACTAAAAACTCACAATGGCTCTTGTCTCTTATATTACATATGCTAACTTAGAAAAAAGTTCCTGGTGTTAGCACAGTAATAAGATTGTACAAGTTCTGGCCCTCTGCTGTGAACTGTCTTGTTTGTTATTGGAAATTCTAGCAGATCAGACTCATAGATGCGTAGAAATACAAATGAGCTTGCTTGGTGCAGAATGTGTCACCTGTAAGACACCAAGTTCTGCTTTGATCCTTGAAATGCTTTCCGATCGTGTATGCCTCACTAGAAATTTGAAGCGTTAAATATGTTTCAGAATAACCTGTGTTGAAGTAACTAGAAAAAAAAGAGATCGTGTTTTTTTCCTATTGAAAAAATTGTTAGCATCTCTACCACTAGTTTTTATTTCAAGTGATACAATTATTCTGAAACATACTAAAAATATTTCATATAACAATTTCATGTGAAAATTTTAATGGCATATGTAAAATTCACAGAATATACCTCTCTGACAGTTTTGCTTCATCTTTTTTTTTCTTTTAGTTTCTTCTAGACAACTGTGAAGCTTAATAGAAATATAATTCATGTCAACCCTAGAGTTAAAAAGGAGTATTCTTGATTTTAGATATTTTTCCCTTTGTCTGTTGCACTTTCTGTGAAGAAAAACTTACATTTCTTGATAGGAGACAAATATAGGGATTATACCTAGTATCCAAATGAACTTGTGGCTTCTGTCTCAATAACTGGTGCAGCCTCTTGTGATGTGATGTTGAATATCTCACTGTTTTCTTTCTGGTGACCAGATACGTGGTTTGAGAAATAAGAGTCTAAAACACTTTGGAAACTTGATGTGGTCTTAAATATTGCTATTTTGAAAGCTGCTAAAGCTGTAAGACTTCTCAGTGGATCTCACACCAGTGAACACAGGAGCTGAGCTTGTCTCAGCACATTTTATAACTGATATATCTAATTCAGTTAAGTCTTACCTTTTCTTCTTGTCCATTTTAGTCATTCGTTAGCTAAAAGGCTCCAACTTCAGTGATTCAATGACAGTTTGCCTCAGGCAAGCTGTGTGCTCCCATGAATAGCCATTTGTATCTACGTTTCTGAGAAACAACTTCATAAGGATGCTAGGGATTTTTAAAGAACAAATTTAAACTTTATTTATCAAAGTTGCCCTGCTTGGACTGGCAGCAAGCTGAGGGACTGCCCTGAAATCTCTTGGCTATCAGCCACCTACTAAACCAATAATTCCCAAGAACAACAGAATTTCTTCTAGGAAAACAGTTTCAGTTAGCTTATTGAATTGCCAGTTGATTCAGTGCTAGAATTTTGACAGCCTCGTCCTTCTTTTGTGCTTTTGCAGTGACAAGGGGCTCTCACTTCATCCAGAACCTGTCACAGAGCTCTCAGATGCAGCATATTAATTTTTATCATCCAGACTATCACAGTGCTGGAGGTTCCCTGATCATGGGCCTGGAGGCTGTGATAGCCTGGGCCCTCTGTGACTAGGCCATGACTACAATGGTAGTGTAGACCCTGAGCTGGAGGAGTGCCTTCACCACCCAGTGTTTTCTGTGGCCTATTCCTGTCAGTGCTGACCACTTCTGGGTTGAAAACACTGAGCGATCTTTTACTCAAAGTGAGGTTACAAGGATGCCTGAGACACTGCAGCAGCTATGGAAAGAAAGAGCAGCTAGGAAGCAGCTGGCAGCCAAAGAGCATTGCTCAGAGGGTAGCAGACTATGACCCCTATAACCACTGTCCTACAAAAAGACAAGTGGCTTTGGGATCTGCTGATAGAGAGATTGGTGGAGGAACGGTCTGACCAATTCTGTTGCTTCTGTCAACGAGATGCTACTGTGGAGAGACTGAGAAAAATAAGGGAAGAAGTTCTGCTTGCTTGGGCTTTAGCTGTGTACTTTTAAGTAAGGGAAAAAGAACCCTGAAAAAGTAGTGATGTCCAGTGTATATCTGGGCAGCTTGCAGTTCCTGACATCACTGTGGATAGATGGTATCATCACTGACATCACCCTGATAGACTGGTAGGATGTCCTGCTGATCAAGGAACGGGATGAGCTGTGAAGATCAAACTGAAACTCAGCACTGAGACCAAGAATGAAGCAAGAAGTCCAACTGTCCAGTCAACCTTGAAAAACTTGTCAAGGGCTAAGTGTTTTCTATGCTGCTGCCTTATAAGGTAGGGGTTCCAAAAATGCTCCTGAAGGAAAATGTGGGAGGACATGATGAGGTGTCTAATACATCTCTTTTGAATTTCTAGTCTTTTTGAGAAACCATTTCCAATTGCTTTCAATTTGTTTTGGATTCAACTCATGATCTTAATGAGGAAGGATGCCACAACCCATTAGCAGTCATCTGAGCCATCCAGATCCCTTGAGAGACCGTTTCAGTAAGTTGGTCAATGCTCCCGTGTGATGCATACAAAATACATTTAACAATGATTTTATTTTTTGGATTCATCATTTGAATCAAATTACAAGGCGCTCAAACAGTGAATAATTTATTAAAAGATGTTAGGATATTAAATAGCCGCAATAATGTTAGGTTTATTAAATTGTTGCAGAGAAATCTTTCCTGTCTTTGGTACTACCCCCAAACTATTCACCCCTCTCAAATATTTTTTCCATCTTTGACTTGATTGGAGAGTTGTTTTTGCATGGTTTTTGTTTTTCAGACTTGTGGTGTTTTTTTGTTGTTATTTTGTTTTTCCTTTGCTTGATACTTTTATGCTTAATATCATCCAATCACTGAATTCTGTAATAGAAAATGTTTTTCAAAATCTTTTTTTTTGTATTCTCCACATTTGGGGACAAACGTGCAATTCTTTTCTCAAGTCCACCTTGCCCTCCTGGCAAATGTTGCATATTGCCTGAGTACATGGCTTTGTAATGTATCATCATATTTCTACATATGTCCTCTGCTAAAGTGTTTTCTAAGAGATACAGAGGCATGTGGAGGAGAACAATTAAATGTGTAATACTTGTTGGCAAAGTTAAGAGTTTGGATGTTGGCTCTGTGAGAGCAACAGCAAAAAGGGTATCGTTGTTTTTCCCATTTGAGTTTTAGCAGGAATATTTCAGGGCACCCCATACAAAATTTCAAAACAGAAAGAAGGCAACAGAAACAGAATTTGCCATTGAGAAAGCTGCACGTGTAGATAGGATTGTGCAGACTAAGTTGTTGCCATCTGAAAGGAAAGCTTCAGTGTGGTCAGGCAATTGAATACTTTGGGGAAGGGAAGAGTTAAAATAGCTGTAATATAAGGGTCATATTACTTGCCTAACAACCACAGAGATGAAGATAAGAAAGCATTGTGAGCATGATAACAAGGATATTATGATGGTTAACATGACATTTATGTGGCAATGGAATGAGCAATTCTATAAGCCCTCAGGAAGACAAGTGTTGCTGAAACGTGACAAATTTATTAAACCCATTTCCTAACACTCTTGTTTCCATATTCTTTTTTCCCTGTAATACCACAGAGAATTTTGTGGCACAACAATAGAGGGAAAAGAATGGCACCTGGCAGCAGGGTTGCAGAGCTGGTGTCTGTTCTTGCATAAAGAGGGGGAAACAGGAGCTTGCTTGTCTCTACAGGATGTAGAGAACTTCTCCACAGAAGACAGGAGATCCAAATTGATAGGTATTGTCTAAAGGACCTTCAGATAAGGTTTAGCTTCTCTCACTGAAAAAAGATTAGAAGTGGTAGTATGTATGAGAGGAGAAAATAAATTTTCCTCTTGCTGAAGGCAGATGGGAGTATAATATTTACATAAAGGGAGATGAAAGAGTAGGAATAATCAGGATAAAGGAAGAATACGGTTCACTGCTAACAGTGATTTGAGTGGATGTTGTGATATCCAATTTCAAACAGTGAAAATATAAAGAAAACAATAGTGGAAAGTAACTTTATTTTGACCTGTCCCACAAAGTACTGTCTTGTGTTACATAGGAAAAAATGTACTGTTAGGTAGTGGATATAACCCTGAAGGCTGGTATCTGTACGCTTGCTTGAGCAACTTTGGAAACAGATAAAATGTTACACTTGTAGTGAGGATTAATCACAGTCCATACTACAAAGTGACCGTATAAATCAGCTGTTTCTCATCATCTCAATGCCTGTACAGCTGCAGAATATGGCATTGAAACAAACACTAATTCACCTAATTAAAGTGAGGTTTGTTCTTACTGTTACACTGCATGCTCGTCTATTTAGCTACATCATGTAGTTCCCATCTGCAGGCAAGCAGGGGACCTATGTATATACTCTATATACTGGAGGTAATAAGAATTATGGTGCAATTTAAAACATTTTTTCAGGGAGGATCTTTTGCCTTAGCTTGTAAGTGAAAGCAGGCACTACGTATCCTCAGCACAGTACAGAATACTGTAGCAGTTAGGAAAACAAGGGTTTCTGTCTTCCTCTAAAGCACATCCAACCACTGCCATGTGAAAGACTCCTGCTAAGCCTGACTTTCTGGGCTGGAAAGGGAAAACTGCAATTTAAAATTCATTCAGGAAAGAATATGGCATTTTCTATGTAAAAGCAGTAATGCAAAGTCTCCTTCTAGGGTACAATGCAAACAGAACATCTCAAATCTGTAATTGAGACTTGAAATCCTTTGGAAAATAATCTTGGGGTTTATGGATTTATATCTAAAAGAAAACGTATGCTGTGGTGTACAGGAAGATGAGTTAACTTGGGTGATAATGCCCATTTCTATTTGCCTAAAAGGTTACAAATTCTCTAGTGTAACAGAGAACATCAGAAATTTGCATCCCCTAAAATTAAAGAAAATACCTTAGTTTCAGCAAACTTCATTCAAACCAGTTGTAATCTTGTGTAATGGACTTCCATAGCTGAGTAGTCTTGCAAAATAGAAAAAAAAAAAACTTGCTGACTCTAAGTGAGATGACCAGTTCCCCCTCTAAATAGGAATTTTTCATAAGGAAGTTCTCTTGTGGCTTCCAAAAGAAAACTCTTCTGAGTCATGAGAAACTATGCACCAACATTAAAAACTACCAAACTGAAGTGGCTGTGTTTATGGAAAGTTGCTATTTAAAATGTTATTACGTAAAACTTGCCGCAGGTTATGACTTTCACCACTGCTGATGAATACTCTTTAGTAATGTGACTTCAACTAACACTAAAATGCTTTGTGCCCATTGTCTGTACACAGATCTGATTTCTTTCCTTGCAGGGAATGGATGAAGTTACATTGCTATTTTTGGTGCTAGACCTAATTTTTAATGCATTTCTAAATTGCTCTATATCTGCCAGCCAGAAAGGAATTGTTTGTGGCAGGAAAAGGTAAACAAACAAAACAACAACAAAAATAGCAACCCAGAGATTATTTCTTTTTGTAGGGGTGATAGCAGTGAGATATTTGCTAGAGCATCAGTGAAACAATACTGCTTCAGAGCAAGTCAGACTCTCTATGTGACAGACTTCTCTATCTTTTAGCAAAATTAAGGTAATTGTCAGCCTGAAATGGTCGTGGGACTAATTAATTGTTCACAAATCACTTTATAAGTGTAAAGGAAGTAGTAACTCCAGTGTCATTACTATTTTCATTTTTTTAACAGGTACAGTGTGAGCAGTATGTGCTGTTGTAAATGGGCATGGAGGGCTGTCTTGTTTCAGTCTTTGCTGTCTGCTTTCACTGACTGCCTCAGTCTCAGCTGTAGTAACCTAAAAAGAAGCAAAGCACATCCTTGGCCAGGCCACATCACTTTCTTTCTGTGTACATTCACAGCCACAGAGATGGTCTGACACAGTGTCCTTCACTGAAGTTGTGTAGAGAAAATAGTTCAAACTAAAGTGGAAAACAAGATTATGTTCAGATTTCTGGTGTTTCCACTTGCTCTTATGTAATTCATTCCATTTCCATAACATAGCTCCAAAATTGTATCTCATGAATACTGGCTTAGGAAAGAATTTACGGCAAATAATTAAAAATGTTATATTAATAACACATATATGTATGTTAAATAATATTAGTACACAATATACACACTTGATTGCTTAGTAACTAGTTCAGAAATGATGTTCTCAGGACTTCATCTGGATAAAGACAGCACTGTACAAGTTTTCCTGATAGTTATTTATATGCATTATAGACTCATGGGCATTCATCCTAAAGTTGTCTCTTTACTAGTATGCTTGCATACATTCATCTTCTCTAATACAGATGCTATATTAAAAAAATATATATTACTAGAGAGAAGTAGCAGCCTCTTGACGGTAGTGATGTCTGGGAGTAGATAAATTGTTAATTCAAATTAATTTGCTTTTATGAACTTCTTGTTCATTTATATTAATTGCTTGCACTGATCTGACCTAACCTACTTAGGTGGAACTGCAGAAATTACAGATGCTTCCATTTTATATGCAGAGAACGCACAGATTTACTTGCTTAAACACACTCACAAATTCTGTCTACATAAAAATTAATAAAACTCATTGATATTGTGATGCAATAAGAGTAGAATTACCTTTTGAAGTTTCTTTCTATCAGGATCTGTAATTCATGGTGAGACAGATTGGGAAAGCTTTGCCTTCCAATGGGAATACCACTGTCCCTGGTGTGCTAGAAGAAAGACAAAATCCAGGAGATACGATTTAATCAGGTTGTCACTTTATTAGCTTAGCTCAGTAGAAAATTAGGCAGTACTCACCCTGTCATTGTTAATTCTCATTCTTGTGCACCTCTAAATTTATTTGAAGGCTTCCACAGTCACCCTGAAACCTAACTAATTCTGGCTGGTGCCATGATATTTCAGAAAGAGGTTTAATTCTTGAGAATATTTAGGAGGAGAAGGAAATGGGAAAGCTAGCCAAAGGCACTAGAAGATATTTCAACTGTTCTATGGAAGCCATGAACCTGCTGGAATTGTGGTGAGGTTTTTTCTATTGTCTTAAATCTCTTTCTCTAAGGCTGATATTGTAGTGGTGTCCACTTCTTTTCCTTATAAAGGCTGTATGCTTTTGAGTTTGTACGTAATCATATATATACCTACATATGTAAATTTTTATATGACAAGTAGATTTGTGAATTCATAGTACAATCATGGCAAAATATTCAGGGCCTATTTGTACACGCTTTTTGTCACTTATAAGTGTGCAAGTCATCTTTTTACATGTCTTTGCATGCGTGTTTGTGCTTCTAGACTTTTCTAGACTGTGTGTATCTAAACAGTGGCAATTTGATAATGGAGGTATTATTTTGACCAAGACATCTGAGCACCATGAGGAGCTCTGAAAAAGGCTGCCGGAGCCATCTAGACCTCACAAAATTTAGGGAAGCTGTCATATGTATTACAGATTAATACTTTGTTGTATGAACTGAAAAGTTAAATTCTAAGGTACTCAGTGTGCAGAAGAGGGAGTACAAGCTGCAGCAAAATCCAGCATCATTAGATATTCTGTATTTTCAAACCTGGAGATGAATGGTCTTCCGGATGATATATTGTAACAAACAGGAGTTTGTATTATTTCCTCCATCATGACTACAACTAATTTTGTGAAACCATTAATACTTAGTGGGTCAGTGAATGCTTTATATCTTACTATTCCTTTACTTTTGCATTCAGCCTTTTTTGTCTTGTGTCCAATCCAAAGATATAAAGGTAGGGGAAAAAATAATTGGCATACATATATCAAAATCATTTTTTGATTTAGGGATATCTGTGCAGTATTCAAGGAATAACTTTTATTAATATATTTTCTTATTTGACCATATTCTTTGCTTGAATTGAATGTTTTCTCAACTTATTAGTCTGTGGAGCTACTTGAGTAGACAAATAGAATAGCTTTATAGCCACATACTCTTTTGTTTTATACTGAAGTATGCTACTAGCCATTTTGGCTTTAAAATGAACCTGGTGACCTTCATCCACTGTAAGATCTAAAAACAGACTTTGGTAAGTGAAGTTCACAAGTTCACGTACATAGATGTTTGCCATCCTTTGTTCATATGAGTTAAGTTCTTTTTCAGTTTTTTCTGGTCAACTTTCTGATTTTGGGTTCTGTGATGAAATCATTGACATAACATAACTCTATGATTTGTATGTCTTTGATTTGAGTAACACCTTTTTGCTGTTCTGCACAGCTGATATCACCCATCCTGAAATTTCAGGAACAACTATGTTATTGTAAAGTTGTCTTCAGAGACTTTGAGAGTAGTGTCACACCAAGACACTCTCTGAACGTTATCCTGATTTGCTTCTATACTTTCTGTAATGTGAATTCCTGATCAAGATCTGGATTCCGTAAAACAAAATGTCAGAGGATCCCTCTTCTGAAGTGGCATTTGGGATTGAATGAATATGCTTGAAAGGGAACACTGTTGTGTTGTACCACTGATGTATCAAACTGATCAGGTGAATACTAATTTCATGGTTGCTTCCCTCTCCCCCCATGTAATTCTGGACACAGATGATTACTTAAAACATGTAGCAATGTCTGTAGTAATCCAAGCAGTCTAGCTCTTTTTCCTCAGCCAGCAATATTGGGAACTAACAAGTAGATGGCATTCTATCTCTATTTTTTAAATTATGACACAACAGTTTAGAATGTAATAGAGCGTATTCCTTTCATTTATTATGTTACACTGTTAGTTTGAACAAAGAAAAAAATGCATTTCTTTAACAGTTGCAGCCTCTGATTCTAAATAATCAATATAAATACTGCACTAAAATCAATTCAGCACAAAATGATTTCAATTTTATGTTGAAATACTCAGGGTTTAATAAAATGTCTAACGAAATATGTCTTAGTATTGAAAGTGGCTGAGTAATACCAACTTCCTGAAAACCAAAGGTATATGAACGTAATCAATGGGTCTGCTAACTGGAAATATGAAAAAATTAATATTTTTTAGCATTGCTGTTAGCACTTTCAAGTTTATTATCAAGGAAGGAAATTCCTATTTTCTTTATTTGCAGTCTTATAGATTTTCCTACTGTACTTGAAATGTTGCACTGGGACAAATGGAAATTAAACCAGAAATCAATGTGAGTAATTAATCCAAGTGTCTTCAGGCACGCATGCCATGTGGTCTCATTCATTTATTGGTTAAATTTCACCTTAACATTTTCTCTTCAGATTTTCCCAGCTGTTCCTGCTTGTAACTTATTGTCATTGCTGATACTCAAAGATTTTGACAGAGAAATTCTATGTCATCAGGAAGTTTTAGACACAACTGTTCCACAATCTCGCTTTCATGTAAAGTGGAATTTAAAAGAAGTAGTCTTCAGGTTGGAAATATAAAGATGTGGGCTTAATCCCACCACTAGTTAGAAATCAGCGATGAAATCAACATTGTAATTAGTCCACAAACCACATTTTTTTGATTTTGTCAATCTCTTGCCTATAGAGAGAGAATTGCTTCAGATTTGAAGTCCTTGTTTGTTCTGGCTTGAGCAATGAGGCTACACCAGTCTCAGTGCCTGTTCTAGTCGTCCTCAGCTCATCACAATAAGAGTGCAGTAAATAGATACAGAACCAAGTTGCCCTGCTAATCCCAGTAGATTCTAAGTTCAGCAATTCTTTCTTCCTTAGGCTGTAAACATGGCCTAGAGTAGCTGAACTTTTCTTAAGGTTCTGAACTGATTAAACCACCCATGTGAGATTAAAATGATAGCTCTTCTGAGCAATTATCTTTGAGACTGTATTTTATGATGTAGTAAACACTAGAGGCAAATATGCATCTATATGTCTGTTATACAGAAAATCATTAAGCTTTGCTTTTTTCATGGTCAAGATTTTCTCAGTATTGTTTTCTTCTTGAGAATATATCTAAGATGACTGCAATTTAAGAAGGTTGTACTTCTTGCCTGAGGGCTTTCATGAAGCTACCTCACCTCTAGTGCGTTTTCAAATTGAGGTTGAAAATGCTGCTTAATTTTAATGAATAGTAATGATATCTAAAAGGCAAGGTGGCTAAATGAGAAGCAAATATGTATTTGAACTATAGTCTCATTAAAATTATGTTAAAACTATCTCTTGAGGAGAGATTGTCCAAACTATGCTTCGTGGTACTGATGAACATTAAACATCTGTGAATTTGGTAGGAAATCTTTTGCTCAGGTAATAAAATGAGAGCTCCTAGGGATTTCAGAAAGAATCAATTTTCTCAAAAGGGTGAGATCTGTAGAGCAGCTGCAATATTAATGGTAAGGGAAAGGAGGAAAGGAGACATGGAGAGTCTGGTCTGTGAGACAATACTGTGCTAACAAAGAAGGTAGATTAAGATCATCATCCTTACTGGTAAATGTGTGAATGCAGAATGTTAGTTTCACCAAATGAGCTTTTAATATTATTAAGTGCAGGACTTTTATGAGCTTCGGCAGCTGCACTGGTTCTGGAACATCAGATTCTTTCCTGGTTTATCTGGACTGAAACCAGAGCTGGGGCACTGCATCTCTGGGTTCCATTGGCCCCATGTTCAACGTAGCAATATGGGGAAGCTTACAGCTAGTGAACAATTGATGGAAATTTGTCTGGAAGAAATCAGTCTGGAAGATTCGCAGCTTCTGTTATGGGGAAATGAAGCATTTTTTAAAAGCAGGTTAATGAAATTAGTTAACAATGCACAGAGATTATGAAATTATATATAACTAGTAAATAAAATCAAATATTTAAATGGAGTTCTACAGCCTGTGCCTATAAGCAAATTAATATATATATTTAATCTGAATATCTGTAATGATTTTTCTTGGATAAGTATGTTAAAATACTGCATAGCTATTCCAGATGAGAATAGTTAGAGTAAGAAATGCACCTGATTGGTGTGTGTCAGCATTCTGGCATTGCTACAAACACTGTCCAAACAAACTTGTAAATTTTTAGTAATTATTTAATGTTAATAGTAAGGAATTCTAGGAAGCGGGATGGTAATAAGTCCCTGCAATTTCATTAAAATAACACTCTCATAGTTTACTTCTGTAAATCTAATAGATCATCAAGATAAATGGAGTAATTAATTTAAAAAAAAACCCCACAAAGGCTATGTCCCCAGTGATTCTAGCTATTGTACAAAGAAGTGATGACTCTTAAATAAAAACATGCATAAGTTGAAGGATTCAGTACAGCTTATTGTGAAATATTGCCCCTTATTCAAATTCTTATCCCAGGAGTAGTAATTTCAGGGTTTATCAGTTTAATGTGATTTCACAATTTTCTTTCACAGGTATCAGCAACTCTTATATAATGATAAATATTAATTTTATAAGACTGAAAAAATACTAGTAAAACATAATGTAATTAGATATAAAATCCTAACAGTAACATCTGACGTCATATCTGAATTGATTATGTTAATAACAGTAGAGGTTGGTATTTTTATATTTGGATATATTTTTTCAATATTGTAACTGAAATAGAATAATTGCAGTTCAGAATTTGTGAACTCTAGTAAGAAAATACATGAATACAATATTTATGCCATAGCAGTAGTGATCCAGGCTATATTACCTTACTGCCTTGTCCTATATGTGTCTGTTATGATTTGCTAAAAGTTCGTTGCTTCAGAAATAGCACTATCATATTTATGTAGCCTTTTACACCAAAGTCTTTACTTTTAGCTTTGATAATAATTCTGAAGATTTCATGCATGTGCTCAACTTGCATTTCATGTTCTAAAGTCACGTTGCAACTAACTCCCTAACTCACCTATAATACGACTTGCAGCTCTTTCACTGAAATGCAAACTAATTCTTGTTTTATCTTTTATGAAAAGACTACTAGCATGCACACGGTCACAGTTACCATGGCTGCCTTCATATATTTTTAATTTGTTAGCCATTGAAACGTGTTTCAGACTTCCTTAGAGTCGCAAAGAATGACTAAGCAGAGATTGTCGTATCGAGTCCATAAAATAATAACTTGACTATAGAACACTTAATGAAATAGAAATGAAATCAAATACTATGAAACATGTAACTTTGCTATCAGTCTTGTTCCTTGTTACTGTCTGAGTTCTAGGAATTAAAATACATAGAACATTCATCATGGAATGGTCTACAGAAAATATATATAAGGTCTCATTCAGCTAAATGTAAAGGCTTGCCAATCAGACTAGCTCAATCTGCCTAAAATTGCCAGGTCTTCTAAGATAGGCCCCACCACTTAGATACCGTTGATTAAAAATGGAAAGCCATGTTTGATTACTGCTCAACATTAGGACAACAAAATGAAATTATCTTGAAATATCATCAGTTTTCTCTTTTAATAAATTTAGGAAGGAGAAGAGGAAGAAATTCAGATCAGAAAAACTAGTGATAAGCTACTGAAAGGCAAGAGTTGGAATCTTAATTTAGAACCTACCTTTGCTCAAGACATTCTATGATTCTACAAATACATGGGCTTTTAAAAATGTTTAGTTATGAATTAGCACACGTTCCTCCACAGAAAACAAGACAAATGTAAGTTCAAAGTTTATATTGGATTGTCAATTACTTAATACATTGACTTCATGGTAAAGCTAGTTATTCTACAAATTGGAAGGGTAACTCAGTCCTTGATCTAACTAACGTAATTTCCTGTTGAGGGACTTCTTGCCCAAGTTAATCTTTTGCTTCTGTTTTAGACATACATACTGTACTTTCTCTCTTGCTACTTTAGCAATTGACGCTTTATAAAATCCTCTCCAGCAGCACTTTGTCTTTTCTGCATGTCAGATGGCCTTCCTTTGCTCGTGACCTTTGCATGCCTTGAATACTGAGAGATGGGATCTGATTTACCTCATATATAGAGGTGTATACAGGAGAGGAAAATCTAACTTCTTGTCACAATTGTTATTGATATTACGGAATACAAAGCTACTCCAATTCTTTTAGAGGTTGCTTCAAAAAGCTGTGACAAGGTAACATCTCAAGATTTGACCCTTTATTTAGAAAGTCTCAGCACATGTGCTCACACTGTTATTCAGCATTTTATATTTCAATTACAGAAAAGTATTGCTTTGTCTATTGAAAAGGTGCCCAGAGTTCTTTCTATAGCACTTTTGAGTCAGTTTTTCATAAGCAACTCAGTGACTTGGGCATCTAAGTCCCAGTGAAAGTCATTCAGACTTAGATAAATGGATTTTAGGGACAGGATTATAAGCATCTGCTATGAAATTCAGCATGTCACTCTGTGGAATCTTAATTACCAACTGAGGTAACAACGTATTCCTAACTTCTGTATGCGAAATAACAATTCTCTTCGAAAGATGATAGTCTTTCTAAAAGTCAACTGTGTGTAAGACACATAGGTGAAAACCTCACTGATTTTTATTCATTTCTTTAATTGCTTCTTTGAATATCTCTGTCACTCATTTCAGCTGGCATGCTTCTAATTTAATAGACTATGCTTGTCAAGATTGTATATCAAATGCTGCTGACGATCAGCTAAGTCCTTAGTCATCTGTCAAATAATGGGGTCTTAGGTGCAGTGAGAATAAGCTGGCAAAGTAGGGTATGTTGCATTCTGAAGTTTAAACTGTTTACTCATAATACAAAAAGAGCATTAAGGGATTGATAGTCTATTTGAAATTCCTTTGAAAATATATCCCAGTATGGATCTTTTCTTTTGCTTGTCTCTTGTGTGCCTCCTTAAGAAATCCATTCTTTTAGATCCACAACTGCTATAAAACCTGAAACCTGTCAGAGCTCTACTGATCCAATTACAACTTTAAAACTTTTAAGCTTATGATTTACAGTAAGCTCATTCCAGTTAAATACAAAGGAATCTTCTTAAACATTACATTGTCTAAGAGTGTATTTCACAGCAATCTACCTCTTTTCCCCTTGATTTATGCAAAGCAAAGTAATTATTATTGTAAATTAGAGGTAGGGATAGTTCACTTTCCTACCACTGTTAAAGCTAGACTGTGAGCCATGCGCTGTTCTTCAGTTGAGACTGTGTTCTACAGTGACACAAAAATGTTTTTTCCTCTTTGCTTTGTTTGCTTTTGTTTGTGTTCTTTTCTTTTGTTATGAAAAAACAACAGCCCACATTAGTAAGGTGTTAGATTGTAGGATTGTATGTAATGCACCAGGCCAGCTTTGTTGGAGGTGGTGTGAATATTTCCTTAGGTGTTATTTCTATACGATGCAACTTTTAGATGAAATACTGAAGGGAATTTAGGCATGTAACCAAACTATGCCGTTAAGCTCTTCCTTTAGTCTGTCTAGTCTTCTCTTAAACACGAGAATTCCCCAGTTCCTTAGTCACAAATTCAGAGCTTTCCTACTAAAAAGCACAGGAGAAGAATGCTGAGGCATTGGGATGTTCCAGCTTTCCTTAACACCCTTCAGCCCATCAAGAATCAGAGCAATTGAGCATGGACTTTGTGCAAAAAGATTTCTGGTGAAGCCTGCTGGAGACATTTGTGGATGCAAGGTTAGCTTAGCTGCAGGCTAGTTGTGTTTCAAAAACAATGAAATCGAGTTCAAAGATTCAAAGCTATCTGACTATTTCTTCCTAGTAACCAAAAGGCTGAGGGGGACAGACAGCCCCTGGTTATTAAAATGCTTTGTGGTTCTTTAGCAAAAGAAACTAGTTTGAATAGAGATTGACAAAATCATTTTTTCCAAATAATCCTGGAATCATCGTAGAGAGGCTGTATTATCTAAATACTATAATTGAACATACTTCTTGGTGTGCAATTCTCCAAATGATGCTGCTTATGTACTTCAGAAAACTTATTGTTTCCTTGCCTTTATTTTTCCAGTAGTTTTTATTCATTTATTCATTTTAAGATATAGTTTGAGGATGTTTTTGTATTTGTCATCTCCAGTAAATTTTGTTATGGACATTATGGCTGCTGTTATTGGTACCTGGTTTATAATTCTGGACAATGCCACTGATGTGCACGATGTCATTGTGTCCAGAAATGGTGAAAGTAAAGAAGTTTGTAAGGCAGCTCAAGAAAAGAGTGGATGTAAATACAGAAAGAGTGCTACGTTTGCTAGTCCTCATGTCCTCGCTACAGAAGACAAGATAGAAAAATGAAGAGTTTTGAGACATCTGTGTGCACTGCATACTACTTTGTCATCTTCTATTCTATTTGCTTCCATCTTCCCTGCTCCTTTGACTAGACTGACAACCTTGTCTTCACTGTGCTATGCTGCAACTGTGTCTTTGCTGCAAAACTCTCTTTCTCTGAAGACGCTGCCATCTGGAACAGTCTGTTGGAACCTCTCTGCCTCATTGACTTGCTGTATCTTTTAAAATTTCATTGGAAAGCAGCTTTTCTCACTTGTCTGAGCCTCTTAATTCTATTTTTTGTCTCTTCCATTATAATCTTTTTAATTTAACGATAGTATTATTCTAACCTGTAAAGCACTTTAGAATACTCTGCGGAGCTAAAATTATCTGTCATGATGCTGTTTAATATTTTACATTTACTTTACAGAGAAACAGTACATTTGAAATTAATTGATCTCTGTATACATATTTATTGGTCTGTTGTCTCTGAGTAAATGTTACTTCCTAGTAATGATGTGGTAACATGGATTATTTTTTTTAATTTTAAGTTGCTTAGGACTGAAAACACTTCATGACTAGGCCACAGTCTTTTGTAAGTATTGCAAGTCATAACCCAGTAACAGTAAATAATTCATTTTCAAGTATGTAGTTTTCCTATTGCTGTCCCATGCATAAGGGAGACAGAGCTGCAAAATCATGGAGAAATCAATTGATGAGGAAAGGGACTTGATTCCATTCTATCAATTTCACTATTTTGTCTATGGACTTAATTACTACTGGATCTGAGAGTGCAAGTTGTTGCATCCTCTTACTACAACAGCCTGATTAACTTTTAATGGGGAAAAAAAATATATTCAGCTTTCAAATGCAGTAATCTGGTAAAGGGTTAGCCACCAAAGACCCAGTTAAAGGGTAGGAGCACAACAAGAGACCTATAAAGCTTGGCTACAAGGGTATAGCTCAAGAAAAATATGCAATTAGAGTTGGCAGGAAAGGGATGTCAGATGTGCAACTGTGTCTTGCATGAATTGTCTCCCAGAAAGCTGAAGGACAGCACAAAATTATCTTTCCTTAGAGACTCATCCATAAGTGGTGTTAATGACTGTCAGTTACATTCAATTTGATAGTTATCATCTGAAATGATTGATTGTAGCTGTGCTGCACATAGATATGGTTAGCAAAATCTCCCTGCACTTTCATTATCCCTAAAAGTTATTGTTAGCTTTATAGTTTGATGGTTGCCACTTGAATGGTGCTCTATTCCTCTCTGCTGTTTTTCTGTTTACAGGCATTATGGCAATATTGGGCTGTCTTCTGAATGGAAAATAATTTTTGAATCCTACAGTAGGTTGTTTGCAGCCTCTGCTGCATATGTCAACTTTCTTGAAGGCTTTTGGGAAAGACTACTTGAGAAAGGCTAAAATAGCCAGAATACAAAAATTATATGTTTTGGAAAACAGTTTGATTACTCCCAGAAAGTGGTGTTGTTAACCAAGTTCCAAATATGATGCCTTTTCAATTGAAGACTACTGTCTACTTGCATCCTCTAACCTTTGAAGAGCTCTGTTGTCAGAAAAGATTCCAGCTCCAGGGAGCCTGTGCCTATAAGGAAAGAAAGAAATGGAGCAATTGTTCAGGTGCTTGAACATAGGTATCTGGTGCCAGCTTAGATGCACTGGTGCGTCTGACGCATCTCTGTGGTGCTGGCAGGTATGACTAAAGACACACAGGAGGCTGCTGTTCCTGTAGAGTTGCAGAGAGAAGCTAATGACTAAGCTCTATCATATTTACAGCACTGGTAATTTGTGTGCAGGTAACTGATCATTCCTAGAATTTCTCTCTTGGGAATCTCTGCTCATCTCATTACTGGCTAAATCTTTGATGAACTGCGTCCTCACCTTAAGCTAATAACCTTAAACTAATATCATTATCAATTTTTGTAAAATCTCAATTTTTTTCAAGTTCATGGGGAGATGAATCTATAGATTGCAGTTTGTCCCATTCTGTAGTGGGTGGCTTGAGGTAGAAAGCTTGGGTTTGGTTATGTTTCTATATCCAAACTTCCTTGAAGCTTCAGGGGTAGGACTGGGACTCATTATCGTAATGCATTACATTAATGTTATAGATGAAATTCCAATTCAGTCTTCTTCATAAGAGAGCCTTTGACATGATATATTAACCAACAGATTAGAATAAGACTGACTAATTATCATTTAATGCAATTGAATGCCAGGATTTGTCATTTAATGAGGCTGGCTGGGTAGGGAATATAAATTTGCTGGTACCAGTACCCTTATAAACTTTAGATGGGAGGAAGATTAAAATTCCATGGATGGGATATTTATTTACAGTCATTTTTCACAGAGTGACATATCACAGAGTCATAAAAATGCAAGTGCCTATCTTATTTCATATGCAGCCTTTGAAAAAAGGATTAATACAATCCCAATCATAGTTTAAACTATATGCTCTTACTTTTTAATGTCTGCACATGTACTCTGTATTTACCTGAAATCATCCCACAGATGTGTAGTAGTTTCCAATAATCATAAGGTCATAAAGAACAAGACAGGAATAAAGTCCTCTGGGTCATTAAGTCTCAATTCTTACTATCACAGGGAAGTTTAGCCTTAAGTCATTAGACTACTCTTCTCTTTCAGATCGTTCTCTGGCCTTCCTCGTTTGTTTGTTTGTACTGATTCTAATCTTGAGTGCTTCAATGAGTAGTTCAAAAAAAAAGAAAAGGGAAAAAAAAGTCAGTAGATCAGTATAACAGATGTTCGCTTGCAAACCCGGGTTCAGTTACATCCTGTAATTTCCTTTCTGGTCTCCTCCCGTTTCAGAGTATTCAAAATCTTACATGCTGTCGAGCTACAACAAGATTTCCATGATTACATTCATCACTTCTTTTCCTCACTTGGATGATAAATATTGCTTCCAACATTGAGCAGACTTTTAAAAAGTTTGGATTTAGAACTTGATAATTTTTTTGTTTGAGAATGCATTTGTTTCAGAGAGGAAAGTTTCTGAGTGTGTCTTGTTAGCCTTTGACTACAGTTAAGTTATTAGGTCTTTTATTCTGTTCTTTCCTTCTGACCTCTGATAGCTGCACTGCTGTTAGAATGGACTTGGGAGTGTCAGAATTTTGGTACCTTGCTAGCTGGGCAGCTATCTAAATCTTGTATGCTGCAGATCATCTATGAGGTTCAGACAAAGAGTTTGGACTGCTTTCCAAATGATGTAATCCAAAAAAGACTATAGCTCAACAAGAGTACTTGTGACCTGAATGATCTTCTGTGTCATCAGCAGACTTTTAGGAGTATGGCAGCAGGAATTTAAAATCTGGTGATGTGGGTTAACAACATGAAAAGATATGCTTTTTGTCTGGCTATGAGAGAAAAACCTCTGAAGAGGGACTTTTGAGGCATAACAACTGAAGCTGTGAATTTCAAGCTCTCTCTAGTGTGATGCTCTGATCCTTTCCTTCAGCAAACAAAATGTCTGAGGAAAATAAAACTTCACTCCTCCTGGAAAAGTGCGTGGCACAATATAATTTCTTTTTTACTATTAGTTATTTTGCCGTAAGAGCTCTCATGTTGTAAACTGGCATTATCTCCTGTTGTCCCTAACCTAACAGAATTCCCACTTTCCCTGGCAACAGGTCTGACTTTTTGACTGGATGTACATAACTGAATGATGTGTTGGACAGTGCAATTAAATTATTACCAAGAAATGTTTAATGCAAGCGTCCTTGCTGCTTCCGATGTTGTCAAACTGGTAGAAATTTTGAGCAAAAAAAGGATATTCAAAATGGGCACATCATGATTTACAGGGGTGTTCACACACATACTAAATTACCTATGAATTTTACATCCTGTTTGTATGTAAAAGCTAGGAAGAAAATGTCTTCTACAAATGAGTTCAATAAAACGACAGTCTAAGTAATTAACATGCCACGGGCATTTGCAAGAAGAAATTTTAGTGGAGAAATCTAGTCACATTTATGGTGAAATCTTGCAAATGGTTTTTAATGAGATCTATTTTTAGTAACTATCTATATTTTTAGACATCTGTATCAAATCTCATGTGTACCATAATACTACCCAACATATCATGTCCTGTCAAAATAAAAACAAAGGGAAATTTGTATTGTGTTTCTCTGAGCATACAGAGATTTACGTTTTTATAAACCTTCATTGAACAATTTAATTTCTGGTAATTAGAACGGTTGCAATCTTTCAGATTAGAAGGGTTTAGTGTTTATTAAGAGGTTGCCTTCTGTGTTGCAAGATGGTTATCAGCATGGGTCCAGTCTGGTATTATTGGGAAGACACAGTATTCAGGGAGTTGTTTTTTTTTTTTCTTCCTCTTGCCTTTTTTGACCTGAAGGAAGAAATTAGATATGTAAGGGCTTCTGATCTTATTCATGCTCTGCTTATCACAGACTCCCTGAACAACCTGAATAAGGTAGTGCTGTATTTTCAGGCATTGCAGACCAGATCACCTCAAGACAGTGTTCTCCTTCTTTAATGAACCTCGTCGTGGGCTCTGGGAAGCATGCCAGGAGTGTGAGGGGATTCTCAAGATGGGGTGGTGGAAGGGCAAAGATTTAACAAAAAGGAAAGAGATGGAGGGTTGCATGATGTATTCTCTTCTCATATATGTAAAAGACAGAAACTGTTTTTCCTTTCATTTGTCTCAAAGCTTGCTTTGTTAGGCCTCTTCTGGTGATAAGACTCTGACTGATTAACTGCTGGTTATCTGGAGGGGTGTCATGGTGTCTCATTGTCTCTGCTTACGGTTGTAAAGATAAGCAGGAATGGGTGCAAATAGTTTTCTCCGTGGGGGTACGGCTTGGAGAAGCTGACCACCACAAATCAATGCGCCTGCATGGCAATGAAGGCAACATCCGCTCCTGGCTTATCTGTTGGGCCAGACATGTTACACAAAAAAAACTCCTGTGAAATGGGGGATAAAAGGCCTTCACTGAACTACGGATTTTTGGGAGAAGAACTTGGGAGAAGAACTCCCAAAGAAGAAATCTTTGAGGAGAACTCCCGAAGAGACTTAGGATGGACCCTGAGGCCTGCTTGCTGCCATCTCCCATCCCCCGCGGTGACCGGACAGGTTCCTGAGATCAACGGACCTACTACGAACCTCGCTGGATCCACGGTGGTGATTATATCTCTCTTGCTTTCTGCCAAATCTCCATGCTTTTCATCTCTTTTCTATCGCACACCTTCCCTTCCCCATATCCCTAAGCAACTAGTATTTGTAATAAACTGGTTGGGCTAACATTTGACCCGTTGTGTCTTAATCTCGCCCTCGGGTATACATATACATATAAAGAACCTCGTCTCCCTCCTTTATATTGGAGCGTGACATTTTAATGGCGTAGTCGGCAGGATACCCGACAGTGAGAGTGTTGTCCTTCCAGGTATAGTTGATGTGTGTACCTTCTGGAGTTGCCCGGAGTGATATTTTTTGATAATCTAGATGTGAGTGCCTCTCCAGAAAGAATCACTCCGCATATTGAGTTTTAAGTGTGAAATTTGAGCTTTTTTCCCGTGTGTGCCTCCTGGAGTTGTAAGGAGTGATAATTGTGATAATTTAGACGTGTGTACCTCTACAGGAAGAATCACTCCGCATATTGAAACTTAACTGTGTCTTTGGAACTGTTTGTGTGTATGCCTCTCGGGAACCTATTAAGTAATTTTGAGTCCCGTGAAGATTATTGTGCATTCTCGAAATGTACGGGTTCCTCCTAACTTAGGTGTGGGGTTTGAAGGTTTTTTTTTTTGTTCTCTGTGTGGTTTCACAGGGAAGTGAGAAGCGATTTACGTATTTGCATTTTCTTTGATCTTCTTTGACTTTTGCATGCTCCTCTCAGTAAACAGAGGAGTGATTTGAGCAATTGCATTTGTTTGACTCGAAGTTTTGGATACTGTTCCCTCTCTCTTTCTACGTGTAGATTTTTCTGCACATTGAGAAATGAGCGACAGGATAGTCACAATGAAAGGTGAAGATGTGTTATTTGACCTTTTAGAAAAGCACGGTGCCAGACCCTCCTTAACAGGGGTAGAGTGGGCACGGCAGAACTGGTATAACGTGCAGAGCGTCTCTGACCGTATTAGTGTTTTGCAAAAGAATGCTCGTACCCGAGCTGGAAAAGGAAAGGCATTTATTTGTGCGGTATTGGGTTCGGCTCTGGTTGCAGCCATAGAATTCCGCGACCAGCAGCTTAAAGCAGAGAGTGAAGCTTTACAAGCACTGCAGGAATCAGTTAAAGTAAGTCAGGAGCTGATAAAATCTCTGCAAAATCAAATTGCAAACCTAGAGAAGCAGTTAGAAAGGGAAAAACATAATTCTGATCTGTTGCAAATGGTCTTAAGGGAAGTGTTAACGGGTAAGGATGCTAGTGATACTAGTACACCTCAAGAGAAAACTTATCCAAGGGAAGAATTGCAAGGTATAAAGGCAAATATTGACAAATTAGAAGCTCCCCCAGCTCAGTTGCGTCCTTTAATAAAAACTGAGTATTCATACGATAATGGTGAGCATTTAGATCCTCAAATGAACATTAAAGAAATCCCTTTCTCTACTACTGAGCTAGCAAAATTGAAAAGAGATTTTGGCCGCTCTCCTAAAGAATCAGAAACAGAGTACGTATGGAGGGTCAGCCTCACGGGTGGAGACCAGATACTTCTAACCGAAAAGGAGGCTGAAGGTTACTGGGGACCAGGAGTATTTTTAACTACTGGTAACAATCGTGCTCCCTGGTCCCTCACACAGAGAGCTGCCTATTGGGCAGGTGGTCTTAACCCTCTAGAAAGGGGAGACCCCCTTGCCATTACTGGGACAGTTGATCAGTTAGTAGAAAGTGTTCAAAAGGCTGCTTGTCTGCAAATGATGTATGATAGAAAGCTGCAGCCACACCATGAATCCCCTATGATGATGCCTGTTGATCCTGAGAGGATGACTCCTTTAATTAGGGGGCTTCCTGAATCATTAAAACCTATAGGTATACAACTACAGGGAAAAATACAGGCTGTGCCTCAGGGAGAAAGAATTCAGGCAGCGTCAGAAGGTGCTGCAACCCCTAATCGTCTGCAGTCAGGATGCAAAGTATGGACGTGGGGGGAGGTAGCCCAAGAATTAATTAACTATGGGAGAAAATATGGACCAGTGACTTCCTCCAACAGTAAATTTGAGATAAAGGCAGTGAGGAGTGCAGTTGCCAATTCGACCCCTCCCCTATCTAACCGGGACCCCCACAGATCTAAAAGGTTCTCATTTTCAGTGAAACCAAGTGGGCGAAATATAAATCATAAACGTAATAGTTTTTGGATGCTGGGCCGGCAGAAGGGCATTCCGCGAGAACTAATGGATGGATTGCCTACAGACAGATTAGAGAAGTTAGTTAATGGCTGGCCAAAACAAAAGTCTGAAAGAAGTGACACTCCACCTCCGAGTGCCCCAAACTTCGGAATCAGTACGGGCACTAGGACCGCAGGAAAACTAAGGCTCTCGCCCCTCTCAAGTGAGTGGGGGGGAGGAGGGTGGATGTACATTAGAAAACTTTCAATGAAAGGAAACGATCTGTTAAATACGCTTAGAAGTCTAGGGATGCCTGGGAAAAGGAATACCAAAGTACCACTCACAGGATTATTCCCTCATTTTAACCATATTAACAAGCCCCAAAAGGGCAAGTCGATGTCCTCTTTTGTTTTACAGAAGACCCCCGTTGGACCTCGACTGAACACAGAAAGGCAGACAGCTGACTTTAATCTTTTGTTTTTTGGGACAAATGCTGAAGATTTGATCATACTAGAACGCTGACTATACCTCTTGATTACACTGTATTACATTGTATTTGGGTTGCATAGTATCGTGTTTCAGGTTGTTGTGGGTGTGGGTGTTGTCTTTAGGTCTGTTAAACTTCACACTTGGGTTTGAGTTTTCACAGGTTTTGTGGCTTACTGGCTACTCCCTGTACAGTAATGCCATTCCTTCTGATCCCTTCTTTTACCTCTTTTTATCAAACTGATTATGATTTGCATGTAACTGCTATGGTGTTTCCAACTTCCTAATAAATTTGGAAGTGAACCATCTAATGTCTGTCAGATGTGGCCACAAAAAGAAACCCAGTATGATGTTTATTGTAACACCAGTCCAGGAGTTCCATCCAAAACATGGTTATTGGAAAGTGCTTATGTTTTGTTAAGTAAGGTGTATGTTTCTGTGATGTTTCTGTGTATGTTTCTCTAATGTTTTATATTATGGGATATCCTAAACACACTATCCCGCGAAAGCTCTATAGATTATAACAATACTTGAACTTGCCAAACTAGTATATATCTCTCTCAGCATTTCAATCGCTTTTGAGATGCTTAAATGACAATTCTGTTCATATTTAACCTTGAAGCAACATGCAGTATTGCAGTGTGGTGAAGTTATACCTTCACTCAGCCTATTAGAAAACATGTTTGTTCCATCTATGATCTTTGAAAACATTACATGGCAAATCCACGTATTGTTGAATTAGACTAGATATGCTTCCTGAGAATTAAAATCACCAATGCAACAAGTACTAAGAATGGCATTGCAAAACCAGTTAGTGCTTGGTATGTTGTTAAGGAATAGGTTGTTTGTGACAAAGTGAATAACTCTAGTTGTTGTCTAAAATCGATGATAATGGTAAAGTTGTTAAACAGATTGTCCATGTTCCCTCCCAAACCTGGAAAGGCCTAGATACTGATCTTATTTTTCCTGGCCTCCGGGTGGCCATGGGTGAAATGTATTCTAACTATTGTGTGTTGTTGCAAACCTTCTGTCTATTCCTTGAATGATCCCCTGTTTTATTCAACTTATTCAACATGTTGTATCTTCAATGCACATTGTAACTGCCTCAACTGATGATGGTCAAGTCCAACAGATCAGAGCAACATTTGTAACTAAGCCCAAGAAATCTATTATAGCAATTTTGTAACATTTAACTCCCCATTACTTCCTTCCCTCTTTTCCCTTATGCTTGTTTTTTGTTTTCTTTTTCCTCTCCTTCACCACCGTGGACAGATGTTTGCGCATCAGTTTCAAGCAATCTTTGAGCCACCGGGTGGTGTAAAAGACAGAAACTGTTTTTCCTTTCATTTGTCTCAAAGCTTGCTTTGTTAGGCCTCTTCTGGTGATAAGACTCTGACTGATTAACTGCTGGTTATCTGGAGGGGTGTCATGGTGTCTCATTGTCTCTGCTTACGGTTGTAAAGATAAGCAGGAATGGGTGCAAATAGTTTTCTCCGTGGGGGTACGGCTTGGAGAAGCTGACCACCACAAATCAATGCGCCTGCATGGCAATGAAGGCAACATCCGCTCCTGGCTTATCTGTTGGGCCAGACATGTTACACAAAAAAAACTCCTGTGAAATGGGGGATAAAAGGCCTTCACTGAACTACGGATTTTTGGGAGAAGAACTTGGGAGAAGAACTCCCAAAGAAGAAATCTTTGAGGAGAACTCCCGAAGAGACTTAGGATGGACCCTGAGGCCTGCTTGCTGCCATCTCCCATCCCCCGCGGTGACCGGACAGGTTCCTGAGATCAACGGACCTACTACGAACCTCGCTGGATCCACGGTGGTGATTATATCTCTCTTGCTTTCTGCCAAATCTCCATGCTTTTCATCTCTTTTCTATCGCACACCTTCCCTTCCCCATATCCCTAAGCAACTAGTATTTGTAATAAACTGGTTGGGCTAACATTTGACCCGTTGTGTCTTAATCTCGCCCTCGGGTATACATATACATATAAAGAACCTCGTCTCCCTCCTTTATATTGGAGCGTGACAATATAATTTTTGACACAGTGGAAAATTGGGTATATGAGCTCAAGGTGTGCCCTCAGGCATCTTGACTTGCCAATGGTACTTACTCAGCACATCACTGACCTTGGTATTGTTATAGAATCATATTTGCCCACATATGAACCTCTATTGAAGAGTTTATCCACATATTTGGCCACAAAGGCACTTGGGTGCCTTACTCTTACTGACTTACAAAGTTGATCAGGATTGACATTTTTTCCATACAACATTTTGTCTGGCGTTTTCCTTTGAAAACCCAACAGGTAGGAAAGTCTCACGTTGATCACAAAACTTACTGTCTGATGTTATCAGACACATCCAAGGTGGCCTTTGACAAGCAGAGGAGGTTTAAGGTTTGCTCCTTATTCCTGAGCCACTTGTACTGATGTGTTCATGAAAAGTTTAGTAGGTTATTCGAATACAAAAAAAATCCCGAAGTTCTGAGAAAAACATCTCAGGCTTTTGTTCTAAAAAAACAAAGCCTTCCTTCTCTGACAGCATGTTGAATTTATCTCTGTAAGGTAACTTCTCGTAGCTTTTGTTCTTCCACATTTTTTGGTGAGAAGACATGGAATGTAATCAGGCTCATGCTATGTGTTAAATGGTTTAGGAATAACAATTACATATCCATAGATATTTTTCTTACCTAGAAGTTAATAGTAAAGTTGATCAGCTTAAAATATCAGAATTTGTGGTTGCACAATTGAGTAAGATTCTCAATTACATTGAAAACAATGTTTTCATGTGCAGGACCGATATTTTTCAAAGGTAGTTTTGTTTTTTATCTGTAGTGTTTTCAACTGTTGGTATGTTATTTGATCATATACCTGACAACTCTATCGTTATAGGATTGTTACAATGATGTCTCTTTAGATTAAGTTTTAAAACTGTAGAGTGTTTTTTTTCTGTCTTCAAAAGCAGAAATTTATCTTTCTGGGTTTCAGAAGATTCAAAACAAGAAACCATCCTGAAAATGGTTTAAAGTGATCCTTCCAGATTTAGTTCCCAAGACTGTTTCTGATACAAAATTATATTTCTTTATGTTCTTACTGATAAAATACTATTTCTTGATGGCTGATGATTTAGAGAACCATGGTCTAAAATTACTGGGAGATTGATCTAAAGATATTAAAGATGAAAATACATTAAACTTGAATATTTGTCACAAAATATTTTGTGATGTAGGTGTAAACCTGGGCTAAATATATTTCAAGCAACCATTCAACTCAATTGAGTTAAAATTTGTCCTGAATATAGCATAAGATGAGAGAGAGAACAGTGTGATACACTTTGGTTACCTCTTGAGCGTTCCTTGTGGGCTCTCCCTGTGGATGACTGTCTACTCTCTGCTGGTGTCCTGCAGAATGACTACTGTGAGGTCTGTAAGGTTTATGGTTGTAACCTACTACCAAACTTCTGCTCTTTGCCATCGGGAAAGATCTTTGCCATCCTTCAAAGTGTGGCTTTGGGAGAATTCATGCCAGATTGTTTTGTAGCTCCTTGATTTTTTATTTTTTTCCCCCCTCATATAGCAATCCTGGCTACTATATCTCCCAGGTCTGCACACATTGTTTTGTATTTATTTTTCTTGCTCTCTATTTTCTCTAGTCAGGAAATCAGCCAAGGTACTAGATAATATTAAGTATCTCATTAGCATTCAAGAAACTGTATCGGCACTTACCTAGGGGTTCAACTCCATGCCAGGAGCCATCAGCAATACATTTTCCACAGCCTCTCTTCTTGCTGTTCCCTTTGTTTCAATTGTCAACTCCAAACTTTTCACATACCTGCTTGCTGAATAATATTTCCTGCATCTCTAGCTTTCACCATGCATAATGTTGTTTTCCACAGCTCTGGTTTTTAATACAAAAAGTATTTTGTGTGTCAGAGTAGGCTCTTTTAAGGAATAAGTAAACTGTATTTTGAGGGGAAAGGGTGTCAAGTTGATAAAGCTTGTAGACTTAAGATTTTATGTCTGCACAACTTGCAGGCTCTGAGTAGTGCTCATGTGAACAGAAACATTAACAGGTTTTATTGTGTTTATCTGCCTACTGAATGTTTAAATAGCAGGCGGGAAATATTTGTTCTTTGCTTTTAAATAGCATATTCCCAACCTTAACCTTTACTGTTCATTTTTCTTTACAATTATAAAAAGATTTCCCTCTGTAACTCTGGTTAAGCAGATCTGGGAACTTAGTACATCACAAAGAGGAAAAATTATTTAAGGAACTTTCTAAATTTTTTTTGTCTTTTCTGTAGGTCTGATTCTTTTAAAGCTGAGATGTAAGGTTTTACCAATGATACCAGCTCAGTTATTAGATCAGTTGAGATCTGCTCTGAGTTATTAGACACAACAGAAAAGGAAAAAAAAAACAATCCACAGTTTATTTTCTCCAAATCTAATTGGGAATAAATCAAGATTCTCTGACAAGTTCCACTGGTACACATCTAGTACTGTTGAATCAAGTTTATTCTGGCTTTATATAGGGGCATAGAGGATGATGATGAATCTCAGTGAGCTCTTATTACTTCATTACCATTTTGAGAATTCTGCTCTGAGCTATGAAGCTATCAGGTTCATCGTACTGTGCAATCCTTCTCCATCCTCAAGAACCATCTTGTCTTCTGAGGGTGTTCTTTAGGCAGCAGTCTCTGGATTGATATCAGTATAGAAGATATGCTCAAAAGAGGATGAAGGCGATGAAGACATGCTCTGTTTGCCTTTGAAAGTAGGAATATTGTAGTCTATACTGTACCTTACTAAAAGAGATAACGTGATTACTCCACAGGACTATGAGTGCCAAGCACAGCACTATATGAGCTGTTGTGGGGAAAGTTAACTCCATCCCAGACAGACCCAGTACAGTGTTATCCACAGTGTTTTCACACAATGTATTTTCAGTGCTTAATGATGCAATTATTCCTGAGGCTCAATAAGAAACAAAATCCAGTATTTTTGATATTCTCTTTGTCACATGGACTAGGTTATAAAATGTAGGCATATTCATCTCTTCCAGATAGAATTTCTACGTAGGCCAGACAACTGGCACACAGGCTGTTGAAGGAACAATAGCTAATGCACAAAAAAACGTTATGAGAAAGCTGAGATAGCCTGCAACAACAAAGGACCAAGTGAAGTGAGGGCTTGAGGAAGAAGTGAACCCATCTAACCTCTGGAAATACTAGAAATAATGGTGAGTACTTGCAGAAAAATGTATTGTCCTCGTTATTCTGCTAGCTGTGGTAAAGCTCTCACTTCTAACTTTTTATGGTGTTACTAGAGCCCATGGGCCAAGTTCTCTGCCTGTGTTGGTTTAACTTTTTTTTTTTTTTCCCTACAGCAACTCTATCATTTCTCTGCAATTACAGCTTTTGCAATCTCCTCCTTTTTCACTCATCTACACTTTCTGGCACCTTCAGTGTCTTCAGTTCTCCCGTTCACTATGGCCAGGACTAACTCCTCACCTCCATGGCTGTGAGGTTCTTAGTCATTTTTCTGTCCACTGCCACAACAGAGGGCTTGCAACTAGATGATCTTTAAGCACTCTTCCAACCCAAGCTATTCTTTGATCTTGGCCCTCCTTTGTATCTGATCATAGCTGTGTTACAGGACCTAGTTTCGTAGGCTTGAGAATGACAGCTAAGATTATACCTTGTCCTTTGAGAGTGGAGAAAGATAATGGGCACTTCATTGAAATACTTACAATGCAAAAACAGCTGAGCCAACTGTTCCCATAGAAGTCCAATTGGTTGCAGTAGGCATTATGTTCATTCTGACAATGATAAAATGATTGCTTTAGTATCTGGCTGTGTAACCCATTTACAGCGTGTGCATCGGTATTATAAGAGTGTTTCAATTGTGAAAATCATGAAGATGTAAATGTCATGATTATAATTTATCTTCATTAAAAATTCAATTGTAAGAAGGAAAATTAATACATGTGCTCTATAGAGTACCGGCTACTAAAGAGTAATATGTTATACTGAAAATAGGGACTTAGGAATGAAACTACATCAGAAAATAACTCAGAAGCACATTCTAGTGATGTGACAGGTGGTTATCTCAAGGGCATTGCCAGAAATATTTTACTGGCTCTCAGTTCTTGTCTGGAGTGGTGTAATATTTCATCTTTCTCTAATAGCAATCTTAACACCTCTCCCCCCTCCCTATGCTGCCAGCACAGACAAGCAGCCAAACAGACGGGGCTGTCGTCTTGTGTTTTAATGCTTGAAAATGATTGTATCACCTGAAACCACTATCAGCTTGGATCACAAAAGCCAGCTCTGAATATTATTAATGTCACTGGAAAGACTTCCATTACAATCACTGATTGTTGGCTCCCATGATTTCTAGTTGTTGATGGTTCATTTGTTTGTTTATCTTATTTACTTGCTTATGTGATACAGTGAAATTTTGCTTTTAAGTTTGTTATATATTGACACACTGTAGTAATAGTCATCTATTATAGACTCAGAATTGCCTGACTAAATATATTTGGTTTTTGAGTGGTTCATTTTTTTTAATCTACTCTAAATAAGAATGAATATTTGTCTTTCTCTTCATTTGAATTTTCTTTTTTAAATAGAATACATTGTGTTTTTCATTGTTTCAAATCCAGTATTTTGTTTTTAAAAAGAAATACGTAGCCATGGACTATTAACAGATTTTTGTGCTATTTATATATATTCAGTGAGTCTGTTGATCTAAGATTTTATTATCTTTTGATAGTATGTAAACAAGCCCCTTGCCTGAGGTTCTCCTACAGATGAAAATTATAATCTCAATGACTTTCTTCTCTGCCATATTTAAAATAAATGAACTAGTCATCCTTCATGGTACGTGCTCTGTAATAGTTGAGCCTCTCTGTAAATAAGCAGTAACTACCAGTTCTAAATTATTTTGTCTTTAATTTTAGAGGAGTTCTGATAATCGCACTAGGGTGAGCTTGCTTTGATTGCTTGCACTTCTGCTTAAACAATCACAGCGGCATCGTCAGTGGAGGCCTTCGTGCCACAGCTGATACCAAAGATTTGTGCAGTGGAAATGTTTTATAGTTTGAAACGTTAGCATTAACTGCTGTGCTCTTGGTATCAGAGATTTAAGAAGTGTACTTCTTCCTGAGTTGAGCTGTGCTTGTATTTCTTTGGGTATCCCATATTTTTTCAGGCGGATGTTTTGCTACGTTCTTGCTCTTAAACAATAGTGCTGATAGACGTGTTGAAACAGGAGAGGGAGCTCTCACCCTGGTTATGAGGGAGGGAAAGTGAGTGAGGAATCACTTCCCGAGGTCCGGATGGACAGGGGACCACACCCGTCCCTAACAGCAGAGGGGAAAGCGTTATTTTCATCTGCTGTTCTGTGCTTTTGCCGTAGTCATCTGTTCTGCTGAAACACATGAGTGACTGGCTTAGAAAATAAAAAGGAATAAGGTGAGATAGGTAAAGGATGAAGAAAGCCTTTGGTAAATAACCACACGTGCCACAAAGGAGCTCAGAGAGCTGGTGGGTCTACTCTCCACCCAATGTAGAAATGGAAATGTAGTCTAGAAGGATAGCCACCATGTTTAGTTGAGTTAAACAGCTGGAAATCTATTCTAAATACTCATGTCATGAACTTAGTGAAAATCCTTCTAAAATATAGTCCATGTTGGACAAAATACTAAAATAACAACTTTCTACATCAAGTCTCATGAGTAAAATGAATACCAAAGACTTTGCTCAAGGGATAGGTGTGGTAATGGTCATGTGTCTGTGTTTGTAGTGACGAAGGTTTTGGAAACATCGTTGTGCTTCAGAAATGTAGAGTTTTTTTATTTCCATATTACTCTGTGGCTCACATTTATATCTGAAAATCATGGAAAGGTAGCTGTCAAATACGCCAAGATGATGGCATAACTGAAAGCTACTGCTTCAGAAAATAAAGTCGATATAAATTGTTTTAGAGGGACTGCTAATGATCTGCTTGATCTTTACAGGAAGATCCCTAAGAATCCACTTGCATAGATTCAAAAATCCAACACTACTTGTAACAAGAGCTTTTAGGAATGGTACTATATTTTTTTGTATGTTTTACCAAAGAAATAATTTTTTTTTCCTATCATTCATATATATGAGAAGCATGCTGGAGTACCATTTCCAACTTAGTATAAAAGCTTGTTATTAAGGCTTTAACAGAGTATGAAAGTAGGCATATATGCATGAGATGATTCTTTTTTCCTCTTTGTACTTTTAAGCACTCTTTCTTTTCGAAACTGTCAGAACTTCATATTAATTTGTTTCTAGGTGAAAGCAATTCATAATATTACATGTCATCTTTAGGAGTGACACCCAAAACTAGGGACTAATTGACTGTCCTTGAAAAGCCTTAAGCACAAAGTATAAGGGCAACAGATGCAACTGACTGAGGTTCAAAACCAACCCAAGCTATTTGACCAAAATAGCACAAGTAGAGGAACTTTGAACCCCACTCCAACTTCAGCAGGGCATCCCAGACCCATGCCAATTTCCAGGCTTTATGACCCCATATCTGTTTCCTTGGATTCACAATTTGGACTCTGAGATTTGTAGAAACTTTTAGAGGTACGTAGACAGTAAACACAGCTTGTGGAATGTGCTGTTTGACAATAGCAGGTGTGGGGAAAGTTGTCCTGTAGTAGTTTTAATATAATATGAAGTTCGAATGCTTCAGAATGCACTTGGACAGCTTTTGCGTGCCATTATGAATGGGTTAACTCTCCATAATGCATAACATAAAATAAGGAGGAGGCACAAATCAGGATGATTATCCATATGTGCGAAAATATTCAGTTGGTTTCTTAGAGCAGTTAAACCAAAGTGAATGTTGCACAGAAGAATACCTGCTTCTGCCACTTTTATAACAGTGATCGATGTGAGATTGCACTAACATGCAATATAAATTTCTCATCTACGTATGCCTGCCTTGGATTAAAACTTAATCACTCTTCAAAAAGAAGGATCCAAATTAAATCCTTGTATAAACACTCTCAATTCCTTTTGTAAGTAGTAAATCTTACCATATTTTTCTGGCAGCGTTTTGTCTGCTTTCTGTTAAACACCTGTCTTTGTACTCAGTTATCAGTTATGTTCTCCTAGAAGGGAAATGAATTGCTAGCAAAATTCTAACCTTGTTCAGTGCAAGTTCAACTACACATAATATAGCCGATAATTGCCTTTTTTATCATTATTATTTTGGTCATAAATCCAGAAGTAGTCCTTGAGTGAGGAAAAAGTGTAGATTTTAAAAAATGTTATCTTAGGAAAGTGAAGCTTAAATCTTGGAAAATGTGTCGTCAAATAAATTATGCACTTTCCTTCCAAAGTGGAGATTTCCACAGTTGTTACTGCTGATACAATAACAGTATTACTGAGTGAAGTATTTGAGGTCAATGTGACACTGCTATACTGACACTATACTTGATGAATCTTTTAATCGTGAGGTCTCAATCCAATTTTCAGATAATTTGTGGGATTAGAAAATATTCAGTTAATAAAAATCAATTTTATTGCACTTTAAAGTATGGCTCACTGCGTATACTTCATTTATTTTATGCAAGTATTACGTAATATTTAAAAAATTTCCACTGTATGAATGTAGTACTATAGAGGGAAAGATAATGAAATAGTCTATGGTTAGTTTAACAGGATGTGATGGGCTGAAGTTGCAGCCAGGATCATACTCAGGAAAAAAAGTGTAGTGAGACATTGGAACTGATTGCTTAGGGTGGGCTTAGAGTTCAGCAGTGAAGGTCCTGAACTAAGGCCAGACAAATGTCTGTTGGAACAAATGATGTTGTAGCTGGTCCTTTCTTTGGTCATGAGGAAAGGACTGGATCATCTCTGATCCACCTGCCTTCCTTCCTTCTTATTCTCTGATTTCTAGGTAAAACGTGTTTAGAATCTTTAACAGAAAGGAATGCTTTTTAATGTAAAAATGGCTTTAAAGTTTAGCTTGGCTTATTCAGGCCTAACGTCCCTTTCTGCAGTGTAATAATAAAATGACACGGGCAGTGCCTGCAGCAGTTACTTCTGCTTGTATAAAGAACGATCTGTGTCCTGTACAGAAAGAATGATGCTTCAAAATAAATGATATATATTGAATTGTTTCATGGAGACTCTAGATATCAAACTGGTATTTAATGTTAAGCTTAAAACCCTCCAAAAACTTAACAAAATGTGTTGTTAATACGTAGGAATGGTGAGCTTTGAAATCCAGGTTCAGAGATACTTCCACACAAGATGTTGTTGAAGGGATCAGGAGCTGATAATTACTGAGAGTGATCCAGTGACATCATATATCTGTCTTGCAAAGGAACATAACAATAGTCTGAAGTTTTTATCAGGATTGTTCCTATACTTTCGTGAGTACAACAGGTTTAACTTTTTCCCAGACAGAAATTCCAGTGCAAGCTTAATAAAGTAAGAGACTGCCCACATGTTTTCATTAATCAATTAAAATTCTGGTTTCAAGAAAGGGATATGGTCTTTCTGAAAAAAGGAGCAAACACATTACTAGAAACTGCATCTTTAAGGCTAAGCAATGCAAATGAGCTAAAGCAATTTTAAGAGTCTGTCTGATGTCTCGATTAGCATCTCGAGTTTTCATAAATTTTAAAACCAGAAGGGATTATAAAGCCAGGGAGAATAGGATAACATTTTGCAGTGATCACATTGTCTGTATATCATTCTGATTCTCACAGACTTGTCATCTGAATATATGAGACTTTTAAAATATCAGAGCGCTGCTGTCCTTTATTCAAGCTGTAAATCTACTGAAAGTCAAACATTTGTAGGTAGAACTTGATAGAACAGTCTCATCATCTTTCTTTTTCTTAATATTTCAATTTTCACCTATGAACACTCAGGAAAGTGATTCTTAGAGAGGGTCTTTTTTCCCTTTTCATAAGCAGAATGTCTATGTTCATATTTTATGACTTTATTAGAGAAGTGATCCTGTTTTGAATTCGTGACATTTTTTAAGCATCACATCTATTTTTAAGAGAAAAGCTGCTTGGATTTGATGAAGAGAACATTTCTGCTCTGTGTCTGAATCAGCCTATCAGATTACCTAATAGCAATCCAATCTTCATTTAATTTAGAAGTCGACAATTTTTTTCTAACAAAATAGTATTTTCTTTTCCCTTTATCATTATAATTGATGTGATGGCACATTTATATTGTATAGAAAATAGCTACAGTTTCAAATACATGAACTTCTCAGAAATCTTTTGCTCTTGTAGCCAAAGTGCATCTCAGCATTAGATGATGGACTGGTTTCCCAGTCCAATGCCACTTTAAAATGGGAATACATTCTGTAACACATTATAAACTTGGTACTGCCTGGAATTTGTACTTCCTTCATAGACAGCACGCTTGCATAAACTCCTAGGAGTAATGCATGTAGTGCATTTGGCTTATTAAAAATAACACCGTGCAGGTATCAATTATGCATTACAATAGGAAAAGTGCCATAATACTTTCAACATCTGCAGGAATGTTTTTTAGCTGTGCAAGTCTAGAGGTAAAAATACCACTTTACATTCTGAATGAATAGGTTTTTAGAGGTGCTTCATTTTGAAGAGTAATCCTGTGGCAATGCATTGGAAATTCATTGGAAATCCCATCACTCAGATGCCATGGGATGCATATGTTGAATAGATAGCCTCTCTTTGAGGTGTCTGATTTACTAAAGAACATCCAAAATTATGTATTTCTGGTTTTATGACTGAGTTGCTAACCAAGCTTGTGCATAGATCTTAATTTTATTGCAATTGTTTCTCTAGCTATACAATGTAAAAAAAAAAAAAAAAAAAAAAACAACCTACCTACCATATGGGGATACAGAAGAGGTTAATTCATTAATATTTATGTCGGTTTAGACAATTTTATAGAAGAGACTATAAAAATGCTCATACAGATGAAGTTGTAAAAATTTGAAATTGTATTTCTGCTAACTGTAAATTTCTTGTCAGCGGTGACGTGCACTTTGTTTTCAGTATAGGCTCAATTCATTTATGTAAAGCTTTAATTTATAGTGGGATAAATTTAATCTAGTTTTAGTCACCTAAAATTTAAGTTGTATAGGGGAAGTTGGTTATGTTTGTTCTTGATAGAGCTAGAGAGAGAATATTGACTTGTCCTCTGGGATGGCCTATTTTCTGCCATTGACTAACTTACACATCTTGGGGGCTAGACTGATACTTCACTTTGGTATTCTGAATGTTTTTTGAGGTGAATCCCATCTCTGGTAGAAATGCAATGATTGTAACTGTGGAGAAAACAAACTTTAGTCTGTCTTGAAGTATGTGGTTGGAGCTAATCCAAACCTAGTATACGGGTGGCACAACAGCCAAAGCTTCTTTTTATAGGAAAGCATTGTTTCTTTTGTAAGAAAATCTTGGCCAAATCTCTGTCTGAAGAGTTAAAGTGAAGTTTTACATTCAGTTGCTAGCTATCAAGAATTCACTGCAGAAACCATGAATCTGCAACATCTGGCAGGCTGAGGACCAAAATCAACCAGCCTATAGTTGTTCTAATAAAGTAAGCCAATCTGGTGTGCTGCATTTTGCTGCCTGGTTTTGGGATGAACCTACTCTATGAAAACTGATGCCGCCACCAAGGTTTTCAGCTATTATGGCTTTAAGTTCTTTTCACATTGTATTTTGAGAACAGATATTTCAGATACATAATGAAGACTTTATTCTCAGTATCTATTCCTAAGGACTGGTGTTTATCCACAGAAAAAATAATGTTTCTTCAATAGTCTGTGACCAACAGCTTTAACACTAAAAAACATTTCACAGTGGAATGTTATTAGATGCTTTCAACAAAGAGATTCATAAAGTTGATATTCGAAGGGCTCAGTGAAACCAATACTGAAAGCGAATATATTTCTATCATCAAATTTGATCATTCATGATCTGCAATTGTAGTATTTGAGGTAGTCACTGAATACATTATCCCTTTAAATGAGTTGTGACGCACTACAAATAACGTTTTTTCACTTTTTCTAAAATTATAAAATATATTGCTGAAAAATAATGAGCACATTAGTTATGTACTGAGAAAAGACCAGTGCCCCAAAGTGATAGGAGTCTCTCTCTCATTACTGATTGCAACTATTCAGATGTCTCAATGTAAGCATCTACAAAAGTTGCCAAGAGTGCTTGAATTAGCCTTTGGTATTGATAAACACTGCAGAACAAGCTCTTGCCTTTGAGAATGTTCACCAGGTGGCACAGCAGCTTTGCTTGTATTAACAGAAAACTTCTGTAACTTACTAATAGTTTGTGGCTAATTCTGAGATGCTCTTCTCACCAGCTCCGTACAGAGGTAATAGATGGTTACGTTATGAAATTTTCTTTCAGGGCTGGCATTAACAAATAGGAATCCTGCGACTTTTCTGAAATTATTACTATTGCATCCCTCTGCTGCATTCTGAACTGTGATGTGGTGTTTTTAAATGTTCTGACCTACAAAATCGGAAGTTCTCTCTCGAGGTCTGATGAGCAATAAGCTGTGATTCACAGCCTGGTGCTCTTGAAATATTGAGTCATCTTTTCCTTTGTTTGTTTATTTTGAGAAGCTTTTACATTCAGTAACCTTGCCTATTGCTTGCATAGATGTAAAAATGTAAACACACCTTATGTACATGAAAGTATACACAGATCAGTAGAAGTGCACTTAAAATAATTAACAGGGCTTGTGGCTGTTTTGGTTTCCAGGAGTGAGCCCATCCTCACAGCCACGTTATTACGGTGCTATTGCCAGTGGTATTTAACAGCTTTTAGCAACTGCATAAACCACCTGTCCTGTTTTGGAGGCACACTTTAGATGAAAAGAACATTAATTATTGTGGCAATTCAAAGGAAAGCTGACAGGCTGCCACTGGGACTTGGATTTGCTTCTCAGAGTAAATCCAAACTATGAACTTGCAGCTCTTGTAACGTAATTAACTTCTTATTATTGCAGTCCTAGTATATGCAGGTGTTTATATTATGAAAAATAAAGAGAATCCAAAGTATCTTGTTGCAGAGAATCCAGCAGCAAGATTAAATTAGTTATGCGATTTCATACTGAAGTGCTGTTTTGCAATCCATTTGTGTCAAAAGGTTTAGTATGACTCTGGAAGATTTTGAAAGTTAGGAAGTCATTGTAAATCTCTAAAGAATTTCATCAGTAGCTGTATTTTATGTGATATTATTAGATTATATTTTATCAGCAAAGTGATAGAAATTATAGAAAGATTATGCTAGTGGTTTATGTTCTCTGAAACATGGAGTGATAATGTTTCTCCCATCCTGCCACGAAACAATAATAGATAGCTTTCTGCCCATGTAATATACAAACATACATGTATATGCATATGTACACACATATATGTGTACATATCTAAAAGTTACTGGGATTCACAGTGTAACACTAATTTGTCCCTGAGGTCTTATGTAACCTGCATCTTCCAACTAGGAAAATATTGAAAAGTTCGAAAAATATTAGGACAACTGATAAGTTCTGATCCATCGCATTTTAGAAGTTTTTTCTGTTACAAAATCTCTGAAAATACATAGGAAAAAAAAGAGAGGCCATTTTCTAATTCACTTATTCATTATCAAATCTCTGCTCCTCCCCTGAAGATGATTCCATATGCTCAGGTAAAGTGCTGATCAATGTTATATTGCTCTAGTTTCTTAAACCCCTCATTGTTAAAATGAATGCAATGATGGTTGTGAATATTGAGGTCAGAAGTGCCTAGAGCTGGGGATCATTTAGTCAGGTTTTGTATCAGCTGTCAACAATATAGTTTCTGAAAATTATTACCTGAAAAGTTTGAGTGATGGTTTTTGCTTGTAAATGAGCATGTGCCGCAGTTAGGAGTTCTGTCAGCTTTTGTATTAGAGATTCTGTTCTGTTCATTGCTTCTGTGATTTAAGTGGTAATTTTGCATTCAAGAAAGCCTCATATCTTATGACTGTTTTTAATTAATTTCACCAATTTGCTGAGCTAGTTGCTATTCCTCCAACTGTAATGGAGAATCCATAACAGGTAATAATAGTACAGCATGGCCTAGTTTCAGTTTTACATTTTTTACTGCTACAGGAGAAGAAGGAAAGGATTACAGATGTCACTAGCAAGGATAACATTTGTTTGGGTGAATTTCAAAATGAATTTCTTATTGGCACCACAATTCTGCATTTAATAGTTCGCAGGACATGTTATGTATGTTACTCAGTGTGGCTTACAAGTACACAAACTGCCTTCTGCATCACAGTGGGTGTTTTTCTCTTCGAGGTCTCTTCTGTGTTATTCCTACTGTCTAATAAATATTTATGAACTACTCCAGAGTTGTAAATAAACATAACAAAAATGAATAGACACTGGTAAAAAAAATAAAAAATAAAAAGAAACCAAGAGCCTGTACCCTTTCAGCTAACAACAAACAGTTCCTTAGTTTAAATGTTTTTATAAACCAACCTTCCCTCAGGTTAAAATAGTCATTCTCTAATATATCAGAAGCTGAAATGTTAGCATATGGCTAGCATTTAATAGCTTTAAACTGGAAGAGGGTAGATTTGGACTAGATATCAGGAAGAAATTCTTTTATGTGATGAAACTGGAACAGACTGCTTAGTGAGCTTATAGATGCCCTCTCCCTGGAGGCATTCATAGCCAGGCTTTGAGCAACGTGGTCTATAGTGGGGGGTTTGGGTCGAGATGGTCTTAAAGGTCCTTCCCAACCCAAACTATTCTGATTCTGTAATATATATGGCTTTAGGAAATATGTTTGAAACTATTTTCTTCTAATGAGTTTCAAAAACGCTTAAAGAATGGAACAGAAATGCAGTAGAAATGTAAATTGCCCTCCTGCTGGGAGCAGCAATGTAAGACATAAGAATCAGAGCTCTCTTTGCATTCCCAGTTTTCAAAGGTTATGGAGAGGGGATGTGGGGGTTGGTGGGGCAGGGAAATGGTTCAGAAGGCTAAAATGTGCTGAGCTGGCATTCTGAAGTGATTAATAGCAGCTAACAGTTATGAACAGCTGAGGACAGGCATTGAGCCAGCAGTATTTGAAGAGGCAGTCCTGAATTCTGGATAGCATACTGGATATTCTGTGGGAGGGAAGAAAAAATTGCTCAACATCTGTATGTTGTAGAGTGTTTTGTACATCTGCCTGATGTGCCAGTCTGGCCATTCTGACAAAAAAGAGATGCATAACAAACAAACAATTCATCTCATGTGGTTGACTATCCATCTGTTTGTTCAAATCAACTCTATATATCTTATTAAACCATTTTTATTTAAATGCAGACATGAAGTAGCAGGAGATGACACAAGTTTTTGCTCTCAAGCAATATGTATCCTTTTTCTGGTCTTGTGTACTGGGCACAAAAACACACGAGCTCCAAGGCTACAATTAAACCTTTAAAGATAGGCATTCAAACTCAGGAACCCAATTCTATTGCTTGATGCTATTCCATACTAGTTTGTCATGAGTTTTATATTACCTTGTCTCATGCACAGAGGATTTTTGTTCTTTCTTCAAAAGGAAAAAAATGAAGGAGTTAATAATTGAATTAATATTAATTTATTGGAGATTAAACATCGAAGATTTAATAACTCTGGTTGACACTGATTTCCTGATCTGAGTAAGATTGATTGTATCAATAGCTTCAATGTAGTGGTAGAAGTGAAATAAGTGACCAGCTATTAATGAACTTGGATGTCAGATGATAATTTTCTCCATTTATGATTTCATAATATAGTTGCATGTCACTGCACTTAAATGATTCTCCTGAGTGAAAAGCTGGCCTAAACCCACCAGGTGGAAACAGATGTAGCCAAGATCTTATCTGTAGATCATCTTCAAATCTGAAAAGTTTAGTTACTGTTCATTTGTTCTTAGATAAACCAACGAGGTTCTGTTCTATCCATTACTGTTGTGGATCTGTGAGAAGTACTTGAAAGGCATCTGCTGACAGTTCTCAGAAAAAAGATATTTTTTCCTCTCTACAGTTTTACACGCTTTGTGAAATTAGATTTCACTTCTCATTTTCTTACTAGCTCTTCAAAGGACTATTTTGAATTAACACCTCAGTCAAGAGTATGTGTTTGAAAGTAAATGTTGCATAGAAATGTGAAAAAAAGATCTGTTAACCTCACATAACAAGTGAATTGTCTTAAATCTGGGGGCTCATATTGTAGCCATTGCAGTATAATAGAGAACAGTCTTAGCTGTGGGGAAAAGACAGAGACATCTGCAGTCTAAAACAAGTAACAGAATTAAACACAATGGGAACATAGTGAAACTGGTAAAAATTATGCTGCTGTATGGCTCAGTGGAGCTAAATGTTGCATAACATGTTTTTTGTTTTTTATTTTCTCAGTGCTTCAGCATTCAAATTAATTAAAGAATCTTCCAGAATGAGCTGTGGTGCTGTTTTGGAAACTATTGATTCAAAAGCTTTTAATAGGAAACTCAGCATACTTCTATAATTGGCAAAAGTTTACAGATTTATTTTGCAGTTGTTATACTATCAATTAATTCTTTAAGTTCCTTATTTCTAAAAGTCATTTTTAATTCCCCCAGTCATTAAGGCTTTTATGTGTAGTTATGCTGACACATCACTGAAGTATATTTTATCTTGTTATTAAAGGCTGAGAAGAAATAGATGGCAAAATTTCACGCTAATTTTCAATAGACAATGGAAAGAAGCTAGCTTATATTACTCCAGCCTTGGGAGAAGACATCTTTACTTTTGTCATGCAACATTACACCTGTGTCTGCTGTAAACTTATCCATTTCTTTGAAGCTACAGCTGAAGTTCTGTCTTCAAATTTTGAGATGAGCTGATTTCTAACCATTAGAAATGATATATATATTTGCCAAACATGGCTGAAGTTCCAGTTAAGAAAGTATCTCAGTTTTGTACAGGGAAAAGATCAAGTGATCGTAGCCATATGGTACCTGTTAAGGACAGACCCTCCAGTGCACAGAAGATGGGTATGCTGCTTCAAAATTAGTTTGTCTTGAACTGTGATAATAAATATAACACTGTGTCATCTGATGATTTTGTTTCAGTGAAGAAGTAAAGTGAAGCCTTAATGAGAGGATGACTCTTTGGTAATTTAGATTGTCATGGAATCTATCAATTAAGTGAAACAGGGTTGTCTTACACCAACTGAACATCTGCTGTCAAATTCATAATAGCATCTTTACCTTATTCAAGGTGCACATTGGGGAAAAAATGAAGAAAAAATTAAAAGCTTCAACCTGTGGAGTCGATTCACAGATGTCTATTTACACCAGATAATTAATATCTCAGTAAATAGAGGCTTATGCCATAAATAATCAAGGGGAAAAGAGATGTTAGTGAGGATTTTAGCAAGATTTATTGAAGCACTCTTAAGTGACTACCCACAAATATTTTGTACAGAGGCAGAAATAGAAGAAAGGCCACTTGGTCTGAAATATGCTCAGAGAAATATATGTAAGCATGAATGATTTGCAGAATTAAGGGAATTTATGACTTAGCCACATCTCAAGGAAGTGCTGTTTCTAGAGTAAGGGGTTTTAGAGCGCGTTTTGAATAGTTGATTTCTTTTGTGATTAGAACACTGAGGGCACATCAGATGCCTGGAGGGGACAGAAGGAAGGGCTTGAGTGTGTGCCAACCTAGTAAGCTGAAAATCTGTTTATGTCTCTTGAGAGACAAGTATATATCAACATTGAAATTCCAATCCAAATGCTCAGGAACGAATGGTAAAATTCTGGGGGAAAACCCTTGAAAAATGAAGTTCAATCCAGCTCTATTTTGTGACTAAACCCTGACAGCCCCTCTGGCAGTGAGCATCAAAACCAGGGCTCCTTTTTCAGCAAGTACCTCAAACTGCCAACAATTCACAAAACTTGTATTGACCGAATGAATGACGAATTTTGAAGAACGTTGCTAGTTGTCCATTCACAGGTGTGAGATTTAACTTTGTATTTAGGATGTTTTTTTCATAAATTTCTCCCCAGGAATAGTATTTGATGCTCCATGCACGACTCCCTCCCTGGAGCTGTCTGCCAGCAGGTGAAAGTAAGCCCTACTCAGCCAACCAGATAGTGTGAACTCCATGCTGGAAATATGAGCGTGAGATTACTGTGTGTTCTTCTTATTAAGACTTTTGTAAAGGTTAAGATGAGAATTGCCACAGCTGAGTGATTAAAGCCTTACTGAGAACTCATCTCACTAGGCGTTTAGAAGTTTAGGTATCTACATTTAAACTGGTCCAGGTGTGAGCTTCTTTTGTTAACAGGAAGAGTTGCTTAACAGTGTGAAACTGATTACCTTCAGATATGCTTATTTTCCTCTACTACAATGCAAAGTTAGGATGGGTTACACATAGATTCCTGTAGCTTAGACACTTATGAGTCCTCAATCTCCCTGAATCTCCACCCCCACTTTGTAAAATTTTGATTTAATTTCCTATTCTGATTTTTTTTTTGTTTCTCATATAAACAATTATTTGTTGAAGTGTTCCCTTCGGCCGTTTAAGATAACTATAGAATAATTGTGGTTCTATGTAAGCTTTATTTTTTTCTTACTGATCTGGACATACCACCTGGAAGATCATTAAGACAACACAATACAGGAACAACAAAAAAATGTCATGGGATCACTGTTGTGGAAGAGGATTTGAATTTTACATTATTTCTGAATATTTTCAAGCAGATTTATATTTCCGGAATGAGGAATGTATGTACTGGTTTCTCAGCACTTCTCAAACTGTCAGAGTTTCTGCATGATACCCTTCCCTCTTTCCACTTGCTGTTTTGATTGATCTTTATCAGTGTAATTGAGAAGAGTGGATAAGGGCTAGTACAAAATATCTTAATACTTTAGATTATTGCTAGTGCTTGTGATACTATATCAGGTAAATCCTAGTAAAGCAAGAGTCCTTTTGAACTTCTGAGTGGTGTCAGCATAAAATATAGACCTCTCAATTTTTCCGAGTGATAGAACCATTTGAATGACTTTTCCCCTCGATGTCTTTCAATAGCAGTGATTTTAAGATTGGAGAGAGATGCACTTCTGGTCCCATCTATGTGGCAGCCAATAGCTGCCTGTTGTTTCTATTACTTTTATCTCCTTTTATGATATGTTTTTTTTCAGTGTTTTCTTGATAAAACTGATTGTGACTGTTATTTAGATGTGTTAAGAGTTCCATGTCACAGTATTGCAGGCTTGTGTCTATGTAGAGATTAGCTTCTCTTTCTGTATTACTCCTACTGCTCTCTCTGCTGTCCTCAGTGCACTATACATGGAATTTATATCTGAAGTAACTAGAAATTTGTATGCTTTGTATTTCATTACACTGCTTATTTAGGAATCAGGGCAATGAAGTTATTCAATTAGCATAAGGCTCACTCCTTCAGAATTGTAATTCCCATTTGATTACCAGTTATTGAATTTGTGAATGTGAGATTTATTGAGTTTCCCGAAGATCATCCTAAACTCCCTGACACTGATGTGTAATGCTTGGCAAAGCAATGAAATATGAAACAGCTTCTCAAAGCTGATATGCAAGGGTGAGCAAGTTAAAATATATCAAAGCAAGCATGCATTTTTTATGAATGGTTTGTTGTATTTCTGCATAGTCTACTACAAGATCCCGAAAGTACTGAATAACTCCCCTACTACAAAGTCTGCTGATGAAGAACTTAACTTACAGAATCTATAAGCTTACACAGAGTTTTTCTCTTGTTAATGAACTGGAATTGCAAGTCTTCAGGGGTAGAGAACAAGAACAAAATGTCTTGGAAGCAGATATCCTTTGAGTGAGACTAAAAAATCATCAACTTGTACAAGAATGTATATCATATTCCATTGTATAATGTTGGAATCACAGAGCAAATACATGAAGAAATACTATATTGTAAAGCATAGTCATGCTGAAGGAGATAATAAATTATTATATGTATTAAAAAGACTAAAATGTTCTTTTTTTTTTTGCTGATTTTGCCTAGTTCATTTTTGATTTCTACCTGTTTTTACCTGTTCTCTCCACTTGTCTATTAATCAATGTCTAGTGTCATTTATCTTCATTTACTCAGGTTTACTGTACAATGGGACATTGCTCATCCTAGTCTTTTTTGTCCATCTCTATTTAACATTGTTCACTACAGTTTGCCTTTCATTGTGTCACCATTTTTGGCTGATGCTGTTTATCTTTTCTTACCACACATTTATCTGGTGTCTGTTGTCTAATTTCATTAGTCTTGGCAGTTGTTTGCTGACAGTTTGCTTCTGGTGGTTCAATTACCATAATTCAGTGCTAATATGTGGAGGAGAAATTTCCTGCTTTCCAGACATACTGGAAAGGGTCCAATGGTGGTCTTGAATCACAGAGTGGCTTAGGTTGGAAGAGACATTAAAGATCATTTAGTTCCAACCCCCTTGCCACAAGCAGAATTGCCAGCCATCGGACCAGGCTGCTCAGTACCCCATCCAATTGAATGCTGCCAGGGAGGGGGCATCCACAACTTCCCGGGGCAACATGTTCCAGTACCTCACCAGTCACTGAGTAAAAAATTTCTTCTTAAAATGTAACCTATATCTCCTCTCTCGTAGTTTAAAGCTAATCCCCCTTGTCCTGTCAGTGAAATACTGCCAAGGAGAGTGTGTCAGTTAACCTTTTTATGATAGAAAGGGAATCATGGTAAAGTTTGTAGCTGCATTGTTTTAACAAATGACTCATCTCTTAAAACAAAGACTAACCGATCTCTATTTCTCAAATGTTTCTCTCAAAATGAAGTTGATGAAAAGCCATGAAGTCTTATCTGAGTTATGTTAACACCTTTCCCAATCTTTAAACACTGGAAAAACAGTGCCTATTACTTCATTATAACTTCACTGCGAAGTAGAAAGTGGTTTTGTAGATTCAACATGGATTAAAACAGAGCAGTGAGACAAATATTGTTGAGGAGTTTACAACAGTTTTCCTTTTAAAAGATGTCATTTGTATTTGCTTGAGCTTTATTATGTGTTTTATTGTTATTTATCACAAAATAATGTTATGTTGTACTGTCTGTACAGCTTTTGATATCATTATGTTTTGTAGTATCCTAGAAATATAGGTCAAAAGTTCATCTTCAGAAATAAAAGGACTTTTCCGAAAGTTTTATGTATACTGTGTACTTGCTACTGACTTTGTATTTTACATGGAAATCTAAACATAAATTGGAAGAACTGAAAATGATGAGTAGACAATTTCAAATGTCTGCTGTTGCTTCTAATCTACAGTTAACAAATACTTACATAGTTTGCATTGTTGGTGAGTTCTGAAACAAATTCTGAACTAGAATAGATAGACTATTTAGGTAATTTCAGACAACAAAAACTATAAAGAAGAACAAATGAAAATTTTATTAAGATCTGCATAGAAAAATACGGAATATTTTAGCAAGTCTCTAATTCTAAAGAGATGGATTTTTACTGAAAATGTGAATGCATATTTACCTTCTAATATAAAGTACTCTGATTTAATCAGGTATATACAGTTATTTGTTAGAAGAAATAGTACGATGATTTTAGAGTCTGAATCCCAACTCATTTTAATAATGAAAAATGACCTCAATTTTCTGCAACTATGTTCATTCTAATCTGGGCAACGCATCTCTGAGTCATTCATTCATTTCTACCAGAAGTTAAGTCCTTGACTTCATTTGTTGTAAATGTGCTGAGAGATTCTCTGTTTTTAAACACAGAGGAAGAAAAGTGTAAGTAAAAAGAAAAAAAAAAAAACAAACCACCTTTATTTGCAGCTGGAAATGTCAGAAAATGATCAATAGTTGAACACAGTTTCATTGTATATCTTTAGAGTTCATTAATCAGTAAGTTAGATTTTTTGACAGATGCAGTCATACGAGATAAAAAAAAAATTACACTGGTTGATATTTTACATCCTTTACACTAGAAAGTGCACTAAAGGTTAGTGAATAACAAATATCACGATGTCCACGTTGTGCAGTGTCAGGATCTCTGGGCTCATCACAAAATAAGATTTGCTCTTTCATAATACCCACATCCATCTCACTTTACAAACATTTTCTACAGCAAAGATTAAGCTCACAGCTGTGAATGGCTCAAGGTTGTCCAAGGTTCAGAATCAAGGTTGTCTGACTTTCAAAGAAGGAATGTTTGGAGAATCCATAGGTACCATTTGAATGAATTATGTGAATTATTATAGCAACTTCTTAATGATGCACATACGTATTCCTGTATGTAGGTAAAATAGTCTGGTTTCACAAAGCAGCTATGTTTTTACTCACCAGTTTCTCATAGTGCATCAAATTAGAAATGGGTTTAACACTTGTGATTTCAGTGTCTTGGACTGCACTCCCAACAACTTACAGTTTTCTTATTCTGTATATGCAGTGACCTCCTCCCAGGACTCTGTTGTGCACAACTGTCATACAGCTGAACACTGTTGTCCCTGGATTACCTCTCTGCTTTGATCTGTCACTGAAGGTAAGCACGTAATATGCTTGGTATTCTAGCTAATGATATTCACAGTCTCTCAAGGCAAGACAAAATGTAACTTAATTCAGCAGAAACAAAAGTAGGTCATCGTGCTGGTTTTAATGTCGACTTTAATGTCACATTAGCTATATCCCTTCACTAACACACTTCACATTTCCTTGTAATAAACATCCTTCAAGTATGAGCAGTAGCAACTGTTGGAAAGAATTCCTTTCTTCTCTTCAGTCTCATTTCAGTTGAAGTGGAAATTGCTGATGTGCAGATAAGACCATCTCCCTGTTAAAATCATTTGGCATGGTGACTGTAGAAGTGCTGATTGCTACAATAGGCCCTACAATCTCTGTTAATTTGATTATACCTGAAGCACCAGAAAACTGCACTACAGTGGTGGTTTCTGCTGACAATCCTGTGTTACTGCCAGGGAAGAACAACGTAAAAGTATAGTGAGTGTAGGACAAATAAATGAATAGCATGTCACTTCTCCAAGCCTGGGTATTCTGTAAGCAGGAGACATTTACTTCTCATGCAATGGGAACCTCAAAGAAGAGTGATGTAATGTAATACAATCCATAATGGTTCTGAAAAGATAATATGCCTATATATATATACATATATAATATTCCCTTATAAATAATTGAGCCCATGTAGTTGTCTTGGCGCTAGGACTTCACTGAAGTGAAAAGAATACTGAGTTTAGAGTGAGCACACACTTTCCAAGAGTCAGCAATGACCTTCCTGTGCGTTTCATAGGCCTTGAATTACACCTCATTAAAGAAACCTCGTTAAGAAAATTGCAAATGCTAGTTTCTCAAAAGCAGATACACAAGCAGACAAATAATATGAAGGTAATTAAAGGAAATGAAGGCCATGTTCCTCTTCAGTTTATTTAAGGCTGATATTTATCTGTCTTTTAAATAATTCTTTATTTTAGTTCTTGATTTTAATGACTTTGTTTTACTGCTGCAGAGATTATGTAATATGTTCTATTACGTAATCGCTATTACATAATATTTATTATTATTCTAGAGACTATGTAATATTGTTCCCATAATGAATGGTCTGATATCAAGGGGCTGACTTATTAGGTGCTGTGAAACTTAAGTGATGTACCATTCATGGTATTCATCAAAAAGCACTGTTACTAGAGAAGCATGATGATGAGTTCTGAAAATGTCAGTGAGAAATGAAAATAATTCTGTCTTAGATTAGAAATAGTTCTGTTTTATATGTATGTATTTATAGGTGTGCATATATATACACATGCAGTGTATGTATATGCCATGTAGAAAGCCAGAGTTTTCAGTATTTCTTCTACAGTATTCTCAGATTGTTCTCCAAAACACGTTCATGCTGTCACGGTTCTCCTCTTAAGTGATAGTCTAATTAGCAGATGTCACTGTGCCACTTATGTCAATTGACGTTCATTAGCTGAGGGAAGGCAGGAGAGACATACAAGGCTTTCAGCCCACGGGGGCAATCAGACAGCATTGTCCGTCTCTTACATAGACACATTAGGATAAAATGGAGTGAAAAGGAGGAATTAGTTGTTGTACTTTGTTTCAAATACGTTGACTGAAATGTTCAAACTAACTATGGGTAGAACTCCAAAGCCCAAGAGAACTTACTTTCTTACCTCATGTTGAGTGATATAAAAGAAAGAAGCTTAGAAACAATTCTTGTGAAGGGGAAGACAGGGAGAGATCCCAAGACCAGAGCCCTCTGGAAAGGAAAAATCTCTTCGTTTTTACTCAGTGTTTCAACTCGCAGTACCTTTCCATAAAATAATATATATGCAGTATTTGGGAAGAACTACACTTAGATTCAGTAAACAAATCTCAGTCTCACTTCTGATCTTCTGTGATTTAGTAAAATGAATCAGCTTGTATGGTCTTGCATTGCTGTTAGCATCTCACTTAGAAGGAAGGCAAAGAATGGAGAAAGATACACCTGCAAACTTGTGTCTTTGAAGTTTGTATTTATTTTGATGTTTCTACAGACCGTTCACTGTAACGTTACCCAGGGTCCATATGTTAACAAGGATTACTAGGGCTCCTTTCTCTTCCTGAGTTAAGGATTAGGTGTTAATTTTTCCTTTAAGAGGAAATTGTTAACCTCTGATGTTAACAGATCTTAGTCCAAAATATGACTATGCATACAGTAGGATTTTCTTTTACTGTGTTTGGTCCGTTCACATTAGTGCCTTGAAACAATCAATATCACACTGTGTTTAGAATGATCTTTTAAGGGATACAAAGTATTCAGGTGGAAAAAAATCTCAAGAGACCAGCATGAAACTAATAAGATTTGCTAATAGCTTTTACTTTTGTAATTTAAAGGGAAGTCAAAGTGTAAACTCTGAATACCCAGACCCTTAATTGGATATTGATCTAAATAAATACTCCTTTTCTAAGTACCTGTTATAATCACTTATTGCTATTTGTTAGGACACATTGTGTTTATCTTTTATTTATTTTTTATTTCTTGTCAAAATGATACTGCTGTTCTAAGTTATATAAAGATGCCTTGACAGTACACTTTTAATAGACCCATTAGATTCACATGGATTTATTCAGTATTTGAGTTTAGGCTGAATATTCTGCAGTGTCAGAAAGAGGAGCATTGAAAGTAATGTAATGATCATCATTTATTTATACTGCTATTTTTTTTTTTAATTTGTGTGTGACAATGGTTTATGAGGAATTTGTGCTGCATCTGGTTTTAAACATGCCATATACGTGGCTTAATACTATCTGTTCTCCATTTTCATTGTAAGATCCTGCTTTCATTGGCATTTTCTGTTACTGCCTACATTTTCTTGCTTATTTTTCACTACTATGGCGATTCAATACACTATTAGCCCAGAAAATTTTGGTGTAAAACAATGTAGGATTGCATTAGATGCAATTATATCACTTTTAACTAAACTTCCATTGAATTTCCCGGTCTCTTCGAGCTTATACCTTTATAAAGATCCTTTAGATGTATATCTCAACGTCACAACAATATTTTTAAAAGGGCATTAAAAACTAATTGCTTCATTTTATTCAATGAGATAATTAAACAAATTAATATTGATTGAATCAGTTCAGGGAAACTTTAGAATGAGCCCCTCCTTGAGCTGTGGAACTCGTGACCTCATAGACCTGAATCTCTTTTTCAACATACTGCTAAGTTGTATTGTAAAATTTGTCTATTTACAGAACAACAATCTCCTCCAGTATTAATTCAGCAAATCCCTATAGACTACTATGATTGAGAAAAGTGCCTAATGGGAAGGAAAATTATGGGTAAACTTGGAAAAATTCAAAATCCTCCCTCTGTCCAATTTATGTATGCATTTTTATTAAACTTGAAGTGATTTAGTTATCTTTGAATATTTAACATTTGTTTGAAATCTGCCAATGGGTTTGAAAGTGAATGGGGACTTAGAAACAGTCACAAATGCCTGTATGGAATGAGTGACTGGATAATCTTTAGCTCCTGAGAGTAAGTAGGGCTGATGAGAAACAGGCAGCAGAAAAGACATTTTGATGCTCTCCAGTATAATCCACAGCACTGTGACAATAGGCAGGAGCCAATCTTCAGTCTCATTTCAAACCCTAAAGGCAGTACCAAATCTGGCTTGGCTAAAAGAAAACATACTGCCAGAGCTCTGTGAAACCTGACCATATTTCTAGACAAACCCACACAAGGTAGGTTGGTCCAGCTGGGTGGGGACTTGGAATGATGGAGACACTCTTGCTGGTATACTGAATGCAGAATTATTTTTCAAGAAGCATACAGTGACATGACCTGAGACAGATATCTCTTTTACCTCAGTTTAGAGGAAGTGGAAAAAAAAAAAAAAGATAACAGCTGTGTAGGAAGCATTAGCCAAAAATGTTTGAAAGCAGAAACATATTCACGCTTTATATTGCAAGACAGAAATGGGATGCATCAACATCATCCCAGTTTATAAATAGGCAAATTATATACAGATCTCATCAACTATAGAGAAAGGTAGCACCAAAACAGTAGTTTTCTCTTTAGAAAGAAATCTTGTAATTATGTGTCATTTGGGGATATTGCAATGAATATATTCTTGGAAATGAGAGCAGCACTACCTTCTGGATTTGTTACAAGTTTTGTCTGCAGTATATTATTCCATTTGTGACTAAGATGAGGAAATATCTCAGAAATACAATCCTGTATTCTTCTGGTTCTGATCAGGGACTTTTAATATTTGTATTGTTACATTTAGCCCTATTTATTAAAATTTACGTGAAAAACAATAAATTGTATATACAAAGAAACAGATGATACATATTTCCTAGCTAAATAATAGCTGTAAATCATGAACATGAGGATATAACTGACCTGTTGACAAATTAAATAAGCAAATAAAAGTGCAATGCCATGAAGTTTAGAGATAGAACTTGCATAACTGAACAAGTGAAATAAACCTGTACAGATTCACTGCTGGACTTATATATTTAGATTTATGTCACTTTAGTTGCTATAAAGCTAACCTTCTGCAGATTACTTAGTATCTTAAACATGTCAAGGGCATGACACTTAATCATGCCAAGAGTCCTAAGTAAAGGATGTCTTTGTTAAAATGTTTGGATACCCAATCTTATACTTATGACCCTAGAGTTTTTGGAAGATCCTGACACACCAAACACCTTTGATATCAATGAAAAATCAGTGTGTATATACTTTGAGAGTCAATTCAATTATTTTTCATCTTGTATGGAGCCTCTGAATCTCATAGTTGTCTAATCTGTGATGATTTCAAACGTAAAGCTCACTACTAAATCTTTAATCATTTACATGCTCTATTGGAAGTCTTTCCTATAAAGGTTATTACTTTGGGAAATGTTCTGACTATAGTGTGATTTTTTTTTTCCCCTCTATATATAACTATATTATGTTTAGGCAGTTTCATCCACAGCTGCTGCAGCTGTGTGTGTACCTGAAGCTGAAAACCTTTTCTTTCCTGACAATGCCTTGCTATTGAAAATCCTATGCGTTTTTATAAACTGTACTTTGGAGTAAATATATGGTAATATATAAAACTTCTAAATGATGAGTAATGTGCCTTATAGTAAAGCCATGAGATAAATTGAGACTTATAAATCAGTGGGAATTCACTGAAGTGAATACATGTTCCATGTAGATCTAGAAAATATTGCATGTTATCACAAAGGCAGCTTAGATTAAACTCTCAGGTGTACTATCTCAGCAGCCTTATCATTGCCAGAGGTCTTACAAGAACAGTAGTGCCCTAAGGTAGACGCTCTAAAGCAGGCAAAAATGAATTCTCAAGTTTTTAAAAAAGAGCTTTAAAAATTGAAAACAACAGGTAGTGATAAGCAATGAAACATCTCTATACAAAGTCTGCCATGTTTGCTAATAATTAATTGATAATTGAGCCAGCACTCTCAGAAGAAATAGGCAGTGGTCCAAAGGATTGACACTCATTCAGGTAGAGGAAAAAAAAGATGATAGAAATAATATAATTAATACCTCCATGAATTTTTTTGTACTTATGATCACTATCATTCACAAAAAATTACTTTTTTTCTTGTTTTCAGTTTAAGTATTATTTTCTTAGTTACTATGATTACTTAAAATCTTCTGAAGTCATTTAGAACTTAAATGCCTCTCTGTAATATCTCAGAATCACAGAGTTGTAGGGGTTGGAGGAGACCTCTATGACAGAGTCCAACTCCCCTGCCAAAGCAGCCCAGGTTGCACAGGCAGGTGTCCAGGAGGGTTTTGAGTGTCTCCAGAGGAGACTCCATAACCTTTCTGGGCAGCCTGTACCATCGCTCCATCCTCTTAATGTGAAGAAATTCCCACATAATATGACTGTGTTTTAGATATAAGTTTTGTTTTATATTCATAATTGATATGCTTATTATGGCAGACCTAAACTGTAACTGGGAGAAATTTCTTGACTTGTTTCAAAGAAAAAGAGTACAAGCTAAATACTCATGTCATTGTTAAGAAGTATTAAACGTGCTCTTTGGTTTAATTCCTTCTAGTGTAGCATTAAAATTCATGAACATCTATGTAAACAGAAAGCTTTCTTTCATCATTCATTAAAAATGACAAAATGCACCCAAACAGCAGAAAAGCTTACATTACATTAAACATTTTCAGGCGTATATACATATGCCTCAAGACACACTCCGCAAGTTTTTTTTGTTCAAGATCTATGTGCAAATGTTTTTGCTTTTATTAAGTACCAGTTGAGTATTGAAATCTTGTTAATGATAAGCAAAATAAAATTCAGTGAAGGCACAAGAGGATCAGTTCAAAAGTAATTAACTGAGGCTACTTTGATTTTTAAGGCAGCACATATTTACAATTTTATTTCCATGTTCCTTGCATGGAAACATATCCCACATCATGCTTCTATGTGGGTTGAAAAACCTTCCTGATTTGACAGACCTCCATAGTACATACAGGTAAACTTATGGTGGACTTTGTGACCATAACTGAGTGGGGAAAAAAAGCATTAGAAGAATAAAGCTTCTGTGTTTCTAGTATAGCCAGCAGATAATATTGACTATATTTATGATCTGTACTTTGTGTAGGAATAGACATTCTGAGCAGCTTTGTAGTGGTTTCGTCCGATTTGCAGGAGAACAGGGAGTGGTGTTGAGTGCCTTTGAAAGTCTCATAGCAGTTTTTCAAGTTAACCTCATCAGAATGAGGAAATAGTTGTTTATTTTTTATCTCTGTTTCTAAATTACTGTCCTCCCTGAAATGCATCTTTAGTTATATCTCCAAGTTCATATGAGTTGGGAGCATAATTTTCATTCTTAAATAAGAGTAATGAAGTGCAACAGATATTTAAAGTTCCAAGGAAACAACTTGTAGCTCTGTATGGTAAAATTACATTACATGAACTATACTGATTTCAGACTATTTCACATTCAACCTATGCTTTTTGTTATATTGTGTTGAATCTTCTGTTGAGAATCCATCTCAGGTTTGCAAAAGCTTCTAGTCACTCTGATCCTTCTTTTAGGTATCCTAATAGTAAGCTGAACTGACTTTATAGATCCCAGTCAAGCATCCCTGACTCTCTTACCAGAGTTAGTGCCTTCCACACCACAAAACAGATACAAGTGCACTGCAGATTAGAGGTACAACACTGTTAAAATGAGTGGTACTTTGAATATACTGCCTTCAACAACTGTGGTAATAAAATGCATTACTTGGATTTTTTTAATCCTCAACCTACAAATTCAATTAATTTCCAGGGAACCCAATTTTGAAATACAAGAACTTGGCTCTTCTACTATCACTTTGTAGAACTTCAGCATCTCATACTCTATTAAAAGGAATTTCATATACAAACATTCCACCTTGGCTTAAGAGGCATGTAATTTTTGAAGCAGGAGTGTAGTGGTGATTTAAGACAGGGCGATAAATAGAAGTTCCAAACCCATGTGTCAACTTTATGCATCTGTTTATTTCAACAATGTTGGCAGCATTCCATCCTCCACTCATTCCTTTTTAATGTAATTAGATATTGTATTTCAGCGGGGGAGGATTTTCATTTAAGGACACTGATGGACGTGTGTTATCTTCTTCTCAGAAGAGTAATCCGATACCAAACATTTACTGAACAGATTTCTTACCCAGTTACTTCCAGTTTCAGAGTGACTGATAGTGCAGTGCTACATCTCAGAAGAAGAGTCTCCTGGGAATATCTGGGCATGATCCCAGATAGCAGTATATGGTATTCCTATACTAATGCTGTGCTGCAAGACACTGTTTGGCAAATAATGGAATTATTCTTAGTATCCAAATTGTTTTGACCTCAGAGTGTAGAATACAGCAAAGAGCAGAGCACTGACAAAATTATCTTCTTGCTTTCCAGTTGCTGTCTGTTGGCTACAGTTTTCTGGTTGGTGGCTCATCAGGCCCTGAAACCTCAGGAAATCAAGAGAGCATCAAAGGTGGAGGTATGAGTCACTAGCTTACTAAATTTGTAGTGTTGTTGAATTGGAGAGAGCCTTAAAAATACAAGTTATATATAGTAGATGCATCTTAATTAGTCATAGATTTACAAAGTGCTGGCACAGGTGCTGGACAGAGTGTGGGAAACAGTGCTGGAACCTGATGATACAGTGCAGTAGATGCATTTGCATTATACAAATTCATTTAAAATTAATTCCCACGAATAGAAAATCTGAGGTTTCTATCTTCCTCTATTTAAAATAGGGTAAAATAGTACTTGTGTTTAAAACAGCACTGCAAGGATCTATCTACACGGCAACTAATTGAAATGCATTGTCACTTTCCTTCCAGGGCATTACTATCTTAATCTCACCAGTATAATGTATACTGTTTTTACTTACATATTCCCTAGACACGAGAAGCCATTTAGTCAATGGCTGCATGTGCAATTCTCTGTGATTTTGGTAAGTGCTTATAGCATCTTACAGAAGGAATGATTATTAATATTCTTTCATGGCAACTACAGCTTGACATCTGCATAGAATTTATGAGCAAAAGGGAAATGTAATTAAGATAAGGACTACACCAGTCTTGTTGGTAAACAAGTAACTCACAGCTTCCAAATAACTTGCTCAGAAATTTGGACAAAACTATGAAGTTAGGATAAGAAGAAATAAAAGAGCAATAAGTGACTACAACCACTGAACTTATTTTCTCTTTAGAGTAAGGTGAAGGAGTGGTCAAGAAATTTAGCCTCAGTAATAGAACCACTAAATTAATACTGTTTTTCCATGGTCTAATTCTGTTACCTTTTGCTTAGCTGAGCATATCTTCATTTTGGGTTCAAGCTTCTTTGGGTCCAAGTGGTATGACAAAGCTCAGGAGGAAATGGTCTTCCCTTGTGCTTTTAGATATGCTTCTAGCAAGACACAGGTTACCTTGAAATCATTTTCACTGTGTTACATTTGTGCCAGACTGAGTTCTAAAGCAGGAATGTGTGCTCTGCTGTCTTAATAGTCTGGCTCTTTTGTGCTGCAATTTCTTTTAATTATTTTTTAATTCATTCTTATAGGAAATTTGTAGCAATTAAAACTTATTAGGACCTCCAGAAGTCAACAAGCTCTGTTTAGGAGGGAGATAAAAATAGAATATATATAAAAGAAGAAACAAATCCAAAGATTATTGACATTCAACCATGCTTCAGATGATCACTCTTCAGTGAAGAAAAAGACTTTTCACTCTGGACACAGGGCAATGCGTCTGAAATCGATAAGTTAAATGAAGCATAGACTGGGGACATCTACCGTTCTCATCACAGCTGCTGCCACATCATGGAGAGTATTGCTAACACAATGGGAGAAGGATTAAGCTGCCCATCTGTGCAGTGTAGGCTGTTTTGTCTGCTCACGGTTGATTAGTGAGAGAAAATGGACTTGTGTTAATGTTAGGGCACAGTTCTGGAACACGGAAGACCCATATTCCAGTCCCTCCTCCTACTGATTAAGGAAGGGATTTTACTGTTGTTTCAATATATTGCATTATTTCAGCCATATGTCAGTGCTACTGCACAACTGTAGTTGCCAGTTACCCAACCTTGAGTTTGCCCTCATCAGGCCAAGTAGGGATGACTGCTGAACTCTACAGTACTTAGTAGATAAGTTCACACCTTAGCAAAAATGTGCCAGGGCTTCCTGGGAATCTGATGTACTTTAATACTCCACTACAACAGAACAGCATATCATAATTCACCAAATTAAAATTTTCCTGACTTTCAGTATATGTTCTACCTCCAAAAAGTTGGAGATTTGGCCTTTTTTTTTATTTGCACAACACTACAAAATATGACCTATAGTTTTGATGCTGGAAGACAGCAGTCCATATTTCATCAGAAGTCTTCAGAACCTTCATTAATGTTTTTGGTTTTTTTTTTCCTGTTTATTTCCAAAAAAACTGAAAGGCAGCTGGGGGAGAAAGAGGAAGCATATTTGTTTCTATACTTGTTCACATGAAATTATTGACTGTTTTACTCACCTGAAGGTACCTATTTCAGAATACATTTCTATTCTGCTCATTATTTTTTTTTCCCAGTAAAGCATTTTGATATATTTATTTTTGGTGATGTATTAAAGCAAACGCTGAAGCCTAGTTACTCTGAGATGGAAATGCCATTTTGCTTTTAGTAGTTTCAGGGATTAGTAAGAGGAACCGTGCCCCTCATATTGCAGGAATAGAAAGTATGAAAAGGGCATTTTCCTTAAAGGTGGGAGTTAGAGAAATTTTGAAGCAGTGTCCGTGGATCACTTCACTGATCTTAGTGCAAAATGAGACTGAGTTGAGCCTCAGACATGAGAAAGACTTGTACCTGCTACTCTTTAGTCTCAAGGTATTTCTCTCTGCTATCACTTTTCATCAGCTACTGTCATCACCGCTTTTGAAATACATTGCATTTTTTGCATTTGCTTCTGTTGGGTACAAAAGGTGGGACTGTTATTCAAGTACAGCTTTCATCTAGTTACCACTGCTGGTTTGTTGCTTTCTGCTTCTAAAACCTCAATTTTACTTGCTTTGGGAAATTAAATGAAGTATACATTTATAAAATTGGAAGTGCTTACTTTTCTTAAAGTCCACGTGGTACAGTTGATTACAGTTATTTGAGTTTCCAGTTAAAATATCTAATGAGTTCACTTTTACTGTAATAAAAAATTGAGCAACAACTAGTTAATGGGAAAAAACAACTGTCTGAGGCTGATTAGGAATGAGTTGTCTGAAATCAATAGCAGACAATTAGCAACGCTTAGTGGTCAGTTTTGCATTCAAAAGCATTCCTTTGGACAGTGCCAGAAGCTGTCTGCTTTTAAATGGGAGGCCCCAGGAATGTCTTCAGGCTGAAGACTTGTCCTGGGAGCAAAGCACTTTGGCTTGGTGGAGGAAGTTAGGAGATGGTACCGCTGTATCCTGGGAAGGGAAGATACAAGCTGACGCCAGGGATACGCTGTATCCCTGCTTTCTCTTCTCTCTCTGCTGATTTGAATTTGCAAGGACTGGAAGACAGGAACAAGAAAGTTCCTGCTGAGATTCCCAAAACCAGGAGTTGTCACACCAACTTCTTTTGTTGTACTGAGGGACGTGGTTTAATGGAGAAGTATTGGTGGTGGACGGGCAGTTGAACTGCATGACCTTGGACGTCTTTTCCAGTCTTGGTGATTCTGTGATTTTTGACCACATAAGTCCGAGAACGGATGTGTTTGTTGTTGTCAGCTCACCTTGGACGACCTGCCTCTATCAAAGATGATCAGCCTCACCAAGACATCTCTGGATCAAGTGGTGAGCTGCTCTGCTTTGTTGTGTTTGTGTATCTGCAGGTCTGTCTGTCTTTACCTTTCTTTACCCCATTTCTTGCCTTTTCTCTTTATCTTCTTTAACTCTTTCACTCTTGCCAATAACCATGGCTTAATATTGTCCTAGAACTTCATCACAGTAATAACTTCTGCTCTGAAGTACTCTTACCTATAACACTTGTTATAGGTATTGTTATTAGCAAATTAGGTAATTTTGCCTCCAACTAGTGTATTAATTGTTAGAAAGCACTCAGTAAATCCATCTATGTTATTCCTATGAGTCTTGTCTGACTTCATCGCAGCAACAACCCCTGCTGGCTACAAGTGACACAACTCAGAAGATGGGAAATGATTCACCTTCCTTGAAACCCATTGAGTGGGACGAGACAAAACTGAAGAAAATAGGATGAAAATGAATTTAATTTTTTGAATGAAAAAACCTACCAAGCTAAAGGCAGGTTTCGCTAGCGCAAATCAGGTTAAAGCAAGTCTTTTGCAATTGACTGTTAAGCATTTGGAGCTTGTACTTTGAGTGGTCAAGAATCATTTTCTGTGGATTATGTGATTAAAAAGATCAAAGGGTTCGTTATTGCTTCAAATAAGTGCTAGCAAGTTCTGTTTTCTTGCATGCAAAGAGAAGCAATCTGCAGTAATCTTCCACTGCTTAAAGAGGTACCCCAAAAGTGCCCTATCCACCTTAATTAATCATGTATTAAAGCCATTTCTTTCATTAGCATGTATGAGGGAATAGGGAAAGCCTTTGCTCTCAGCTATGCCAAGGAGGACTTAGTGAAATCAATGGGATTACATCTCTAACTAGGGGCAGAGTTTGGGTCATGAAGAACATGGAAGTACTTGACACATGGGGGTGTTTTATTTTGCTTCTGTTAATTCCTTGGGTGCAAAAAACTGGCTTTTTACCTCCTCATTTTTCTGAACGACTCAACTTGTGTTTCCTGACTTAGATTAATTTCTCTATTTTAATGGGTAGCTGTGAAAGGAATTTGCTACTACTGTCAGATGCTAAGGTTGAAATGACCCCTTTTTGGCTGCAGCATTAGAGGGGCCTCCAGTAGACTATGTTCAATGTGAGCACTCATTTCAACCTTGGGGAACTCCAGGGTTGCACTTTTTTCTCTCTCTGGCCTCCAGGTATAGTCCCAAATCCAGGTCTACCATTGTTGTGAGTGAAATGAGCATTTTTTTCCATTGCATTTTTGTTTACAACTGCCAGATTGCTGCTATCACCCTTTCAGCTGGGATTATTCTAATACTGAAAAACTTCTTAGAATTATGTTCTCAGTGGTAATTCATCTTGGATCACAAAGGCTTTTTTTGAAGCTTTTGCAGGAAAAAGAAATGGAAATCACTGCACAGCTTACATCACATTTTTAGAAGATCTTAGAGCTACCATTACAATAGTGGCAAAAAGCAACTGATCTTTTATTCCCACATTATATACAGTATGTTAGGAGATGCATCTGTGTCTGACTTACACTGAGAGAATGCAAAGTCTGGAACTGATTACCTTTACACTGGTTCTCTTCTAAGGAGTCCAGGTGATGTTTCTTCACTCTTCAGTGTCTTTCAGGCAATATTTGTTTATGTATTAGCCGTTATTTTGAATACACGCAGAAAAGAATGACTGTTAATAAGATGTTTTTTCACTCTAACAAATACACCTGAACAGTTTTAGTTCTGTGCAACCTATTGCCCTGGCTGTCAAACTCTGATCTCTGCACTGCTAAAACAGCCAGTAGAGAAAGGCAGATATCTCCAAAACCTAAGTAGAAGATGAAATCTGTCTTTTTATGGAATTTTAAGTCAGATACTCTAATCTGGTATAAAAATTCTAAAAAAGTGAATGTGAATGGAGTGAAGGACAATTTAAGTGTAGCTTGAGAGTTACCCTTCAAAAAGCATTTTAATGAAACCAAAGATGCAGATGAAATTGTGATTTCTTATCACACAGGATATACACTGTCTCAACACACTGTGCATGGAAATCTACCTTTTGTTCATTGAAACGTTGCCGTTTGAGCTGTCCTTCACATCTCCAGGGTACTCTCAGCGCTTTTATTGACATTTCAGTAAAAGTTATTCTCAATGAGAGAGAAAAAAAACCAACAATTTGACTAAAGTATGCCACAATCTCCTTGTCTACAATATGTGCAGAACCAATGGTGTTCTTTATCAACTGCATTTGCCTTTTTATTTCCATCTACCAATGCAAAACAATTTTAGATTGGCCTGAGCCAATTAGAAATCCCACCCACAATATTTGTGCTCAAAAATCTCTCCTTGCCTCCTAAATTCAGCTCACTTCAAACTATCAATCATTTCTGAATAGGTTATGCAGGAGATATTAAATGGGAAAAAGCAAAGCTAAGAGGACACTGTAAGATGTGAGTGGAAAGAGAAAAAAGATACTGTTACAGTGGCTGCAATTTAGAAGTTCAAACTGAGATCTGCTTTGTTCATGGAAAGAAACATCAGTCAAAATGTAGCAGCAGATTTGTTAGAAACAAAGTTCATAGTGCAGTTTCTCCGCCAGATTTCTAGCACAGGGTGTTATAAAGAGAATATTTTGTAAATATATCCTAAGCTTATTAATCTTATGCAGGCTTGATTACATATTCTAATTGCACTCTAATCATTATATGTATGTGCTCAGTATAATTCTATTTTTTAATTGAATCCAAATTTTGGTATTAGAGAAGAATTTTGATGTCACATTTACAGTTCATTAGATACGTAATTAAAATGTGTAACCTGAACAGAGAATTAGTGAATATTTAATTGGAAAAGCTTTTTATTTCATTATTCTGTGACAGTCTGAGCTACGTTCCTGAAAATGAATAGTACATTTAACATTTACAAATCTCACTGCAACAAGAGGATTTCGTTCTGCTACTAACATGTTGGTAGATTTAAGAGTAATGCATAATACATTTTAAAGATCCCTATACAGTTACGCTTCCATCTCATCTCACAGATTATTAAACCAATGCTAGACAGAAAGAATATATCACTGATGTGCCTGATAAAAGCAAATAGGGTCTCTCTCTTTTTTTTTTTTTCATGTAGATTTACTAATTCAGGCTATGAAATGGGACAGAATGCATTGTTAACTAGCTGTAAAATTTAATAGTAAGAAAAATATTTGTAGAGAAAAAAAGTTACAATGATGAGATGAAAAAAGTCTTTGAGGTGAATGATGGTAGAGCCAGAGTTAACCTGTTTTTTCAGAAGTGGAAAATGAAGGAGAGAAGGATGTATTTTACACTGACAAATGGTGGTTATTTTCCATTTTTGTTCCACTTAGTGCAGTTGAGAAGCAGGGAGAGCATGTCATACCATGAAGGCATAGGAGTGTGACTCAAAATGGACAAAAATCTGCAATATGTCCACTCTTCCTTTGCCAAAAGAAATATTCTTTAGAATAGTTTGCATTTACTGTACACTTAAGGATGATATAATCTGGATATTTGGTAGATGATTCTAAACCTTCATATCCTTTAAAGCCATATCATCTTACCCGTAAGCTTATATTGACATCAAAAAGATGTGATAAACTGAAGATTAATGCTAATATATTTTGAATCTTTTATCTATTAATTCCAACTGTAAGTTAACTGATCTGTGAAACCCCATAGGTAAAATTGTTATATATCTTTTTTTTCAAACAGGTGATGAGGAGAAATTGAAATGATGGCGCAGCAGCAAAGTAAGTGCCATACAGAATGTGTAAGCTGTGTCACCTGCTTGTACCTGTCTTAAATGCCTTTTCACATTTCAGCTTCATTTGTGTACCGGGCAGTAGCAATATTGTTAGTGCTGTCATGAGGTTGTATTTCTTCCTTCTTAAGTCCTTCTGCTTCAAAATCTAGGCAATTAATTTCTATTTTTTTAATTGTTGTTTTGTTTTTTTTTTCTCTTTGTGGGTTTCTTCTCCCCTCTTTTTCTTTCTGTGCTACATACACAGCATTTGTTTTCTACATTCCAAAATTTAACTGTTGCAGAACTTTCTTTTCATGGAAATAAATGTATTTTTTTTTCTATTTTGTTGTGAAAACAAGAAATTCAACAAGCTTTTTGATCAAATGTGTTTGTGACAGCCCTAGTTCCTGTTTCAGCCTATTTCAGTGTATTCTGTCTCCAACATTCACTGCTCTAGTGAATGTTTCAGTAGAGGCTTTGCTACAGAAAATGCAGCAAACACCTACTACTTATCTCATTTGTAAAATGTTTCACTGACTTGTGTGCAGAATCCTAATGGAAATTTGTTGTATTATCAAGTTCATTTATTTCTGTCCATGCAATTCAATATCACAGAATCATATTGGGTTGGAAGGGACCTCAAGATCATCACATTCCAACCCCCCTGTGACAGGTAGCATTGCCAAATGCTAGATTGAGTACTGGATCAGGTTGCCCTTAAAACCTCCAGGGAAGGGGCATCCACAGCCTCTCTGAGCAGGCTGTGCCAGTATACCACTAACACCAATACCACCACCAGTTTGTCTTCTACAAAACCAGAAAACTACCTAAGGAAATATACTAAAATGCAACAATTTAAGGCAGGATTTTTAAAGTAACTTCCTTAATTATTACAGATCAGTTGTATTGTATGGATGCTTAGTATGGCATAGGTAAATGCAAGGCACCTAAGCTTCTAGTGCAAATGAAAATGTGAGACTTGATCCATGCAGTGCCCACATCCTGTTTTTCTCAACTCTTTCTTTAAAACGTGGATCACTTGCTTTTAAGAGAAAATGTTTGAGTCCTGAGAACACTGGGAAAGGCGTGTTCTAAATATCATATCTAAAATATGGTATAAGTAAATATCTACGATGGCTGTCTTCCAGTTTCACCCACTTCTTGTCAGAACATTGAATTTGATTAGATTTCTCAGCGTTTCCATGTACACTGTTCTCTCTGGTTCTTAATAGTCATCTAGCTGTTTTGAGAAAATGATTAGCAATGAAAGACAAAGACCAGCTTACAGAAATATCCTCAGACTCAGAAAATGTAATTGACTCTATAAATAGAAAATTAAAGTGTGCTGTTGAAGCGGGAAGCAATGGAATAATTGTCAGCATAGAGACATTTTTTATTTCTGTAAGACAGATCCTATTTTTGTTCCACTGAAATTAATGTAATAAAAATGTCACTACCAAGGACTTTAATTAGAGAAAGATTAAATCCCTAAATATTGATTGACATCTATAATGGAAATAATATTGGGACTATAACTTGAAGCACAAATACTGGTATAAGGAAAAATGTATGCTACTGTTGCTGTCATCGCTTTAAAATCAATGATACTTCTTTGTAGAGCTCTGCCTAGCCTTTCTCATTTTTCACTGGGAACTCATAAATATTTAATTTACTTTCTATATTACCTGAGAATTTAAAATATATCAAATACTATCAAAAGCATTATCTCTATATCAACTAATGCAAGAGGACTTAAAAAAGAAGATATAGTACTGGTTTTGCTATGATTGAAATAATAAATTTAAATCTAAAGTAAGACTTCAGGGTTTCTCACCTTATTTAATGCCCATATCTAATAGAAATAAATCCAGAGAAGCCAGCAAAGTACAGAGAATTCAGTGCATTGCAGAGAATCTGGCAGTTGTTTGATTTGTTCTTTTGGCATGTCCTATCATGGAGCTGGATGGTAAGCCAGGACCAAACCCTGCATCCAACCAGAGCATGATGCTGACTACATATCTGGCAACTTAAAGGCTCGTTTGGCAGCCTTGCTACCAACATTGGTGTCCTCAGTGACCTTGCTCTCTGAGAACAATTCTGTAGTGCTCCAAGAGGGTCATAGATCACACTCTCCTTTATTTGAAAATGGAACTAGACGGTTTTTGGACCCCAGTTTAATACACTGCACGTTCTGTTTTATGAATTTGCTATGTGCAGCAAATACATTTTTATAAACCTAAAAAACCTAAATTTAATCTAGCTACAAACAGGAGAGCGTGAGATAAAAGAGCTATTTTTCTTTTCCTGCAGGTGTTTGAGCTAGTTAGGAACCAAAACACATGCTTCCTACAGTGAGAAAAATCAAAGAGTCTATATGAAAGCAATGAACACTACTACCTCTGCAAGTAAAATAAACAAGGTAACTTTTGATAGTTTTTATTTATAGTAAGAAGCTACAAAGCTACTGTAGTCGCAATTATGCGGATGCAGTGTCATTCTAAATATGAAATAATATGAAAAAATATGAAATACAACAAAAATCACAAAACCATAACAGGATTACATATTGATCTGTTCATTTTGTTTCGTAATGTGCTTTCAGCCTTTTTGCTTAGTTTAGAGCATTGGATAAAAAAAAGGGAAAAAATAGCAAACTGCTAGTTTCCGATCTGATCAATTTTATAGTTCGAACAGAGTTTTTTATAATGTAGTGTCTTCAGTTCTTGAAGATGGTTTCCTAAAGTGAGTTATATTACTTGAAACCAGACCTTTGCTGTACTAGAGTTAGCTACTCTGATCCAAAGAATTCACAAGCAGTGACATTCATGGGAACACATTAAAATTCCATTCCTCCTCTAAGAGTTTAACTTCTTTGTTCTTGGTTCAGTTGTGAGGGCTGGTTCAGCAGGTGGGCTGAGTGGTTTGGAGATTAGACCTGAATGTGCAGTAACTATAATGTTAACGCTTCCTGGTTTCATGAGAAAAATAGCATTACTCCACACTTCTGCTCCAAGTTCACAGCCTTTGGCGAACATCATTATCATCTACTCAGGTACTCCATGTTTTGCTGGTAGCACCAGCTCCCTCACTTGTCCCTAAACCACCATTAAGAACTTCACTTTCTCATGTCTGTGGCTCCCCGTCAATTTGTCAGATACGTACAGGCTCAGTACTTGTTCTATTTTGTGGTAAAAGATATTTATCTGAAAATTCAGTATTCCAGTCATCTGTGGGTTTCCTGTATATGAAATACTGGAATCTGGACTTTCATAAAAATGAGATATTATGTTGGTGAAAAGAGAATAAAACCATATGGGAGAAATGGCTGAGCTCTTCAGGGGCATTCTACTTACAGTTCTGACAGTAGGCAGCTGAAAGAGTAGAAATACTGATAATATTGACTGAGGCATGAAAAATCCATGGGATTCTGCACTTTCCATTACCTTCTCACTATGCTCACTGACTCCACAAAAAGCTGAATCTTAATTTCACATAAGGATTTCCATAACATCAAAAATATTATAGAAGTAAAGGCACTCATCTTCTAGAATACTTCACTTGAAAAGAGTACATTCCTTTTCCTTCTTGCATGCTATTTGCTTTTAGTATAATTTAGGTTTACAAAATGGCAAATCAATATGTAATTTATATTAATTATTGACAAACAGTCAATGTTCAAATCAGTGAAATCACTCTTTCATATTGTCTGTCTAATATGAACAATGTGAGAAATCAGGAAAGAGCCATTAGTTTCTTTGGGAGGAAATGAAATTTCATTTTATTTTCAAAAGAAAGAACTAACAGTACTTTTCAAACCTGTGTTGCTTACCATTAGACAAATATATAACCAGCACATTGGAGTTGTTCAAGACATGTGCCGAAGTAAAAGCAATATTCTAATTATCATCATATCACTGCAGTTGTGTGATGACACTATTCTATTGTATTCTCATCAGGCATGACCTTATGTTCTGCATCATCTCTCCAAATGTTGACTGAATTGGTCATTTATTGATCATACTTTCATGCTAATGCAGTGTAACATTTCACATGTAATTGAGTTGCTTATTAATTCAGAGGGTAGGTGACACATTGATTCCCACGGAAACATACATTAAGTAACTAGAGGCAAAGATACTGGAAAAACAGAAAAGAAAAGGTATTGAACTTCATATTTAGAAAAAGTATATCTTTTATTTATAGTCTTCTGAACACAACAGCTTATTTTATCTGCATCTATACTTAAAGATACTGAAAAAAACGTATATATCATCATTTTAGCTAAGTAGAAGTGGTCGTAATAAGAAATGCAAAACATGTGTAGTTAGATGAAAACATTATCATGGTTTTATCATCATCTTACTGTAACAACAATGGATGTGTATGAGTCTCTAGAATAATATCAACTTTGCTCCTAACGCCACTAAAAGAATGTGACATTGTAGGCTTTCTATTATTTGATATAGTGAATGTTTACTCCATATGCAAAATATTTTGAAGAGCACGATGTTAAACAAAGAAAAAAGTTTAGTATGCAGTACACTGCGTCTTAGATAAATTGTCTTCTGGTTTATTTGGAAAACGTTTTTGAATGTTGCTTGTGTAAAATTCAATATCTGTTTTCAAACATCTAGTTTAATTGAACTCTAGAAATATAGGGACCCAAATTCCAATTTACTATGTCTCTAAGTAGAAAGAAATGTTTAATCTTATATACTTAGTATATGCAGTTATTTTGAAATAAATTATTTATACATCTTCAAACAGGTTTTTAAGTACCAGCTCACAAATACACCATACATAATTACATGAACTTTCTAAACAACATGCCATAAAGCAGAGTTGTTTACACTGTTACCACACAGTTAGAAAAATGTGCTTGCAAACTGATAAATATGTGTACGATATTACTTCACTGGAGTTGGGCTTAGGGATGAAGAAGTCTGGATAGATGAGACAAGCTACAGATGTTGAGTTCAGGTTGCCGTGAGACTTAAATGGATTATTCAGTTCTTGAATGGTGGGACCTGCTGTAATGTTTCCCAGTTCCTTTGTCTTGGTATTATTGGGACTTTGTGCAAATGGATGGCCACTTGAAGCTTTGTTTTTCACCATCCTTGAAATTCTCTGAAGTAAGTGTGCTTCTTTAGCAATCCACTGTGTCCGATTCATTCAGCCTTCCTGGTTCCTGCTTCATGTCTGCAGACATCTAAAAAATGGGGGGAACATCTAAAATAATGGGGGGAATTTAATGCTTTTTTTTTTTGTGTGTGTGGAATTTAAAGGTGCTGAATTATGCTTAGTTTGGTATGACTTCATGTAGAAGAATCCAGCGTTCCTTCCAGATCTTTTCTTTTCTTTTTCTTCTTTTTAATTTTTCTTTCATTTATTTACTAAAAATGGTTCAAGATTTCATTAAAATTTGCCCCACATAGATTTTTTTCTTTTTTTCTTTTTTTCTTTTTTTTCTTTTTAAATACAAATTTAGCAGGGTAAAACAGATAGAATTAATATTTCAATTTGTACAAAAAAAAAAAATCCTGCTATTAATTCAGCTGTATACCTACCTGTAATTAGAGATATAGTTAGTTCCAATTAATTATTTTTCTCAAAAGTAATCAAATTGAAAATGAACTGTGAAATCAAAAGAAAGAGTGCTGAAGTTCATAGTTTTAAATTCAGAATTTTACCTTATTTACTGATCATTGAATTCATATGTTTTGGTTTTTTTACTTCATTTAACTCCAATTTAAAAATCTTCTAGATTTGTTGTAACACAATCCTTCAGATCACAGTAGTAAGATAGGATTAAGTTTATTGATGGTCTGTGACTGAAATTGAAACTTGTTGATGTTAAGGGCACCAAGTCTGATTAGAATATATAGGATTTCATGTGAAATTTACTATTGGATTCATAGTAAATGTTCACCAGCTTCAGAGTGTACATCCTTATCTCTTGTTCTTCACAATTTAGAAAATATTTTAAACCATTTATTTGCAATGGACACTCACTGTTATGTCAAACATTAAATTTTGAAACTTGAAACTGTAGTTGTCTTAGAACTCCACCTCTATTCATATTCTTATGTTAGTATGACAACTGTAATTTTGAGCATTTTATGAAAGGACCACACGGGATTCTTGTTTATAGTGAGAAATACTGCAGTCTTCTACATTCTTCTTCATTATCAACTTCAGCTTTACCTGGCCTTTGTCGTGCAGCTGCTTTGCCCTGCAACTTGTCTGGGTTGGAAAATGTGACCATAACTGACTGACTTGAATAATTTACCTTGAACACTTTATCTTGAAAGTTTTTCTTCTCACAGATGAAATTTGGCTCTTCTCTTAGCAGAACAGAATAATATTTGGAAGACTGGCCATCTTGGCACACTCCAACTCTTGTCCAGGTAGCAGGTAGGCTGGTGGCAACACAGGACCAAAGAGGGTCCAGAATTTCAAGCATATTCTTTCTCAACCTTACTTAACATTCACTTCCACACACTAATGCTGTCTTTTTGCAATTCATAGCTACCCTTCCTATTCTTGATCATACAGGAACAAAAGATTTGGAATCTCCAAATTTAAGCACAGGAGAACATTGCTTTACAGTTACAGGTAAAATATTCTTAAAGGGTAGGAGTTTAGATAAAGGGGTATCTCTGCTTAAGCAAGGAGTAGGTTATATTATTCATGATTTTGTTTTCTGCACTCGTGACCTTCAATCATTTGCACACAAAAATTCTTACAGTTCTACATCTCTATCTGGCTCAAGCATAATGTTTATTTTTCCCAGGTGCATCAGAATTATTTTGTAGGTAGCAGACTGCACAAGTAACCAAATACAAAAGGAAAAGCAAATGATTCATTAGGTGTACCTTGTGCAGGATAGTTTAAAACCCTAATTCACCTCTTAAGTCAACCTTAAAATACAAATGAGGTATGTTACATATATTTGGAATGAAAGGCAATCTTTTTAAAAGTGAGTGCTATCAAATCAGGTTCCTAAAGGAATAATCTAAACATAAGTACTTACATTAAATATATAGCACTCATCAGGACCTCAAGTATCTGAATTCCAGTCAGTTAAAGCACAATTAGTACAAAAACAAAGGTAAGTGAAAATGCTAGTTTAAGCATTATAAAAGCTGCTAGTGAAGGGTTCACACATCTGGAAACCTCTTTAGAAATATGCTTTGGCAATATACTGGACTCAAATGTAAAGATGTGATTCCATGCCTGACATTGCACAGAAATTATACAGGAGGATTATGATAACTTTTGTCTGTAGCGTATATGGATGTATTTTATTAAGAATATTTTACTGATAAATGTATTAAAGAAATGAGAGGTTATTTGGTCAGACTTGTATGGAAGAGAATCCAGGAACCCTGCCCTGATTTCTGCTGTGCAATGTGCTTGGAAGGAAACAGGTAAAGGAAATCCACATTTTGGAATTGGGGACACAGTGATGGAGCTCTCAGAAAAAAAAACAACTGCACTGAGTAAGAAATGGGCTCCTTCCTGCCTGGTGAACCCTGGAGAAGACTGTTCTTTTAATGAATGATGTACACATAGTTAGTTAGGTTTTCTGGTGACAGGAGCCTCAAATGGCTCCTGAAATGCAAGAGGAAAATGGAACACTTTGATCCCCTAAATCTTTCACAAAAAACTACCTTTTCTTTCACTTAGAAGGTTTTTCTTTCACTTGAATCGTACCTGTACTTTTGACTCATTTCTGCTGCTGTGCAGACCTGCTTTATATTGTGTGTGAAACAGCAGCCATGCATCTAGCAGAGGAAAGGCAGTGTATTGGGGATGTGTCCATATGTGAAAAATGTTGATGAATGGAGCAATTAGGGAGTGAGTGGCTTACCATTATTCAGTACTTCTTATGACAATTACACACCTCTTGAAGTGCTTTATTTTTCTTAATTTGTGAATCATTTTGCACGCCTGAATGCCCAGGGAGGGTGCATGTATTTCTTGGATGCACAGAGCTCCACACTGAGAGCTGTGGGCACTGTTTTCCCACATGGTCATTTGTGGGAATGCACTTCTCTCAGTGAGCTATTCCTTTGGTTCAGCTGGGGAGCTGGAATCGAGACGGGCATGTGAAATGTAATCTCCATGGGTTCCAGCCCTGAATAAAATAGCAAGGAAGCTTTTTGATATTATAAGAATCAAACAATGCCTTTCACTTTTGCAAACAGAGCAGTGTACAGTCCTGTTGAGGTGAAAACAGATGATATGATAACGGTAAGAAATTAAAAAAAAAAAAAAAAAGGAGAAAGTTCTCACATAGTTCTGAATAAAAAGTGATATAACCTTCACATTATTTCTTTTCAACACTTGGAAACAAATCTATAAAGTTTCTCCTTTGGTATTAGCAGAATTATATGAAATATATATATTTTCACATTGGTATTCTTTTATTAAACAATGCATTCTGTTCTCTTTCATTTCTATCCTGTTCAGGATCTACAGAGACCAGGCTGATCAGTATGGTCTTTTTATGCTTTTGATAGCTGCCACTCCCAGTAATGGAAGAAATGTTGGTCCAATCTGTTCTGCTGAAAGGAAGAAGAAAGCTATTGATCTCAGATAAGTGCCAAAAATTGCAGACTCTGGTGAACTGGGAGAGGTGATGCCCACAGGCGACACAATTGTTTCTATCTGATTTATGTGAAAATATATGCTGGATATTCATATGCCTGGGGTGAAAATTCTTGCAGCAATTTTACACGTCGTCCTCTCAGAAAACTCACTTGCTGAAGTAGCTGTCCCAGTAAATTTTAGCTGTCACCATGATGGTATGCTTTCTTTGTGCTCAACACAAAAAATAACCTCCTATATATATATACGTATACCGAAATTGCGTTTTGATGGTTGTAGTTAAACTCCTTTATTTCCTTCATTTTTTAATTATCTGACAGATTCATTGACTGAACAAAAGAAGTCAGGGTTTTAAAACCACAGCATACTTTATCAGGACCTGATTATGATTTTCACTCTAAATGTGCATTTGCATTTGTGCTAACACCCATAAAACTTTAGGGCTTGTAATTACGGCAGCTGATACGTATAACAAAGTGAATTTATATTTGTTTATTTCCTGCAGGTGAACAGTCAAGTACATGCACACGTGTACACACACATATGTACCAGGGCTGCTCTGAAAGTAATGCCTCCTATTTTATGATGTTGGCCCACGATGACATCAGAGGTGAGTGGTGGTGGTATGACAGTAGAAGTTGAATCTTCCAGGTAATACTCTGTTACATTTTATTTCCACGTGAAAGACATGAATAGAAGGGCAACAGCTATTAATATGAAACATATTTTCATATGCTTAGAGAAGCTCAGAAAATTTTATGATTATTTCAAAAGATTTGTTTTCCACCCTTTACATAATATTTTTTGGTTGATTTTCAAATTACGTTCATCTCGCGTCTTGCCATCTCTCATTTCCTTCTCAAGCATGAACTTTTTACAACAGCCCCATTTATCTCTAGCCTATCAAGAGTTAGGAAACATCTTTTTTTACCAGTAGAAAACTTCAAAGAAAAAAAGTTATTGTTTTTATTTCTTTTCTGATTGAGATACTATTTGGAGGCCACGTACAAATTTAATTATGCAGTTTTACTTCTAAAAAACAATTAGGGCAGATTCATGAAGCAATTACATCTATTACCCTGTGGCTCCTTTTAGATTTAGTAAATGCTTTCATTTTTTATCTGCTGCTTGAGCTGTAATGAAGCAGATGGAATTCAGTTGCTCTGAACCAGTGGTTAATTTTCAGTTGTTTTTTTTTTCCTCTTAGTTTCACTAAACTAAGCAGTGAAGGCTATAAGTAGTTGTGTATACTGCTACTATATCTTTCAAAGGAAATGGGTATTTGTCATTGCAACTCCCAATTACAAGTTTCCAGGCTGCGTATAGGCAGCTTCAATTTAAGTAACATCTATTTATAATTTTCAGTATTTAATACAATTCTTGTATTTGTAGTTAATTTCTGCCTGTTGGATTGATTCAGTCAAATTATTTGTTCAGATTTAGATGTTTGGTAACATCAGTACAACAGAAAAAGTAGGTATAGATCTCATTGGAGTTCCTCCATGTAAAATTCATATAAGAGTGGTCACGTGTAGTCTTAATTTTCATCCATTTGACTTTTATATAATTGAATGGTTAACAATAAACAGTAGTTTAGATGGATCTTGGTAATGTTAGTATGGAATTATTTTGCACTGAGCTTCAAGGAAGAATGCAGTTAGCATCAGTGCATGCATGGGATACATCTACTATACACAGAGTTTAAGGATTGTCACTGGTGGAATATTTTCTTTTCAAGATTGTCCTTGCTTTGTTAAAATCACAAAAATCTGGTTTAAGTATATATATATGTATTGTTTTTTTTTTGTCTTGGAGTCTCTATTAAGTAAAAGAGTTGTAGGATGTCCTTAACTAAGCTCTGGGTTCTCCTTAACTCTTTCTAGTTTGTAGGCAAACATAAACAAAAGACAATAAAGGGACTAACGTTTTCCTGTAAGCTTGTTGCAAAATGATGCACAGTGTTCCATTTCCCACTGCGCTATTTGAACAATCAAGCTTTGTTTGTTTGAATTTCATATTTATGGTTATAAATTATCTACTCATAGCCAGGGTCATTTGCATAAGAAAATTATCCTCCATCAAGTATGATTTTATTGCATGTGTTTTAATACTATAACAAGCTACTAGTATTATATGGATGATTAAAGAGATGCAGGAAACTCAATTTTAGCCTAAAATTTACCCTTGGCTCCTTCCCCCCAAAACAAACAAAAAAGAAAAAAATAGAAAAAAAACCAAGCTCAACAGTTATGAAAATTACCAGCTATATATTCCCATTAGATGAAAAGCAAAGTATTAATGAATTTAAAATAAAAAATATCTTACGGTATGAATACACAGCTATTGCATTACTACAAACATGATCATAAGCTACGTTTTCTGATGTCAGCAGCAAAACTGAAAGTGGTGTTCAAGTGGAGAGAAACACAATGAATAAATTCATTATGTAAGCATTAAAATAATAATTTCAGCTACAGAAAAACTGGTTTTCCATGGAGTTTCTCCTTGAACGAATGTTCTCACATTTCTCCCTGAGCCAGAAGGAACCATGAAGTTAGCACAGGGCACAAAAAGTGATCTCTGAGTGGATGGTACAGCTGGAAGTGGTAGCCTGTATGGTTTGCTGCCTATGAGAATGGTATGATTATGCTTCAGCCAGCTAATATTTCTCTCCCATTAGAGGAGAGGGCTTCTGAAGATCAGGAAATCCAAGATTGGGTTAGCATCTAAACTGATTCAGATGTCTCTGCAATCCTTCTGATGTATTTAAGTTAATAGTATTTCAATGCATGCATCATGTAGGGACATGGGACTAATTAAATGCAGTCAGCTCTTACACTTTCTGATTATAAAGGTACACCAAAGTGCTTTCCTGAATCCAGTCTTAATCCCTACGTTCTGTTCTATTGGGTGTTCAGCTGAAACTTCAGTGTAAAAAGGTTGGCAAATGTTTGCTTTGTAGCTCAATATATATATTTTTTAATTTTTTTAAAAGACTCTCTTGAAGAGTTAATAAAGCTTACTAGCTGGGGAAAGAAGTAATTTTATTGCTTTTTATCCTTGGCTGTTTATTTTTGTCTTGCAGGAATGGAGGATACCTTAATCTTATTGCTGTAATACTTGTCTAGATATATACTTTTCCCCACCACCCCTCTCTCTCTTTAAAAAAAAAAAAGAAACTTTAATACTTACACAGGTACTACTGCTATTGTATGTGTGAAAAGGACTTCTTGTTATGTTAGTCATACTCTTCCAGCATCAGTTATTTAACAGAAGTATAGGCTAGTTGTTAACTCACTGCTGTTTTCTTTTATGTGTTCCTGATCTTTGTATATATATTTTTTAAATGATCAGGATGCTAATGTGTAGGACATAAACACCAGTGGTACCTTCTCAAGTGATTTCATTTTGTGTTGTCCATAAGAAATGGAATGTTCTCTGTATGCCAGTGAAAATCTTTCTGCTTAATGCAAAGGGAGCTGAAGGAAATTGGATAGCACAGGCTGTGGATTTAGACAGGTTAACTTAGTAGTAGTTGAACATGAATTTACACAGAAACAAACATTCTGTGGTCAGTCTTCTAGCTTATAAAGAGCAAATACATAAGCATTCTCTTAGCAAATCAGGTAAAAAAGGAGTTTTCACTTTCTATGCATTGTGATGAAGCAAATTAAGTGTTATGGATGAAGAATAACAATGGAATAATATATGGCAAAACAGCTGACATAAAAGGGAAATAGAATATTCTATGCCAGACATTCTAGTCTTCTCTGATTTTATTCCTACTGTGAAAATGCATCAGGGAGGTGCATACCAATAATATGATGAATATAAATTCATTTGCTAGCTGTGTGAGATCCTCTGAGCAGTCTTTTTAAGGCATTGTAAATGCCTTGTCCTGAGTTTTCCATCCCAATGAGCTATAGGTACAATGAGGAAAACCTAACTGAATTGCTGTCATTTATATTTTCTGTTTTTCCTTAACTAACTAGCTTTACAAATCACATCAAAATCAAAGTGATGCCTTTGCTTAAGATAGCACAGGTGCTTATTGATCAAAGTAGAAACAGGACACTGTTCATTCTTTCATGTTGTATGTTCTTAGATGTTTTTACGCTGAGATTAATTTAGATTTCTGGAGATGACAGAATTATCTTGTCCCTTATACCTTTATTAAAATAAAAATTAAAACAATCAAACAAAACATGAGAAAAGACCCTAACAACAGGAGAAAGAAAGAGAAATGAAAGGAAAGGGAATGCCAAATACTAGTAGGTAATATTCATGATTCAGCTGTTAAATTACATTGTTACCCTAAAGATACTAGAGCACCCATGAAGTTGCTGGTATGCATCGAAACTGGAAAGTTTATCACTTGATTCTTGACTAAACTCGAAAAAAAAAAAAAAAAAAAAACCAAGCAAAAAAAAAAACAAGCAAAAGAAAAGATGCCTCTTGAAGTTCTCCAAAACATTATTTTGATTATTTGATCTGAACAGCCATTCCTACATACTTTACATAATTTCCCTGCTTCTGACTTCACCAATGAGGTAATAGTATTTCAGTGGTATTGTCCCCTTATTTATTGAAGTATTCCAAATAAGTGTGTGGAATAATACATGAATGCTCAAGGTCTTGTAGGACTTCAGATTTTCCCTTTCATTACCACTTTAACTGTTCAGTGATTCAGACTTTTAAAATATTCTATTCTCGTTATATATCCCACTTCTAATTCCTTTTCAACACAAAAATATAACGTTGCACTGCATTTTGGATTCATCTACTCCCATCAGAGGTCACTCCTCTGAACTCACTGTCATTTTATGATATATGCATTTTGTATGTTTTCCCTCCATCATTTGGTCATTGATTACTTTTCCTTCTCTTTACAGTAGGTATGCCAATATCAATTAGTCTTGAATCGCATGTTATTTTGTGACCTTTAAAAAGGCCACATTGCATGATTTATTTGCTTCTGCTGTGTGTGTGTTCGGATACTGTTTTGTTGTGGTAGGTTTGGTAATTTGTTTCCCTTTTCCTAAGTGAAAACCCATCAGGAAATATTAGCCTTCTTGCTCCGGTGGAAACTGATAAATGTTGCCTGGAGAACCATTGTATTTGATTTTCTAATTTTAATTGCTTGAGGCAATTCCTCTGGCACTTAAATATAGGTAAGGATACCTCCAATCACTATAGAGAGAATGTTCTTCTGCTGCTCTGAGCAGCAGGATCTGTGCTTCAGGAGGGTGGATGGGTGGAATAGGCATCACACAGCAGCACTATGAACAATCCAGAGGAGGTGGGAGAGAATAAGCAGAAAAGGAAGAGCAGATGGCTATCTTCATTTGCAGAAACAGAACACTATTTTAAAAATACAAATTTTTTTCTTTCCTTCTTCTTTCCTTTCCTTCTTCTTTCCTTTCCTTCTTCTTTCCTTTCCTTCTTCTTTCCTTTCCTTCTTCTTTCCTTTCCTTCTTCTTTTCTTTCCTTCTTCTTTCCTTTCCTTCTTCTTTCCTTTCCTTCTTCTTTCCTTTCCTTTTTCTTTCCTATCCTTCTTCTTTCCTTTCCTTCTTCTTTCCTTTCCTTCTTCTTTCCTTTCCTTTCCTTCTTCTTTCCTTTCCTTCTTCTTTCCTTTTTCTCTTCTCCTTTCTGGTTTCATGATTGTTTTTTTTTTTTATACTTCCAATGTCTAAAAGTTCCAGTAAATATAATAGTTGAAAAAACTTTTCTCTCCATTTTTTAAATAGTTGAAATAATGCTATTACATCAAAATTGCACTGTTTAACAAAAGGGTCATTAGCCCATCTCCTCCTGAGAGACATTTGAACTCTTGTGTTAATCTCTTTCTCCAGACTGTAGTAGTCATTTTCTTTCTCCATATAATTCAAACAGATTTTGCAGGAGAGAAATATGCCTGGAGGCAGTGGAGAGGGAAAATATGTAATTTTTACTGGTGATGGCTCCTGTTGTTTGAGGTATTGATAAGTTCTGGTTCTATTTATTTGAGATCTGGAGACCATATTTCTCATTGACTTGGAAGAAATTAGAATTAAACACTAGACCACCAAAGGGAGTATAGCTAGGAAAGTCAGAGTTTCAATTTGTTTAATGTCTAATACTTATCTTAGTATATGGTATGTTGTTTTAGGAATCATTTCCACAATTTTTTTCTGTAAATTTATTTCTGTAAATTATTGCAGTGAAATCAAATATTACTTAGTGAGCAAAATACCATGGACCAAAGCCTGAAATCCAATCTCGAAGCAGAGCTTTTAAATGAAAATTACATAATTTAGGAATATAATTTTGATCAAATACACAATATTGAGTTCTTGTATTCAACAGGTGTTGAACTTGTTAGTGTTCTGTTTGGTTGTCTTTTTATTTTTGTGCAGAAAGCACCAGATCTTGTTATATAATTTAAAAAAATCTTCATTTGAAACAAACAGAAGGCTGTTTTACTTACTGGGATTTGGACCAGATCAAAGTATTCTAGCTTCAGTCAGGTGCCATGCTGACTGACAGCCAAGTGTCACTAAAACAAAATGAAATGCATCTAGGCTAATGAAATCCTTGCCTTCTGGTTAGGACTATGACAGATACGTTTCTGAGGTTATTGACATCAATCTATTTTGAATTGAGCTAAGATTATGAGTAATTTAACGTAGCCTTCCAGGTCTATATCCAAATAGGTGAAGTAGAAAATATTGCTTCTTATTTCATTTCTCTGAACTATTCAAAAGCTGAAAATTTTACATATATGTTCATGAGTTAAAAAAAAAAAAAAAGTAGACACTAAACCTACTTTAAAAATAATTGTCCACTTTTGTAATGTCCAAACAGGAAAACCGTAGCCTCTTTTCTATCTGACCAGGCAAGGAAGAAAGTCCTTGCCTATTTCTCTTGCTAATCCTTGCTAATAGATTGGCCAAATTTGCAACTTGAATGCCACTGGTGAATGAGCCATTGTAGATCATTATAGTAATGGGGGAAGATGAACAGAACTATGATTCTGTTAGTTACACTGTGCAAAAGTTAGAAATGTTATCATCTTCCTATGCAATTGAACATTTACGTGCACCGTGCCCTTTTAAAATATATCAGGTTATTTCAGCTGAGTTGGCTGTAATACAGCAGCTATTCTGCCTTCTCTACTCACATTGTACAGTTAACTTGATACAAATATGAAATAATGCAACCTAAAGTCAATGGTTTAAGTTAAAATGAATTACTTCAGATTTTTGTGAATCATGAACACACATGAACAAAATGAACTAATGAATCTAACAATGTAACTTAGTGAGTTTCCGTGAGTACATTTTTAAGAAAGTAAAATTCTAATGGCAAAATCCTAGAGTATTTTTGTAGACAGAAATTACGAAGTACTGGATTTGTTTTATTTAAATGAAATCCTACTTTAACATTCTCTAGCACTTAAGAGTACTAGTCACAATTTAGAGCACAGTGTTGAACATGTTGAGCAAAGGATAGATATTTGTATCATGAAGTGTATACAAGTATTTTATAGTAAAATATAATATATCATCTAATACATCCAGATTTAAAGATCTCCCATTTATCTCAGAAGTACCTGTCATTGTCCATCTTTACCTTGGAAAAAGTTGGATCTATATATCTATCTATAATTGGATAATAGGCATCAGTAGAATGCCACAATATCTTTTTTAAGGTTACATATAGGCACTTATTCATTCACAGTCTGCCAATTCAGGGCTTTGCTAATAAGTGGAATGGAGTTTGCAAAAGAAAATGTATTACAGCTGAAAGAGATTATTCAATGTCTACTTTCTAAATTAAATGAGATTGCAAATAGAAGATTAGAGTAGATGTTTGAAAATACAGATATTGCATTAGACCACATCTTCTAGAAAGCATTTCTATGAGGCTTTAAGCATAAAATTTGACCAATACTTGGAAAGATGAATTATCAGATAACAAAATTCAAGACTTTCTGTGGCAAACTTCTTAAATGTGTAATAAAGGATACAATATAATATTCTCATTACCGTAGAAGTACTGATGGATAATTTATTCTCTAAAAAGTGCAGAAGGAGTATAATAGCCCCTGTTCTGTGCTCTTTTCCCCATGAGTGAAAGCTTTAGTCCAGGGGGTTTGCAGTGTGCTTCTTTGAATTAACAACATATTGCAAATATAATAACACCTTAGCATATATTTTCCAATTTAATTACTTTTAAGTATTTCTAAGAATCAAATTTGTACTGAAGTTACCCATTATTCCCTTGACTGTGCACAATTTTTCCAAGTCACAGATGCTAGGTATTTTCATTTTAAATTTTACTGGTTCAAAAATTTCAGGAGGAAGATATGGCAATAAATTATTTTCCTGATAAATCTGTAAGACTGTCTGGGAGCATAATGAGAGTAACCCATCTTCCCTGGGCATGCATATCATCGTGAAAGTCAGAATAACTCAGTTTTCAATTGTGGTAACTTGCCAAAAGCTAAAGAAATGAGCGCTGCTAAAGGGAGCTTTTAATGCAGTTGTGTGAAGGATGCAAATGCTGTAGAAAATAGAGGTTTTGAACCATCACATCTATTCCCAATGCAAAAGCAAAGCCTTTTCATCTGAAACTAAAACTAAATATGGAATAACCATAAGGACTTATCTCCTATTAGTTCTCTTTGGTCTTATTTCTTATGTTTACATTCTACACCAGTCAGCTGGGTGTTTTCCTCTTTGTCAAACCTTCACCAGCAGTTGGACTTTTACTCAAGTTGCAGTTGCTACTGAAGTTCAAATGTCTCTGTGGACAAAGAGAGGCCTTAATGGATGCAGTTAATTGGTGCAGTTAAGGGAGATCTCTTTTCTTTCTACCCATTGAAGCCGAGGGCTGTTTTATTTCACCAGAATGCGTGGCAAGATTGCTCTAGGTGCTCAAGTCATCCAGGTCACACTTGGATCATACTCATGCAGCCACAGATTTTTGCTAAAATAAACTGTGTGCTTCAAAATCTTACATATACGTGTTTCTTTCTAAAATGTCATCATTGTCAAACAGAGCATCGCTACAGTCCTACTCAAGAGAGGTACAATGGTGAATTATTTGTCCAGTCTGCAAGTTAATCTGTCATCACCTTTGTCATGTCAGAAAATAATGGATTTAAAGCCCTGATACAAGGAGAGGAGCATGTATTAGCTATGGGGTGTTTTTTCTTCCTCCTGAGTTGGCATGTCTTTTCCTCTCTCATTTCTGTTTGGCAAGTACAATGGTTAGGAGTCCATGACTTATACACCTTTACAGGAAGATCTGATCTACAGATCAGTAATATCCTTCTAATATACCACTGTAAGCCATCCTCAGCCTCTAGGTTATCATGAATCACAAGTGTGAGAATTTAGTCAGAGCTTTTTGTTACCTATGGCAATTTATCTTACAATTTTAGGTCATTTCTCCTTTTAGTGTTTTAGTGTGTTTCATAAAACTCCACAGCAAATCTTTACACTTCTAGCAGTGTACCTGGTGTATAACAAAAGATAAGGAAGAGAAAAAAATCTTGTTTCCCAACATTTCAATGTGAATAAACTCTTAAAACTTCTGAACTATTACTGTCATCTTATAACAAGAAGAGTTGTCACCTCTCTGAGACCAGTGGACAAACATTACAGCTTTATGTTTCCATAGTGTTTGACATTTTATGAGCAATAAATACTGACCTCAAGGGTCTCTTGACAGAACACAAAAATTCATTTTGTGAATTGTATTGACAGCCTAAGTAGGTTCATACTTTTTCACTTGAATCACCTGCTCTAATTTATTAACTCTATCTCCAAGGTTTTAAATATTTACCTCTAAGTTCTAGATATATTTGCAGTACAACATGTATTTTGATATTAAAGAGGCATAAGAACAAGGTTACTCTTCAATCAAGTTGTTCTAAAATGTCCTATAACATCCAAATGAAATATAGGTATCCTCATAAAATTGTATCTAGCTCATGAAACGGATGGATCTGCTTTAAATAGACTCCAAAGTGACATATTCCCAAGGTGCTGGCTTTATTTTGCCATCCATTTTAATCCCCAGAAGTCTATCTTTTGAGATTGAGGTAAGTAAAGTGAATTTTTGAGATATATTTCAGTTCATTTTACTGATGAAATAGAAACTTCATTTAAACAAAAAACTTGTATGTAAAAAAATGTGCCTCAAATTTTGTTGACAAGCAGGAGAAGGCAAATCTCCAGAAATATTATTTAATGACTCATAGTTTGATTGAAAACACAGTGAGATACAAATACTCCCCATATATGCCTATGGATCATGAAAACTAAAGAACACTGACTTTTTACTTATAGCCACTAGTAATGCATATACTATCATATAGAGTTTTGTACAGAATGCAGCATATTTCCAGTTATGTGGGAGTTTAATGTTTGCTATACAAGTTACCAGGAATCAAAACAACTGATTGTCTGAGCATCAGTGCAAGAAATAAAAGCTTACTTTGCCAAAGGCAGATTGATGTTCAAAATAGAAGTAATTGATCTTAGAGAGAACACAAGAAACTTGTTTATTTGCATACTTAGAAGTGTAGCACTGAAGTCCTGCCAACATAATTACCTTAAACCTTAGAATAAAACCAGTGTTTCAGCTCAGACCAAAAAATCAGCAAGTGCTCATGGTTTATAAACAAGTATGATGTGACTGTTGGAGTTCAATTTGAAGTAACCATAAGTAGAAGTGAAGCTGTCTGTACCAAAGTCATCAGAACAATGTTGCTACAGGTCAAGATCAGTAAGATCAGGAGCAGAATTTGCTGCTTTGCATTTGAATTCCTGATAGCTTGGCAAATATTAGAAGAGAGTTTCAGTGATGCCAGAGAAATTTAATCTTTTTTTTTTAAATCTTAGGTTTCCCAGTACCAGGTTGCTAGGAAACATTTGCAGTATAAAGTATAAAGAGTAACGCCATTTATTAAAAAGTTATAAAATATTCCAGTGTTAACTGAGAAGCACAATAGTTTAAAAGGTATCTTTAGAGCCAAGAACTGAAAACACTGCAATTTTCTGAATTAATTTCAACTTTTACTGACTTTCATCCAGAAATACATTTTTGTTTCTTTAGCAAACTAGAGAAAAAGCACTCTGACAGCTATATAATCTTATTGTAATATCAGAGATAGTTTTCAGAGGTAAAAAGGCAATCTATTTAGAGGACAAGAATAATTTTTATCCTTCATAGATGTATAGTGTTATATGTTGATAATGTTCACTGTAAATAAAGACAATTAATACTATTTTTCATTTTATATATCAAACTCACTGAGAAATAGTGGGCTGGTGGAGAGGAAGTGATTACTTGTATAATGTTATGTTCACTATTTTTTTAAAAAGGTCACTTTTTATTTAATCTTTAGATTTCTAGTAGTGAATATGTGTTAAAGAGAAGATTTGTAGGAGAAAATATATCTTAGATAAAGAGATTGATAGTAATATTGAAAGTATATTTTTGAAAATAAAGTAGTTATTTGAAAAGTCAGGTTTCTTTAGCACTCAATGCTAAACTGAAAAACTATACCCTTTCCCAGATTATGTGGCACCTGAACTGGTTTAAGTGAGACTGTATTAAAAGAAAGTCATTATATCTATCTATATATATGAATTTATAGGTGTATAGTATCTAAAAATATTTGTAAATCAAATAACTGCTTTCCCAGAAATTTCAACTAATTCTAGACCTATTATCATTCTCTGCTTTCTATCTTAAATATCTTTAAAAAACAAAGAAAAATAACATTAACATACATATATGTTGCACTTGTCTAAGAAAGTATATTTTTTTTCTTTTTAATAAAAGTCACTATCTTTCAACTGCTCTATGCTTGTGCATATATCTGTTATTAGCCAACAGTAACTCCCAAAAGGAGTTTTTTACTTACTGAAGAACCTCATAAATAATCCGAGTTCACTTATTTACTTCCCTTCTCCCCACCAGTTATTTCTGGCCTTATAAAGACAATAAGATTAACCTATTGTCTTATTTTTTTATATGTATTTATATTACATTTTACTTTTAGATGTCTTTTTGGTTATGAAGTTTCTAATAGTTGATTCTCTGAAGCACTTTCAGATTTTTTACAGTTTTCCCTGTGGAGTTCATTACTTTCTCTTATTAATTTTGATTTTTTGACCATGTCTTGTTTTTTAGTAGAAAAAATATTCTCTAGATTCAACAAGCTTGGAACACATTCTCCTGCTATGTGTCTGAATTTAGTAATTGTTTAACTCTAAGAAATATTTGGACTAGAGTGTTCATGCTTCAGACATGAAGCATCTTAAAAACATCTCAGATTTGTTACTGAAGTTCGAATGATTTCTTATGCATGTAAAAGTAGTATATAAGTTTAAGTAGTGTCAAAAACCATTAGAAAACTTAACTTGCAGCCAATTTGAAATATGTAACATTTTTCTAATATTGATTTTTGAATGCTGTAGTTTGTATGCATGATCTGAAGGTGTTAGTTATATTGTGCTTCAGGTATTCTCTCTAATCTCTTTTATAAAGATCACTGAACATTTCTTACTTGCCTCCACAGTGAACAAATCACTCTATGAAAACCTGTGAAAGGAAAGAGTACCTGTTTGTCTCTGTCTACTGCTTTACCGTGGTATATAATTTATATTTTATGTGTGTGCTGTGTAACGTTGTAACAATAGCTGTATTGGGTCACACTGAAGGAATCTGAATTTGGTTGATAAAACAGCTTCTCTTATCACTTCAGTTTTCTTGAGCATCCCACAGCGGAATTTAAATGCGTGTTGATCAAATGCAAATAGCAGAAAATACACATACTTTATTCTAAACCATTCTGTTGCTATTCTCCAGAAGAATGACTGTTTCTCTAATTAGAATGAGAGTTATTTGTGGAGATTCTAGACTCCTTATCATTTTGTCATTTGCTAATGATACTGCTACTAAGTAAACAAGACACCATCAGGAAAGTGCAACAAACAACTTGTTAGAAATCAAGAACAGATCAAATCTTCCAGAAGCCAAATATTTGGAGGGCCTAGAAACACTTTGAAAAGTAAAAAAAAAATCAAAGCTGAGAGGCATGGTTCTCTTTCACTTGGCTGTCAACATGTCTACATGAAGTGTTAAAGTCCCAGTGGGGGATATCATGGAGTTGAGAATTATAAGAATGTATATTTGAAAGGATACATGAGATTGTTCTGTCATGACAACCTCTGTGATTAGTTTATTGTGACTTTCCATTTCTTTTAATTTCATTCTGAATAGCTGATTTTATGCAAGTTTTAACCTTCTTCAGCCAAAATAGATGTTACTTCAGCTAAGTGAAACATTTGGTAGGAGGTTTTCTTTTATCTACACTGTGTTAGATGACTTTACATCTAAACATCTGGAATGGTTTTTTCATCAGGAAATAACCTCTCAGGAAAATGTGTCAATATTCAAAAAATCTATGAACTTAGTTCGTTCCACATCTGTATGGTCTTAGAAAAAATATAATTCAAATAAAAAAATACTATTTACAGGAAGAACTTTGATCTATCTATACAGTTTCTTTGCAACTACTTTACTGGTTAAGTTTCAAATAACATATTTTCAGATTAAAGGTTAAAACTCATTCCTACTCTCCTAAACTTTGCAACGTTCTCCTCTTGAAGGAATAGGAAATAGAAGACCAATAATAGAAAACAAATAATGTACAGTATAACTCATTCATGTGAAAACTGATAGAGCACGTAGTTCAATGTATATAACTATTAAAAATGATGTGACATCCAGTAGATTCAGTAGACACTAAAATATTAAAATTGATCTGCTGTCTATATTTGGGTTGTAGAGTAATTATTATATGAATTAGCTTGGATTGGCTGTAAAGACTTACAAATTATAACATGGAAGAGTTTTAAACTTTAACACTGTACATTACTTTCATCACATTTAATAAAATATGATATTCTTCCATGGTGTTTCATCAGTATGCATAACTTAATTACCACCATCATCTAGGCACATCTAGTGAAATGGGAAGTTTTATAGCATGCAGATGATGAGTGACATTTTTTCATATCTTCTCTTACTGGGTTTCACAGTTCCCAAGTCCTGGGAAAAAAAAATCTTGGAAAACAATGTAACAAAGACTTAGGAATAAAAAACACATCAGAACTTCATCTGGTGAAAACTGTGGTATGTACATAAAAGCATACAGAACTAACCCACATGAAAGTGAATCTACCATAGATGTGTGTTCATACTCAGTTTTTTGGTTAGTGATCGGGTAGTTGAACTAGGTGATCTTTGAAGGTCTCTTCCAACTATCCTATGCTATACTGTATTATTCTATACTATACTATTCACAAAAGTCACTCAGTGATTTAGATTACAGCATTATCTTTAAGAAGTATATAGAACTGATAAATGTAAAATAAATAACAGGGACAATGTAGAATAATTTTGGGTTACCAGCAATACAACTTCACTTATTTGTGATGCTCCATGACAGCTAACTCCATTTTATACTCTGAAGAGCCTCCTAAACAGTATAATGATCTTCTCTAGTTGGTCTGCCTTGAACAAGTTGGCTTTTTTTAGGTTGAAATTTGGAAATGCCTTTTTGCTTGAATTCTGAGAACCCTAGTTTATTTGAACTTGGATACCTTCTTTTCTATATGCATATATTTTCAATTCAATATGAATATGCTTATTAACCTTATTATCTGTCTTCCTGCTAGCTGTTCATCTGGCCGTTTCAAACATCTAGCTATTGTTTTACCTTGTTACAATGTGGTCTGTCCCATGTCTTTGGCTGATATCTTCTCAGGTGATTTTCATTGTGGAGTGTGGTTAGAGGTGGTAAAATAAATGGATAGAGTTCTAACTTGCAGAGTTAGCTAGAGGGTACTCTTTCATTAAGTCATAATTTAGTTTTGTTGTATTTTTCTTTCTTTTTTTTTTCCTGAATATCCATAAGCAAGGTGAAAGCAAAGTAAAGTGAATTTATCAGAATGACTGAGACTTATTGTTTACCTCTGGAAGAGGTGAAGAGAAACTGAACTAATACTCAGCATCATTAGCTGTGAAGAATTCTCACAAAAGTCAGTAGGAGTTTTGAATAAACATTGACAGCAGGGCAGTGTCCTTAGAGGTTACTTCTGCTTCAGATGAATCTTCCTCTGCTGCATTACCACCTGTGCTGTCCCTTGTTTGACAAATTAAAAAGAAGCATCACAAACATTCTAATAAAAATCACAAAATGCTGCCAGTATTTTAAAGAACAAGACAGACCTACGGATTTTTTAAATTCGGATTATGGTAAAACTTGAAAATATTTCAGGCTCTGAGCTTGTTGAACAGCAAGATCCACCCACCTGAAACAAAATCAATAAGTGAAAAATAAAGTAAATTAACTTTTCTATCAACAGCAACACCGAAATCTGTAACGTTTTCTGGAGAAAGGTTCAAAGAGCAAACAGTAAGTTTGAATGTTCACCCTTCCCTTGCTGATCTACAGAAAAATGCTCAAGTTGAGCAAGAATGGAAAGAAAGTATAATGAGCATAATTTTGTTTAGTGCTAAGTGTTTTAACATGCTGCATTTCCTTGTAGTACTATTAGAGTCTGTTTAATAGACACAACTTTGTCTTTTTGGAGATAAAAACAATTGGTTTTTAGTCAGATTTATACTTGTAAACGTGTTATTCACTAAACAATTCTGTGTTATTTACTATTATATAAGAAAGTAGTTCTGCACTCTTTTTCTTTTCTAGTGAGGATATGTCAGTTAAATTTTTGTCCTTAAGATGTATATCCCATAGTGGATAACACATCCTCCGCTGTTGCATTATAATTGAAAGTTCACGTCAAACAGTAGGAAATATATCAGAAGCTCTTTTCTAACTCTGCCTTGTGTATTGTTTTGTCTTTAAAATGTCATTCCTCATATATTCTTGTTCATATGTCTTGTCTTTTCTTGCTACAGGTATGTTTTGGGGCATATGTATTCATCCTTCCTGTAGAATAGTACTGAATACTTCCCTAAACAGTCAACATTTGTTTTCTTGGAGCAACTTATCTATGTTTAGTGTACTATTTCTTCTGTTACCTAAACATTGTTCAAGAACTGGTGAATTTACTGTTTTATGATGGCTTTCTTTCATGTTGCAATTCTCTCCTTCAGAGTAAGACAGCGAGATGTTTCAGTTTCACACAGTGCTGTGCCCCCAGTTGGGCACCACATTGAGACTGCTCCTTTATTGCTTATTTATTTTGTTCTAGTATAGAAGAAGCTTAAATAATGGGGAGTGTTTGTTTGCTTTTTAATGCAACACTGTTTACTTTGTATCTACCCTTAGTCATGTTTTCCTTTGGAAAAATAGAAATCAATCAGTGGTACAGAAGAATCAACAGACTATCCATAGCGAACAGCATTGTGCACACCACAGAGTATTATAGTAGTTAGTAAATACGTGCATTATTAAAATAGCTGTAATAGTTGTGGCTGCTGCAAATTACATCTGCTATTTTGTCCTATTGATTGGGGAAAAAAAACACCACAATTTTCTAATTTGACAGAACTTCATTTTTCTGTCTGTTTCATTTCACTGAATGGTAGATCCCTCGTTTACAGAGATTTAAAAACAATATCTGTGATTCTTATTTTCATCATGTGGATACTTATTTAGGGACAGTGAATTCCAATGAAGAACTTATGTTTCATGGATTACCAAAAGGGAAACACGTCAATGATTCTCTGCTAATGTATTTGAATTTTCACTATGACCAGTGGATAATGATACAAAACACTTTAGTGCTCAAAAACTTTTCCTAGTGCTTGATATGAAATTTTCTGTGCCCTTAGGACCATGTGTGTTTGATGTAAGCTCTCAATGTCTTTGATTATTTTCAAAATAGGAACTGGAAATATTTTCCAATTAAGAAATGTGTCACAGCCTTGAATTAGAATACTTCATTTGACAATGAACAAGGTGGTGGCTTCTGGCGTGCAGAGGAAGATGATGTTTTGCTGTAAAAAGGTAACGGTAGAGATGTCAGTAGATGTTACTCAATGAACATAAATATGCAAATTCAGAGTTCAAAAACAAAAGAAATACTGAGTCTTGGAGTATTTCCTTTGTTATTTCCTTTCCAATTTTCTTTTGGGGAGTGAGTTGTTAGGAGACTAGGAATGTTAATTACTATGATAAGCATATAAAAACATTCTGAGTAACACTTATTATATGAGGGGTACTTTCTTTAGATTATTAGCTGGTGAGCGTACTGCTGTTTGACAAATTCTATTCAAATGCTGAAGAAATGAGAATGGTTTTTAAGGTTTTTTCTGTTGCTGTTTTAGGACTTTCTTTCCTCCTTTTTGTTATTAAGAAGAGAATGAAGCAAAACCAGAATAGTTTACAAAACAAAGTGATTGAAAAGAAGATGTAATACATAATTTGGTGATTTTTCCTTGATTACTTTATGGCAGGAGTAGATGTGACAAATAAACTAAAAAAGAGTGATAAGTTGTTTCATGGTGAGTTATAAGGAAATCAAACAGGTATTCATTGTAAAATAACATTCATGAGAAAATATTAGTAGTATCACAAATTGATTACATAGAAAATTCATTGTCATTTAGTATTTAATATACATTTACAGGTAAAATCTGTTTTACTGCAGAGAGGTTTGCTGATGTGTATGGAATGTTCTGTATCCTAGAACAGTAAAGCCCTTGATTGGGTAGCCAAAGTGGAGCCTCTATTTCAAATATCGTTTATTCTACTGGATGTCTTATAAGGTTGCTGGCCTTTGTTCATTTGGTTGCTTTGTTGATTTTGTTGTGTTTTGTTTTCCATTGTTTTTTCTCCCTTATGTTTTCAAATTCAACTATTCATTCTCTGCCAAAAATAAAAAATAAAAAAATAAAAAATAAAAATGCTGTAATGTAGCCAGCTCTTTAAAAAATTAGGAGCTCAGGCAAAATCTATCAGAGTGGTGACCGTACTCAATCTCAGCAGTCTAGGTCTGCCTAGAGGTAGCTAGTGAGAATTTCCCTGATGTGTACACTAACTAGCAAACATTTTCCTTTCAATTTTATCTCTCTGCCCACTATACACCTCCAGCTTTATCCTATTTGTCACACAACATTTGCTGGAGATAAATACAGTGCAGGTAGACCTTGCATTTGCTTTTGATGATACCTTTCACAACTGACCTTCAGTTCTCCTGTAATCGCATTGCAGGGTCTTATTTGGGCAGAAGTTACCAAACTGTACTAAATTATACTGAGCTGTGGCAGTCTGGAGATAACAACAAACTAAATGAGTATGTGCATCCTTCGAGCTTCCTAACAAAACCTCTCCACCTGGACTAGAGGGATTTGAATTTGCAGTTATGTAAATCCATTCTACAGAATTGAGCTGTTGGACTGTAAGTGTTCTTTAGTGGGCTGGATTTATTCATAGATGTGAAACACTGTAAAATAATAATTGTAGGCAAAAATAATGTATCTTTATATAATACTAGGAAATGTAATATTAAGTTATTATTTGAGGAATGCATATGTTTTTTCTAGCATCAGAAGAACAGAAGGCAAGATGGCACACTGTAGCCCACTGAGGCTTCCAGGTCTTTATAGGTAGAAATGTGCAATTATAATAACATGGTAAAATTTAATTCCAGAGCAGCTGTTCAGTATTAAGCTATGATCAGAGCACATTTATTGTTGAAAATATTGTTCTAAAGGTGAATTTTTAGGAACTATTTTGGAGGAAATTTTAATAATGTTCATGTCAGGATTTTCTTCAGAAAGGATAGAAAAGACCTTGGGCCAATTCTGTCTGTTTTGTTCAAATAGATGTTTCTGAGCTTGTACCAGATTCAAAATCCAAAGTTTTCAGCTGGGACTTTGGGTGAAGTCTACTGTACAGAAGTATGGAGTCAAATCCTGAGGTCACTGTCATTTAGATCAGAATTTCATGGATACTAATTTTAAATAAAGGCTACAGCTTTTGTCCAATGCTTTGTGTAGTTTAGCCAGGGCAGATCTCTTGCAATGCTGTTCTCACAGTGGCAGCTATTATAATTGAGTGTTGTCAGAATTTTAGTCTCCCACAAACCAAATCCCTTAATAAGCCACTGCTTCTTGAGCTAGTTAACCAGTCAGCCTGGTTTACTCTGTGCTGGAGAGCACCTTCCATACAGATTCATTTAAGATGTTTACTTTCTGCATCACGTAGTCTGCAATTAGCGTATTGTTTCTTAGAAATAAATATGTTTAAAATATGCTTAAAAAGTGATTTGTAGTGATGTTAAATTTGTAAAGGCTAATCAGTTGCATTGATTTGCACGTGAATGCCGTTTAAAGAAAAAAAAAATGAAAAATAACACTACACAAGCTCTCATTCACCCTTGACAGAAAAAAAAATTGGTAGGACAATGATTGGTAGGACAACTGGAGCTTAATAGCTAGCTGGTGAGATTACTGCTAAGGAAGAATAAGAGAAACTCACAGGAAGGTCAAGTCTTTTCTTTTGTTCTGATTTTCATGAGGTAAAATAGGTAAACTAGAAAGTGACAAGTCACTTGTGGAATGTTTTTTCAGCCTGCTGCAACCTGAGAGGATGCAGGTACCAGCCAAAACAGCTCTTACCACTTTGTCTGCATCTTTCCATCTTGATACTTCCCATGTTTAAGTGCTTCTTCATGATTAGTTGAATGGCAGAGAAACATATAGAATAATATTTTGTGTGAAAATACTTTTTGAATTAATGGAATCATTTGCAGCCCCTTCATGTGTTGGAGGTAATGAGAAAGGTCTCATTTACTCTAACCCAGTACTATTTTATGAATCATTATTTTTCAAAGCAATTGTACTTTTGCATGCTACAATCTTCTCTTTATATTGGAAAAATAATTCAATCTTTAGATCCCCCTTATATTAAATTTTGAATTTGTTAGTTAATCATATCAGAATACCCATGGCATCAATGAGTAGAACAATGACACTGGTAAATCTGTCCTGCTGATGTGATTAAGCCAAACTACTGCTCTCTGCTCTGGAAGCAGAATGCATGGCAGAGACAGTCTGCAGCTGGTCTGTTTGAACACACCTCTCCTTTGAGAATAAATAATGGCATTACTTAAGAAGCTGTTCATGACTCCGTCAAATTAGCATTATTGAGCACAAGTGTTATGTCTTATAAGTCATTAATTGTTAACAAGCTCTCTGCTGATTCATAGTTAAAGACAAGCTTTGCTGTGAAGCCCCCAATTACAGCAGACAGACAGTGCAAGAGTTTGAAAAGAATAGATGATCTGATCATATTAGGTTGTCCCAGACCGTGTATTCAAAGGCATCAGTGACTTAAAAGCTGGATTTGCAGAGTTTTCAAAGTACCTGAACCTAACTTTTAGAAATCGTGACTATCTTTTCTAATGAAAGTCTCGATGTATTTAAATTTGGATAATAAATTCTTTATGACATCTGTTTTCCTTTCTCATCATGAGCAAACGCAACACCAGGTGGTGATATTTGAGCCTCTTGGTGTTATGCCCCAAATGAATTAACATTTTAGATCTTGTGATTGACCATTCTTTGGATCTGTTACATTCTCCGTGCACTGATAAGGCAAGCACAAAAGCAATGGGGATAATGGTGCTGCCTTCCTGGTGCATAAAAACATTAATCTGGAATACAGACAATTTTAATATATATATATTTTAATTTGATTTCAAGGTTTGCTTTAAACATATGCCTTTCTCCCACAAGAGGATTTTAGTGGTTTGATTTTGAGTATTCAGTAGTAAATCTCTCAGTCATTCCTGTTGAAATTATGGCACTTAGTACGTTAATGTATTCCTTTTAAAAGAGTCCATTCCAGATTTCCCAAATCAATACTTTATAATCAGACTGATAATTATTATTCTGAACCTACTTATACTTTATTTCGGTTCTAATGTGCAACCTGAGATAACTTCAGCTGTAAAATGACAGAAGAGAGGTTGAGAAATAGATTGCGAAATCACCAGCTGAAATTGGGATTCAGAGAGATTTCAAGAGAATTAGGTACTCACTCATACATTAAGTTCATCATTGAAAAATTCACTATCATGCCCAATATCAGCTGATTACTGAAACTTTCCTTAATTTCCTGGCACTGTATCTTCAGGTGATGTAAACCAGTGCTAGTCAGGATTTTGGATTCTCAAGGCAGCTTGTTCAAAAATGAGGAATTCTGTTTAGCTATCTTCTTGTTAATGAGATTAGATTGCTTCCCTTCGTTTTTACCATTAATCAGTCTTGATTTCTTCAAGGCCAACTTGCAGTGCAGTGGCTTTTAGTGTTGGTAAGCAAAGTAACAAATGAAACAAATAACAGAGAGCAGCAGCCTAGGGATTTTTTTATTTCAGTATCCCCTTGGATAAGCCTTCTGTCTCATTAGCAGACTTTGCAGAGCTGCCAGACCCTCTAAATTCAATGCAGAGTGCTCATCTCCGTTCATCTGGAAGAACAATGCTTGTTTTAGTTATTTTGCCTGATAATGTGCGTCAGTTGACAATTTTCTTTAGCTTTCAAAGATTGCATATTACCTTGCACTTACTTTTGATTTGCTGGGACATATCAGCATTCAGAAGCTTGTGGATTAAATACAAATAGAGTGTGCCTGCTTGCTACACCAATTGCAGTGAATTAGTAGCTAAGAGTGAATTATAGTAGTCAAGTCCCAGGAAGGTTACATATTTCACAGACTTCCCCATGGGTCCTCAAGCTTATCAGATAAATTGGGAAATAGATGCCATTAATTTTTCCAAATTTTGTAAGCAGACCTCACTATGCTTGTACAACAATACAGAAAGAGGACTTAAGTCAGCAATATCTAAATAAAATGCATCTATCTAGCTGCATCAGTGGCAGCATGCAGCTGATGGATTGATTGGAAACTCAGATGTACGTCCAAAGAGAAGACTACATAGACAAGAAGGAAAAATGGTACATTCTTCCAACTTTCTTCTAAGAAGGTTAGGTAGTTTGTAGCTAGTTTGTAGTTGCAGCTGTACTTTCAAGGGAACCATTGAATGCATTAAAATTGTACTTAGGTGATGTTAGCCTAAGGGTATGAATCCAACTGGAGCATCTGCCCAGAGAAGCAGGCAGGTCTGTGGTGAACCACAGCCACTGAGGATCAAAGTTTAGCCATGGTAAATATTTATGCAGTGGTTATATTAATGCAGTCATTTCCACTTAGTGTAGCAGCAGTGGGCCTAAATGAGTAATTAATGTCTTCTAGGAAATGTGCTACATTTGAAATGGTAGGAAATGGACAAATATTTGCTGGAGCAGGGAAATACACTCACTGTCTGACATTTAGGGTATTTTTCCATTGAAAAAAGTGAATTCCACTGGATATTGGTGAATTCTGGGGAGGAGAGGAAGAGATAAAATTATATCTCCAGACAGGAGCGCTGGCATCCTTTGTGTGGTTTCTTCTAATAACAGAGCCTGTATTTCCTGCAGACTTGCAATGCAGACCAATTTTCACTGGTTGGTTCACAGAGCATTACTTGCCTATGGGCTCCACTTAATTCTAGGGAGAGATCATGTTCACATCATGCTCAACCCCGTAATGCCAGAGACTGTGTCTGGCCTGCAGAGCATTTGAACTCTCGGATGCACTTTCTGGTCTTAGAGCTCTGTGTTTTTTTGGTTTTCTTCCCAAAACATGAGCTCCTGGGCTTATTCTGACATGAGTTATCACTCTGAGGTCTGTGGAAATGCCTTAGGACCCCACAGCTCAGGTGTAGCTGGCAATCCAGCAGATCTCTGCAGGGCTGTCGTTTTAGCATTCCTCTTGGCAGCCACACAATCTGCAGCACACTACACAGATTTGTGCCTTTCATGTCACATTGTCATGTGTCCTCTGAGTGCTACCGATGCAGGAACACACGTGGCCAGCCACTGTACACTGCTGCTACACACAAATCTCTCCGCCAGATTGGGTTTAAAATATTAATCTACAACTTTGTGATAGGTGATAGCCACAGCTTGCGGGGCTCATTTGGGATATATATTCTTCCATAGCTGGGATCTTTTGAGATTGGAGAGAAAAATATCTTTGTTCAGACTCCCTTCTCTCTCCTCTCTTTTTTTTTTTTCCCCAGACGCATTAGTGGTTACCGATGTTGTCTCAGTTTCACAATCCTTTCATTTTTATTTTGTTTAAATACTAGCTGTGCTACGATACCTAGCTGAAGTTCTTGGGAGATTATGGCACACTGATCCAGGATTTGTAAGCACTGTGCTCCAACTTCTATAGAAATATAACTGCCTGTTACTAGGGGCTGCTATTTTAGGATATGTTACAGCTTTGGAAGAACTTCATTATCAGAAATACAGAAAGATAACATTAATTCAAAAGGTCACCTGAATGCACTGTAAGGGTTAGTCTCACTAACTCCAAATATTCGAGTTTTGGCAAAAAAAAATCAGTTTTCTTGAGTGCTTTTTGCCTCAGTTGCAAAACCTCTTCAGTTAATCAGTCTCATTCACTCTGAGTTCTTCATTGTTGTTAGAAGCAAATAAGCTGATCAACATGAAATCTCTTCTGCATGGTCAGTAGAGTGAAACGTAATCTTTGAAAATGTTTTGCTAATTTAGCTTTTTTATATTATTATTATTATTATTATTTATATATTTTTTGCAGTCAGCTTGGGAATGGATGGTACAGGCCTTCTCCATGCCCACCAAAGCCAGTGAAAAGCCTCTGGATGTTATGAAGAGGCTTAAATTCAGTCCACCAGCCAGCAGTAAATTTGATATGCAAATGTGATATAGGTTATTAAGTGATTTATTGCAGAGTTTGGGGTTGCTGGTATGTGTGTAAGCAAACAAACCACAGAGGAAACTTGTCTTCTGCTTGATATTTCCATCCAACTTCCCAGAGCACTGTATAATTAACAGAATTTGCCTCCTTTTTTTAAGTGCAGTTATTTTCAAATAAGGTCAAAACAAATGAATATGGAAATAAATGAGCTCTTTAATTACAGAGAACACCATGACTTTCGTATGAAATACCTTGGAACATTTGACTTCATGATGTACACTTATAAGATAAATGGTTTTACACTTAAAGTGTCACTCATAAAGTCAACATTCACAGAAGGAGTTAGGGCACGAACTACTTGAATGCACCAGCCACATTCCCCTATGTTCCAAGGAAAAATTACCCCTTCAAGGCAAGTTTTGACCTGCAGGGCACAATGGAGACAGAAATATTCATTTAGACAATTACTACAGAGTAGTTGATGAACTATAAGTTCTAGAGACATTATAAAACAGTCAGTTTAACAGGAAATCTTCTCATTTGCTCTCTGTAAATCTCACCAGGTTGTCTCCTACCACCGTGTTTCAAATACGGTTGGCATATAATAACAGATTCAGTGCTTTTAAGAGTAAAGTGACTCTCCATCACAGAAATGATGCACAAGCAGAGAGCAAAGGCAGATAGTGCAAAGGTTTCCTATCTCTTAGAGCCTCCAATAAGGTCCCTTTTGAAGAGAAATCCAGTGCATGAGGAGGAAAGGAGCAAGAAGCAGACTGTGAGGAGAGCTTCAGGACATGTCTGACCTATAGAGCAGACAGTGCACCCACTGACTGGTAACACCAGCTCTTTCCATCTCCTTAATGCTCTAGGAAAACGAATGGAGTGCAGACAGAACTCATCCAGTCTTACTTCTGTTTTCTTTTCTTTTTATTTGCAATTCTGTTTGGACTTTTTTTTTTCTCGTATTTTTATTTGTTCTGCCTTGCTATCCTGTCTTGTGCATTTTTAAATGTTTACTATATTTCTTCGCTTTATCCCTTATTTTCTGATTCCACAAACAATGCTCCAGAGTTAAAACAAAGGTCTTGTCAATTTGCTGAACATACCACTTCAAAAGGATTTCTAGGAAGAACTGCTCAGTGTTTGCAGTGTGTTTAGTTGAGGCTCAAAGATGTAAACTTCAGGCTTTTTCCAAGCTGTTCTGATTTTCAGTAGACTTGATATACATCCTGTTAAAAGGATATATTGGGGGGAGGGAGGAGAAAGTGAAAAAAGCATGAGGTACAGAACTTATTTCACTGAGCCAGTAGTGTGTGGAGGGCAGAGTTTACTCCAGGTAGCAAAGAGTGTTTTACAGTTGCATGCAGCCAGCGTTACAACCAAACCCATAGCTCTTGCACTGTGTTTATAATTGTCCTTGTGCTTGCTTTTTAAAGCCCCACACGGATCCCTGAGGCTTCTGCCAAGAATCCAGTGTCTTGTTTAGTGTAATGTGTGTTCTCAGTTGAGGTTAGCTTACAGTGCATCTTATGTAATTATAAGCCAAATACTTTTATTTTATTTTTTTTTATCATTATTTAGAGTTGCTCCAGGCCAAGCAGCATGTCCTTGTGAAATTTTAGCAGCTACCACCAAAGCAATGACTAAAAAATAACTGCTTTGCATAACGCCAGCAGTCAAAAGCCTTAAAAAGCTAAATAGTACAAAACATTAGTGACTGCCCTTTTTCATGCGTCTCAGCCACTTTAGCAGATGTAATATTATTAGCTTCTTCTGTTCACACTAAATTAGATATGCAATCAAGTAGGGGTAGGAGACAGATTTACAGAAGATGAAAATAGCCTGTAAAAGCTTATTCACAACAGCAATTAGCAATTCCTGAAACTTGAGGCAGGCAAAGTTCCTTCTAAACAGGAAGAACTGCGGTTCTAGATCTAAATTTGGGGCAGAGTATGTTTTGTATAAATGCCGACACAGTGCATCGCTTTGCAGGTGGGATCACATCTATGGCAGGTGGTTGGTGGCAATGCCTGGAACAGCTCGCAGCTCAACCACTGGAAAGGAGTTTTAGTGATATTTTGAGTGGTGGGAATCTGTGTCGCATAAAGGATTTATAACTGGCAGGTTTTAGAAACAGTTGAGTGCAAACTGGTTGAGCATGGCAAGGCCTTCTCTACACCGCAGTTCCAGCTGGCTGCAAACCATTTAAATCAGTTATGTGACTGCCTGCTCTGGCAGTAGCACTTTATTTTTGTCTTTCCCCTTGGTTTGGCAGTCATCTCTGATTCAACCAGGCTCTGTTTTGTTGATGCTCTGGGTCTGCTAGCTTAGTTCCAAATGGTTAAACCTGTGCCATCAGGTTTCTTGAGACTGCTAAGAGTAATGTTTTGTCTACAGAAGTTTAAATAAGAGGAGGACAATGAGAATCTCTCTGAACTCCAAGTTCTGTTTAGAAATCTTAGACAGTCTTATAGGTTTTCTTTGAATAAATCTTAAAGAATTCCAAAAATGTGGCATCTTTTTTCCCAAAGACCAATTTAATATATAATATAGAGATGACTCTATATATGTATGCATGTATATATCAGTCTCAGAAGCTATGAGTAAGGCTGAAGTCAAGAAGACCGCAGCAACTTACAATAAATAACAAAGAATTTTTGACTCTTAAAATTATTTGTTACAGAGCACATGGACTGACTGTCTACTCTCAGCGCTATTTAAAACAAAAATGGTAAGTCATTACGTTAGAATTTCTTATTTGCCTCCCCTTATTTTGGAGACAAACTAAAGGAGCAGTAGACTGATATGATAAATCAGTCCATTTACATTTGGCAGGATAAAATTAGCATTGCTGTTACTTCATAATGGGGCATGGTTACGACTATGGAATTGATTTCAGAGTACAGCTGATCCATTACAATTTTGTTAATATTGAATGTTAAACAGAATGATGAATTGCTGATCAATGCAGTTAAAGAAGCAACTTAGAAAAAAACCCACTATTATTCACTTTTTAAATTTTGTCTTTGTCTTCCATATTAAGAAGCTACTTTAAATATATTACAATTACAGTATAGACATTTGTGTAATTCAAAATATATTGTTTTTTTTATGAAGTAAACACAAAGTTTTTCACTTATTTATAGTCACTATAAATGTCAAACATTTCTGATGCACTGTGGGCTTGCTTTGAAAAGATGAACCAACATTGTTGGGATGTTTCATATTAAAAAGGATGTTTCATATCAAAAATAAAATAATCTACACGGGGAAGGAAATCTTCATTAATTCCTTCTTTGTGCAGAATATTACATATTCTGAACATTTATTTATTTATTATTATCAATATGTTCCTAATAGGGCATACTTTTTATTCTACCTTATCCACAGAGCTTAGGTTTATGAATCTATCATAAACCCAGAGGAAAATTTAGCAAGGAATTTTCCTCTTTTTTCTACTTCTAACCTTTCTCTCTTCTTGTAGAGAAATTTCTGTGATGACAAAAGTAGAGAAAGCATTAAATTGTTCTCACCCTGCCCATTAGCTGGGATGACTGAGAAGTGTCTTATCCTGTGTGTAACTTACTGAACATCTTTCTCACAAATCTGTACTATCTTGAGAAATGGCAATTTAATAATGCAGTGATACTTAATTTTGGTGACCAGCATCCTTCTTTTTTAGCAAAAGAGAACAGAGGTCGCCTCTAGTAGAGTCAGGATTTTGAACTAGAAATAAATATTTGAAAAACATTACTTTCCACACAACTTTATTTCAGCTGTTGTCGTCACAACTCTTGTAATAAAAATAAAACAATAAAAATACTGCAGCTTGCTAAATTTACAGTGAATTGAAATGAAATCAATTTCTAAATCAAACTAAATTTATTAAGAGAGAAGTTTGAGTAGTGCATGTAATCTTTCTTTTCACCTTGAATATTTCCTTTAATATGGATAGGATAATAATTATTAGTCATGTCTCCAATGAATCCCCAGAATTAAACACTGCTCCAAAGTGAACACAATGTGTTCAGTCTCTTGGAAGAAATGAGGAATAGGACTAAACAAGCTTTTAGTTCATGCTGTGCAATTTCATTAATGTAAGTGGGAGTCTCAGAGATGTTCACTGACAACTGTTGGAGTGCGCTCTTGGGAAATACTGGCACTCCTCAGAGGAGGTACATGAAAATCCTCTGCTTGAGCAATTTTCCACAAGCACTGGGTTATTCCACAAGCATTCTTCTGAAATGAGTTGAGGCATTCAACACATGTGAAAATAGACATGCTGCCATCCTTTGTCAAATACTCTTGAACTTAATCCAGCAAGCAGGCTTACCAGAATAAGGTACGGCTCAGCGGGAATAGGGATGACAAGATTTGGCTTCAGTATCATGGAAATATTTTTGTCGTTCTGATCTGCAGTGGTGTGGGAAAAAGTCCATTGCTATTAAGGAGCACGGCCATTTCACTGTGAAAAACCTTGGCACTTTAGCAGTTTGAAGTGTTTTCAACCATAGTGCACATATATATTTTTCCCCATAATTTCACAATATCTTTTTCCTCTTCAAACTTTTGTCAGTGGATTTTAATGATTTTCTGTTTGGATCTTTGAAATAACTAAGTAGCAAATTCTGCACTGTCTATGTGCTCTTCTTCAGGTCATGTTGCTGTATGTTCAAATTGCCCATATTAGGCTCATTTAGAATTACAGTCATTTAAGTTTTATGTGGGTGTTTCTAGTTAAAAAGATATAAATCCAAACAAAATAAATGTATATATTTACAAATATTCTGACAAGCTGTTCAGTAGACAGTAGAGAAACAAAGCTTTTGTATTGCTTCCATATGCTCAAGTAGCTGAAATAAGGATTTATGCATCATTGGGATCACACAGAAGCATTTGCTAACAGTGAAATTCTCATTACTGCTTTTGTAAATCTGCTGTTTGGTTTGTGTTTTTTGGTTGTTTTTTTTTTTCCAATCTTTGAAGTACTGAAGGTATTTATCTCAGAGAAAAATAAATTCTGAATGTCCTTTTGAATGACTAGCTTTGGTGAAGTACTGCAGGTAACAATGAGTACATAATGGTCTCAAAATAATCAGGATTCACAATTTCCAGGTTTCTTGGCCAGCCTTTCACTTCATAACTTGTCCAGCAACAGAACTCTCACTGCATCTTCTCAGTAGGGCTAATGTCTGGCAGTGCTATGCTCCTGGTTATTTTAATGCATGCAAGTGCTTTGATTTTTTTTTCCATGAGATTGTTTTGGTTTTGGATGAAATTTGAAAAATATGGGAAAATCAGACACCATTTTTTAAAGTTGCATTTCACTGTAAAATGAGTGAATTTTACCCATTGCATAAGCTTTCTTTGTTACCAAATTGTATTTTTCACTGTCAAACCTCATTCTCCTGGTGAATGTGCATAACAAAGAGCCATCCCAACTCTTTAATCAAACAGCTTAAGAATAGATCAAAATGACCATTAAATCACAAAATATGATCATCTAGCATTTTTCAAGGGAAAGTTGTTTCTTCACTATTAGGAATGGATGGATCAGACGGAATGTAATGGAAATAATAGTTTCTTAACATATACAAAAAATGAATTTATAAATTTGACAGCCTTTTCCTCTAACTGCAAATAGAGAGCTAAATGCTTGTTTATTTTGAATTCATTCATCATAACTTCTACCTTTTCTACAGGAGTACAAAATCTCTGTGTAACCAATTAAGACAGTACCTTGCTAACAAATCTTTCCCTTTGAGTAGCTCTCCAGTAGAGGTTGTCTCTCTCTTAAGTAAGAACTAAATTACTCCTGGTAAGTCAAATGTATGTTTCAGAAAGATGAAAGCATGCAAATATCAGGTAAGATATTTCTTTAAGATTTTCGTTAGGACTTCAGAACTTTTCCTGCTCTTCAGAGATATGTTTGGCACCATATCCATCACTTGCTGTGCTTTTCACCACAGGAAATTCTGACTTTCAGCATCTCAGAGATTGGACTATTAAAGGGATTCTTTAGTAGGTAAACTTGGGAATTACGCTGCCTAGGTCTGCATTATTCTCATTCTGCTAGGAGCTCCTAAATGACACTTTTGGAGGCACTTTTGTCATCCTGATTATGAGCAGTACCAGTTTTGCATTTTCTTTTTTACTCAGTATGTTTTGTTATTTGCTGTCTGTTCAAGTTTTAGCTAGCACACGCTTGGGAAGGAAGGTTGTACTTGCTTTTCCAGGAAATTGCTAGTTTGCTTTCCTTTCTCTTTTTCTAACAGTTGTAGCCTGTACACTGAGGTCACACAGGTCTCTAACGCTGCGTCATGGAGGAATTCACTGAGGTTACCAGCTGACATGCTCTGAGAAAAGCGTGCTAGAATTTCAGCTCTGTTGTGCAACAGGAGTGAGAGCCTTACTGAGGCTGGAGGGTTTGATTGACCTTTATTCCTTCAGTCTGAAAGGGCAGATCCGCAGGATCCACCTGTTCTGATTTTGGACTTTTCATATTAGTTCTACCCTCGAAGTGGGAGAGGACACAGCAAATGTGAAATATAAGGATGATATTCAGGATTTGCAATGTTTTTCTGAGGAACTGAAAACTATTTTAGGATTGCTTATAGAGTTGCAATCTTGTATACTGTAAGTGGACCGTTCTCTTTTGTTGAATGTGTCAGCTGAAGGCCTGTTAGATGTGGATGAGACAGGCAGAGGCTCGTTGATAGAGATATATATTATTCCAGTTCTGGGTAATAATTCTCTCAATTGCTAAGTATTTTTCACATTATAAGAGATGTCCAATGTTACTGAACTGCAGTGAATTATACTAAGAATTTTATAAACTCTCTCAAGTGAGAATATATGTTATACCACACAATGTTTTCAAGTAGAGTTTCAGATGAGCTTCTAAAGTCACATCCTATTGTTCCGAAAGTCATCTAAATCAGGGTCCTCATGATCGTTATCAGCAAATTATTTGCATTTCTTTACTGCAGAATTAGAGAAGGAAAAATAGATAGAATGAAAGTAAAAAAAGTAGAGAGCTGTTTGGCAAATGTTCTAAAACAAAGACACATGTATTTATGGTTATAATTTTGCACAGATCAGTAGGTGCTCTACCACCATGCTGCTGATCTCAACATAAATCACACTTTAATTTTAACCTTTGCAATTCATCAATAGTTTCCATATCAAAAATAATTCAACACTGACACTATTGGTTTACAGGTAAGTGGAACAAGAATGGAGGAGACTTAGTAATGGATTAGCTGGCTTGTCAACAGAGACAGAAAGATTCATGTTGTCTTCTCTATGTTTCTATCACATGCACAGAGCTATAAATAACAGTAACAGCTAATCAGATGCAGGAAAGATATATGCTCTTATTGAAAACTGTTTTTTTGGGTATTTTTGTACTATCTGAGCTTTAAAAATTTAGCCAGTAACAGTGAGTCCATTTTTAAAGAAGAGAATTTTGCTACTTCTTTTTCATACCCATATCTATTTAAAGTACTTTTTATTAAACCTTAATTTCTTTGGTCATGGTGTAGTAGCCCTGTTTTTGAAATGTTTATGCAACTCTGGAGCAATGTTTTAGGATAAAAATGTGTTATTCAGCCAAACAAAGTATTTTGTTTTGTGTTGTTTTTTTTTTTCCTCTGAACATACCATTACAAAAGTTTGGTTTATTTTCCTGCTGCATGTGAAAATACATGATTGTTTGCCTAGCTTTTGTGTTTCTTAGCCTCAAGTTGCTTGCTCTGGAACTGGAATTTAGAACTACTTTGAACAATGTCTGTTTCAATTTTAAAGCAGCTCCAGAATTCTGCTTTCCATTCTAAACCCAGCAGCTCAATAGGATGAAGAGCCAAATAAATCTATGTTTTGGCAGTAGTGTTAGGGATGGAACAGGTTCCTGCAAAAGCTGATGAATCTCTGCCCTTGCAGATGCTCAAGATGTTACTGGAAGTGACCACGAGTAACCTGTTTGAATGAGAGTCTAGGAGTTTGAATGAGGAGATGATGACTAGAATTCATGAATTTTTCTATGTGAAGGCCTGTAACTCTTGGTGTTTCAAATTGTCTCCTACATTTTTTTCCTCTTCTTTTATCTTAAACCTGGCTTAGATTCTGTAAGATTACATCTAGCAGAAGCACAAATACCCTTGAATGCTCTGCTTGAAATGAAAAGCCCTAAATGGGCTTTTATGGGTTTTATTCTTCCTTGTGCTTATTCATTCTGTTGACTGAATATGTTCCATCACACTGAACTGCTCTATGAAACTATTAAATCAATGTTGATAATAATATTAATTTCCCATATGCTAAACTTTATAACCAGAATATTGGCGCATGTATTCTATTGAATTTACAATTTGTGATACTGTGTTAATATGCTGGAATGAAAAACACAATGACAAATTACTTCTATGCTGATACATCTATGAGCAACTCTTCTTCTTTCTCCTTCTTGTTCCCAGTCATTACAATGGTTACTGACTAAATACTAAAATTGCTTATTAGCACAATGACACACATCCTTCAGAAGAGTTTAAGGTATTTAAGACAAATAGAAATGTTTGGAAATGGAATTTTGTGAGGTTACACAATGTTAGCACTATGTCACGGATGTGAGGTATAATTTTCCTCCAACCAAAGTGATCAATTCACGCAAAACGCTTTTTTTCTTCTCGTGTTTCAGATTGATTGTGAGTTACCTCCACAAAAAAGCTTATAAAGAATTACCCTATAGCAGTGTCCTAAAATCTAGGAGGATAAATGGTTTTGTTTTGCTTTGCTTTGTTTTATACTTAATTCACCATAAGTATCACAAAAAAAAATTAAGTCAAGGAATAAGGAATTTGCAGCAATGATGGATAGAATGATGTTCTAACCATAGTGTTCTCCCATATGCTGAATATACCCTACAACTGCCTGCTGACATCTGAAGGACAGGTGAATTTACGTGTACAGAACACAGCCTTTGTGAAAAAGAAATGGCAATAGGACAGAGTGCTTGGGCATGTAGAGCCTCTGTTGATTCCTTTTCTTTATAGCCAACAAATCTAACTGAAGAGGACTTTCAGAAAGGTTCTGAACTTTGTTTTTAAACTTCCAGTCCTCTTTGCACAAATTACTGCCTTCTTGAAACGTGGCCAAAATCAGAGCTAAAGAAAGAAGGCTTGAGCTTTATTATTTCTCTGGAGAAACACCACATATCCACCTCTCCAAACAGTAATTGTTCATCACTTTCTCTGACATGTTCTAGAAAAGAAGGCATTAGAGAGTAAGGGAAAGAGACTAATTTGTTGAAACATTAATGTAATTGGTTCACTTGAATATAAAGACCAGACTTTAGTCTCAGAAAATCAGGGAGGCTGGTATATGAGAGTTGGACCATAGAAATCTGAGTTCACAATTTCCAACAATATTTGATGTGTGGGGTATAGATTATAGGAAATCAGGACAGTCTAAGCCATATCACATATCTTGCTAACACAGTGCATTAACAATATAGATCTTGGCTAGGACTTACAGGTACAAAACAGGTAATAATATAGCTCAGTACCAGAACTCCGAATTTACAGTATTCTTTTATGTAAAAGGAGGCCAAAAATAACCCCGCTGCATATTTTGAGTGTTGATGGATTAGTATAGGTACTGCAGTGAAAGAAATCTGCAGAGCTGGAACAGCTGTCTGTTCTGAAGTGTGTTGGGCTTTTGTTGCTTTTGTTTGTTTGTTTTTTCATATCTTCACTAAAAAATGTTGAAAATGCTGATTCTTCTGGAATGACTCCAGTGCTCACCACTTCATATTGTTTAGTAGCAAGATTACCAACTCCTACAGTTCTTGCTTTTAAAGAACTCGCTGAAATCATCTCCGCTCCAAAAGACCAGACCATAAATACCAATGCGTTAGATAAAGTCAATGCATCATTTCCTGTCATGTCCTATAGCATTTGCAGGTTTGCCTGGAAACAGTTTAGATGGCAATTTCAGGCTTGCAGCACTAAAGTGGGAGTGTAGATCTTGTCAAGGCACTGGAAAGGAGAAAGAAGTTGCTGAAAGTACAAGAAAAGGATGGTTTACATTGGTCTTGTCTTGGTTCTATTATTTCTCTTCAACTTGTCGTTTTTTAACTGTTTCTCTTTGTTCATTGAGTCACTGTTGATATCTGGAAAGGTAATATTTTCTTCTTGAGACCCATTAAGAGTACAGCATTAACTTTCTTCTTTCCTAGCCATCGGTCAGTTTTATCATTTACTGCTTCGTCATGGTGCTTCTCTACATAGGCACCACTGGGAATGGAAGGCTCAATCTTGCCTTGTAGTTGGATAATTCTTCTGCATCTCTGATGGTCCACCCATTACCAGCTCTATCCTGAAGCCCACAGGTGACACCTCTGAGCCAAGTCTCCTCTGGCCCCACTGATTGCAGGTAGCTGCTGTTATTAAGACAAGCCTATTATATATCTGGTTACTTTATGATAACCAATGATATCACTACATGGTCTCCCAGCAGCCTGGCAAGCAGCAGTAGGAATGAGAGCAAACTATAGTAAACGGAGGATCTCTGGAATGCTCTGAAATTCAGCAAAATGGGGCTGTTTTGGAGGAAAGTGTGGGAGCACTGCAGTCCCTGGACCTGCGTGCCAGCTGTGTGCAGCATGGAGATCACTCTGAACACCAAACAGTATCTCCTAAACAATGACAGAAGATATTAACCTATGGTAAGGATAGTACTGAGACATTAGTGTGTTTTGTTATTGTTATTGAACAAATGCTGTGTTAATGCAGTGGGAAAAACAGTTTCCATTCTCCCTAGTGTGTTATCAACTATCACTGCCCTTGCTTGTAAAACATTAAATCACTTGTGAAAGGCGCGAGATTAATAAGAGGTGTTTTAGTCTCCTCCTCATTTCTTGAAGCACAAACAGCATGATGTGGGAGGGTGAATGAGAGCAGGAAGCAGGAGCTGTTTTCTTTTGCTCCAGCTGTTTGCTACATCTATCACTCCCTGAAAGGAAACAGCAGTCAGTGATAGTTCAGACCCTGACACATTCAAATAAGTCAATGGCCACGAGTGCATGTGTGTGCCTCTTAGAAATTAGCTTCTAACTTGTGCCAGCTCCAATGGTTTTAATGAGTTCACACTGGAAATCATTCCAAAGCCCATTGCCAGCAGCAATGCAGGGTGGTCCCCAGCAATGTGCTAGCACACTGCCCTGCTTGTGCTGATGATCTATGAGAGCAGAAGTATTAATGCAATCCCTTTTACTGTTTGCTCTGTAAAACGCACTTTTTTTATATCTTGAGTGGAAATGTTTATGTTCAAAGCTCTCCTTGGGCTAAGGAGGAATGGGTTTTCACTACAGCAAGTGGCAAGTTTCTTGCATTCTCTTTTATGAGGTTTCTGGCTGTCCCAAACCTGCTGTCACAATCCTGCCTGTTGCTACACGCTTGTGTTGTGAACTTTTTATTTCACGTAGAGAAGGAGCAGTTTTGGTGCAGATGTGCTTGAAGTTGAGAGGACTCTTCATGCAATCAGAGTGATCAGTGCAGAGCCCCAAAGATGAGAAGGAACTTTTCAGCCCCGTTTGAAGCTATGCTGGAGCTCTCCATCCCGTTATTTTGCAGGAGGTGTCAGCAACGTGGCCAGCTCCCCCCTTTTTAAGTCCTCATCATCACGGTGGTACTGTGTACATCGTAGGACTGATGCTTTTACAAACCTCTGCAGCAGCAGTGGAACTTATGTCTTGTTTCAGGAGGTGGTGCTTCTTTAGCAGTCCTTTTATCATCAGCTGCTGTCATAGCAGGGAGTCTTTTTCAGGCTCGTTAAATGTAGTAAGACTTCCTCTGTCTCTCTCCATCTGCCAGCCACCTTCAGCATTCTGTCTTCCCAGGTCCTTCCATGCCAGGCAATCACTGCCATTAAGACAGAGTACTCTCTTCCCATGGACAGCAACTTGGAAAAAGAAAAAAAAAAGAGAGAAAAAAGAGAAGAAGGAAAAGAATTAAATAAAAGAACAGACTATTTCCTTGCAAAGGGCAGCTGTCTTTTACAAGGGATAAAAAATGTTGCCAGATGAGTTTAGCCGCATTATTAATCTATCTGTGGAGACATCTGTCTTCTTCTTTCCCTTTGTAGGAAGAATTCTTAGAAGAAAACAAGGAAGAATTCTTAGAAGAAAACAAGCCAGGCAGAGGAAGAAATACGAACCTCTGCAACCACAAACGGAGTTACTTCTTAAGTTAGTCCTCTTGATTTCAGTGGAAATTTTCAGAGCAGAGATATGCTGTTTAAAATTCATACCAAAATGTAGGCTTTGAGTGCTTATGGGTTTGGTTTTTTAACAAGTCTCCAATTTTCTTTTTTTTTTTTAGTGATTCCACTTATCATCAGGATAACAGTAATCTCGTTTAACTGGCTGTTTGCTTCTGACCAGTTCCTCCATTGAAGGGCATCTCCACCATCAAAAGTTTCCATAAATGGCACTGTTTTCGATGAAAAGAGGATACTAGTTTCAATAATTTATTCTTCACAAAGAACTACTTAGCTTTTGAGAACTGTAGAGAAGTGTACGCTAATATATCAAAGTATATTACAAACTGGGAAGTAGGGAGCTAACTTTACTGATTATTATTTTAGGTGTACACTAAAATTGAGTCACTCAACCATATTCCCAAGGCAAAGACTGCTTTCCACCTCTTGTATGGTCATTGTTTGATCCTATGTATGTGTCCTCAGAAGGCATATCCCTGTGATGATTTTTTTTCTATCCACAATCTTATTTTCTGCATCTATAATACAGAAATATAAATATTCAAGAAAGAAAATGCCACTTTGAATAATTACGTTTTCCATTTTATAGATGCAAAAAATAAAAAAATATCACTTCAGAAATAAACATAGCACAGGCAATACATACAATTATATCTAGCATCATTTGAAACTATTGAGTGAGGTGGGGAAGAAAGAAGCATTTGTGCACAGACCAGGGTGTTAATTTCTACTAGAGCCATTACTGAAATGTCCTTGTGATGCCAGTAAAATAAATTTAAAATGTTATGCTTTCTATTTTATTTTGATGTTGTTTAAAAATGCTACTAATGTCCTCGAGGGCTCTGTTCCTGGTTTGTGTTTTCTGTGACAGTATCACACTTGGAATTGAGGCTGATGGTCAGTAACTCTGGGAAGGGTCTCACTGACATTATCATTGAGGATGATGATTAATAAATGCAATATTTTAACACATTTATTACTGTCTTCTCCACCTATGGTGCTTATCAGTGGTTCCTGAAACTGTTTTCCTATATTGTGTAGATGGGTAATGAGGGAATCATAGATTATTTTAAACTATATAAGAGGGAATATAGGATCAGACACACAAATTTCCACTGAAACTTATATTTTCTTTTTGATCTTTCCTCCTCAATAAGGGCACCAGAGAATATAAAGAGCCAGGAACAGCCTTGTGCTTCCCTTCTGTGGAGCTGCTCCCTCTGGGCCTTGGTGACCAGAGAGCAAAGATGTCAAGGAGAAAAGCAAAATCAGTAGGGATTGAATCGGATTTCCAACCAGATGCCCACCAGTGGACACGCAGTCCTCGTTTGCCCCATCCTCCCTTCTGATCAGGTAAATTAATCTCTGAGAAGCTGATCTAAACAAACAAATGCATTTTGTACTGGAAAAACAAATGTGATACCCATTGCTAGCATGGGGCAGGAAGAGGGAGGGTGCTTGGAAAGATCTGGAGAGCTGGGAAGATTGGATGAAGTTCAAAGGTTTGTGGTTGAAGGTGGTTAAATGCAAGGCATTCCTCTCAAGGGGCAGAGAAGAAGAATAACAAGCAGAAACAAAATACAGGGGAGCAGGACAGAGAGCAGCAATGCATAAAGGAATCCGAGAGAGACAGCAGGTTACAAATTGAATATAAGTGAAATGTGAGGCTATTAGGGGAAAATGCCACAGCTATTTTGGAGTGTGTTCCTCATGAGGAGAGAAAAGTGATAATTCACATCCCAGAGCCTTTCTGTGATTATAACCAGACTATTGTGTTCACTGGGGGAGAACCACAAGGAATTAATGATGCTGATAAAACTGGAGGTGTCCAAGTGAGAGGTACCGACAACACTTTCTCAGTTAGCAGGGTCCTTGGAAGTTGCTGTGGTTTGCCAGTGATCTATGATGGCCAGAAGAGACTTAAAGGGATGCTGTGATGCCAGGGAGACTTTTGAGAGAGAAGATTCATTTAGCATCTGGACAGGTGTATGATAAAGGCCTTTTACATTGCTGTGCTGTGGTAGTAATTGACTCTTAAGTTTGAGAGGTTATAGAACAACTGTCCTCCTTGCTGATGAAGTATGTGACTGAAAGAATCACCAGGAATTCAAGAAAGAGATTAATATTTGTGCAAGTAGGTGGCATTCTCTCTCCTACCCCTGAATTCACACCTTCTGAAAGGTTATGGTTGTCATATTCAGTGAAGTCATGAAAACACCTTTGTGTTCTTCTGGAGTTTAAAACTAATATTTCACTTTCAATGAGAATTATATTCTGCTTTGCTCATACATTTGGAACCTTTCAAGTTAGGGAAACGGAAGAGAATTTACATAGTTCTCTGACATGTATCACAGATGGTTCAGACAGTAAGACAGATACATTCTGTAGATCCTGAACCATTTTCTGACACTTCAGGTTATTTTCTAGTGTAATTCATATTTTCAAATCTCAAAGACTTTAAAAGACTTCATGAATCGTTAATGTATGTCAACAAAGAGTTAAGTGGTACAGAGGCCAAGTAGGTAAGGCAGGTTTAACAAGTATCATACAGTCTCTGCCTTAAACTTTCTTTACACATCATAGAATCATAGAACACCCTGAGCTGGAAAGGACTCAGGGGATCATTGAGTCCAACTCCTGGAGTTGTAGATGTACTTGCTATTTAGTTCAGTGAGAAATATATTAAAAACTTTCTGGCTCTCAGCTATGCAATTAGAAAAGGAATCTCAAGTCCTTTAAATGATGCTATAATAATTTAAAATAGAATTAGGAAATGACCAACTCTTACATTTTTTGTGCTACTGTGTATTTTTGATACTGACTTCCCTGCTTTTGGTCTTGAGTCTGTGCCTCTCCTCTCAATAATATCCAAAGAAAAGTAAAAATAGTTCTAAGAAAAAATCTTGGTATCAGTACAAGGTGAAGGGCTCTCAATCTTCCGGTCACATTAGAAATGACACATTAGACAAGGCACAATCATTTTCTGATTAAGAAGTGTAATTTTTTAAAGACATTGTGCTGATAAGAACAGCTAGTGACTCTACTTTGTTCAGGTATCTCAATATATTTCTGGCCTCGGTTTAATAATTATACTGGAAAATGCAGTAACATTATGTTCTAAGATAAATTATACTGTAATAGTTTATAAATTCAGTGTTCTCGAGTGGCATTCATTTTTTACATCCCTTTGAAAAGGAAGAGGTTGATGAAATCTACAATACCCAGGGTGGTTTTTTCAGCTTTCTTAGTTCTTAGTCCTCAAGGCAAAATGTTTTTAGAATTACCTTTGTAGATACTTCCTAAAATCATCTCTCAGATTTGTTTTTTATTTGAATCATACTTTTATTACTATGAAATAAATAAGTACATTCATATTACACATACAACTCTAGAAGCATTTCTTGCAGGCTTCAGGAATTTGGTAAGGGATGTCTAAAGTTTTACAGATTTTCACTGAAGCTGCACTGTAATATCACATTATTTTCACACTTTTTTTTTAGTCTGGGGAGTAAGTGAGACAACACATTTTAACAGAGCAGTTAATTTGTCATTTCAAAGAGCAAGAATAAAATAAATTACTGTGAGAGATTAGGGGCATTTGTGACTAGGTGAATCAGGGAGAGGGAAGAAAAATTTTTGGTCTTTGCTATTCACCTGACCAACACTTAATTGCACTGTTTGCCCATTTGCCCTTGAAGACTCAGTCCAGGAGTCCTCTAAATTATTCCCTAGTAATTATTGCTCCTCCAGATGCCCCAGACAATTCCCAGACATGCAATGCAGGGCCTTTGTCCCCAGAAGGGTACAGCAGCACTCAGCTGTTCCTGCTGTTGTTGCTGCGAGAAGATAAGGACAGCAATATCCAAGCAGGAGAGCTTAGATCATGCTGTAAAATCTCTGGCAAAAGTAGAATAAGTTGCCTGAACTGAACTGCAGATTGCTGCCGCCACTCTCTGGTGCATAGAGCAGGTTTGAATAGCTCAGTGTTATAGAGTAGAGGTCTTTCCACTGGTCTTCGGTTATCGCTTTCTCCACTATTTCCACTGACTTTGATAGGCATTAACCCAGCCTCTTGCTGTTCTCCTTTGTGTGCTGATTGTTTATGGTGAAGATGTTGAACAGGGGCTGATCATGGCAGAGCACCACAGCCACTGCCTTCAACCTTATCATTCAGTTGGTGTCTTCCTAATAGCTTCTTTCTCATATATTTCCCTTTTAGCACCTAATTTTGAATAAAAGTAAATGACGCAGACCTGATCTCTGACTGGAAACACCTATCATAATGCAAAGCACTCTAATATGCATTAAAATAAGAAAATAACAACAATGCCTTGTTAAATTTTGACAGTGGTTACGTATTAGTGAATGGGCACAGAATTCTTTCACATAAATCTCATCAGGACTCTGTGAGACCAACTTTGCTTCATCAACGCTATTTTTGTTGGTGTTTTATTTATTTTTTTCCCAATAGACAGTATGCACTAAGCAAGCAGGATATCTCATGAAATACTCCCTCTTTAGAAAGTAGGAGGTGCACATTGAAACCGTATTTTATGGTTTTCCAACCATCTGCTGGGAGCAGAAGAGAACTATGAGAAGAGTGTAAAGCCATTAAAGTGAATGGCTGCTGCACTTAAGGGCTCTGTAAACACACATACTTTGTAGGTTGTTAGCTCTGTAGAGAATTTTACCACCTTAGAGATGGCAATAAGCTCTATTACTGGAAATCAGACAGTTTTAAATTATTTTTTACTGGAAATTATATATAAAAAAGTATTTTCCTTCAGCAAAAACATGTTTTTATTTTTCCCAAGCTATCATTAATATTTTTCGATATGGGGATTTTTCTATTTTGAATTACAAATTAAATGCAGTTCTTATAGGAATATTTTTCTCAATAAGTTACAGTTACCAATTTGCCAGAAGATTCAGTCTTTACATATTTTTTTTGGTCCCTGTGCTAGTTCTTTTCATTCTGTACTTCTTTCAGAGCTAATGAACTTGGAATTAGAGCACAGTAACCCAGATCATTTACAATTTTAACTCATAACATTTATGACATGATTAATTGAAGGGAAAAAAAAATAGCTTAGCAGCACTATCCTTACTACAGAGTTTGGGAACAGTGAATGTAATCCCTATGAAACTGCAAAGGTCTCCTGCAGCTATTTTGCATCTGTCCTGATAATGTTGGGTAAATGTCTATGTCTTGAAAATGGTTTATAACAAATTGCATTGTAATTCTGAAAGAATTGCCTGGCACTATCACAGTCTATAATGATGTGCCTCTCTGAAGGCTCCTTCCAGTCAGTGTTTGGAATTGTTATACCACCTTTGAGTATGGCATTACTGATGGCATCATCACATTATAGCATAATGAGGTACCGTTCTCAGCAAGTTATGCTCTCGTGTATGTGCATCTCTGAGAGATGATGAGTGCCTTTTACAGGTTCTTGCTGTTTGTAACCTTGGAAGTGCTGCCTTGTGCTTCTGCATATTCAAATTCCTGCAGATACTCCAAAACCTTTCAGAAGAGAACCGTGCAAACAACTGCTTAGATACACTGCTGCAACAGAGGAGGCAGAGCTGAAAGGAGGTAAGATCTTCTCAGGTTTTATCCCAGCAGGTGTCACCTGTAGGAAAACACTTCAGTAATGAAATTGCATAATGAAGTAACAGGGCAGGAGGGAGGAGAAGGCTCCCACAATTCCACCCAATGAGAGTGATCAGCTAATCTTGGTGGTAAGTGGATTTTGGATGTGAACCAAATTGTAAGCCTGAAACAGCTTTAGTGCATTGTGGGATCATCTCTTTCCTCAGTACATGCGAGGTGTATATACACCTAATTCCCCTGTGCTCTTTTGCACTGCTGACTCTTGCAGACCTGCCCCAGACTTGGAGCCAGAGGGTACTGCACTGTTCCAGTTGCAGGGAGTGCTGTTTCTGATTTCTGGAAAACTGCTTTGATTTCATGATATCATAGAATCACCAAGGTTGGAAGAGACTTCTAAGATCATCCAGTCCAACTCTCCACCTGCCACCAATATTTCCCTACTAAACCGTGTCCCTTAGTACAACATCTAGGTGGTTCTTGAACAGCTCTGGGAATGATGTTTCCACCACCTCCCTTGAGCAGCCTGTTCCAACATCTCACTTCACTTTAGAAGAATAATTTTTTCCTAATGTACATCCTGAATCTCCCTAGTTGCAATATGAGGCCATTCCCTCTCATCCTATTGCTGGTTATGCAGGAGAAGGGGCTGGCCCACACCTCACTGCAGCCTCCTTTCAGGGACCTGTAGAGAATGATAAGGTCTCTCCTGAGCCTCCTCCAGACTGAATAATCCCAGTTCCCTCATCCATTCCTCGTAAGACTTGTCCTCCATACCCCTTCAGAAGACACCTTCTCTCTTGCCATTGACACACAGCTCTGTAAGAGCAACACTTTGGCTGAATTAGAAATCTGAAAGTTGAAGGTGTTTATAAAGATGGAAATTCGTATTACAAAAGTGTAGAATAACTGTAAGTTTAGCATTTTCTTTTAACCTTTTCTCTTTCCTCTTCAAAAAATTGAAATAGCTGATGGTCCATATCTTTTATTTCTTTTTTTTTTTTTTTTCAGTTCTGAGGTGCCTTTTAGAATAGGAAAATCTATTTAAATATACATATGCCTCTGAGTAAACCTTGGCCACAAAGCACACTCCCATCCTTTCCCTGTATCAAATAATATGCAGCCCCAGGCAGGCACTAAAATGCATGTGAAGCATTGGACTTGTCGTGTCCAATTTGTGCTGCAATTGAGAGACAAAAGCGACCTGGGCAGAGCACCCATTAGGCCAGGTTGTAAATGAGTTTTTGAAGTTCTGTTGGAAGTAGGCTTTAACAGAGCACAAGATTCAACATTAAGTATTGCTCCCACATCTCTTCAACTTGAATTTTTACTCCATGTAATTGACATAAAATCCACATGGCAATTTTTCTTCTATGACTTGAAAGACAGGCTAACATTATTTATACTATGAGATGAGCTAGATATTACCAGTCATTAGAAAACAAGGTAGCTTGGAAAATGAAAAGGTAATATTATGGAAACTGCAAGCACAATGTATTACGGTATCTGTTCAAAAGAAAATGGGGGGAATGACTGAAATTGTGCATAGTATATATTATCAAGAAACAAACCTGCACTTTGAATATTGCTTGCACAAAATTGGTGGAAAAATGAAAAATGAAGAGCTATAAACCCATCAGCCTTCTCTCTAAGGCTTTGCTTTCACCAAAGTAAATAGCACAATGTGTTAACAATGTTTAGTTGACCAAAGGAACTGGTGGGCTTCTGTTCAGGTTCCCCATCACTTTTATGTGATCACTGAAATACTGTTTTCAAAAGTTTGAAAGAGACATATCTTGGCAAGCCCTGGAAATAGCTTTTCTGCTAAGCTGTACAGTGATTTATTTGAATTAGTAGCACTTTGGCTTCACTGTGAAATTAAATGCTCCTGGTCCCTAGATATCGAGGTAACTTTTATTCTTAATTTTCTTCTGATAGGTGTAGTGAGTACATTTAAAAGTGGAACAGTCATTGGAATTTTTCACAGAAATTGCAGTTACAGATTTTTCTCTACTTCAGTTCCTCTTCTATATACAGCTCTTTTTTTTTTTTTGGTGTATCTTATAACAAATGCTGACTACTTCTCCACCAATCAAGCAGTAAGTGTACTTTCAGATGAATTATGCCAAGCTTATTTAAGCAAATGAGTATAAAATGACCATCTGCAGTCCTGTTTCTCCACATGAGTATTCCAAGAATCTTGTATGAAGAAAACTTGTACCAGACACGTTCAATAACAACCTATAGTAGGATTTATCATGTATGGAATTTTTAAAAATAATTTAATTTGAATCTCTGTACTGTATTGTGGAGTGACTTGTTGCTACTGAATTAGTAGCTATATTGCTGTACTGCTTTGGAGTGTGGAAGCTCAGTGTTGTGTTGATGGGAGATAAAACAAGGTGCTTTAACATTAGCCTATGTCTGATTCTCACTCCTTGGCATATACATAACTTTTGTGACTGTATAAGAAAACCACAAAGTGCATTTTTATTGTGTCCATTTGGCACGGACTTAATCTGAGGCAAAGCAATTGGAAAGTAGCATCCTACTTCAAATATTTCGTGGTGCTATTATTTCATTTTCAATTTTCAATTTCCAGAAGCAAACTGTACATTGTTGTATTGCACCAAATCTGATATTTAGCTATATCCTTATTTTCCAAAATCAAGTTAAAAAGAGAGGGCAGAAAAACATAAGGCTTTGCAGGCATGCTTCTCTTTCTTGGAAGGGCAGCCATGGGGGTTCAGGACACAGCTTTCATTTACAGCTTCAGTAGTGGAGGCAGATTTGGAGTTCATGGATGTTTCTTGAAGGATTTTGTGTACAATTTTAAAATCCAGATGATTTTATACCTGCTGTTTATTTTTAATGGTCCTTTTATGTAGATTAAAAAAAATCTGGAGAAGAATAACCTTTACCTAAACCTAACCAGGATTTTAATCTGAAATTGAAATTAGTAATCAAAATTAGTAAAATCTGATTATAAAATGTAGGGCTTGAAGAAAGTGTAAGTCAGTGAGGTTTGCCATCTTGGTTCAAGGCAGATCATCTTTCCTAACATATTTCTGACAAATGTTTATCAAGTCTCAGTCACTAAGTACTGTCATTGGGATCTCTGTGCATTACAATGAGAGAAAACTCCTCCAGTACTTCGTGTATATGCTGTGCAACAGCTGGTACGATTAGCATAGCAACAGCCTCACATCTCCTCAAACCTCTTGTTAATTCACAGAGCTGCACTTTGTGAACTATACAAGATGCTCAAAAATGTAGGGTGCATTGTAATGCTCCTAAATGTAAACTTCAAAATGCGTTTTGTGCCAGCCAGCATTATCTACTCAATTAATGAAGGAAACTGATGCTGGGTGATTGATGTGACCAGAAGCAAGCCTGGTGACTTCTGCATATAAAAGCAGAAACTCTGCACTTTTACTCAGCAAGGATACGGACTATCCCAGATAAGATGATTAAATAAATTTGAAAGCTCTTAGAAATATGCAGCTCTTGGAGAACATTTTGTGAACAGAAAATGGTGCCATCTTCATCAAGAAGAATCACATCCTTGGCTGCCCGTTTCTCACACCAGCAGAGCTGTGGTGCTGATAAGTCACCATGAAACCTCAAGGGAACAACCTAGAAATGGATTGCAGATCCTCATAAAGAGTGAATCAACTTCTGTACTGCATCTTGGGATGTGTTTAGAAATGTTCTCTCTGAAACCTTCATGAAAATGGCAGGTTTCAAATAATCCATAATTAGCTTGTGGGCCGGCAAATGTTTTTTTTCTACAATTTTTAAAGCAAAGGTCAGACATCTCCACACAAAATGAATAAATAGATTTACTCAGAAAAGGAATTCTTTCTATGATTTTGTGATCTGCAAGGTAGGCTTTAATTACAGTATTATCTTATGAAAAGATTTATTTTTTTCTATATTTAACAATATATTCACAATAGAGGGAACACCTTTTTATTTTGTTTTCCAATAGAAAACAGTGAGAGTATTACCTGCAATACATTAGCAAACATTTCTGCCACTGACATTAGTGAACGCTCAAATGCTATGACTCATTTGTTCTGTAAACACTACAGAAACACATTGCTTTACAGAAAAGTTAGAGAAGCGTGGCTTAATTTATAATAAAAAACAGTTATAGCATGAGTTTTGTTGTTTGTTTGTTTAAATCCATGAATGCAATTATAAGAGATAAGACTATAGGAAATGGCCTCAAATTGCACCAGGGAGGATTTGGGTTGGATATTAAGAAATATCCCATCTGAAAGAGTGGTCAGGCACTGGAATGGACTGCTCGGGGAGTGATGAAGGCATCACCCCTGGAGCTGTTCCAGAACCATGGTGATGTGGCACCGAGGGACGTGGTTAGTGGGGAAATATTAGTGATAGGTGGATGGCTCAACTGGATGATCATGGAGATCTTTTCCAGCCTTAGTGATTCCACGATTTTTCTCAACCTACTACATTATATGGGAAACCACTAACTCATTGTCTTCCCATGAGAACAGTGGCAGAAAAAAAACCACAACCAACCTGTAAATATCACACACAGTTACTGAAATCAGTGGAATCAGACAATCATTAGGGCTGGAAAAGACTTCCACTATCATCTAGTCCAATTGTCCATATGCTCTACTGTATTTGCTTATTGTGAAGGTGCCCTCCAAAGTAAGAAGCAACATTTCCACCCATTACCAGTAGCACAGTAACCCTGACAAGTTATTAGAATTCCATGAATCTAAATTCATAAGTATTAAATCTAATTTCCCATTTCCACACTCCTGAACTGATACAAAACCTGGAGAAATCTGCATGTTCTAGTGACTTGTAAATCAGCTTTTCATGGTTTGTGAGTTCATGAGATCACTAGTAAGAATTTGAAATGAGATTCCTCATGTTGTATGTTACAGAAAATACAACTTTATGACCATCTGTCAACAGTTTTCCATGGAAATACACTGCTGGAAGATCATCTGAGGTAGTCATCTCTAAAAGGCTTGTTTCTCCCACCCTAACAGTGAGTAACATTCATTATTCTGAACATTTTTAGACAGACTGAAGGGTCAATGAATAAATTTGCATAAGTACTCATTTATGCTTTCCATTCTGTTCATAGTTTTCTTAGATAAATTTTTGGCTTACACACATAACTGTGAAAATTAAAGCCAAGGTGAATGTGTGGTCTGAATTAAAATAGGATGCCATTTGCTTTATATGTCACGTGGTCAATAATATAAGAATAGTTGCAAAATACCAGCGAGAACACTCATTTTTGCAGTCCTTCAAGATCTGTGGGGTTTTTTTTGTGTGTGTGTGTGGTTTTTTGTTGTTGTTTCAATTATTATTTGTTTGTTTTCAGTGTCTGAGAGGTACTGTTTTTCATCTATCTGAAACCCAATGGGAACTTCTAATCCTGCAGAAGCATCCATCTAACATCCATCAGGGCCATAGGTTCAGTACTAACTTGGAGGCTGTTTCACTATCTAATGAGCCATTGCTAATATTTTACCCAGGCTTTGGTAGTTCTGGGAGGTTTCACTGCAGAAATTGTTCTTTTTGTGAAGTACATTGAGATCACAGCGCTGGGTAACATAAATAACTGTATGTCAAGTAAGCACCCAGCACTCTCCTGACCCATGACTATTTGGACACTGAGGAAGCTACAATTTGTACAGTTTATAACAATATATATCAACGCTGTTTCTACAAACAAATATGTATTAAACTCACATTCTATATTTGCTCAATTTGCTGGTTTTCAGATTGGGGTAAGGAATCCGTTATAAAACACCTGAAATAGTTGTTTGTTGAATAGCATAATTTGTGACATTGCAGATAGAGGAAAGGGAGGTTTACAGTGGAGAGCTATATCAATAAGTGCTTTGGTTTCAATCACAAGTGTATCACTTTTTTATTTCTTCACATAAGGTGATAATGAAGAATGATGACCTCATGTCTAGACCTAAGCTTTTAACTCTGTTGCAGCTCTGGGGGCTTTAATGTTTTTCAAAAAGCAATCAATCAAGTGCCAAAAACTGTCTGGCTAATTACCTCTGAGACTTTCTAAAACTCTCTGTTCTTTCCTCATAGAAATGTAGTATTTATAAATTGCTTTGTTGAAGCGCAAAAGAGGTTATGGCCTATTCCCCTCTCCCCACCTTTCTTTGCTTCTGCTTTACACTTGTGGAAGTGCTGATATTGTGAATCTAAACATTTGACAGTGTTTCTTTCTTAGCCATCACTTCTTTCCTCCTGCATATTTCTGGGGGAAAAAAAAGGTTGTTCCATGACATAACAGTTTCAAGACTATTTAATTGAGGATTATCTCAGGAAAGGAACCAAAGGAAGAGTAACTAGTGAACTCCCAATTGTCATCCAAAGGCCTTGTTATAGTGAAGGTTTTGTGAGTTGAATAGCAACAATGATTTGAATAAATTTGCAGCTTCTTTGAATAAAGTACTAATCTGGAAGTCACCAGTATTCCAAGGACAACGTAGAAGCAAACTAACAATTTCAAAAAATAATCTAGAAGAGGCTTCTGGAGGGTTTACTGCTCAACTTGCTCTTCCAAGTAAGGAGGACTTCAATGCTACATGAACGAATTCAGATTTTTTCAGCTGAGATTTGAAAATCTCCAGGGAAAGATGTTCCACCAGTTCTTTGGGCAACCTGCTATGATACTCAATCACTGTCACATTGAAGAGGTTTTCCCTTCTGTCCCTTTCTACCTGCTCAATAGCTTTCTGTAACTTGACTAGTGTTGGACTTTCTGTGCAAGGATCTCAGACGTCCATCTGTTTGTTTTCATTTTTTCTTTCTCCTAGTACCTACAAGCACTTCTGCATTCCAGAGGTGCAAAATTTGCAAAAGCATGTCTTCATCAAAATCAAAGAATATAGTAATAAAGATCAGCTCTAGGATTAAACTCCATTTACTGTCTAGGGTTAAGCTGCAATTAGTTCAGTTTGGAAGCTCATAGCTTTTCTGCAAATTACTTTTTTTTTAATTTTTATTGGAACAGATAATCAACAAACCTATCTGTCGTGAGTGGGAAGTTCATTGGGTTAAAGGTGATGTTCCTGTCAGAAAGCTGGTTGTGGCTGACACGCTTGATTCCCAAAGTATTAACTCATTAAGATTGCATTACTTTTTTCTGTTTCATGCTTAGAAAGAGGCTGTGTATGCAGAAAACTTGTTTGCATGTATACATTCAGAGTGTAAGGGCATATATTTATTAAGTCACTAGTGTAACTTCTCTCTACAGCCAAGTGACATAAGTATACGTAAGGTAATTATAAGCACACTGTAAACAGTTTACATACTAGAAAGACTTTATTTTATTTAAAGGGGACACAACGTAAAATATAATCTCCATAGAAGATTTAATGTGACATGTGAGAGCATTAAGAATTTTGGGGAAAAGTGTGCTTTACTTGAAAAGCCATTATCCCAAATCTATCGGACTTTGATGCTCTTGGAATCAGAACACTTTGAAATGTCAGGATGTCTTATATAAATTTTCTATCGAGAAATACTTAAATTTTTCATATAGATACTGGCTTCTTTATCCTGTTTATGAGTTTGTCAAAATATGCAGCTGTTTGTCAAACTTCTGGGCTGTACAAATGTACCTACTTTTTTTAAAGCCCAAGCTTATTTACTCTGTTAGACTCTTCAAAGTGAATTTTTCTATGCTTTTGCAAAGATTGAACATTAAACAAATGTTAGGATAATTTGAAAGAAGCTGGAAGCCACCTTGTCCAAATACTTCCTTCAAATAAATATCATACATGTTTTCTTCTAAATCTAAATAATTTTTGGAAAATTGAGATATTTCTACTTCTTTTTTTTTTTTTTCCAGCATTGCTTGAAAGGAACATTTCTGAAATATCAACAGTGAGCAGTAAAGAAAAAAAGCCCCAATATTTATTTTGTTAATACCTTCAGTAGATGTAATACTTTTATCACAGTGAAAAAACAAACAAACAAACAAAAAACCTTGAAGTTTGTCATTGCTTTGAATAGAATAATGTAAGCACACAGTATGTAATCATGTGAACCAGGGATTTTTCTCTGGGTAAACTGAACTCCAATATTCTTAGAACATCAACAAAATCAGGAAATGATTGCAACTGGCATTTATAATAAGCACTAGTTATGGTTGATGTATGAGATAATTATAATGCTTTGCAGGAAAATCTAATAAATCCCAGAACAGTTACTCTGTAAAATCTATTTTTATGGAAATTAGGGTATGAATATTGCATCTATTATATCAAGAGAACTGTACGGGCAATTCTGACAGCCTCAGTCAGAAGTGGTGTCCACTCTTGAAAGGTAATTCTTTCTGAAGTTTTGCACGCACAAAATAGCAGGTGTTCCATTTTCTGAAATGTGTGCTTTAATATTAAAATATGAAAATCTTCACAATTTGCTCAGCTTGATGAACTTCAGTTGAAGAGACATGCACCTGTTCCGACACAGAGGTTAAAAGACTGAATAAATTATTGTAGATATGGTTTTATTTTTTAGGAATCAATAATGTACCAAGAGCTCTAGCTTGAGTTAAAGTTCTGGTGTATGTATCATCACAAGCCTAACCAAGGTTTTGGGTATCTATATTAGATGCAAGTTATAATGAACCATACCTTAATTTTAATAGAACACTTAAATTGAAGAATATACATAATCATTTTTAGAAAAGTTTAGTAAACTGGAATTACTTCTATTTTACACAGTCCAAGGATGGGAAGCTGGTTCTCAGTCTTTCATTTACAGTTCTTTAACTTTTATGGATTTGAAAAGCAAAAGAGGGAATATCCCCAATAGAGCTGACAGATGACTATGAGAATAAACTGTCATTTCTAATCTTGGTTTTAAAGCATTTCTTGAATGCTTCAGGTTCTCTTTACCTGGGAATGCTTGTCGAGTTTTCACATCTAAAAGATGATAGAAAGCTATTAATACAACTTTATGCTTCCCTGCATTCCCCAAGGACAGGCTTTCAGTATTAGATATCTAAGATAGACATCCTTAATCCATTTTGTGTCAACTAGAACTACATTTGGACATTTGCAAGAGTTGCATCCAGTGGGTAAGAATGCAGACAACTCATTTTAAGTACTGTAACAAATGGTTCTGGAAAATATCCTAGTTCTTATAAAGTCACATAAACATATTCTTAAATTTGAACATAAAATTACATTGGAAAGCACTACAATTAACAAGCTGTTCACATATTTCTTGGAGTCAGAGTTGATTTGGAAACTTAGGAACAAATCATATAAAATGGGTAAGTCTCAGTCTTGAGAACTGTCAATAACATACCATTTTAGCCACCAGTACTCCAGTTTTAATTTCTATCAGCAGCGTTAGGACTTTTTAAAGTAGAATAAAGAACAGTCGAAAAATACCCTTCAAGAATCAATACTGGTGCACAGATCAACCTCTTTTCCAATCTTGATGCTATTATGTTAGATATGCCACTAGGAACAAGTTTTGCCTACACTTTCAACTAATTTTTGTTTGATTCCTATTCCAAGTAAGCAAAAATTTAAGCAATTTAAGCTCAAATTGCAAGATACTTTCATCTTCTTAAAAAATGTTTCATTTCAGCCATCACACTCTGAACACTTTTATTCATAAGATTGATTCAGGTGTCCTGGTCTCCCTGACACTATAGTGTTTTTTATTCTATCAGTACAAGAAGCAGAATCATAAAACATTCTGCATAACTTTAATAAATCTTTGCATAAGATCCTCAGTTTTTGATTCAGAAAGTAGTATTAATTCCCCCTGAGTCAATTCTCTAATCCTTTTGTTAGAGTTTGTCTTCTGTACCTGCTTCTTTGAGGAAAGCCATTTCCCTGTAGAGTAAGAAATTTCCAAAAGAGAAATGATATGAATCTTTGAGGAGTTGAATGACTATCACACGAATAGAAGATAATGGGATATATTTTATCTGGATTGAGAAGCATCTGCCAAGTACATCTCTGAGGAGCTGTCTGTTAAGAGGAGTTTAGAATAGATTGTTTATCCCATTAAATATCAGCAGAAACTCTACTTTTGCATTGATTTCCTCCATCTATATTCTCAGCTGGAAAAGCACAGAGGTTTTAGAGAGAAACAAGAAAATATTATGGAGTACTGCCACAGCTAGAGTCAAAATTAGGTGGTTAAAGTATCAATTTGCTTTCTGTTCTGTTTCTTTTTCCTTCTTGTTAATAATTATAGAGAAGGATTAGGGTCTATATACAAAGTCTATTGTTACTACTGGGAATTCTTATATCACCAGGGTTGAAATCCATCCTGCAAATGCATCTTATCCAAGAAGGAAAACAAAGGCCTAGAGGGATCTGGGTTCTTTGTTTGTTTTGTTGTTTTGTTTTCATTTGTTTTGTAGCTAATAGCATAGATTCTCAACTCCTGAATAACCTGAGCATCTATTAATGCAACAGATGAAGCAAATTTGGCTCATCTCTAATCTTCTTGGTAAACCAAAGCCCTAATAAGGAGAGATAGGTACTCTGCTGGCAGGTGGTCCTAAATGCTTGGGAATAGAAATTATATTTGGGTCATACCAAAGACGAATATCTTTGTCCTAACATCATGTCAACACAGAAAATATAAATGAGAGCCTGGTAAAAGAAATTAGGCTTCTTACATTTTAATTTTTTCATTGGATTTTTAATTTATTTCAATTCAAAGGATTTAAGTTTTTTTTCTTGAAGACCCTTTCTGAAGCGCTGCTACAGAATTAAAACAGTTTGGTGGATGCTATAGCATGCTTATCTCAAAGATATTATTTTAGCATGAACAGCTTTTAAAACTTAATCTTATAACCAGCGTGCATTCCTAGTTGATCTTCCCCTCTAGGATGACTGCATTTTCTTGACCTTTTAATTACTGATGGCTTTAGAGAATAGAATTTTCAGATAGCTGGTAAAAGGTCAAAAGAAAATCTGAGGTGTATTGCAAGTTATGAAGAAGACACACATCAAGTTGTGGCCTTGTGGAGCTCTAATTTCTTTGTGCCTCACATGTGCTGTACTAACACTTCGAAGAACAAAAGGTGGACAATGAGGGCAGCTGAATTGTTCTACATATGAAGATTAAGAGACATCATCTACTGCTAATTCTATATGTAAGTTTGTTGGGGTTATGTGCAGCTTAAATACTTCTAACCTCTGAATTTTTTTCATAGAGTTAGGTTGTCTAATTATCTGAAATCTTGACTGGTTTTTGTATAAATGCAAAGCATCCTGAAAAATATCGTTAATGTGATAAAAAATAAGATAGTATGAATCCTAATCTAGTCTGATATTTTGTTCATTGGGCCAGTTAGAAAGCACGACTCCTGTCTCCAATCTGTAGACCCATGTTAGATGTAATCACTTGGGTTGAGTGAGATTTCATTCTGATTTAAAACTATTATGTATATGAAAACTCTAAACTATTGATAGTCCCTTACGTCTTTTGGACATTTCTGCTCTTGAGAAAAAAATGAGAGCCCTCCCTCTCTCCCCAGACTTGCTCACTCAGGTCCCAGGTCATAAGCTATGTTATATATTTATATAAAACTGCCGTGGAAATTCTTCCTTGACTTTCACTTCTCTGCCTCCAGGTCCATTCATACTCCAGAGCTTTTCTGGTAGCTGATATTGTATGAAAGAGGCTGATTTATCAATTATTTTCCTTGGAAAAAAAAACCCCAAGAAAACAAAAAAACAAAAAAGCAAAGAAACAACAAACAAAAAAACACAACTTGCTAAATTGATGAGGAGACTTCAAAATGAAGTTTCAGAACTTACTTCACAAGCTTTAAAAGCCAATTTTTTCCAAATCCATGTGTATAAAAGGCCTTAGGGATTAAAAAAATGGCAGTGGTTAAACCAAAGCAGAGTTTTATTTTCTGTTACATCAAATAGTATCACTAATTATTTCACTTGAAAAGTATTTTCTTTTGATGAGGTTTTTCAGAACAAAAGTTCTCTTTAAGTATAATTTGTATACATAATACATCTTAGGAGGAATCTTAGATCACAAAATGATGAAGGCAACTTAAGCTTCATCAACTCATTATGCACAAACAGAGTGGGAGATGCCAAGATATGAAACAGAATGGGAAATTACCCCCGAAGAACACTGGCCTATATTTCACTCTTTACAATACATAATTACTTTGTAGTACATCTGTGTATTCTGTGGTGTCTACTTTGATACTCTTTCTTTTTCAAAGACATGAAATCTCATCTTCTTTCCACTGAAGTCCAGGGCAAAGCTCCTTCTAGTTTCAGTGGGGGCAGAATGGAGTCCATCTCTTCCCCGAGATGAATGAGGTGAGAATATTTGCCATAATTTATGTTTTAGAAGTTCAGAAGTGTTAATTAGAAGGTAGACTATACATATTTTGCCAAGTAAAAAGTTTTCAAAAGAGTTCAGTCATGAATTATGCAACTGAGGAAACTGTCTGTGGAAATATGATTTTGAATCAAGAATGCATTTTTATTTTTCGTTCTTTTTTAAAGATAGCTAAATGTTGGTGTCTGTGTGTGAGTTTATTTTTACCTCTGTTTTCCCTTCTGACCTGACTGACCAAATGACCTGGTACAGATATGCGGCATTTTTCAGTCACAAAAATGAAAATAGAATGTCTCTTCAAATGCACATACTGATGATGAGGAAATGCATATTGTTTTCAGTTTTGCCAAATTCGTCTGGGAAGCTTTATCGAAGTCTGTGCTTTGGCTTCAATCTTTGGAAAAGAAACTTCCTCCATTTGACTATTCAAATTCAAGTATCTATGCATATGATCTCTTTCCTCTCAAATTCCTTTCCATTTGAGCATTCTGTCTATGGACATTTTCAGAAATGGGCACCTAACAGATGGTCTTAGACATTTCAGTGTTTTTAAAGCAGATTGTAAATAGATGTGTTATTTCAAATGGTAATTATACAGTCAAAAGCACACACATATCTTATTGTGTACTTGCATTCTATCTCTGGTCACCAATAAATATGGGACTAACTATAGAGCAATAGTAGTAACTGTAAAAACTTTTTAAATTGAAAAATAATGCATTCTTCTATTTAGACCTCTTCACTGGGAAGGGCTTGGGAGTAAATACAGGCAAAATATCACCCACTGTCTCTGTGGGAGATTGCTTCCCACATTGTCATGTGTACATGTATACTCAGAAGAAATTGTACATGCTGAAAATACAACTCAACTTGTGTAAAAAGAACCTGGTAATTTTGAATAACAACAACAAAAAAATCATTAAGATTCAAGCTACATACTAGACCACTGAGTATAGTTGCTATTGACACCATATCCAGCCCAAGAAGTAGGATTGTCTGGCATTAGATTTCATTGCTGTGTTTTGCTAATGATTTTTACAAAAATGATATTTTCAAAGAGCTGAAAATTTCACAACATTCAGTCTATCTAGGACTCTTAGCAATGTACTCTGTTTTACCTTTTTAAAGTCTCTAATGATCTTATTTGCATTTTCAAAATATTTTATCTGACTGTTTTCTTTAAGATTCCATTCTTTTCCCTGTCAGATTTTGGCATGGATTGATAGATTCAGCAAGGACTAGGAATGGTGATGCTGGTCATGATGAAGAATCTCTTCAGTACTGTATTTTTCTTTTCTTCTTTACTCTCTTCTATAACACATGGTGTAATTTTTATCTATGGGTCTCTGTCTCAGGGTTTGTACACTTCAATAAAACAAAGACTTACAGCTTCCTGGGTTTTGGAGGATGACTGTGCAAATCATCCTGTACATCCCTGATGAGTTGTTTGGGGCTGGAAGAAGCACACTGCACATAGTGTCCCTCCGTGCTTTCAGTCTTCTCTTTTATGACAGCTGCGAAGGAGGAAAAAACTTATGTGAATGTGACAGTGAAGAGTGGAGAGGCACAGAACTGCAGGGCTCAGAAAAGATTGGAAAGGACTGGGCTGTTCCACTCAGGACAGCTCGTGCCATGCTTTGAATTTCCAGGAAAAGAGAGTACAGATTTGAACAGGGGAAGAAGAATGATAATGCCATTGGCAAAGTAAAAGATTTCCACATTGCTTCAATCAACCACTGTAGAGGATAATTCATGCTTCTGTAAAATATCAGTGATAGCTGAAGTTAATTGTCAGTGGTGACTTTTATACTCATGGACATATTGGCTCAGACCAGAGATGAAAATTGTTTATATAGTAAAAATGCCACTAAGAGGCAAATGTGACATCTGTTCTTCACAGGGGTACCACATATGATGCAGGTGGTTACTGTCTGAAGACCTACAGCAAGATGAATACTTTTACTGAAAACATCAGTGTTATTAATTGTGCCACCTCTGGATCACATTGCAGTATCAGTGGCCATCTGTGGTTTGTGAGCTTGGACACAGTAAGAATAGCCAAAAACAGTTTAAACAATGGCAGGTGGATTCTGATGCAGACGTAAAGAGAGAAAATAGTTTCTTAGTTCCTCCTTCAAAACTGAACAACGTTCCATTTTTCCTCGACTGTTAAAGGTCTACATTCCTGAATGAAACATTTATGTTTTAAAAGGTATCTCTCAGTTTAACAATGCAGAAGGAAAAATGGTTGTAGCCTCCAGAGGGCTTTGATACAGAAAGAAAGAGATATATATTTTTTCATTTTTAATTCAGATCTGCTGCTTTATTAATTTTATTCCTTTTCCCTGCTAAGCTTTATCTCATTAAAGAAATTAAAGCCCTAACTTTCTTTTGATTATGAGAAAGCAATAGAATATCTGAATAGTCAGAAGAGTTGCATGATTCAGATCAGAGGTATTCTTTGAGTTTCTGTCAAATGTATTGTCAAAAGTGATATAAAGTTTGCTTATAAACAAGAATGTAAATGCTAGTGCTTCATTTTGAGAGAAAAGCTATGAATGAAAAATGATCTTTTGCCAGAAAATAAGAACAGCAATATTGGATGGGAAGATATGGAGATCCAGTGCCTCCCTTGCTCCTCTGCTGCCTAGAGTAGATATTTGAATCATAGAATCATTCAGGTGGGAAAAGACCACTGAGATCATTTGTTTAGGTCCATGGAGCAACCAGGGAGAAAAATGCCCTTTGCCTGCATTTCTCTGAGCCATTTGTAATAGATTACTTCCAGTTGTGTTTTACTTATAGAAGCATTTTGTGAGATAAATGCTTGGCTTCCTAAAAAGCTTGATCTTATTATCTATGGGACACATGGACTGATTTCATTGGAAGTGAAGAAAAACTGTGAAAGTAGTTCAGTTAACTTCAACATATTGACAGTGTGAAGTGGGAAATGAGAGCAATATAAGCTCCAACCAGTAGACACACATTTTCTAGATTATTAATAAAAGATGTTATTTTTCTAATGTGAGCATCTGGCTCCTCCAAAGAGAAGTGTCAGATGAAGAAAATGATGGAAGGGGGTGAGTGTAATCCTTGTCACTTAACCACACAGCAGGTGCTCAGGCGCTGTCACGTTGTTCTTGGTTTTCACTCCTACTACCAGATTTTGTCAGGTGGTTTGTTGTATATATTTGGGGTGTTTCCCACAGCTTTGCCTGATGGTTAGAAGTATGTTTTTGATAAGAACAGCTTGTAAGGAAAAAAGAGCAGCCTAAGTGATCTTTGAAAATGTCTGTGGGTCTTTGAGATAACAGCTGCAGCGTCAGCAATGCCAACTGGGGATGGAGATCTTAATGGAAAAGAAGGGAAAAGGCCACTGCACTCCTGTGACAGATGTCAAACATATCAGTGACAGGTAAAAGCAAGTGCCTGTCTGATAACAGGAATGAGACAAGGCTTAGCAGATTACCTGCAAATCGTTAGTTCCTGTATCTTGATGGCAGTGTTATTTTCACAAAGTAGAATTAGATGTAACTCTGAAGGAGAGGAAAAGTCAGGCAGACTCCCCACTGGCAACTGGAAGCTAATCAGGCAGTCAGCAGCACATGGCATTTGTTAATAATAATTGTGTTGGTATGACATCGGGCTAAATTTATTGTAATTGAGTTAGAAATATTTTACTGAACAGAATTCTAAAAATTCCATTGTGAGACAGAAAACAAATGTAAGTGTGAGAAGAGGAAGCTTGAGAACCCTTTTCTGTTTCAGAGAGAAACTGGAGAGAATGCTTTGATAATTTGGCCTTTGTGTGGTAAGATCTGAAACAGAACTGATAGTTTCTGAGTGTTTCCTTGGATTATCCAGCTTTTTCAAAACCTCAGCACCTGGCTGAAATGAAAGCAGACATCACAAAGTAGGCAGTGACTATTCTTAACCAGCTTTACCCAAGTCTTGTTCAGACTATTCAGTTCACTGTCTGAATATCTATGAAAGCAGAAAAAGCAAGGTGTTTTTCCTGTTCCGTTCTTCCCAAACATGATAACCTTATTTACATAAACCCCATTCGATCTTACAGACAAAGAAGCCTTGAAAGAAGCTTAGTGAGACTCAATATGTGTTGCAAATTCCATGGAAGCCAAAAAATAAAACACGGAATAACATTAAATCTAGAATTAAAGCAGATATTTTCATGCAAATTTGCTGCTGATTAGCTCTACTAATTTTAATAATGTTTAATAGCAACAATTTCAGATGAAATAAAGGATAGTTATCTCTATTGTATGCAAAAATTCTTTTTAAATGTTTTGATTGTAATTATGTATTAACTCAGAACATCTTCAGATTGCCCTAGAGAAGAACACAGTTAGATGCTTTTCTTGCTCTTGTATTATTTTTATACAATTTCTGAGAGAATGAGCTTGAAAATGGGTAATAGAAATATACTTAATATACTACAGAGAAGAGACTAAGTACAAAACTATGCAAATTGAAGGTAAGATTTTTACTACTATCAGTACATTATTGCTTTTTCTTTACCTTCTTTCAAGTAAAAGATTCAAGCATGAAGATGGAAGATGTACAATTTAGCTTTGCTTCTGAGAAATTTCGTATCACATTTTAATTTATATAACATTTGTTCTTAACCATAGTTAAGAAAACTCTTCTGTTTTATCACCTTTGATCAACTCTATCAATTTTCTCATCATGCACCAATTATAAGAATAAATTTGATTTTAAATTCTAATGCATGAAAATGATCAATAACTGATGTGACTGTCTTAGTGCACTCACCGTAAAATAAACATCCCACCCAATAACTTAATTTTATCGTATTTAGGAAGGAGCTCATCTTCTTGAGGTAGAAGGAAAAAAAGCTCTGAGTAACAAATTGTTTTAACTAGATCACCAATAATTACACGCCATTACACAAGCACAAGAGTTTAATGTTACTGTTTAATCACATGTAGTTCTACCCATTAAATAACATTATGTCTCAGTTTTATCGTTGTTTCATCCATTATCCTGCAATAGTAATACTCAGCAAAAAGAGCAGAGAAACACAAAAATAATTCAGCTCGTTTATACTTTTTTTATCTCCCAGTCACAATTTAAATTATACTTTTCAATAGTGAGATCCTTCTAATTGCTTGAAAAATGACAAAACTTGTCAATGTTCAAAATGCATTCTGAAAACAATAGCCCCAATGGTTTGTCCCTTACATAAATATATTTTACTTAAGTATTTAAAATAAAATGTATTTGGAAAAGTGTTAGGTATTTTCATTATTGAAAAATTACAAAAAGTATTAATGCATATGTAAAGCAAACAAAGTAAGTATGATAGGCAGTGAAGTATCTAGAAGTTAAAGCCATTGAGAAAAAAAAACTTTATTAATTCAAATTTCTAACTATAGATTACTTTGTTAAGCAGAATGGAAAATTAATTAAAAGAGGAAAATACAAAGGACATTTAACTCAATTCAGACTGAAAATGAGGTGAATGAATTAGACACCGTACAAAAGAATTTAATAAGAAAGAAATGTTTAACACTAAAAGGCAAAAAATGAACAGAATTAATTTTTTTTTTCAGCCTATTGAGTATTTCTAAAGTGATATATCTCATCAGAGGTCTCCTTTTTGTATCTTGTCTTGGTCTCTGTCTAATGGCTTAATCACAGAAGCACAATTTTCCTCTTTTCTTAGTTTTCTGCTTCATTTACTTGTGAACTTGAACAAAGCAAGTTTCTGAAAAAAATAGCATGCAAATATATTTGAACATTTTGGAGGAAATTTTCAGAGGGAGAATGGTACATTTACCCTCAAAATTGATATTCTCCCTTCAATAGGGGCACACATGCACTTCTTTTTTTCTAACACAGTGAGATTTGCTTACTTTTGCTATCTGACTCCTATTCTGACAAATCAACCCATTAAAGATTTAGAAATAGAAAGCGGAGGGGTAAATATTTCAATATGTTGAGTTTAATTACTTATTAATTAAAAATATTTTAACTTATTTGTATTGAAGGTCATTTTAGAAGAAATCGTGAAGAAAATATGGGCTCTTATGTCTTGATGAAATAGGCACTGGTTGTGAAAATAATTTGGGAAAACAATAGCTCACATCAGAACTTCATTATTTGTACAGTAGTTTCAAAGAGACAAGACTCAGTTCTGAAAAAAGGCTCTGTGTTTCCTGAGATCTTTGATGTCAACCTCATATGATTACTTTCCTTTTTAAGATTGGGTGGGTTTTTTTTGAGATTTATTTTTTTATTAGATCTTGGACTGTATCTCGATTTTCAAGCGTTGTCTCTGAATTATCAGAAAGCAGAATCACTTCCACTATGAAAAGGACATTTGCTTTTCTTTTCCTCTGGGATAAGGAAAGCAACAATTTACACCTTAGTGGGAATGGCTGATGGTTAAACTATTTTTCTGAAAGCTGCTCCTGTGTTTCCTTAATCCATGTCTGACCTCCTAAAAGAAATAAAAATGCAACCTACTGGAGAAAGAGTATTTCTTCTCTGCATGTTTTATGAATTCTCTAGTTATCCTGAATATATTTTGTAGATTAAAAACCAGAAGACATGCAGGTTACTTTTATACTTGAGTGGCATATTAATAACTAGATGAAATTTACTTCACTATGCCATGAATTTTTAACACCTAAGATATGTATGAGGTGACAGAAACCCTCCCCAACGTCCTAACCAAAACAACAGCACTGTGTTGACAGAAATTCTCACCTGGCAGGAAGCACTGTGGAGAGCAAGTTTGCCCCCAGAAACCCCAAATGCTGCTCCTTGAGATTGTTCACTTACTCAGAGACTACCTCATTCCTTGAAAATTTTTTGTAATTTTTGTTCAGATGGATTTCTCTGAAATTAAGAACACAAGGACAGATGTTAATTTTTTTGAAAACATGCCTTGTTACTTCAAAGGTATAGTGAATTTTCTAGAGAGGTACTAGCTCCTGTTTGGCTTAATATTGATGAATTGTTTTCCAGCAATTTAATACAAAGTTGACAGTTCAAAGTTTGAGAGGAAATAATAAAGTAAGGTAGAATATCCCTGGTCACAGGGAAACCTTTGGGAATGTCTGAGAAATTAAAACCATTGATCCTATTTCTCTATGATTAATAAGGGTAGGATGATCTGCAGTTCTGCACCGCATTTCTGGCCATCCTGGCACTCTTATTTTCATTGAAGATGAACATTTAGCCATAGGCCAAAAGTTTTACTCTATATTTACTGATATTGACCAGTAGAAAAACAATTTGTTTTTAAGTCATTGTGATCAACTGCACAATTCTGATCTAATTTTGCTATTGCATTTACAATTTGCTTTAGAATTTGTGAGGAAATACAGTTGCATTTGTTGTTGTAGCACTTGCAAACAATTCACAATGAATAATTCAGTCAGTGAGCTCAGAGTTTGTTTCTAAACATGGAATCATCATGAGTAGATTATAATTTCCTTGAATGCTTTCATGATTAGGCTGAACTTTTATGAGTTGTCTTTCTCCGTGGATTAACTGTCAGCAATTAGCTGCATGTCTGATTCTTGATATTTAGCATTTGAAGTGTGTTAATTTGTAGTGATGGCCTCTCATTGTATGCTGCTTTTTCTGTATGTCTCCAAAAGAGATTGGTCAGATTACAGAAGATAGAAAAGAAAAACTTATTGAACAGATATGAAACTTGGATAATAAGGAAGATGTTTCTCTGTAGAAAGTATTTCCCACACAACTAGAGCAGAACCAGACATCTGTTATGCAAAATAATGATTGTTTTCTATTGGAAACAATGAAACATTTAAGAGGCCTTTTCCAATGTTAATGATTCTATTAAGACTGGATATTAGGAAAATTTTCTTCTTCTAAGGACTGATCAGGCATTGGCCAAAGCTGCTCAGAAAGGTAATGGAGACAGCGTCCATGGTGGTGATGTGTCACTTAGAGACATGATCTGTGGGCATAGTGGGGGTGGGCTGGGGTTGGACTGGATGGTCTTAGTGGTCCTTTCCAACCGTAATGATTCTGTTGTTCGTGGCCAGCAGGTCTGAGTAAGAACCCTGGTGGGAGGAAGCCACAAGCAGCAGCATACGAAATGGGACAGACCAATTATCTGTGGCAACAAAACTGGGTATCACCTTCTCCTTATGCAAAAGATTTTGAACACCACAAGAAATTATTGAGATCACTGTTAGCTAAAGTGGGATGCGCCTCTATACCCAGTTTTGTCTTATTCAAGCCAGTCTATCTCTGAATTCAGTGAGAGTAGTGGAAGTTAATACTTGCACAACATTTCCATTATTATTTTAAAAAGACAGAAATATAATTCTACTGTGACAATGTTTACCTTATACTAGTTTATTTATTTATAAATCATACATCTTCTTTTGTTTCTGCTATGTTCATGCTTTCTCCAGTCCTAACAAAAATAGTTATTTGAGTCATAACATTATTTTATTTACAGTACTGACATTTTAAAATTGTATGCCAGAAAGAATTTGATCTTATCTGTCATCTGGGATTCACTTGAATTCTCTTTAACCTATGTCCAGCTGAATTCTATCTTGATAATGCAACTTACGTTTATCAAGCCCTGTGATGCTTTGAAAGAAATGCCACCTGTTAAATGGCATGCTGCTGTTGTATACATCATTTATTTCTTCACTTACTGAAGATCAAAGTTATTTATTTTCTTTCTGCTCTGTGAATTATTTTCTCTGAATCTCCTCTGTTATTACTTTCCTTGTGTCTGAAGACTTGGTACAATTGCTGAAACGTTCCATTCGCTGCTGGGAAACAAACATGGGCAAACAGAGGCGTTGTACTTTCTGAATCACCAGCTCCATTGCAGAGCCATGATCCCTGTCATGATCTGCTCCATCATTTTGCTGCAGGAGTGGGCGTGGTGTTTTCTCCTGTCTTCCCTGACTCACAGAGTACCTGATGAAATGTGTGGAGAGAGAACAGAAAAGAAATGGGAGCACAGATCAGCAATTAGGACTGTACATGGACTGCACTGAAACACGTTCTTCCCTGAGAAATATATCTGTGCAAAGCAGATGAGTTAAGACCAAGAAAGGCACAAAACCCATGCATATACACTGTGTATACCTCATTCCCAGTCCTCCAGATTGTTGTGCAGAGGCAAGGTGCTGCATCAGCTTCGTTGCAGGGTTCTGTTAGCAGAGGCATCCAGTGGTATGGGGAGTGTCCCATGTCCCCTTTTGGAAGCATTGCCTTTCTCTTGACTTCATTCCTACCTCATTTCAACAGATTTTATGATTCAGATTGGTGGACATAGTGGGGATTGGTTGACATGGTGGAACAGCAGCACAAGGATGTGGTGATGTGATGAAATGGATGGTTATTGATACAATCGGTTTGTCTGAAGAAGCTTCAAACCCATGGATAATAAAATACAATAGAATAATACTGTAGTAGAATAGCACTATTTGAACAGGTATAATAGTACATAGAAATAGAGAATTTCATATAAAATCATGAAGCTCTGATTTTTTTCCTTACCAAAATGTACTGCTATTAAAAGGCATACTGCATACTTATAATACTACTGGATGAAATGATATGAGATGAATATATAGAGAAAGAAAATACAGTGGAATTTCATTAGAAGTAGGAAAATCCAAAGGAAAAAAAAATTAATAAAGCTCTATGATGCCAATACAAGAAAAATAAAAACAAAAACACCTTAAAACATTTATGTTATCCTTACAGACTTTAGATAACCCAGTTACTTTTCACATTAAAAGGGCAAAATGGAGAAAGGGAAAATTAGGCAGAAGACAATTTAATTAAACCTACATCTGTCAAAATTCTTCCTTGAAATGTTGAAAAAGGACTGACTAAACCTATTTCCTGATCAATTTTGTTACAAAATATGGTATTTCAGGTACCATTTCAGTTCTTACAGTAACTCTTGGGTTTATTTTAATTGTGAATTTATTATCAAAGGAAATCCCAGAAATATTTGAAATGATCCATGTATAGTAAACTAGAGATTATGATTAAAGCAATACTAAAGCACTTCCCTCCTTCCTGGGTATGTGTAATACCCACTGAAGCAATTACAATCATGCAAGAAAATTACAATCCATAAACTGCTTTCAAATTGTATTAGCATTATACAGCAGATCTAACGCATTCTTGAAGTAAATTCATTTGATAAGAGATACATCAAAGACAAATTCAGTTCAGTCTACTTAATTTCCACTGTGAGTATTGAATTGGAGAAGAGTGTTTAAGCTCATAATTTGCACAGCAATGTATGGAAGAGAAGTAAATATGCTATTAATTAGGAGTTAAATATTGACAAGTAGCAAGAGGAAATCATATCAAAACATTAAATGTAACTTGCTTAATGCACTGTTAAGTGTCCAAATATTGTGTTTATGGAATTGCAATTATATGGTGAATTAACAACAACAGCAAAGGATTTTTCCAACATTTTCCACCCACTTGGGTCTAATCTCTCTTTACTCCAACAGAAGTCAGTGACAAAACAGAAATAACAAGCAATGTGTCCCGGCTGTACAACAAACCACAAACTGTTGTTGCACTGCTGCTCATACCTGCAAACATGAACTTTCCATTAGGACATGTGGAACTATATAAAGCTGCCACATTAAGAAAATCCTGAGTTTATTTTTCAGCCCCATACTTCACTGCAGGAGAAAGCAGAGTGCCACTGAGCCTCCACTACTACTGATTTAGCACTTATCTTTCGACTGCTTTGTGTCAGGCATGCATTATTAACTTTTTGCCAATGAAAACACAACAAATTTGGTACAAATAACTTTTTATAGCATGTACAGACGTTCCTCAAAAGATAAGCACAAGAAAGGAAACCTCCTAGGAAGGAAGAAGGGCAGACTGTAACTTGTCATGCAAAATTCAGACATTTACGAGAAGTGACATTAGAATTTGCAGCATTCTATGGACTGAGGAATGTTCAAAACTATTGGTAGCAGAGAAAATAGAAGGGAACATGATTTATTAGTACCTAGCACTGCCTATCCTATTTCACATCATGCTTCCAGAGTCCTTCCTACTTATGCAACGTCCATTCAAAAAGATACTGATTTCAATCCCTGTCTTAATTTGTTAATACACATTAAGGTCTGAAAAATTAGAAGGCTGGATGCCTTAGCATCAAAAAATGGAAATAAATGAATACTTGTGGGTACAACTGAGAGGCTGGAATAGTATTTAAATGAAAATACTTCTTTAAATAGAAATGCATTTCTATAGATTTGGTCTCTTATTTTATTTTTTTTCCCTAGGTAATACTATTCAGATATTTATTTATTTTTACATGAGGCAAAGTATCTCATGTACTTTCTCTTTTATTGAGAGTATACTCCATACTCAGTAGCTGAAAAGTTATGCCAGGGCATAAATATGAATAGGCTGTTAGAATAATCTCATTTACAGTTTAAGTTCGTCCTATGCAGCTGTATTAACAACAAAAATATTTGGTATTTATGTCTTTCTAGTGATAACTTTTATACTGAAAATCAGAGTAAATAGTGCTGTATTAGAATATATATGTGCTCTTGTAGTCACAGATCTGTGTGAGTACCTCTCTTGAAATTCCTCCTTTGAAATACTTCTGTTTACAGGTGATGACTATGTATGTAAAAACTAGAAATATACATGAATGTAGGCATGTATGTAAAGGTGAAAATCAGGGTAAATGCAGCAACTCAGACAAAAAGGGTAAATGGAAGATTATGGCTAGTCCATTAAAGTCCACAAATATCTGCCCATTGACTTCAATTAGCTTTGAATCAGGCACTTTAACAGCAGGAAGCAAATGGAATATTCTGTTTGATCATCCTGGTCAATGAGCAATGAATGCATACAAATAATTGTACAAAGACCCCAATGGAATTAGCATCTCTAAACTAAGCTGAAGAGTGGCAACTTTTCACAGTGTTAATCTTGCTTAGTTTTTTGCTGCTCAAAGAATGCTGGGTATTTCAGAAGCACATCTGTATTCTGTGTCTGTGATAAAGTCACATGCATTTTCAAGGTTGCAGAAGAGTGTGGATCCACAAGAACACATTAATACTATTGGAAGCTTATTTTAAGGCAATTTTTTCTTGTGTTTCCAGGTTGTTTTTAAGTACAAAACCTGGAAGATAAGCTAGATGTTCATGAGCACAGTCAATGGCATTTTTCAATGGAGTGGAAATACAGACATCAGTGGCTTTAAGCAAATTGCAAGATGGGTATTTACACAGACCTAAGATTGCAGTAATAGTATACATGTATTCTAATTAACGGAGTCACCACCACCACCTGCAGCACTGGGATCTGACTGAGGACCTGACACAGTGGTGTCTTTGTCTAGTACCAGCATTTGGTCTTCAAGAATAGCCATGTACAGTGAAGTAGGAGCTTTCACGCTGATGATAAGGATCTTCCTCTGACTTCTGGGGAGTCTTTCTTGCTCTGCATTTCTTCTCATTAGACTAATGCTTCAATTATTTCACTGGCTCATACTCTTTTGCAGTGGTTGGGTATATATCTCAACTTTACCAAGCAGTTTAAATGACTGGATCTGAAAAACTTGCCCAACATCATTGTGCCAATTGCTCTCCTAGCAGAAAGGAAAATATTAATTACTGCAGGAAAGCCTTATCTTTTGGACTACTTTCAATCCAAATCTGATACAAAGCATACAATTTTGTATTGTGGATACAGATGATTTTGAGGATAGCTGGAAGGAATAATTCAAAATCCACAGGTAATGTGTTTAGAGAATCTGAAGTTTAGGCCGAGCTAGAGCTGCTACTGATGCCCACAGGACAAGATGCATGAGGAAGGGTGGAGAGTAGGAGTTAAGGGCTGCAATTAACCTGTGAGATAAGTAGAGAAAAAGTGTAATATCAGCTTAGAATAACAGGCCATCAAAATAAAGAATAGTGACATCCAGACCTGAACTAACACCTGCAATACCTGAGGTGTGACAATACAGTTGGAGTAAAATATTGATGTATTTCAGAATAACAATTTGCATATTGATTAAAACCCATAATTTAGATTGCCTGGGGTTTACTCGAAGCTGTTATGCTGATACCTGCCATCCTCTAAACTGCGGGGGGAGGAAAATTACTTGTGCTGTCAATAGCTGTTTACCTATATTAAAATAATTAGCAATCAGAGTGTACTCCACTGCCTTCCACGCTGGGAGTCTGATTAACTTTCTCCTTTGGATTTATACATCTACCAGCAAATAAATGGAAAGCCATCCCATGTCCTCCATCGTGGGAATGTGTCTGTCATTATTTTGGAAAGGCAAATAGCAGTTCAAACAAGGACACACTTTATGTCAGAGATTTGTCACTGTATATTTTCAGTGCATCATGCCATTATGCTGCCTTATTCAACACAGGGCATTATTCAGTGTGTTACACTGACTGATGCTCTGCAATGACAAAGTGTTAATCTCCATTAAAAATTTAAAAGACATACAGCTATTTTCATCTGGGGAAGCTGCTGCTGATTCATCTGCAGTCCTTCCCAGCTGAAGCGAAGTGGCAGCCATAACTCCCAAGCTATTACACATTACAGGAGAACCATCCTTCAGTTCGACTTCCAGCAGCAGAAGCTGGAAAGTTAAATTGCTTCATAAAAGAAAGAAGTCCAGTGCTCTTTTTTTTTCTACTTAATATATTACTAAAAGGAAATAGCATGACTTCCCTATTATTTGCAGATGACTTAAGTGGACTGGGCATCGTTATAATCTCTGGCACCATTTTACTCTGGAAATGTAACAGTGTACCTACTACTTTCTGTGGGTAGGAGATGGTTCTAGCTAATTTTGCAGCAGTTTCTAAGGGAACTTGGGGAAGCCAGTGTTTCCTTCCAGAAAGCAGAGCCAGGATTACCAGAGAAACAGAGAAGGCTGAGAATGAGAAACTTTTTTTACAGGAATTTCCTTTTCTGATGGCATTCAATTCATACCCATATAGCCATTAATAATCATAGAATGGCTTGGGTTGGAAGGGACCTCAAAGATCATCTATTTCCATCCCCTCTGGTGCTTTTCACTGAGAAGAGTATTAATCTCAAGAACGGAAGCATGAATAAAGGAAAAAGAAGGAAGAGGCTGAGAAGCTCAGGGAGGGTGGTGTAGGTGTTCATGGCTAGACTGATAGAGGGACATTTGCATTTCCTGTTGTTTGTTTGGCTTTATAAGAGATGTAATTTAACTTTAGAAGGGCAGATTTATCTTATGCCTTTACTTTGGGCACAGCACATAAAACACAGTGACAATAAACAGCTCTCAAGACCCATGCAGCACGGGGATACGTAGGGTAAAGCAAAAAAAAAACAAACAAAAAAAAAACAATGGCTAAACCCCAAGGAAAAGCCCTGAAGGGCCATGAGGAATTATGGATTCCCTAAACAAGGAAAGCAAGACCACAAACAAACACAATAAAAAATGTAGGGTGAGAATCAAGTCTGGGAATAAAAAAAGAAAAAAAACCCATAGAAAATAAAAACATAAAGGCTTTTATTATTTTAATCAGTAAAGAGTAGGTGAAATGATGAAAAATACTAACAAGTATGTTGTCTGAAAGCTGCTTAAACTGTTAAAAATATTTGAAGTGTGACAGCAAACTGTTACAATGAAAAAAAACATTTTAAAATCTGAAATAGAAGAAACAAAGCAAAAGATTAGATTTATGCTACAGATCTAAGCACTCAGACATTCTCACCCAGTTATAAATAGGATGTTTAAATAGGGTAGTTTGTGGGATATGTAATTCCAGCTGACATGAGGAATTGCCAAAAAGCACAAGGAAACCTGTGTGCTGCTCGTTAGAGTAACAGCTTGTGACTGCTCTCAGAAACAATTCTCTTAAAGATCCAGTCTTCTTCTGTTTCGTGCAGCACAGCCAAAATTTTGATTGTTATGGAGAGTGCCACAGGTGGTGATGAATAATGGTAGGCCAATATGAATGAATGACAGGAAAGGCTGTATGAAATGATGCCTAACGCTGAAGAATCCTGTTAAATATTTTTTCAAATGTGATTAAAAAAAAACAAAAAACAACAACAACAACAAAAAAAAAAACAAATAGAGCATCCTAATTTGTTTTATAAATTTTTTCTTTGGAATCACAGAAGACCTGAATTTTAGTTTTCTTTCTGGGATGATCAAGCTCTGTATTGTGTCAGTGTTAACCTGGGGAAGCGTTCCGTGACACCGTTGACACCATGACAAGTCAAACTCATCCATACTACTCTTTTTAACTCTATGTGGATTCCTGGCTATGAAAGTAATAAGCAAATTTATTTTATTCTAGTCATAAACTATTTGTATGCTTGTATATACATTTTTAAAATCTAAAAGTAAAAATCCAGAAATTGTGTGTAGCAATGTGGAAGGAGATTAGCCTCAGAGACAAGGAAAGCTCAGACTGTAATTAGAAATTGTCAGCCTGTCTGTGAGCAGGCATTCCTGGGTTTCCTCTTTGGGTTCAGCTGTGGGATCAGGTGTGCATCCCACCTGGGAAGCTATAAAAGTAGGTTATAAAGTTGGCTGTAAGTCTTGGTGGTGGAACTGGTCAAGCAGGTCCTCTGAGGAGCAGCCAGATGGAAGGTAAGTAAAGCTCTGCTTAGGAGCTCTTGCTTGGGGCTGACGTACAGTGTTGGTGGGGTTTCTCTACTCTGTGTGCTAAAAGGGAGGTGGTTTTATGTTGAGTAGGTGTACGTTTTTAACTTTATTTGTTTTTTATAACCGCTGAGGGCTGAAAATGTGCCTTGTCAGCCTTTAGTCTAAGATTCTGTTTTGTATATTTTCATATTTATTAGGAAACTTTTTTTGAATTTCTCTTTCCTTTATTTGCAGTGTGAATGGCTAACCTGATTCCTCTCTTATATTTTTATCCTACTGTTTATTATCAGGGAAGCAAATCCAGAAACTGATGATTAAGTTTATAATAACAATGACCTTGACCTTATGAGAAGTTGAGTTTGTTGGATTAATTTTGCTGCATTTTCTGACTGAGTTATAAGTGGGCAGATTTAGATTGGGTGTAAATTATCAGAATTGAACCAAGATTTGTTACAGTTCTTGTAAGTCTATAGGGTTGTATAATCTAATCAAGTACAGGGCTAAACTATCTTCTGAAAACATGCTGAACGAAAGCAGCTAGCAGCATTAGATCCCGCTATGCCAGGTTGGGAGTTGTCCTGTAAGAGGTTGCAGGCTAGAGTTTAAATCTGTATTTCCTGATCAGTTTTGGAATAGAAGTAAATGTCAGCTTGTTAAACTTCTATCCTTGCATTCAGGTAGTCAACTGCCCCAAAATGGGAACTTAACATTAAGAGAGACAGAGAGATCAGCCGCATAGGAAGAAAACTCAAAATTAGTTTCTTCTCATATAAACAATTTACAACACTCTCTGGATGACCAGTGGAAATCTGAGGAAGAGTAGTGCTAGTGGCTCAGAAATATAACACTGTGAAGTGATATAAAGATAATCCAAATGCAACTCTCAAAGCCCTTGTTTACAAAGGACATCACAGCTGTGAGCAGGGAGAAAAATTCCCTCTAGAGCATTGCCCTCTGCTGTGTCTTGACGTAGTGGAGGTTTCTAGGCTTAACACCTAAAATACATGGATCCAAACTGCTGCTTTTGTTTAGCTTGCCCTTTTTCTTTGTTCTGTTAAAACATATATATTTTAGAAAAATTTTATTACTTATATACATGAACTATTTTATATATGGTCCAAGATGATTCCAATTCACTGGATGCGGTCCGGGGAGGTCAGAATGTTGGACACCCTTGGTTAAAGCATGAGCCTTTTTTAGGGTAGCCAGAGAAAGCTTGAGAGAGCTTAAATGACCTTTTGGAAAAGACAAGAGGAGATGCACTGATTCCTTGGCATTTCTTAATAGACTAGAAGTCTATGTTGGGAATCCAAACCATGTACATGAATACATATATGCACAAACATTGCCAGGCTACCTACCACCTCTCTCTGGACATTAAAAGATAGGAAAGAGGGAGTTCAATTCTTTTTTTAAACTACCTTGTCGCCAATTGCTCATGGTCATGTACAGGAAGTGTTCAAAGGAGAAAAACAGAAGATTTTGAGTCTTCCCTAACTGCACTCATTCTCCAAGTGTATCGGTCTGTTCTTGTTTCCTTTTAGTAAAGATACATTCTGACTCTAATGACAGCATGAGAAATAGAAGAAGCTTAGAAAGCCACTTGGAAAGTCACTTGGTGATTCATATGACAACATTTGGTGCCTGAAACGAAGCTAATTAATATGCTCATTATGATAATCACCTTCAACATTTCCTTTTTTTTTTCCAGTCTCTTTTCCTTAGCTGTCTGTCTCTGAGATAAGAAATTTATTATCAATGTATCAGCTCAGATACGTTTTAGTCAAAGAATAGCAAGAATTAATTCTGGTTTATCTGAGCAGAGTACAATTAGGAAGCCTTCATAATGAGAGTGAATTCCCAAATTATTGAATCAGATATCTTCAGTTCAGGCTGTCATGAAAACTTAATGCCCTGCTCACTTTCCAAAATACAGGAGGAGGTAAATGCTATGGTTAGGAGAAAACATTCTACCTGTAATTGATCTGACACTAGGCATTCAATTTCATAATCATAAGAACTTGCTTGCAAAGTTGAAGCTAAAGTATATGGGTCTGTGAATACGTGGATCTCTTTTTTGCCTTCCCATAAATATTCATTATATGGCCCAGTGCAATATTTTCAAATATGATATTTTATATTATCAGAAGTTATCTTTGACCCCTAATTTTTCATACTGCTGTTTTCTATGCTACCTGGAACTTGGTCAATACAATGATAGGTCTGAAAGACTAATTATAATAGATGATAATGACTGAATTTGCTTCACTGGAAACTCACTTGGGTAGCATTATCCGGACTTTGACACATCTGTGGTTTGTCATTTGTTTTGTAAGGATATCAGGGAGAAAAAAAACACTTCCAATTTGATTAATAATCTCCGTAAAGTACTAATGGAAGTAACTTTGACTTCCAGCTTGTCTTTGATGCTCTACAGCTGAAGTAATATTATTTTCCCTGTCCTCTATAGATCATCACTGATGAACTCAAGCATTGAAATGTTCCACAGCTCAAAACTTGTGGATTGTAGTGAAGTAGGGGAGCAGTCAGACTACTAGCCTGTGTCAAAGTATGGAAGTGCAACTGAAAAGGACATATTCATATTTTAGGAAACTCTTCATCCTCAGTAACTTCTTTTAAATTACTGTTAGGAAAAATGGCCAACAGACGTCTTTTGCAGTGGTGCTGTTAAGTCCAAGGTCTTGATCTCTAGAGGAGCTCTTAATAGGTAACTGTAAATGTGGTTGTAAATGTAGTAGACTTCAACCAACAGAAAATCAAGTTGTAGCAGAGTCTTTGTGCAACGTGTAGCTTTTCTTGAAGACTAATTGTCTGTACTGAAGACAAAACAGCTCAGTAATGTCCACCAGATGATGCTGCTTGTCAGTATGAGCTGCAAACAGACCTGTCTGGAAATGTACTTGATTAAACCCCAAGACTGATATCTCTTAAGAGAAAAAAAAATTAATGCAGGAGATGTTTTGACTTAATAGACTCCACTGAGAACTTATTGTTGCATGATGGCCTATGTTTTCTGCAAGTGCTATCCAGGCTTTTGGTTTCCATTGTTTGCATTGTTTTTCACTTGTTTACTCTTATTTAATTCTGAGTTCCAGATTCAGGCAACTCCTGAAACACAGCACAACACACATGAGGCCAGTGAGCTCTGCAGGGTTTCATCAGTCAATTTCCCTAAGAAACTAAGGTATTTTCTTAGTTTCAAACAAAAAACCAGCACCATGCTCCCTAGATTCTGAAGTGTTCAGCTCCAAAACAGAGGGGAGAAAGCAAAAACATAGCAGAACTTATGGCAAAATTTTTGTATGCGTTCTTCACGTTTTGTCTAGAGGTAGAATTTCAGAAGCGAAGTTCTGTTAATCTATTTTTCATCTTTGAGATTATCTCCTCTCTCAATCTGTTATAACCTTCATGCTCATGGAAAGGGATGAAATGTTCTAGGGTATAAATAACACCTTCGGCAACTGATCAGCTATAGGAGAAATTCTGGAGGAGTATATTTATGTAACCTAGTGTAGAATTTACTACTCTTTAAGCAGCGTGCAGTGGAGACTTCCTGAGGGTTTTAGAATTTTTGAGAAAGAATTTATTTCATAAAACTCGTTACTAATTTGCAGTTCATAGAAGAGAATATATGAAGCAGGTACTCAGTAAATGAACTGGAAGAAAGCTTTACTGCTAAAGTGACTTTCCTTCACGTCACTTCATGATAGTAATTCACTTTTCTGTTTCTTAGTGAGAGATTTGCTTAAAATTCATTCAAGGAATGATTTTTGTTACTGCTATAGATTATATTTGGCACTAATTCTGATGCAATATAGCATAATAATAAGTGTTAAAAGACTGTGTGAAGTTTTAATTTAATATGAAGTTAATAACTCAAGTACTTGAGAAAGGCAGAAGTGGTTGGATGAACTCACACAGTCACATAAGTCCAACTGTAGAGTTTTCACTTCTACCTGTAGGTTAAAGCTACTGAAGATAAATGTATCACTGAAAGGGCATCTCCCTATGTGCAAATGACCCAGCAACAATGTTGTTAATCATTGTTCAGAAAAAGAAATTAAAGTTGATTCAAAACAGACCATTGAAGTTGCTAAATGATAGATTCACTGGAGATGATCATGCACAATTGAGACCACCTACTCCAAATGTGACTTTCATCAACAGATTTACTTGGTAGACACATTGGTCTGAGTAGTTATATCCTTAAAAGGAATTCCTTTTCTCTTTTAATTTTATGGATAATGTCTCTGCTGTCAGAGTGACAGGAATTGTACTGCTTGGAAGTAATCTATTTTCTAAAAGACATCTGATTGTTATGCCTATTTTAGCTAAACATTCTCAAAAGCATTCCCTGTCAAGGAAAACATGTCACACCATATACTCTTTCCTTTTCCTTCCTCCCATGTGTATGCTTTTCCCTGAGGGTAACTGGAATATGCTTTTATCTAGTTTTATCCGAATATTCTACAGCTGAGTGCTCTGCAATATTGGCTTCTGGATAAAATTAGCTTTAAATAAGTCAAGATCTTGGCAACAGTGCTTTTTCCAATATTCTCAGTAGTTGATAGTAGCTTTGGGCATGAACAGGTGAATATTATGAGATGTAGAGTGACTGTAAGGAATATTTTCAGAAATATTTTTAAGATGCATTTTGTTCATGGGCTGGCTTTCCCCTGGGTATTTGTGTGACCAAGCTGTCCTCTGGTAAATATTTACTGTAAGGGTGAGTTTCTCCAAAACAACTGGCTATAACTGACCATTTGTGGAACTTCTATGGTATACTATGTAACCAAGAAACATTAAATACAGAAGTATTTAACCCCCTTAATCTAAGTCCTTATAAAACAAGGAGAAACAGTGTCTTTTAACATGCGTATGTAATTTACCACAGCAAGGAGGCAGATCATGAGATCCCATGCCAGGAATCTATGTACTTCCAATGTTCACACTATTCTCATAAGCCAAGGCATATATGAAATTCAGTGCTCTCGTGACTTTGTGTGTACTCTGCCACATGTTTTCCTTCACAAATTTCAGGGGAAGTTCTCTCTTGTGTGGTAGGAGCTCCACTGTAGTGAATAGCTAGTAGCTTTTTGGGAGGTACTGACCTTTAAGGTGTGTGCTTCCCATGGCAAAGTTCTTCATGCTGTGACATGAAGATGCATGTCCAAAAGCAATAATTATAGAGATGGTACTGATCTTGAGCACCTTAAAGCATAGGCTATACACTTGAGGGCCATGAATAGTAGTTTTCATTGCAATTTTTCTTTACACTGTCCTTTTTTTCTAACATGAAAATCATTACAACTTATGAGACAAAGCAGCAAAGACCCCAAGGAGTTCTTAGTTATGTAACACTATATCCAACTCATTATTTTGTGACTCTTCTCTGTAAATACTTTCTGAAAGATCAAGTTAGTCAAAGCAACCTTAGGTTTTTAGCTTTGCTAAAATCTGCTGTATTACATGCTCAGTGAATTTCCACAGCTTTTGTTTAAGTCACTGACAGTACCTGTCACTTGCCTTTTTTATGTCCTGGGAGCTGTGGGTGGCAGTATCACCAAAGATGCTGAGTTAAAATATATATCCCCAAGCAGTGGCCTGCAATGGAAAGTTCCATATATTTTATTATAGACTATGCATGTCATAACCTATAGTTTAATTTTTTCTTGTATATATTGTTTTATTGTGCAATCAGGTAAGAAGGCAAGTTAGTCATCAAACAATAAGGTAAAAGTGGAACAGAAACTTTATTGCTTTTAACTTGGAAAGGAGGGGAAAATGCTTGTTTCACCTGTTGTGTATTATGGGCAAAGAATTCAACCTTATCTTTCAAGATGTTAATAGTAAAACACTACTTTTTTCCAGGGCCTGATATTTACTGCTTAGTTCTCAAGAGTCACAGAAGGCCTGGAATTAAGAGACCAGTGTTCCCACTACAGCAGAGAATCAAATTCCCCTCATCTAACACATTAATCCAGGAAAGCAAGTTTTATTTCTACTCTCTGCTCCTTAAAGTAATAGTGATTTTCCACATGGAGTGGTCATGAGCAAAACACTATTTGTTAGAGGAAAAAAAGCATATTTTTCCATAATAAAATTAAGTTTCTGTAGTATTGTTAACTCTCCTGTTGTATGTAGACTCTACCAGGAAATCTTTAGTCTTGTGTATGCTCTCTCTTAAGAGATAAATCTTTGATAAAGTAGTAGCCTCATGTACTGTGGCCCAAAGCATGTGGTTTTTCTGTTTGTCAGCTGTGAACAGCAGTTGCTATTCATTAAATGCGTCAGTACTCTGAGGCTAAGAATGCCTTTTTTGGTACTAGTTGGGTTTTTGGACAGAAGTATTCTTCATATTTCTGGAAACAAAGTAGGTTTTGTGGTCAGATTTTGCTAGCAGAGTGATTCCTTCCATTCTAAGAAACTTTTCTGGACTGTCAAAATTGAACCTTGAGATATGAAGGTGCTGAACCTCTACAAGTTGTCTGGAAATGGTTTTCTGTTCTGGGACTTCTGTTATGCAACTGATCAAATTCAGTAGCAAGGACATCACTTTATGTTCTCCTTCTTGACTAGGAGAGTATTATGGGGTGTTTCTTAATTACAGGCTATCAGATTTTTCCTCTATGTTTTCATGAAGTTGTGAACTGAGGAGCAGCCTTGGTCCTCAGGACACAGAAGGAAGTGGCTATCTTCCAGCAGCAGCACCATCATTTGTGTCGAGTCATTAAATACTATGTTTTCCAAACCCAGTCTGGATTCCACCCACTGAGGTTATGTATGTTTTATTTATGTGCTTATTTGGTTAGCTTTTTTCAGGGATGGGGGAAAAAGCAGCAACATCCAGGGGCTTCCTACACACCCCATTGGGGACACACAGCAATTCTGGAATGCTGTGCATCATCTTCAATGCATACAGCAAAGTATTTTCCAATGAATTGCATATTTTGATCTGTGAGAGTGCAGGTAACTGTTCACAAGAGATTCAGAATTTGCATTATTTTTTTCTGTTTGAAAGGCACAAAAAAAAAATCCTTTTAAAGCCTTTCCCATCAAAGTGCAGCCTACTGGGAAGGGGAGGCAAAAGAACTTCTAAATGACGTTCTTGGAGATGTAAATTTTTTACCATTGGATGCAACAGTTAGCTAAGCTTTTGCTCTATCATAAGGGACCCTGGCATTTTTCTAGTGAAAGAAAAAGTAGGTTTGACTTTAAGTTGTATGATATTCACAAAGGCTCTGGAAGTTGCACGCACCTGCACTTCTCTAAATGGGCAGAAAATATAAGGATTTGTCCCATTTTCTCAGAAGCAGTTGGAAAATAGTTATACTAGATCAAAGTAAGAACTTAGAAAAGAGGATAAAACAATAATGAAATAAATAATAAAACAAAATAAAACAATAATGAAATACAAACCCACAGCAACAATTAGCTGTGTTTTTTCTAAACACAGAATCAACAAACTCCTTTATTTATGCCTCCTTGTATCTTTATTCTTACCAAACTTTCAGCTAGTATTAGTTTTTAGCGGTTGTATATCCTGAACAAAAGTATACAGAGAAATCTCTTCAACAGGACAAAGTATGCTTATAACTACCAATTTCTTTTTGTTGTTGTTGAGTTTGAATTGAGCTAAATTCTATTTTAATGTAGTGAAATGTTTATTAGTGTTGATGTTGGGGGTAGAATAAGTGTTGAAAAAAAAAGTCTGTGACAGACTTTGAGAACTGTGACTCGTGGTTTGTTTGTTAGTTTTCCCAGCTAGAACTGAACTTGGCCACTAAGATGAAAGGTAACAAATATTTCTGTCAACAGTAAGAGGAAAGCTAGGGAGAATCTCCATCCCTTGTTGGATGCAGAAACAGAGTGACCAAGGATCAGGGCAAGGTGAAGGTACTTGATGCCTTTTTTGACTCAGTCTGTAATAGTAAGACCAGTTGCTACCTGGGCACACAGCCCCTGTTGCTGGAAGGTGGGGAACAGAATAGGCTTAATCCATGATGGTTTTGGACCTGCTCTGAGAGCTGGATGCTCACAAGTCCATGGGACCAGATGGACTGCACCCTAGAGTGCTGAGGGAGTCGGTGGGTGTGGTTGCCAAGCCACTCTCTGTCATCCTTCAACAGACCTGGAGACTGGCAAATGTAATGGGGCATCCACAGCCTCTCTGGGTAGCCTGCTATGGCACCTCACAACTCTCTGTGATAGGTAGGAAGGTCCAGATTAGGAACAGTACTGGAGATATGTTTCTTGCAAGAGAAGCATCCATTGGAAGCTGACTGCAGCTTCTTCCCTGTGCCGGGGGGGTACCAAAAGATAATCATCAAACATTGCTTGTATCATATGCTGTTTCTTCTGATTTCCTTCCTTGGAAGAAGCTGGTAAGGTCGAAGGTTATCCTGAAAAGTATTTCTGTGGTATAATCATTCTGTGAATGACCAATTGCTCCATAAGATCCTTGTTTAATGAAGTAATGCTCAAGTGAAATGGAACCCTAAGATAGGTCTTAGTTTCACTGTGATTGTCTTCTTGCTGCTGTTTGGAATAGAAATAGCAGTAGCCTACACAAAGTTCTTTCTATTCTTCTGTCGTGCTATTGCAGAGCTGAGGACAGTCTCATGGAAGCATGCCCTGTTTTATATACAGGAAATGATGAGCTGAGCTGAGGGTTAGTCTGAGAGGAAGGAAATAAACCTTCATCCCTAGAACTGCCAGTAAGAGGGCTGTGGCTCAAGGAAAGGGGCACTCGTTTCTAGGAGTGATTGAGAGTCCATAGAGGCACTTTTTTTTCACAAGCAGAATAAAAGAGGCAAATTGTGTCTCCTGGCAATGGGAGATTAGTTACTTACACTGTCCAGTGAAGCTCTTATTGAGCAGCAGTGCCATGCAGCTGCTACAAGCAGAGAGTGCTCTCCTTGTCCATAATCCTTCCCCAGGTTCCGGCCATCAGGAAAACCTTTTTAAACACTTCACATTCCACCATACCCTCTCTCAGGGGGGAAAAGAAAAGACTTTAAAACATAATGCTTAAAAAACCTGAAATCCTCATGTCTTGATTTGTCAGTTTATGAAATGTGGCATTTGCGTGAAGCTGGCATGACAATTGGAGCATCTTTATCAATACAAAAAACAAAACAACCTCCCTGGCAGCAGTGTACACAGCTGTGCATGCCCACTCCTTTCTGCTTCCTACCATGCAGTGCTTCTTTGGTCTGGGCTGCTGGTGTGGTTAGAGGGGAGGATGTGAGATTGGAAATGGACCTATAAAAGACCTTTAAAACGCAGCTAATGTTTCTGCAGAGTAGCTCTTCACAAACTCAGCACTTAATTTAAAAAGAATTGCACAACTTGCCATCTGGAAATGTGATATTGAGACATGGGCAGAACAGCTAATAACAAGTAAAGCATCTACTCTGTGCTTCATATCAGCCTCTGCTGCAGCTAGGATGCTGAGTGGAGTTTGGAGGGGCATTTCCATTGTGGTCAGCCTATTCCAAAGCATAGCATGTGTTCTCAGTGACGTGTTGCCTATCAGAGTAGTGATACTTTTTTGTTGTTGTTAATGGCCCAATTCAGGAAGCTCAGACCTTCCATTCTTGCAAATTGTCAATTTCTTCAGAGGGTCTCAACTACTGAAGTACGTAGATCTCATTCAGCTTAAGAATTTTGAAAACTATAATACATTCTTACTTCCTTCAAGTCATACACTTAAATCAGGTCACCCAGCTGCTTAGCATCTGATACCAAGATTAAAAGGATTGATTGTGCTCTGTAAGGCTGCAAGTACTTATTAATCTGGGAGACTTTGGAGTTAATCAGGATGATATTTCTCTTCTGAAAATGGTATAAACAGTTGAAGATACATTCATAATTTGCAACGGGTATTTTAGGCTCTGAGATGCATTATTCTTTTTGAATGCTGATCTTTTTAGCACTTACTGTAATTATTACAACTTTGCATAGTAGATAGTTAATACTCCAAGTTTCTGCAATTTAGTATATTGGAGCTGTCCACATTTTCATTAATTCCATCAATCAAACTTAGCTCTCCTCCACCTCTGAGGAGTAATTACAATTTTTTTTTGTGACCAGATATATGCTAATAAAATAACTATTCCATGACGTTTTAATTAATTCTCAAAATGCTTATGGACTCAACACTGACACTGTCTCGGAATAATGGCAGAAGGAAAAGAAGTTAAATTATAGTTATGGCTAGTGGGAAAAATGTGTCAAACATTGCCAAATGCACTTGCAGCAATCTTATTTTGGTTATTTCCTCAGCTTCACCTTCTCCTTTCTGTAATCATGGAATTAAATGCTTTAAAGGCAGTTTACATTGTTTGCAAATTCTTTGGTATACAGATAATTGTTTATTTTCCTTTATATTTTCTCTCCTTGTTCACTTTTCCTCTCTGTCTGTTAGTAAACAGGCTCCGATGCTCCGTCTTCACTGTGAGAAAACAACTGGGAGATCTCTGAAAATGGTCAGATGTTTTATGTGAATACAAACAATGTTTTCTTCATTACAGCTGTGATTTTTCAAACTCCCTTCCATGCCCAGAGAGGGAACTGCCAGGGTAATGTAGGAATGTGCTAGAATTCAAAGCATGTTCTAGAAAATCAGATGGAGATTGTTTTAAAACAAAATGTGTGGGAGGAAACCTTCCATGTTTTTCATTGTTTAAGAATCCCTTCTTGTTTAAGTCCTGAAACATGTGAGATTCATTTGTGGTGCTGTCATATGGGGTGGGTCGGAAATCTTAGTGGTCACCTCCACCATGGCCACTGACTCAGTGTCACATCTCCACAGTTCTTGAATACCTCCAGGGATGGTGGCTCTCCCACCTATCAGGCTGTGGTGCAGGAGGTCCCTTCTGTCTTCTTGGGAGGGTTGGTTCCAACTCTGAGCCAACCTGGGGATTGTGCTGAACCCCCCATCAGTCCCTGTAACCACTGTTATGGCAGCAGAGCTGCCATCTTTAACCATTCTCTTGCCTTAGGTTAGACTCAAACTCTTCATGTCTTGTTTCCCATTTAGTCCTGTGCTTCTATCTACTCTGAATTCCTCCACTCTCCCTCTGACACATCAGTGTTTAAGACACCAGAGATTTTTTTTCTTAAACTTCAGACAGCACAGTGATTTGACAAATATTTACTTTCTAATGGCAAACAAGGTTGAACATTAAAGATGTGAAATATGTGACTGTATTGGAACAGGCAGTTTTTAACTGAAAAAATCTTGCAGAACTAACAATGTCACTACTTCTTCTGTTCATCGTTATCAGTTCCTTTGTCAGCATAGGTTGTGTTCATTGGTACTCTCCTGTCAAAAACAGCATTAAGGGCAAATGCATTGAGTATAACCATTTCTGGTGCTTGCAGGAAAGCAACCCTAAAAAATACTGCAAACTGTTTTCCTCTGGAGGAGGCTAGGAATACGTACAAATACACACAGAATTTTGCAGATAATTATTCATGTGGAGAATTCCCCAGGGGTCAGATTCTGGTGTCACAGGGGTGGCAGACCCCCTTGGGGTGACTCTATGACTGCACTGGGCTGGGTCCCAACTACACAAGTCTCATTCATTCCCACATGGACACCTGCATATTCAGGCATCTTTGTTTTCTCACTCTTCTCATCACTGATGACCCTTTCTGCCATTGCTTTGACAGAAACAAAATCTTGCTGTTGCAGCTGTCACTGAGTTGGTGATTGCCAGGCCAAAGGAGAAACAGCAGCCGCTTTATGCAATGAAACATCTTTGTATCTCTGGGAGACTCAGACTTGCTGTTTCCTTTTCTCGTCTATATGATAGGAGGTTTACACGAGCTATTTTTGGTGTCACCTCAGTGCAAGAAAAATCAAGAGCTTGCCATGTTTTCATCTGAGGATGATGGGCAGAAGTGCCGCCTGTTGGAGCACATTTTGGTTGCATATGTCTTTTTCCTTCTTTTCTGCTTAAATGCATTTCTACCACCCTCCTCCTCCTCCTTCAAACTTTTTAGCCAAAAGCAATCTCTGAACTTTTTCTTTATGCAGCTTTCTGGATCAATGAAAGGACACATGCACAACCCTTTGGAAGTGCTGCTCCCTTGTTTGATGGAATTTCTTAGTACTAGATCTTTACCTTGTGCTTTGTGGATTTTATTTTATTTTTTGCCAGTAATTAGTTTCAATCTAATGAAATTCCTGTAGGGGTAACTATTTAATAAGACAGCCTAAAGTCTGGAGACAGAGAGATACTGTTATACCTTATCCTCACTCTTTCTCTGAAGAATTCAGTATGTGATACTTCAGTCAAATTCTAGAAAAATGTAGTTCTAATTTTTTTAGAGTCTGAAAAGCGGAAGCTTATGGATTTTAAGCATTGGAACTTCTGATTATGGATTAGGTCACTTGAAGGTATCAAAGGCCATCATGTGATATATTTTTCTCCATTTTTTTATGTAGTTCTGAACTTTTTTCTAACTCTTTCCAATAGTCATTTAGAAACTCAGGGGAACAATGTTTAGTTTTTACATAGATGTGTTAAAGAAGGAATAGTGAATATAGTTTTTTTTTAATTTAGGTAAAGATCTTTGGAAAGCAATGTGGATTATTATAATGTGTCTACAAAAGAATGTGTAATATCTTTGTATGACAACTTTCCTGTAGGACTCAGATTAGAACAACTTGCAGAGAATTAATTTAGACTTTATTGGTAACTAGAAAATATTAAAATTTTAGTATTTTTGTGGTTAATATTGAGTGTATCAATAATATTTATGTCTTTGTGCTCAGGAACTGGGAGGATGTGACTTTTAGATTAATGGAGTGACTGCTCGTTACTAATTCAATATTCTTTTTTTTTTTGTATGGGTAGACATTCTCTTAAGTAGGTGAAATGGGATTGTAAGGACAGGGTGAAGAACAATGTTCACTGCATGTACTATTTGACTGATAATTGCGGAGAGGGATTTGAAGTATTCCTCAGGCTCACTTGCAAACTCGACTGTTTGAACCCAAACATTGTTGGCAGGAACAGTATCACAGAAGAAGCTTCACTCACAGCTGTGCAAGCAGGCATTGTCATGGCATGCCTGAAAATACAACTACTCTTACAGCCTACTCCCCATCTGCATTCAAGCCACCCAAGTACACTTTCAAAGATCTTAAAGTGCATCCATATCACAGGATGTGCCAGCTGACCTAGGCCCTCTCCTGAGGAAAACTGAGCCATGACTATTGCTCTTCTCCCAGCCTCAGTGCCCTGTCCTTTTTCATGTTCTACATTCTCTCCCCTGGTCAGTGACAAGTGACTCTGAACATCAGGCAAATTTGAGACTAATGGCCTCAAAAATAAACTACATTCTTTTTCAGATACTGCTGATCTAAAATATTTGGATTCATTTCTTGAGGAGTCTTTTGCTTTTAAAGTGCAAATGAATACCTTAATGGAAGGAAATAAATTGCTTCTTCTGTACTGTATGAAAATCTGCTTCTCAAAATGGAATTGCATATTGATGTGATTGAGACTTTGGAAAAAAAAAAGTGGTTATGTACAGGTAGATGTTTAATGGATTAAATAGAAGGCAATTTTACATCTTGGAGAATTAAGTAAATTTGAATTTCATACTGCTGTGTCATACACAAAGTAGCATAAGTAAAAGTGCTCTAAAAATCTATTAGAAAATGCAAAAGTTAAGCATGTACAATAAATAATATCAACATGATTGAGTAACTGATGCTGAAACAGTAGGGGAATGTGTGGTATTATAATTAAATTTCTGAGATTTGCAATGCAGGTGGCTAATGTTGTCATATGACTCAGCGTGCTACAGAAAGGTGCTTAAATTCATAAACACAACTGTTTATAATTAGAAAATTCTTCCCATCTAAATTCAATAGAGTGTTCAAAACTTAGGGAAGAAACTGCAGAATTTAATTGGTATTTCTGTCAGAGTTTGATTTCTGACTGTTAAATAGTAGAATAATGTTGCCCTATGAGATGTCTCAGAGCTGCATTTCCTTGGGGCCAGCCCTCACTGTACTGCACTATATTAGGAATGTGGTTTTAAATTGGAGTTGAACGCTCAAGTGGAAACACTACTAAGTATACGTGTCTGTGTTTGGGTTTGCCCTACTCCATCCCACAGTGTTACAACTGCAATTCCACACAATATATTAAGTCAAATTAATAGTTGTTTCCAGAGCTGAATTTTAGGTAGAATGAGGTTGCACTGTTCTATTCCTGTGCACTGGTCCTGCAGTCCCAATGCAAGAAGGAATGTTTTAGAAGGGAGCTTTGCCAGAAGTGAAAAATGTTTTTCTTTCTGCTTGCCTCCTACTTTCATCTGTAACATTAGAAAAGAAATAAGGTACTTTTTTCCCCTCAGCAACATGTGGTTTCCCTCTTTTAATAACAGAAAGGTGCTTAAATCATGTCAAAATGAAAGGACTACTTTTATTCAGGAGACTTTCCTTTTTTTTCTTGACTGCTTATAAGTCTTTATCACTAGATTTCAACACAATCAAATAAGAACAGTTAAAGCAATTTGAGAGGGGGAAAAAATGGCTTTCCAGAAGCCTCAGTAGCTTTAATGATCTAGTAAAAGACCAATCAAACAGGTATAATAATCATAAAAAAAATCCCTATTGCATAGCTCGTCCTATCTGATTTGTTTATGGGATAAAAGCTGAAGTGCTTAAAACTGTCTGAGGTTTCCTCTGACTTCAGATGCTACTCTTTCCCATAGTCTTTCAAAGTTTTTCCCTGAGAATTCCTTGGATAATGAAATCCATGTTACTCTTACTGGAGTAAAGTTTGGTGATTTACTGCCCGTGCTTTGGTGTCCAATGACCCCAATATGTAAGTGCACACTTTTGCATTGCAGCATACCACTAGCACTCATTGTTCCTCACCATCACGTCAGAGTCATCTTCTCAAAGTCTGTAGTAATTAATTAGATTGGACTTTGGATGGGAATTATCACAGTCTCCAATCCTTTTTTCAGTGTAAACAATATTACTAGATGAATAAGCAGTTTGGGAATTAATGGTAAAGCCTTTGTGCACTGTTTGAGGCTCATCTGTTTCAGAGTACCAGACCTGGGTTTGTTGTTCAGATGGGCCTGGCAATCAGTGTTACAGGAGACATCATGCTTACCAAGGGTTGATTGTTTCAGTTCTGCAGTCTGATTTTCAAAGTAAGGATTTTTGTATTCTGTACTGCAATGTATAGCACGATGAAATCTTTTCCCCTAACTGGGGCCTGTAAGCATTCCTGTTCTATCGAAAAGAAGCTCTTAAAATATGTACTTAAGTATTCATAGCAGTCTTCATCCAACTTTCCTTTCTCCAGTACTTACATGGTAGGAATGTAGCAAAGTCTGATTATTGGTAGAGGTGACTTATAATGACAAGACATTTATTTTTTTCTTAATGATTTTGGCAACTGCTTTGATAGCTGCCACAATTCTTTTATGCCTCTCCTGTCCTGAGAAAGTGTCGTTTTCTCCTATTTATATTGAGGAAGCAAAGTAGAATGAGGAAAAGGTAATTTAGGGGGAGGCAGATCTACTTGAGGACAAGAGTGTTGCTTTATTATTAGCAAAACAACTGCAATAGAGGACAATAAATGAAATTATGAACAAAGCTTTGTTTGACAAACCTGTAGAAGGTTGAGAGCAATTAATAACAAGGCTATTACCATCTCATAAGGGTGCTGCCAAGTCTCTGGCACCCAGAGGTGGATTTTCCCTTTTTTTGCAGTCATTCCAAAAGACCCTTTGGGAGCAGAGTTTCCATTTGCACCGTTCTCTGTACAAATGCATAACCTTTTCTCTGAAGAATGCAAGTAAAAATAGACAAGATAATATCTGATGCTTTCCAGATCACTAGTGGCAGAAGATGTTACAGCTATGGTTTGAGGTCTCACAGCTTCTTTGAGAGAAGTGAGTGGAGTATTTATCTAGTTGGGAGAAAAAAAGTAAGAAAGGGCACTAACGATGTGACAGGATGAGAAAAGGGGAGGGAAGGGTGTTAGATAATGTGAGGGTGGGCTTACTTGCTTCTGGTAGATTGGTTTTTAGAGGAAGTATGAGGAGAAACAGAAAGCTGAGATATCATGTATTGTGTAACCATCATAGCAATGCGAAACGGAGTTGGCAGCAGCAGTCATAGCTGCCTGGGGGAAGAGAAGTATTTTACTGAAACTGCATGAAAACAGAGGAGAAACCAACAGTAACATCGGGAAATTAGCATTTTGCTGTCTTTGATATTTGAGAATCTATCCCACATTACTACATTTTATCATTATATCCTACATCCTAGCATGTTAGATGAATTGAAAAAGAAAAAAAAATGTCTTATTTAAAACAGGAAACCAAATGAGCTTTTTTTTCCTAAAGTTTCACCTTGTTGTCTGCTCCCTTAATCCCAAGGTTTTACTCCTTGCAAAACAAATTGTCTGAGCTCATGTTGAGAGCTAGAATTCAGTGATGGTCATATTAAAGTGATGAGAATTTTGTGTTAACTGAGATTTACGGGCATTTTTATTTTTGGATTTGTTTCTAACTTTTGTCAGATATATCTGAAGTGCCAGGTCAGCAATCTTCTAATTGCTTCAGTGAGCCAAAGGATTAGGGTGCAACAATAATAATTGTTTAAGGATGAGTGAAGAATAGGAAAAAACTAAAATGGAGTTGAAAAGTTTGAACTGGTGGTGTTTAATTAAAGGGAAAAATTCCCTTTAAGAATTGGGAATTTGGGCAAAAATTTTTGAATTTAAGACCAGTGTTAAGTCACTCTTAGTTGAGTTACATATTCATATTATTGGCCAGATGCTCAGCTATAGGCACATTTCCTACCACTGAAAACATTTTCTTGAAATTAAGGGAGTTTAGCAATCATTTCTGTGGGGGGCTCAGTGTTCCATCTTTTCACGTCTCGTGCCTTTTCACGGCACATTCATTAGTTTGCATATTGTCTGGTAGAAACTTTCTTCAAGAGGTGAAGAAGAGAGGGTTAGTGATCATGGAAGATAAATACAGGCAGTAACGATTGCTGAAAGTGATTGATAAATGGGGCTGGGAATGGGAACCAATTTGAGACAGTAAAAGGCAGAAACAAACATTTAAATTTAGGATCCTGTCCTCAAAAAGTCCCTGCCTGTCAAATATGCGGAAATAAATTATGAAAATCTTGGCATTTGATATTTCACAGCGACAGCTATGACATTCATGAGATGTATGCTGCTAAGTCATTGCCCATGGCAGGTTTATGCAGTGTGCACAGCTTCTCTAGAAGACGGGCAATGCACTGGAATATATTTTGGGGACTGCAGAATACCTTGATGGTCTGAAATCTTGCAGATCACATCACGTAGCACTTACTGTACGTAGCACTATCACGTATACTTTCTGTAATACATGAACTCTGAGTGCCAGTTGTGTCATTCCAATATGTTTAGACAAAACAATATTGGGTATTTGAATATTTACCTCAGAAGTTCAACAGTTACAAGAATATAGGACCATGGAATGCCCAGGGGTGGATGGGACCTTAAAGCCCACTCAGTTCTACTTCTACAGTGAGCTGGCTGCCCAGGGCCCATCCATGACCTTGAGCACCTCCAGGATTGGGGCACCTACAGCTCTGGGCAGCAGTGTCAGGGCTTTGCCACCCTCTCAGTACAGAATTTCCTCCCAAAATCTGATCTAAATTTCCCTTCTTGAAGTTCAAAGACATTTTCCATTGTCCTCTCATCATCAGACCACATAAAAAAATCAACCCTAACTCCTACTTGTAAGCTCCCCACAAGTACTGGAAGGCTCCAATGAGGTCCCAGAAACTTCTTTGGACTGAACACCCCCAGCTCCCTCAACCTAACTCCATAGGAGAGGTGCAGCCCTCTGTGCATCTTCATGGCATCCTCTGGACCATAGTACACCCTTAAAAATAGGATTTTGATGTCAGCAGCAGAACTATTGATTTCAGTGGGGCTATATTTTAACCACAGGTTCCTGGTACCTCACTGGTTCCTTCCATGCTTGAGTAAAAAAAAAATGCATAAAATATTGCTTTTTTTCCCTCCTTGGAGCGTTTTCTTTCCCTAATTACTATTAAAACTGTATGAGGAAAAGTTGTCTACTGATGAACTCATCAGTGTAACTGATCAGCACATCAGTGTAACTACTATTGCTTATTTCAATTCCTGTTATTTTTGGTATAGGCCCAAAACATTCTTCTGTTCCTACAGCACCTAGTCCAATTGATTCCTGTTTTTAGAGAACACCTGGATGCTGTGATAATTAAAAAATAAATAAAAAAATAAAGCTTAGTCACTTTTTGAAGACAGAAGTAGAGCATGCCTTAAAAATGTCCCTTTAGTAAGATGAACACTTACATATATTTGTAGGATTTCTTTTTTTCATTAAGGCTTTTGAATTTGGAAATAACTAATGATCTAAGAAAAAAAATCATTACAAGAATTTTTATTTTTTGCAGGAGAAAATAACTAAAAGTATTAAAGTGTCCTAAGATGATATTACATGGATCTTGAATTTCTTTGAGTTAAAATTTTTAAATATTAAGCATTCCCAAGAGAAATAAATTATTCATTATAATTAAAAAGTATAATTTTTTTTAAGAAAGCATTTGTTAGTGACCATGAAGCACATGCACTGAGAATGTTTCTTTTCCACAATAGCTGTGTGCTTTGAGATAATGTTCTAATTAACCTAATTGCAGCCACTGTATGGGACTTTAGGTTGAGATTCAAAGTGTCATGGCAACTGGCAGAAAAGCTCTGCAAGTCTCTGCTTTCTCAGTATAGTCTCAAAAATAGCTCTTTATTATGGGAAGTAAGTAGGTAAATCCTCTTAACAAGATAAAGCTTGAACCAAGAAAGAATTTTCCCCTTTGCACTTGATGGTAAAGCATAAATTAAGCATTTCTGCTTCAATTTATTAGCATAAACCATCATAATAATGTAACCCATAAGTGTTTGCTTTTCCCATCTAGACCAAACCACCACTGCTCAGGAGATTTACTGTAAATCATTGAATATTAATTTCTTGGATTTTATTGAAGAGCATTTTACACAGTCAGCTTAGAAGAGAGAAAACAATCATTTTCTTTCCCTTGCAGGAAAGATCTTGTTTAATACTGTGATATTAACTGAAAGGAATTCCATGAAATGCTGCTCCAGTTTTACAGTGTTGCTAAACTCTAGAGACAGAAGGAAGTGGAAAACTTGACAAATACAGTGTATACTTTAAACATGTCTGACTCGAATGCCTGATGGCATTATGTCTCTGTGCACTGTGGCTCATGTAATCTTTCATTTCATTAACAGTTGTAATGTTAATTAGAAAATTGGTTCTCATTTTATTTCAGAAGTATGTGATTTCATACAGGCTGAATAATGATAGCAGAACTGCTATAAATTCAGGAGAGGCCTTCGCATGAATAAAGATCCCAGGACAAGCCAAGTTAATTATATAGATGTGAAACATAATGGATTAGATTCTACTTACATACTGGTGCTTGGTAATATCATGAAAGTTAAGATTTTTACTGTATGTTCTGTTTCTCATTAGTCAATAACCTTGTCTAATACAGTGTTTCCTCCACATCTGTTTTTTTCCCAGGGAGTAAAGTTCATGTGTACTGGGTTTTACTTCAACCAACTTAAGTCTGTGTTTTCAAGACCTCCCTAAATCATGCTCCATGAAGCTATATCATCATGAGATATTTATACTCTGTCATTAACTAGCTGATTCTGGAAGTGAATGTTTACAACTTCCATTTGTTTTTCATAGGTTTTGCAGGGAGATAGGGCAGCTGGGAGCAGCCTGCTCACACAAGCAGATCCCTCTGCTCCCCACAGCAGCCCTGACAGGACAAAGGGCTTGACCTTAACTAATTATTGGAATTTTCTTTTTCTGAACATCCATTTCATAAATCTGACATTCTCTTTTTGCATGGAAAAGCCTTCACAGAAATGTGCCCTTAGCAGCTGGCTTGTGCACTTACACTTTGTAACCAGATAGTGTAAGACTGAAAAATTCTAGAATATAAAGGCTTTTCTTCCCTCACCCCAAATCCTGTCCAAATAACAATCTATATGAAAAAGAAAAAAATCAGCAATAATCTACAGATAACACTAAAACTGATTTCCTAATTAGCACCATAATAAACCATAGAGGATTGTCTCTCAGAATATAGAAACATGGGTCCATAGTAAGAATAGGGGAACAGCTGTTATTATGGTAAACTTTGGTAAAGAAGGGTCCAATATTTATCCTGGTGTCCCAACAGTTGTTCACAAAATTATCTTGGTGTTTCAGGTCTAACCATTTGATGTGCAGGAAGAAATACTCATGTAAATGAATTAGACTTGATTTTTTCACTCAAACATCTGTACACAAATGTAACTTGTCTGCTCAATTTTGTAGTCGTAAACGTTTATATTTGCAAATTTAGCTGGCCAGGAGATAAAGTCAGCTAAAACACTTAAACAAATGCAGGAGTAGTGACCTATGCAACATGCTACCTGGTTGACTGCACTTTATTTTCTTTGTGAGAATTTAGGTGGTAAAAGCAAATCCCAAACTGAAAATTCACTCCGGCTTTCTGATTGATGGAAAGCTGGAACCAGCGTTCAAGCTTTTATGATCGCTGATATAAATCTCAAGGAATCTTCCATGAATGAAATGAACTGTAGCCTCCAAAGTTCTCTAATTTGGCTTTAAATTAAAGCAGGATGTTTTTCTGAACTCTTCCTTTATAAATAAGCATAAGTGCTTTTTTTTCCCCTAAACAAATCTAAGGACTTGAAAGAATATGCAATTTTATACTTCCTAAACCCCTTTCTGTATGGGAAAAACCATGAAGGCTGCAGGGATAAAGGACTCATTTTTAAAGTAATCCAATAGTCATTTATTTATTTTTCCCTATGAGAATTTAGACTGGTGACTTGCCACAATTCACACTAGAATCTGATAAATTCCAGCTCTATTCCTCCATGGTCAGGTGCCATGACTTTATCCTTTTTGCACTCCTGCACAAGTTTTTCCATGCTCTGCATGTCCAGTGTGTTCTGGGAATGCTCTGAGCATGAGAAGAAGTCTCAGATTCCAGAGCAGCAGCAGAAATGATCAGATCTTCTTACTCTCCATTACTCTGCAATGTTCAGAAGCAAACAAATATTCAAAGAAACAATTTTATATTGAGCTGAAGGCTGTGGTTTTTTGAAGCTGTCACACTGCACAGCTGATTCTGCAATTTGTCAAATTCCATGTCCTTAACATGTATTCATCTTGTTCTAGTTTGCAGTGGGAGGTTCTCCTTCTTTTTGCCTTAATGCAGATATAAGCAATAACAAATTATGCAATGTAGCTGAGTGAAACTTGATTTCTTTCAAACAGCAAATTAAAGCTTCATTTAAACAAAAATAATCCCCTTCTCTGTTGTCAGTGGGGGCTGATGGCTCTCCTATTTCTGTGGCATTCCTATGGGTGTTGAAGTGTTGTATTATTGCAGTACTTCTGGGAGCTCTCTTCTTTGTAACAAATGTCAGGAATAGTTTTGCTAATTCCTCTCATACATGTCATCATTCCTAATTTATTTTCCCAATGACAATGCCATATTCTCCAGAGATACTCCCCCCTCTCCCCCCCCTCCAGCTATCACTTTATTTATTTCTTCCTCTGTCTTGCCTGGAGGAACATAATAAACATGAGGACAGTGCAGAGGGTTCCTTATATTTGTGTATTCTCCTTGGAACAGTTGTGTAGATCTGATCAAAGCTTGTATAAATTTTACTTACTTTTTTATAAAGGCATTGTTCTTGAATATGTATGTAATATTTCTGATAGAATGGAAGATACTTCTTGTCTACAGGGTTCTATGTGACTTTCTGGTCTGACCTCTAAATAGTACAGCCAAAAGGTCTCAGAGGTCCATCTCTGTGACACACGATCATTTGTGAGCACACCTCCATTTCAATTTCTTCATGTAATATATTCTACTGTTATGAGAGCTTCAGTTGCAGGTGTTCATCATCTTTGTCAGTCTGTTCTTCTCACTCCTGAAGGAGCACATCTGTGCCCTGGCCTGTTGCTACCTTCTCACCCACATTTCTTGAAACAAACATTTGCTTCTTGCTTCTTTCATTGGCACCTAGGGTGGTTATTATGAGTAATATATACTCTAATAGTAAGAAAATAAGAACTAATGCAGGCTCAACTTTCTTCAAAGGTCATGAAGTTGATGAAAATTGATGGGAGGCAGAAGGCTGATTTACCTGTCTTTGAAAATCCTGGCCCTGGGCAAAGTTCTTGTTATTAAGATGTAGATTGTATGAGTCAGATGTTTTCTGTTATGCAGGAAGATTTCCTTCCCTATTCCAAAGGTCTTTAGGGGAAAACAAATAAGAAAATAGTAAAAAAGAGGATCTGAAATCTTATCTTGCTGTGTATAAGAAGAAAGTCTCTGAAGTTATAATGACTTGTACCAGGTTAAAAAATAATTTAACAAAAACCTGCAACAACAAAGGAGAGCAACATTGAACTTCCAAGGAAAAGCAAATTGCTGAGTATTTCAGGTCAACTATGGCAAGAAAACTAACAGTGCTTCCACTTACAGGCCAAGTTGTCCTAAAGGAGATCCATGAGACTCATAAGCTATTCCTGGCTACTGCATCTTACCCACATGTATTAACTGGGGCTGGAGCTTGGGAGGAAAAATAATAGGTATTTTGCATTTATTTGAAAAAATCCCATTTTTTTGGGAAGATACACGTTCCCAAGTACAATGATCTTACGATGCTTATATACTGCTAGTTTGCTTCCTCTTATTCAAGGAAGCATAGCTATTTCAGTTCTGGAGAAGAGCCTAACTGCTTCCATTCATCCAGCATAAGCTTATATATATTCTTATAAAGAATAGATCAACACTTCATTATTATTCCAAAAGAACCTCTGAATCCTGTCCAGAAGACTGGACAGTCAAAAAAAGTCCAAAGTCAGGAACCTTCCCATCCAGAAACTCCAGCTCCATGTGATCAGAGGAGTTTTCCATCTGATTCACAATCATTGTGCTTCAAAGGCAGCCGTTCCATGAAGGTTGAGCAATAAGATGTTCCCTTCTCCTGGACTTGGAATGCACCTCCACTAAACATCTGCAAGAGGAAATCTGAACTTTTCCTTCTGGAAAGAGAAAGTAACAAACAAAAGCCACTCTTATTTATATATCTTGCTGAAGAGAGGTAACAATAGTCTTCAGTAAGGTAATTCACACAACGTTAGGATGGTGCTTCTATTTCAATTCTTTTTCTGTTTACCAGTATTTAACAGTTGACATCTACTTGAGGATAAGCATAGAGCTTATATGGGTGCTTCAGCATAGTGCTCAAGAGTTCTGGAATACTGAAGCCATTTCCTGATATTTCTCCATTTGGGAAAATTCCTGTTCAGATCAAGGCACCTTTCAATCACTGTGTAGATTACTGTGTTCCTACAATTCAGGAGAAAGATTTGCATTGTGTAGACCATGTCAGCTTGCAAATTTGGTGAGTGTAAATCTAGCCTACAAAATTAAGTCAATGCAATTTTCCCATTTTGGGGCAAGGTGAGAGATTTTACTACCTTCAAACAACCAGGGAAGGCAAGGAAGCTGCAGCAATCTTAGGAATATGAAGTGCTGAAGTATATAATTAGAAGAGGTGTCTAAAAACTTAATTGAACAATGACATGCTGTCACTAGAAGCTTAGATGCAATCCTGTAATGACATTTGCTATAAACCATGTCAAAATGAAAAATAGGTGTAAGCAGACGTTTGGACTGTCTGAGATTTCTGGGCTGCTGATGAATATTCCTACAGAAGGAAAACAACTGACAGGAACATAAACCTCAGCAGTGATTACCCTGTAATTAAATGGAAGCCATAAAGGATCGAAGTAACAGAATGTGGAACAGGACCAATGAAATATGAACAAACAGTGACTCAGTAACTCTCCTGGAAGATTTGAGCACAACAATAATAGCTGGTTGTCTCTGGTGCCAGATTTCTGTACTTCCCATCAAACAAAATTAGTCAATTCTTACTCGCTCCATTTTTTTTTTTTCCTTTGTCATGTCACGTTGCATACAGGTTTATAGCTCTGTTCTAGTTATGAAGGATCTTGGCAGTGCTTTTCTTATTGCTGCATAAAGGTTCTTGTAATCTCTGCCACATATTCCCCTCCAGGAGTACTTTTCTGGACTTCCTTTAATTTTCATTGGGAATAGATGTGGACTTTTCCCTTGGCTGTCAAACGGCAGCCTAATTTTCAGTTTAATAGACCCTGCATATTTGAGCAGCGCCCTCTCTCATTTGTCTTAGTATTAACTGATGTAGCCAAGCAACCATTGAGTTCTCAGCTCAGAAACTCAGGAAAGAATATTTTGTCTTTTCCTTCCCCTTTATCTTGCACAGATTCTATTTCAATAAAATTGAATAGTCATGTAAATGAATTTAATGATTATACCCCAAATGCAACCTACCTGCTTCAAATGCTTTTGTCAGCATTTGAATGAGGCCTATTAGCTATTGAATATTTCCTATTTCTTAAACAATTTTAAGTAAAATTTGTTATATATATTTTTCCATCAAATGATTTTTTATTATTTACAAATCTGTGGAGTTGATTTTTAATATGCTGAAAGGAAGTAATACTAACAGCAAATAATTCCTCCTCTGTTCTGTACAGAGTGCAGCAGACCCTTACTAATCCAAATTTTGCTAATCCTCACACTTTATAGCTCACATAAAAGAGTTTCTCCTTCACCTCCTATCTCTTTGCAAAAACAATAATAGTAATAATAATGTATTGAACTACTGGAAACTCATGATTTACAGCATAAATAATGAAACCAGACCCTCTTTCTAAAATTAAATGAACCGTTCATTTCTGAGCTAGTTACCTTTGTTATTACAACTTGTGCTAAAAGCTGATCATCTCTTACATGAAGTTTAAGCATTCACTGACCTATTTCTCTGGGGCTTCAACATCAGGGAAGTCACTCTGGCAAGGATAAAGTGGAAGAGGTGTGATGTGGATAGCTTATCTGACAGCAATATGATGCTTGTACAGACTTTCTGTTTTCTTGGAAGCTGTGAACCACTGCCAGACTAAACCACAAGTTGTTATAATGCATATTCCCAGTGGTACTTATGGAGAACTCAAATTTATTTGCAAGAAAATACTTTTCCCCCTTGCTCTTACTTCCCAGTTCTTTAGTCCTCCTGTGAACAGACAGCTGAACCAAAGCTGATCAGGAGATCAGCTCTGAGTGCTTCATGGCCCAGGAGACACTGAAACCTTTTCCAAAGGCTGCCTGCTAAGATGATGCCTCAGAAAGAGGGGTTCCTCTCTGATTACTGGTGTTGGAATAATTTGCTAAAATAGTATTTTTAATATTAATTATCTGAAATATCACTTCCATGTGTAAGTTTCTAAACAATTATAAAGAAGGATACAATATAATGAAGGCCTTTGGCCAAAAGGACTATCTGTACAGCAGTATATTAGGAGGTTGTTTTGTTATGCAGGGGAAGTCTGATAATTTAGATGCATGACTTGTTTTAAAACCCACAGAGTAGTATTTATTCTGAGGTACCTGAATAAATCTGTGTTTAATCCCTTGGTGATGACAGTCAGAATTTCTCAACTCTAAGCTTTGTGTTAACACTTAGCATTTGGAAATCCTGATTAGCAGAACAGACAGAGGGTAGAACCAAACAATAGATGAGGTTTGTGTGGAAAGCTGTTTCTAGCAGGCAGCTAAATAAATAAAACATGTTTCCTTCACACTCAGTGCATCAAGTTGGGTTGGTACTAGAAAATGTCTATAAAATGAAAATATCTGTCCAAAAGGTGTTTAACATCTCATGGCACTCTCATCAGTATACAAAATTGGTTATTAGCTGTGAATATTGCAGGTACCAATGTGCTTTACTTGTGCAGACAAAACTCCAAATGAAATGAGTTTGTATTACGTGCATTTAATTACAACAGCTTGGTCTGTATGTATGTGCAAGCTGAAAACCAATGAGAGTTGTTTGATGTTTCACATTGCACCGTGGATAAAAGATCTGTAGCAAATAGAAAGCCTATTGCTTTGATCATGTGTTGGAACACAGGAATGTAGACAAAGGTCTCAATCCAATTCTTAGACTCAAGAAAACACTTCTTTTTAGCTAACGCTATGATCAGACTGAAGGGGGATTATCAGAATTAGAAAACTAAGAATCCTTTTATTTTTTCCTTAAATAATTACTTCCTTGCCTTGTGATTAGCAGTGCACATTCATGGAGGTTTTTGTTACCCATTAGGGTAAAACTCTTTGTCTTCACAGTTGTATCTATGTACCTGAGAAAACAGTGACAAATAGCAGTTAATATAAATGTAGCAACTGGTGAATGGAAAGATCCTGCTACTTTTCCTCTGAAACAGGATTAAGCTTGAAAGTCACTTATAGAAAAGAGGGGTAGAAATGCAATAAGCAGAAAAAAAAATGTATCTGAATGCAAGATTTCTTTTGATTTAATATCCAAATTAAATGCACAAAGCAGTAAACACTCAATGCTCCCATGCTTCAGTTTATTTCTGTGCTCATATAAGATACCCAAATGCATCCAACATGGAACAGTGTACTACATTTTGCCTTTTGTAGGTCACTTGTCCGTTCTGTATTTCAGTAGGTCCACTCTGCAAAGGAATGTCAATAAGTATAGGTGCCAATTTGCTAATGTGAAAATATACCATACAATATATGCATGAAATAGTGTAGGATTGTGCGTCAAAGGGCAGAAATGTCTGTTTGGTATTCTCCAAGAATACACTATAATAGCAAAATATAAACGTAATTTTTATGGCAGAGGTAACTCTACTACCCCAATAGTCATTCAGTGGGCAGGTTTTTCTTTTCAGTTATTTGGTTAGCAGCTGTTTTCTCTTTGCAGAGCTATCTAAGTTGCTGTTTATTCCTTCTGATATTTCATTTCTGGAAAAAAAAACCTCAAAATCCCTAATTAAAAAATTCAAATTGCATGATTAATTACAAATCAAGAGTATTTTGAAAGCAGGAAAGAAAATAAACAACTCTGGTAAAGGAACAGATGAAATTAGGAACTAAATTGCTATCATTAGCATTGTGAGTCCGATAATTAGTTATTAGAATAACAATACATATCTAATATTAATTTGAGATAACACAACTGTTATTATAAGGACTTGGAAAGGTTGTCGTTAGGGATAATTGAAGTATGACTTTCAGCTAATATCTAGGTTTGACTTGCAGAGACAAATTATGACTTTTTGGACACAATTCTTATTTAGCAGTTTTAAAAACGGTAACTAGCCTCAAGAATATCTCCATCTTACAGTGTTTTTTGTCCTGAAGAATACCTGTCGCTTCCTTAAGTTACTTTTCACATACATAAGACATGGAAGCATTAGACATGACCAATACTGAAGCAATCTGCTTCATATAAACTCCCATTGAAACCAATAGATGAGTTATGAAGCTTCATTTCTTACTTTAAATGAAATAAATGAGTAGGAATAATTTGTATCTTGTTACCTATGATAACTGATAACTGCTGCGCTGGCAATCCCATAGAGATCCACTTGAGTCCAGTCTCTGAATAGGATTTGCAACTAAACAAGTGTTCTAATGGGCTGGTGTGTTGCTATAAAATAGGTGCAAAACAATTCCCAAGTGAACTTCTGGATGAAGTGAAGCCTTCTCATGATAGATAGTTAGATTGAGCAAATGGAAAGCTAAGCCTGAACAATAAGCAGAGATACTACTGTCTTTAGTTTTCTGTCAATTTTAATATTGCATACTTTTCTTTGCTCTTTTGCTCAAACTTGAGAACTAGAAAATCTAATTGAAACAACTGTATGTTTTGTTCCATTTAATGGCTTCTCTACAGTCAAATAGAGATTGAGAAGAAAACTTAATTGTTGATGTGCTTAGTATACTCTCTGGATAACATTAATTGCAAAAAGATATTTTGAATAACTGTTATTTTCCTATCCTCCTAAAATGAATATTTCAACAAATTAATACACAGAGAAAGCAAAACTGAAGTTCAAAGGTCTAATTTGTAATTCAGGGAAGCATTTAAGCATATGCTTAATTTTAACCAAATGTGTAAAGCTATTAACTTCTAGGGCCATAAAGAAGTGCTTAAAGTTAAATGGGTACTTATGTTCTTACTCACGTAGGGTTGGATTCTTGAATCGTACTCCCCTACCAGTAGTAGCCCTCTCTTTAGAAACTAATTCCATTAAAATCATTGGTACTAATTGGAATATATATAAAAAATGTGTTATTGAGCATGATGAGGAGGCACAATCTGGTCTTAATCTCTGCATGCAAGTTTGTAACTGTATTGAATTTATTTATTTAATTATTTATAGGCACTTTTAACTGTGAGCAGAGAAAACCTGGGGTTAGTTATTTGTTCACTGTGCCTTGCAGGACACGTTAGGGTAACAATTAATTGCATGATATCATTTGTGCCTGTGATTAATTGTGAATTTAAATGAGAGAGTGCCTATAAAATCAAGATCGTGCCTTTTAGAACTCCCGTTAAGCAGACAGTCAATGCAAGATGGTGCGTTTTCTTCACAAGAGTAAATATAAAAGAAATCTTAGTCTATTAGAAGAATAATTTTTAGCCCTGAAAAATTCTCTACCGATGTGGATCAGAAAAAACATTATCAAATCTCAATTTCAGCACCCACCTGGATGCCTACCTGGGCAACCTGGTCTAGGTAGCCTGTTTTGGCAGGGGGGTTGGACTTGATAATCTCTGGAGATCCCTCCCAACCCCTACAGTTCTGTGATTGTGTGATTCATATGACAGATGTATCGCAGCTACCTATGGAGGTAATGTTAAGCAATGTGTTCCTAGTCCAAGATGGATCTCTAACAATATATCAGAAAACATGTTTTCTATTTTTACTCATTCTTTACTATTAAAGGAGACAGCTTATTTGAGGAAATTATGTATTTTATAAGCATCCCAAAATCAAGCCTTGAAAAATGAAATTAAAATTTCCCATGGCAATATTAGTTATGTAGGGTTGCCCTTCTGCATTTTCCATACCAAACTGTGCTACGCATTTATCAATTCCCAAAGCAAAATCTTCCTCTGCAAAAACATTTGTACCTCTCTTCCACAATCCAGATGAAGGGTATGCCTGGATTTCATGTTCTCTGTAATCGTTTCCATGATTGCTTCTGTCCGTGCTTCAAGAATAGGTAAACAATTCAAAAGATGAAATGAAAGTATATAAATGTAAAATGTTAGCTTAAATTTTGCATTATATGCATCGCTTTACTTGGATTTATAGCTAAGTACTTAAGTATATAACCACAAAATCTCCAACCCACTATTAACATTCAGCAGAAACATGATTGCTCTGATTCTTTCTCTCTCAAGCTCGGTCTCGTTTGCCAGCTGGCCAGCCCTCCCTTCCTCCTTGTTTTTCCACTGAGCAAAATGTTTAAAAAACCTAAACCAAACAAACTAAAGAGACGTTGACATAAAAATGACAAACATGAGGTTTCATAGCAAGAATGATATGAAGCAAGAGCTGTCCTGTTCAGCATTGCTCTCTAGCTGTAACCTGAACTATCTGCACATGCAGAAGAAATTGCAAATAAGCAAAACTGGAGGAGCACAGGCCATGCTGCTGTTTCAGAGGAGAGACGTTCTGATTTCCAGTACAAATAGCAGAAGTTTTGAATGTCATCATCTGCAGAGAGATTTCTCTTTCAGCCCGCTCTGGTATACTATAGGGTATTTTCTCTACACCACAGGGTGAAGCAAGGTTCTAGCAAGGACTTCTCATTGTCACACCTTGCACCAAATGAACCCAAAGTTTATCAAAATCAACTAACAGATTCTATAGAGCAGAAGTTCTTTAAAACAATTTTTTGTTGAGGAAACACAATCCAAAGCCTTCAGCAATTAGTTCTGAAATTGAACTGTTAGGTCTTGGCATACAAATAATGTTCCACTGTCTCTTCTATCTCCCCACTAGCCAAGGCTGAAAACAAATATAATATACAATTGTTTTGAAAGAATAAGGATTAGTTTGGAATCCAGAAAAATTTGCATAAACGGAGATCACAGTAATTTGTTTGGGTATCTGGCAAAGCAGCTTTAAGTCAAGTGTTTTGCCCATTTTGGAGAAGATGAGAGATGTGAAGATTAGAAAAACAGATTTTATCTCAAATAGATTTTGATATGGACTGCCTAGTTATCTGGAAATAGACCTAACGCTTCAGTCCTTGAGTATTTGGTACTTCACACTTTCACTGCGATCTTTTCTACAGCAAACGTTCAAGCTTTTAGCAGAATTGATTTTAATTGGAATTTATTGGCCATTCTTCCCCTACAAAAACATGTTTTAATTTAAAAGAACATGTTTCTTGTAGTTAAGTTTCAGCCGACTGCTTTTACTTAGTGAACCCCTTGAAATACAGTTGTACTTCCCACTTACTAAGGAGTTATTCATGTGCGTAATGGCTGTAGGTCTAAGTCCATAATCCTAAAAGAAAAAAAAAGATTAACTCTTGCAACAAATTACAGAGTAGTTGTTTGGCTAGTGTTGCTTTTCTAAAGCAATTTCCAGAGATATGTTTACTCTGAATATGCTTTCCTCTCCAAGACATAACTTTCCCTTTACTGGAAATTTTATTTATATAAGAGTGAGCTGTGAATATATGGAAGAAGGCAAATGCTTCTAAGACATTCCTCTTGCAGGTTGCAGATCATTCAGAGGAAGGAAATTTCTTGGTGTCTTGCCAAAAGACAAAATACTAGGTACTTACAATGAAAGGAGCTCTATTTTCTTCTGTACGCATTTATAGCAGCTGTCCAGCTTGCGTTTGTGGGTATCTTTCACTCAACTGCCTTCTTTTTGATCAGTTTCTAGTCGAAGAGACTGCAATACCTGGTGCTGGACAGGGAAATGTTATGAATGACAAAAATGTTGGATAGAAAAAAAAACTTTTCACATAATGGGCCACTTACAAACACTTCGGAGGTGGCCTCAGCCTGTAATCTGTTTTTCTTCAGTGAAGTTCACTTTTCAATGCAGCTTTTGGGAAATAAGCTATTTTGCTTGTTAGCACTGAACCACTTTTGTAATAAACATTTTATGAGATTCAGGTGCTACTAGTATGATTAAATATTATGACACTTATTGTGAAAATACAAAGTCATTTGCTACTTGACAAAGTGGTCCTAATTCATAGATAAAGAAATCCAGCTAGCAATGGAAATACAATACCAACTACATGATAACTAATTCCTGTATGATAAGAGCTGAAAAACAGTGCTAAATATGTTAGGTGTTATTAAACATATATTTTATTATTTGTAGATAGCATTAAATATTTATTTCCCAGCAAAATGTTAAGTCAGGTATTGTAGTTACAGATGAAAGGGCAGGCATGCATCCCTTTGGAATCAAAGACAGTCTTACAGCAATGAGTTTGCCAATACTTAAGAGTTGACACAAGGCTTTTATTTCAGGAATTGTAGATTAAATCTGATGTATAATTGTGAAATAAATAATACAAACATTTTGTGACTGCTTATGGGATCTTATCCGTTGTCTGGATAGGATTAATAGCAAGGAGTCATTTAGACTATTAGGTTGGTGACTAAGAAGTTAATACATTCAAATTGGAAAAATAATTTAGTATTATTTTTTTGGTCTTGCATTTGTTGCAAAACTTCAGCACGTACACAGGTGTTTATCTGTATTTTCATTTCAGTCTTAAATGATTTGTTCAAATGAGTAAGTGCATATCACCTACATTATACCTGTTGGCAGGAAGTATTCAACATATATTTCTTACAGAAATGATTCTGTTGAGATTAGACTCTCCATGTTTAACTTATAAAGCATTTCCTTGATTTTTCCTGTTTGTCTTTTTATCTAAAGTTAATTACAGAATTTTCTCATCAGAAACATTCATAATCCTCTATATGGAAGTAATGGCCTTTCTATAAAGGCCGATGGCCTTGCCAGTAATTCTTCATCACTCAATCTTGTTTTACATCATGATTTTCTCCTTTTAAATAAAAACTCAGATCCAGATGGAATACAAAATCCTTTCTTGCAGACAGCAAAAGAACGTAAAATATTTCCATTTTGGGAACAAATAATTAAATTAGAACATATGTACGACTTTTTTAACTCAATCTAGGAAGCAGAACATATTTATCTGACTGCTGAAAAAAGTCATGCTTCTTTATGGCAGTTTGTTAGATTTGTTAGACTTACAAGTTAACCTTAAAATAACAGAACACCATTCATTTCTATTACTTTGAATTTAAAATTAGCCCAGCACTGTGAGTGATGTGTGACAGGAACTCAAGTGGCAGGAGTGCACAAGAGAATAATTTCTATTCATTCACAGTTATTTTTATGCCTCTTGATTTCTGTAAATATAGTGTAAATTTTTTTCCTTCATGGTAAGGAAAATAATTGTGTTTCTATACTTAACGCAGATAGGGATTGAAGAGAAAAAAATATATATTTAAACAGTGGTGAAAAGAGTGGGCTGTTTCACTCCAACTGAATGGTCATTTTCCTGGGATGAGGAATTTAGGAGATGTTTCACAGTTTCTGCCAGGTGTAGTCTTGACATTGGCTCAGGAACTTGCCTTCCACTTTCTTTGGAAAGCCCTAAAGACGTGATATTGTTTGCTGATTGAAAGCATAACCAAACCAGAGAAGGGCAACAAAGTGGGTGACTTCAGAAGGGGTCTGGAGCACAAGTCTTGTGAGGAGCAGCTGAGGGAACTGGGACTGCTCAGTCTGGAAAAGAGGAGACTCATGGGAGACCTTATCACTCTCTCAGACTACATGAAAAAAGGTTGTAGCAAGGTGGGTTTCAGCTTCTTCTCCCCAGTAAATAGCAATAGGATGATAGAGAGTGGCCTCAGGTTGCATCAGGGGAGGCTCAGGTTGGATGTTAGTTAAAATTTATTATCCAAAAGAGTGGTCAGGCCCTGGAACAGGCTGCCCAGGGAGGTGGTGGAGTCATCATCCCTGGAGGTGTTCAATAAATATTTAGATGTTGTACTGAGGAATATGGTTTAGTGGGGAAATACTGGTGGGAGGTGGGTGGTTGGACTGGATGATCCTGGAGGTCTTTTCCAACCTTAATAATTCTGTGATTCAAACTCAAGCACAAGTCTACCTGTATCTTTGTGTCGTGTTTCCTGTCTATATCCTCTTACTAGAACTAGCATTATAATAGGCTATTTGTGCTTATTGGCATATAAGCTTAGATAATATGTACCTGGAGATGAATTTGGCTGTGCACTGTAAGAACAGCAATATGGAGGCTGAGGAATAAATGAAGACAAAATCCTCAGCAGTGAAACACCTTATAATTCTACAGGTGCACAGAGGGTAATAATACAGTCTGGAGACGAATTTACAGTATGGGAAATTAGATGCTGCCTGAATTTTGACTGCATACCTGTGCATAGTAAATAATCATAAATGCTGAAGTATTGAGTATGTACTATGAATATATAAATGTGTGTCCACATTTGGTATGCAGGAGGGTGTGTGTCAGTGGAAGAAGGCTTTCTCTGAGATGGGCTGTGAATATGCAGCAGCTGAACTTTGTAATTTGCTGATGTAGTTCAGCATTTTGAGTTTTATTTTCTACGGCTTCTGTTGTGGAAAAGCAGCTGGCCACAGCACATGTAGTACCTTTCAAGCCTCCTGCCCCAGATTTCATGGCAGAGCACAGACAAGGCTGCTTGTTGACATTCCTGCATTTATATTCTTCAGCTTCTCTATATACCAGAACCTTTACGTTGTGGAAGCACATCACAGTCCCTTCTTCTAACATCTCTGGTACCATTCCTGCCTGTACTCCTATCCCTTCTGTCATGCAACAGGGGTCTTAAATTTTTTTATTCTATACCAGGCAAACACTAGTTGCACAACAAATCACACAAAGATAAGCAAAAATAGAGCACATTGGCATATGTTGATTAAAAATCTTGCTGCTTAAAGCTAAATGGGCTAAACCAAAGCCAAGCAGGTGTATCAAATCTGGAAACCAAAAAGAGGGAAGTTGCTGTTCACAGGAGAGCTTTCAGCCAATGCAAGCAAGGAAAATGTGTTACTTGATTCAATGGTAATAGGAGGATGGTTGGACTAGATGATCTTGTAAGTCCTTTCCAACGTAATGTATCCATGAATCTATGAAATATGCTCTTTGGTGGCCATTGTTACTCTAGATAATAGAATACACTTTGATGGGCCACAGCCCCTAGTCAACAGGAGTCACTGCCACGATGGAGTCAGCCAAGATTCAAAGGAATAATACAGTTCAAAGGAATACAGACTCAAAGGAATAATATAATTACTGAGAGCTGTCTAACAACAACTAATACACTACTTGGAGGTAAAATTGGCTAATTTGCTAATAACAGTGAATAAGTGTTATAGATAAGAATACTTTGGCACAAGAGTTATTTCTGTGCTGAAAGGTCTAAGTATCAGGCAGTGGTTATTACAGAGAGTGAAAACAAAGAGAAAATACAGAAAACAAGGAAAGACAGACAAACCTGCAGGTATACAAACACAGCAAAGCAATGTGGTTCAGGTCTCAATCCAGTGGTGTCATGGTGTTGGGACTGCTGATCTTTGGTGGAGGGGGAACGTCCAATGTGTGATGGTCAGTTGATGACAATGGTGAACGTACATGTATTCTGACTTATGGGTGTCGAGATTTATAGAATCACCAAGGTTGGAAACCTCCAAGATCATCGAATCCAACCAACCACCCGCCACCAATACTTCCCCACTAAACCAAGTCCCTCAGTACAACAAAAGATTGCCCTTTAGTGACAACTCCTGGCTTCAGGGATCCCAGCAGGAACTCTTTTGTTCCTGTCTTCCAGGCCTTGCAAATTTAAAGAGGCAATGAGAAAAAGAAGGGAGAACCAGCTTGTATCTTCTCATCGCAGGATACGATGGTACAGTTTCCTAACTTCCTGCATCAAGATGAAGTTTTTTGCTCCCAAGCCAAGTCTTCAGCCAGAAGACATTCCTGGGCCTTCCCATTCAAAAGCAAACAGTTTCTGTCTCTGTCCAAAGCAATGCTTTCAAATGTAAAACTGACCATTGTGTGTTGCTGTTTGTTTCTTCTTGGTTTGGGACAGTGCATTTCTTAGCAGTCTCAGACAAGCAGTCGCAGCTTCCAGCAACGAGTATTCATTCTCACTTTCTCAGCTGTGCATGAGAATACTGGAATCTGAATGATAGAAAATGGAAGGGAAAGCTGATGATGTATCGGGCACTAATTGCTCACAGCTAACTGAGGCCCAGATCTTACAGCTTCTCAGGAGGGAATTTCTATTCCTGGAGGTACAAAGCATTCGATCTTCACATCCTTTTCCTGTCAGCAGGAACAAGAAACTTTCATTTTCATTGTCTTTGGTGTGACACCAATATTTAGACTCTCCCTTGCTAGCCGAGAAAGCGTAGGAAGACTTGCATTTCTGATGGCTGAAAGATAGTGTAGTTAAAAAAAAAAAAGTCCACATGAATAAAGTATGTAGACACTTAATAGCATGTAAATATCATTATATTCTATGTAATAGTTTTTCACTGGTATGAACGTTATTAGAGAAGTTATTACAATATAAATAATCTAGTTACGTGGTAAACTTTTGAGAGAAATAACAGTACATGTTAAGTTGCACTAAGAATATTATGTATTTGGGATAAAAAAAAATGCATGCAATGCTTTTTTTACTTAATTTTTCTTCAGAATGACTTTTAACTTATTGCTGTTCATAACTATACTGTCCAGAAATGACTGCAGAACCAAAGTCCCATCTGTTATAGAGTTTTTATCATGGTCATTGCATGAGATAAATAAACCTTTCAAATGAAAAAATGAAGCTTCTAATAAATATCTCTTTGCCAAGCACCATGCTCCATATATGGCATAGGTAGCGTTATTTTTTTCCTCTGCCTTATAAAAGATAATTTAAATGAAATTCAAAAGAGATTTTTATCCCCATATTGTCAAACCAGCTTAATTATCTGAGATAATAACTGAGGAAAATCATTGGATCATTTCAAAGATATTTATGAACATCGATAATGTATTATCATTATGCATATGTCATCAATAATGATATTGGGAACGTTGTAGTGCTATAGAGATTGCAGTATTTTGGTGTGCTTAAATCTCTTTAACTTACAAGCCAAATGAGTATGAATTATACTGGTCATAAACTAAACCAATTTCAGACATGTGAAGGAAGGTATAAATTTTTAATCTCTCTTTCTACACAACAAATTAAAATTTATGGTTTTTTTTTGTCTTTTGAATAAGTTATTATAAAAACAAAAGCCTATATAATATAGCCATATAAAATAATAATTTTAGGAAAGAAAATGAAGTTCTCAGCCTTGCTCTTTTTCACAAGGAAAAAAGATAAATTCTACCACATTCAGTTTTACAATTAATACTTATTAATGTGCTTATATTAAAATATCAACAAAGCCTTACAGAATCAACACAATTTTTCAATTTTTCACATAGTCCCACAACGTATTTGGGATGTTGATGTTTAGCAAAGCTTCAAAAAGAATGTATTGAAAAGTTTTTCTCATTTTAGACTGTAAGTACTGCTTTTAATAAAATCTTTCTGTGCATTGAAAAGTTTTTCTCATTTTAGACTGTAAGTACTGCTTTTAATAAAATCTTTCTGTGCTAGAGATCTTTCGGGTTGGCACAGGCAACTGGTGGTGTGCTACCATTGTAGCTGATATAAATGGTGAACAGTGAATAGACAAGAAAAGGATTGACCTGAAAGAGTTAGGTTATTAATATTATAATGAGGTTATTAGGCTGAATCAGTTGGACAAGGTACTTTTATCTAAAACTTTTTAAATGTGTGTGTTCCATTGCATAAGTCAAATGGTCTCATTTCCAAGCTGGTTCCAAGCTGGAATTTAAGTATTCAGCATTTCTACCAATTTGGACAATCTGTAAAGAGATTTGGATTACTTAATATACTTACATTTGAACAGAGTTTGAAGTTAGCCTTTCATTTTAATATAAACTTAAATTGTGTTCTGAATGTTAATTTAATAGTGCAAACATTGCTCTCTTCTAATGCTCTCAAGAAGACTGGTTTCTTGGAGTTTAATGGCACTGAATCTAAGTGATAGCCCTGATTCATACACCACCTTGTAGCCAGGCCACACTACTATGGAAGATGGTTGGACTGGACGATCTTGGAATTTTTTTCCAGCCTTAATGACTCAATGAAATTAGTGAGCATGAAGACTAAAAAGAGCATGAGTTATTATATTTAATAAAAAATATAGTAATAATATGTAAAATAAACAGTCCTCTTACATTTGTTGAATGTATGCTAAATTGTGACTTAAAGTGAGCTAAAACACCCAAGGGTTGGGACAAGTTTACGTTATTTTAATTTCTTTTTTATGTGTTTTTGTTCAGTAATGTTTCTTCTCTTTAAAAAGTATTTCAATATATGCCAAAAAAAGTCTGCTAATCATTAGATGGGGCCAGGTTGGATGGGGAATCTGGGCAATCTGATCTATTACTTGATCTAGTGTTTGGCAACTCTACTTGTGGTGCAGGGGTTGGAACTTGATGATCCTTGAGGTCCCTTCCAACCCGAGTCACTCTATGATTCTATGAAATTTGATTTCCTGAGACTACTTATGACAGTTAGTTTTTTTTATTATTGAAGTTACCTCCAAAAATACCTATTGTATTTACTAACAATTAGCAGTAATTATAACGCAGTTTAAATGTGATCATTTATTTCTCTCTCCCTCTTTCTCGGTGAATACCCTTCATGCAGATAAGTCACCCATTTCAGTTATAAGTGGTAACTCAAAATTAAGTGTTGGAATTAATTATACTAGGAATTTATATATTGGTTTGTTCTAAAGCACTCATTTATCACATTTGAGCACAATATATCGATAAATCTCCATGTACTGCCAGACCAGCTTTTTGAGGTGTGTTTCTGATGGCTCAGACAGACCGATTTACATTTCCTGTGCATTCTGGGGTTCAGAGAAATATGCTGTGGCTGATGCAGAAAGGCAGACACAGAAGTGTGAAAAGCTTGCAGCATAATTAAGTGATAATAGTGCTATCGCACTGTTTTATGAGGCAGTAACACAGTCCCCAAGTGTATAAACTATGAAGCTGAAGGCTGCCTGGTTTATTCCAAAGGAGCTGGATCATTGCCAACAACACAGCTACAGCAGTACTGTTAAATTAGTATGCTATAAATGTTTAATTAAATAACATTTGGTGTGCATGCTTGCACATGTTATGAAAAATAATGTCATAGCTTGAGAATTAAGAGAAAGTGACATTTCTGGGGTCACTGCTTTTGAGGAATACTCTGTGAGGTAGCTACAGTGAAATGATTTCTGTTCAGTGCACCAGTCTGTGAAGTCAGTGGTGATTTTCCTGGTATTGGAATGAGGAAGACTTTATAAAAAGTGTCAGTGTATGGGACCATATTCCCAGTGCTACCACCCCACTGAATTTTAGAGCTAGGGGAATGGGTCACAACAAGGCAAATGAGTTGTAGGCAAGATGCTGACGTTTGGTCTTTGATCAAGAGTGAGGACTGTGATCACTATCACCTTTTATCTGGAAAACAAAAGAAACAAACAACAACATAGAAGAAAAAAATTCGGAATATGTGCAGCTTTGAAAGATTTGGAAATATCTGGAAGTTTACTCATGAAGGCCATCAAGGCCCAGGTACAAGCTATCAAAGCACTGGTGGCATATCTGAGAATAATTGCCAAGACATCTCCAAGAGGGAATGGCTTTAAGTTGATCTAGGTGATTCTCAGGTTTGGTATTAGGAAATGTTCCTTCTGATAAGTAGTGGTATGCGTTGATACAGGCTGCCCAGGGAGTGGTGGAGTCACCATAGTCCCTGAAGGCATTCCAGAACCATGGAGTTGTGGCACTGAGTCACATAGTGGGGTGAGCTGAGGCTAGACCTGGGGATCTTAGAGGTCTTCTCCAACCTTAATGATTCTGTGGTTCTGTGACATTGAGTCCTGACTGCACTACTGAGATTTCCAGATACAAATACTAATTCAATCTGAATATTTGAATGCAAAAACATATTTGCACTAGCACCTGGATGGAGGCCACCGATTCAGTCTGTATAAATGGCCAAAGAGCTGTCAATCTGTCACAATTTTGGTCAAAAGCCAGCCTTCAAACAACAATCGAGAGATGAAAGGCTGTGGTTGTGTGGTTATCGATTCCCTGGACCTCAGTGAAATGAACTCAGGGAATGAGGGTGTCAGAGTGGCAGCAAACACAGTACACTTCCTTCTTTAGCAGATTAAATAAACTGATAAAAATGCTACTACTGACAAAGAAACCACTCAGGACTTTCGTTCCCAGTGCGAGTGCCAATAAATACTTGCATTAAATGTCTTGCATTGCATCAGCCAGAAAAGCTAAAGAAATAAAAGATTATGCTATGAAACAAAGAAACAAAATAACTTATAATAAAAAAAGTTTGGAAAATTGGATTTCAATAAAAATAGAAACAGAGATGCTTAAAAATAAAGCAAGGGTAGGATTTCACTTCTGTCTGCTACTTTAGCTTTGAAGACCAGAGTAAGCATCCTATTTCAAACATCTGTGGTAATAATATATTTGCTAGGGGCACACAAAATAAGCAACCAGCACTGGTGTTTGAGGTGATCATTTGGAATGGTTTAGTGTAAAGCCCAACAATTTTTTACTGGAGTATTAAGGCACGGCTACGGTTGAGAGATGTTAACTGAAAACTGAACAAAATTTTTCATAACTAGTGCAATTAAAAGCTTTTGGACTCTGGTAAATCAACAACAACAACAAAAAAGCCCTTAAGTGCACTTACATTCATTTATGTAGTAGTTGCTTTTCAGTAAAGCTGCTCAGAGCTTGGTATTCATCAAGCTCTAATCCACAAAGGAGAAGGTTAAAATCAAAATTTGGCCAAGGCCTCAGAATAAAATTAAAAATAATTATAGGTTTATCTGGGAAGAGTGCTGCTAGAAGAGAGCTAGATGTTGTTACAACATTATGCGTACCTGCTCATCATTCTTATTTTCATGCCTGGATTTTATTCATTTTACCCACTGCGACACGTGATGCTGAGGCTGAACATTAACTTGTATTCCCAAAACATCAATCCAAGAAAAAAGTTAAATACAAAAACTTCAGGACTAACTGCAGATGGAAAGAGAGATCAGTCCTTTCAGTGGCACTCTTTGTTTTGTTCCTTATGCTTATTCTCAAGCAGTGTGTTTACCTTAAATCCAGTTTATAAGGAAGAAGAGTGTAATATTAATGGAGGCTGGATGAGGATCGTCTCAAAACACCGTTAGCAAATTATCAGCAAGATGTGAGGTCATTTCAGATGTGCTATGGAGATATTGGTAGACAGATCCAGCTATTTCTTCAGTTATCTATACCTTGTGCCTTCAAAAGGGCAATGAAGACCACAGGGGCACACCTTGAGTCACATCAGCTCCTTCTTGATGCTATTTTCCATTGGACAAAAACTGTGTCAATGAACAGAAAAGCAAATAGAAAATAATTTCAATACTGGAACAGTAATCAGCCCTAAAATGACAAAATATCTCGGTTGGCTATTGCCAGGCTGCTACAGTAACTTATTCAAAGGGATTCAAAATACAGACTACTTTCCTCTTCTGCACTGCATTTCAAATAGTAGTTCCATTGTTCTCTTGGCACAATGGATCAGCTGATATAATGGCAGGATGAAAGAAGAGTTGCTCTATTTTATAAAATGATCATATAATTTCTCAAGAGATAAAATCAGGGATCAACAGCCAGCGTGTTTTCTTTGTGATTGAGTTGCTTGGTTGGTTTTCAGGTGTTTTCCTAAAAGAGCTAACTGACAAGTAGAATGGAACTTCTTTCTGGTAGTTTTTCTTAGACTTCGCAAACCAAACATTTCAAGTTAAGATAGAAAAGTGAGAAACAAAATCAAAAAAACATCTCTCATTTTATTCCATAGTTCTTGTCACTCCCAAAGAGAGGCTCAGCCTTCTCATCTGGTTGTCTCTGGTCGAGCTTTTTCATCCTGCCCTTTTTAGTGGATTCTAAGTAGTATTTTTCATCAATATTTTTTCTCTCTAGCTTTCTGCACTTTCTATTTTGCTTATTTGGAATTAGCACAGTTTGAGTTGCTGGACTAAATGGAAACTATTTTTGTCAATTCAGCATTACCTAATGCCATATTTCTATACTCACCAAGAGATGTTAAAGTATCCCATCTTTCTAGTCTTTTTCCCTTGGCCACAAAATAAATCTCTCATTTTGTAGCTTCCCAGAAGATTTTTTTTCTTAGTTGCTGTTTGGAGATATTGTATGCTATCCAGAAGCTGATAGAACAAGCTAAGATGTAAATATTTTCCTGTTGGAGACGCCTGATCCATTGGAATGAAAATTATTTATGCAAGAGTGGTGCATTTAGACCATTGTTTCTGTCAGGAATGAGGAGCAAAAGTAATTTAAAAGCAGGTGCCACGCATTTGCTTTACAATGACTTTTTATCATTAGTTTGATTGATATTCTGCATTGCGTTTCCAATGAGCAAAATGTAAGATTACAACAAAGCAGATAACCACCGCTTCAACTTTAAATGCATCAGCTTCACAGCCCTGGGATAATCCCCCTGTGTAGAAAAGATGATGGAGAGAGAGTGGGTGGGGGATGGGGTGAGGCAGACAATCTTAACTTTTTGCTATTTAGTTACAGCACAGAAATTTCAAGTGGAGACTGAGAAAGCAGCTGTGAAAAAAAGGAAAAAAAAAAAAGGAAAACGGGATGCTGTGCTCGCACTGAGTCACGGCAGCGCAGAGCTTTGTGCTCTCAAGTGGTCCTTTTGCAGAAGAGCAATCAAACCGCTGCTGCGTGGTGCTCAGCTGAGAGCCTCCCTCTGTCCCGCAGTGCGATGTGGCAGAGATGCGTTCAGCTGAACTCGTTCCAAACCACTCGAGTGGCTTTTCCAGCAAAGACGTGCGAGGTGCAGCAGTGTGCAAGTGCTCTACAAGGTAGCGCGATTGTAAACAACAGATTCATTCCAGGCAGAAACGGAGCCAAGGCAGAATCCCTCCAGAGCTGGGCATATTTCATTTTGTGGGTTGTGGCATGTGGAGTTTGGACCTGAGTAATAATTTGTGAAGGTATGCAGATGGAAGAGGGTGGAAAGGACTTTTATTAAGATGTCACGGTGCTATTGTTTGTTGGGGAACTGCACCTTGGAAAGAGTACTTGCAGCTTAAAAGGGTCAAACGCTAATTCAATCATTCTTGGTGACATGAAAACAATTTACCCTCTACTACCTATTTATTTTCTTTCTTTTACAAGAATGGATAACATATTTCTTACAATTTAGAAGTTTCAGCACCTACAGTTACCAAAATCAATACAACTGATTCCTTTTAAAGCAAATATATCTAAAACTGTAGTTATTCATCCAGAGCTTTGGTTTTAAGTAGGAGAGATATACATTCTCTTATATTATAGTGATAAGATAAATTGAAGGAACTTCCTGTCTAGCAGAATATAAGTGAAGCTGTGAAGTTATGCTTCTTCCCCAAAATATTCATAGATTCTGCATTTGTAATTCCCAGAGCATATCCCTGCATGTTACCATGGCTATGTAGAGATGTATGTACGAGAATATCTAACTAGAAGAGATGCTGTGCTTGAGTCGGATTGAGAGAGAAAGAGATGGATGGTGGAGATTAAAAGTCTGAATGTCGTTCTGGCATTACCATATGAGCTGCTCAAAGTTACATGTAGGGCAGGTGTCAGTTTGGAAATGGCAGATGGCATTTGTGGTGCATCAGCATCATTAGTTAGCAGATCTTCACAAGTAACAATTTGAGGTTGGGAGGCACCCTGCAAAATCAGCTCTCCTTCAAAATACCCGTGCTAAACACTCTCACTTCTGTGACCAAAGAACACACAGGATAGAACTGATGCAAGAAGATAGGCTTGTTACCTCCTGCAGATGCAGCTTTGTAGGAATCCTTTCTGAACTCCTCTGACAGGTCACCTTGGCCTGAATATCTGCTGAGTCTAATTGGTATGGAGTGAGAGCCACCATGCTTCAGCTGAAGGTCTGTCAGCACTCTGCTGCAGAGAGAGGAGGGAGCTCTGCACCCTCTGTGCTCCTGCCCAAGCAACAAAGCAGGGACTTGTTTTGGCTGCTTCGAAAGCATATGCAAACAGTGTCTCAAGAATGAATACTACCATTAATTATTTTTGCAGTAGAAACACACACTTCACCAAATTCAGAGAAGCCTGTAAGGAGGTGGAAGGGTTAATTTTGATGTTACCTATTATTTTTCTATTTGAGGTGTGCTGGAATAGATGTCTTCCAGGTACTTGTTTGGTCTCAATCTCTCAGGTCTCAGTTATAAATGTGATCTCTTCAGAGTACAGAGGATATGATTCAGCTTAAGATGAAAACTCAGGTAGCAGCATGCTGCTGCTTACCCTTTTCTCAGTCTCTCTACACTAAAAAAAAAAAAAAACAACACACAGTAAAGAGAGTTCTTAAAAGCTGGAAAGATCTGATTTTGTTTATGTTAAAATTCATGAACACGTGGTTTGGCCTTTTGTTCCAGAAAGTCAAATTTGCATGGAAGAATGGCTTCTCACACTAGAGGAATTCAGCAATTTCAAAGGTAACAATAGGAGGCAATAGGGGGGGTTGTGCAGGTCTGAGTCCCTCTTCTGTCTCCTTGTTTCCCTGGCTGCTTTTTCCCTCTCCCCAGCACTACAAACATTTCAGAAACATAACGTTAACAAGAACATATCTGACAATGATACTGATGGCATTTTCATGGTCATCTTTGTGCATTACTGCTATCATACAGCGTTTTCTCAGCTTTGTCTGCAGGCTCATTTATTTCCTAATTTATCTTGGAGAGCAGAAAACCTACAAATATTAAAGCTGAAAAAAAAAAAAAAAAGACATCTCATAGACGTTATGTTTGAGTTGATAGTGCTGGGAGACAGGCGAGGTAAAATGTCAGCTGAATAATTCCACGCTTCGAAGGACAGCAAATTATTTGCAGGGGTTAGGAAGAAATACCCGGTTCTTTCTCATGGGAAAAGCATCAGATTTACTCGGAGCAGGTGCAGAGTTTTTCCATGTTGTGGGGAATGCAGACGCAAGCAGAGAGGGAGTGACCCACTGGCACTAGTTCTTGTAGCCTGGGTCTGGTTTTAAAGGGAGGAAACATCTCTGTTAGGTGTTACGGAATGAGAAGCGTGATTGCAGACAGCAGCAGGCACTCAGCACCTCTCGAAATAGCATCATCTCAGCGTCAAATTTCACATCCCAACTGGCTGGTTTGCTGTGCTAATAAATGGATAAATGGTGTGATTACACCGGCTGCATCCTCAGGACACATTTAGCATGTGGCCAAGGCCTGTGTTTTCATCACAGAAACGTGGCCTTTTTAGATACTGGACCTATGGGGGAGTGACTGGCAGCATTAATGATAAAACAGTATTCCAAACTGAGCTTATGACTTACAAAAAATGCATTCACAGGATAGCCCTGGTAATCCTTGGAGTGAACCAAAGAAGTCATGCAGTTTTCTCATTTAATTAAATTTAAATCTATGGGGACTGACAGTGCATGTCTTGGGCTTATGTTTTTTTGACTTGTTCTTTGCAGATCAATGTAAAGTAGTTTTTAATTAACAGAGAATCTTAACTGGAAATGAAGCTGATACCCAGTTACATTTATATAAGGATTTTTACGCATTGTAACGCTTAGTGCAGAAAACATATCCAAGAAGATAAGTAGGAACAAACCACCAGGCTATAGGACAGGGTTCGTGAACACCTTGTGATGCTCCCTCACTGCAATAGCTTGGGCTCTCTTACTGGAAAGGCTCACTTTCAACTGGTTGTCATGACAAAAGCAAATAATGAGGCTGTTTTCTGTGCCCTCCCTGTCCGGTTGAATTCTGGCTTAAAAAGTATCTCAGATATCTGTGAGTTAAAGTGGAAATCTTTCCAGGACTGTTTTATGATGAAACACCTCTTCTGTGTGTTGGAATTCAGAGGTCAGCTTGGATTTAGTTGTAAATATAGATATGGATATAAATATATAGATAAACAAATACTTATACCACATGATTCAGCACTACTTGGAGCCCTTTTCAGCTTAACTATGCTCACACCAGAAGTCATGCAGCACCACAATGCAGGGAATGCAATCAGTCACATTTTGTTAGGGCAGCATTAGTCATGAATGGCACTAATTGATACTTCCAGGACCTTTTATGGTAGTTTCTAGGCATGGCAAGCTAGCATAGGATATATATATTTATATATTTCCACTTAGATCTATGTAGGTCTACATAAAGTAGATTTACAGATCTACTTAATGTAGGGAAATTCTTGAAAAATAGAACCCAAACCCTAATTTGGCTCTGTAACAAGCTTCTAAATTCCTAGTGTGCACAAAGACACCTGTTAGAAATTGAGATGAGATGTTAAAGCACCTGACAGTTCATTTCCACTCTCCATTCTGTCTCCTCTCTCACCTCCTATTTCCTAATTACACTGTTCATGTTCAAAATGAGCACCATATCACAGCACTTGATCGGGTTTTTCTTTCAGTGGTAATTTCTTGCTGGCAGGTCCATTAGGGAAAGAGGCATTGAGAGAAACAAGAGCTCCCTCTTGGTCCTCCTCCTCATCTGAACACTGTGGGAAACTCCTGATAGGAGTTGAAGGGTTTCAAAGGGAGATTTTGGAATAGTGACATTGTGAGGATCAGGAACTAGAATGGTATGTAGAAACAGAAAGTGACACAACCTTGGAAGGGCAAAAGTAGTGGAGTGAAATGGATGTTTGTAGGTGATGAAAAGGAATGAGGAGTGGTGAAGGTAAAGGCAGAAAGTCATATTCTACACGTTCTAAAAATCTCTCAAAGATGTTCCTTTTATTTCTGGGAGACAAACCTACATTTGTGCTGCATACACTCATGCATGCACATTAGAAGCCAATGGAGCTCTCCTCCAGACAGAGAACCAGGGCAGCACCTGGATGTAGCTCATGTAAAAACAAGTTTTTTTGATCTACTTAGGAATAGCACCTTTGTTTTGAAAAAATATGCAATAAATAATGTCATTATCTTCAGTATTTAATGACTCTGTGTTGTAGAGTACTGGGAAATGTACGCATCGAAGGGGTCAGGATGTGGTGCGAAAAAAAAGCAGAACATAATATTGTAGTGGAAGATAATACTGAAGAGCAAAACAGTAACAACAAAAAGAAAATAGAAAATACATTAAAAAAAACCACCCACATGAGGAAATTTAAAGCCTGATGGGTAACCTCACAAGGCAAGAAATGCTGGAACAGAAGGCTTTTGAATTCAGTGTTCCTGTTCTTTTTATGTGGGATTTCTACTTTTGGCATAATGTATAAATCAATATCACAACAGAAAGATAAAATGATGCACACTTAAAATTATCTATTTCTCTATGGGATCGCTGCTGCTTAGATGCTGTGTAGAAAACTGCCTGTGAAGTATAAAGCAAGGAGAACTTCACAGGGATTCACCACCTCTCTGCACTGCTGACTGATTAACACCTGGAGGTAGTCTAAGGATGACTCCAGTGCCTTCTGTTATCATGCAAACATAGGATTCATCTGGAGGGCAAATCTACTTCAGTATTTGGTTCCCATTCTGCAGAGAACTCAGGAAAGCCTTCCCTCCAGTGAAGTCCAAGGATAGACACAGTTCTGGTTTTGACAATCACTTTCTCTCTTATATAATTTGCGTCTGAATAAAGTTTGTAAACATAAAACCTATTTTTCATCACAACAAACTTCCTCAAAAATGCCTGTCTTCAGATGGAGCATTATTGATCATATTTTTCCTCCACATGAAGCTTCTTCTGTGCATGCTGTCCATTTTATCCATTCAAATGCAGCCAAAATTAGATAAGAGCACAGCTGATACCTGATCATTACAAGGACATGAAGACACCTATCTCATGAAATTTCCAACAAAGATAAGGGGTTGAAATAACTATCTTCTATCTTGTTGTTCTCCCTTTCTATCTAGACCAGTGGGGTAATCTCTCTGTTCTGCATAAACATCTTTTTTTTCTTTTTTGCAATGCATCCATCAGGGGGAAATCTTTCTGACAAAAGTTGAAATGAAGGAAGGGAGAGAGACAGAGGTAGAAAGGAGGAAAGGGAGGGAGGGAGGAAGTAAGGAAGAAAGAAAGGAAAGGAAAGAGAAAAAAAGAGAATGAATGCAGGACATCATCTATATATTTTGGACTGAATTTTCTTAACACAATGAAAGCATCAGGTATCTGTGTCTGCAGCTTCATTCTGACTCTTGTGGGAAAAGATGAATGTACCGATGGTACTGCCCAGAATTCATATATTTTTGATAGCATTTAAAAAAAATGAAATGGCTGGAGATGGGTTCGAAAGCCAGCAAAATGATGCATAACACTATGACTAATGCATATACCTAAATCCACCCACTGGGCAGAAATTGCAGTTGACTACAAGACATTCAGCAATTATTGCTGCTTTAAATCCAGGCAGTAATCTGAACATTTCTCTGTAACATTTACTTTTATACAGGGTACTGATCTGGAGTTGTGAAAACTGTGTTGCTTACCTCAAGAAATATAATGAGTTTCCACTATACCCAGATTTCACTGTCTCTTCTGAACTGAACAGGATGATAGACATGTTTGTCAGAATTTTCTAAGGCAAGAAAATAGAAATAATGAAAACTGTCATTTTTCCTATTACAACAATTCAAGGTTTCATAACATCAGTTCAAAATAAAAAATAGATCTAGTACCCAAGCGTTAAAGCAAATAAGAACGTTATATTACTTTCCAAATTGTTCTCCCTATAAACTATTTCCAATTAAACCTCAATATACTTGTTAATTTCAGAGACAAGAGAGAACTGTTTGCAATTGCTTAATTTGTGCATGTATGCATTTTTTTCTCTTAAAAGTTGGGTTTTAATTATTCTAAATTTTATCGCAGTTTGGAGGTAAGATTAAGAGGCAGCTCTGTACATCTTTGTAAGTACCTTTTTTGAGACATTACATCTCTTGCTGAAGCAATGCAGGTAATTTTTTCTCATTCATTGCAAGGCTTAATTTGTTTTCATGTTTCAAATCTCTCACACCGTTTAAAACATCAGATGATCACATTGCTCATTTTGCAGCTAACAACTGTCCTTTCCACCCTCTGAGAGTGCAACACTACATTTCTGTTCTTGCAAACAACAATTAATCTCAACCAAACTTCTCAAAGATACTTCTGTACTAGTTGTGCTCTCAGATACAGAGTATCTAAAAAAAATAAAGTAATAGGACCTCAGGACTTCACAGTCTGGTCATTAACACTTAATAGCTTCAAAATGTATTTTGCCTTCCTACAGAGGATGTAAAAGTCTGTTCTGTAATGAACAACATAGGAAGTGTAATGAAGGAACAAAAAAAGGAAATTTTCAGAGACAGTTGGTATCTACTTTAGAGATCTACTCGATTCAATATCTAATTGCTAATTCAGCACCTAATTGCTCAGCATCATATTATACACTTGTCTGCGAGATACAGCAGTCAGTTCAAATGGCTTTCACAAAGGCTTCTTAATGGCACAGCTCACCTTCTCACTAAGTGTAATTATTACTGATGCCATCTGGAATATTGAACAGAGAGGAGCAGCCTTCTACCACCTGCAAAACATTCAGCTGCTCTCTGAGCAGTCCCAGGACCTTCTTTCAGCTGCTGACACTTCTCCGTTGGGGAGGCAGCGAGGCCAGCACGCCAAATGCATCAGCTCCTTATTACCTGCCCAAACCCTTCTGAGCCAGAGCTGCCATTTAGTCCCTCTCCAGTGAGGTCTGGAAAGTCCATCACCTCCATGACACAGCGCGTGACCCACTGCTGCTCTTGAATGAAAGTTTAATAAGTACTATTTTCTCTTCATGATTGTGGGCAGAACATTACGTCCCCGTGAAAAATTGCAGTGTAAGATCCAGGTTCGCACTGGTCAGCCAATTTATATTATAAATTAGTTATGCTAAAACACTTTAAAACTTTAGGACAGCTCAGAGAGTTCTGGGTCTGTTTCAAGGAGAGTTATGCAACCCTCTACAAGCATAAAACATTTTCAAGGTCTGCACTATATCTTCCAAACATTAGAGAGCATTTAAAAGGAGCACAAGCTATAAGCACTGCAGGTAAAGTGAGGCAAAAAAACGTTACAGCTCGCTGAACATCGGTATGTTTAGACATATCTGCTAGTCTCTGTGTAGCAATTTATGCTACAGCAGCCACTGCTTTTGTATCCAATTTAAAAACATGAATGTTCCATCCTTACCCTAGAGCTTAAAGACAATTTACAGAAGTAGGGCACTATGAAGTATTGCTCCAATAAACTCTTGTTTTACTTCCCTTTTATAGCAAAAATTAGGGGAACACTGCAACTGCTGTCAAGTTTTAAAATATGCTTACAATAAAATAAAAGCCATTGGGTTTCTTTAATTTCAGTGGTTTTCTTCATTATTCAAAGGCCTCTTTAAATCTTTCATAGATTCAGATGTGATTTTTTTTTTATTTTTATTTTTTATACCGCAGCACATAATCACCAAATAATCAAAATTTCTTGCTCATGGAAGAAAGCATTTAATTTCTTCAAAAACTTGCATATTTGCTCCCTTGAATTGTTAGACGCTTGAAAATAAAGCATGATTTAGGTAATAATCCTTTAGAATGAAGGAAGAAACACCTTATATGTTCAACTGGTTCATTTGAATCTCATCCTAATGACTGGGAATTTACTATTAGCTTAGACATGACTCATAACATTCTGGTTCGTAGAAAGCTATCATCTCATTAATCACAAAAACCCTATTTATAATGAGCACAGATTCAATACAGCCTCAAACAACCATTTCATAACTGTTGTCAGTGAATTAAGAGAAGGAACTAGATTTTAACTGATATGCAAATATTTTATTTTCCTTTTCTAGGTTTAAATGAAAAACAAACCAAAAAATACCAGAATTAAAATGTTCTGCATAAAGAACATTTGATACCCTTGCTTGAAGAAGTTGAAGGAATGAGCTTTAGACAGAGATATAAAAATGGGGTGGCACTTGACAGATAGAAGGATTTTAGTAAAGCATTTGACAGCGTCTCATCAAATCCTAACTGAAAATTTACTTCTGGTCAGTTTCCTTGTAGACAATTGTATGTGAGCTGAATATTGGCAAAATGACAGATCTAAAAAGTTATGATAAAAAGGCTGTATAAAAAGATGGTTGGAAATATCCAGTAGGATATTGGTCATCTGGGCTTAGTTTCTGTCTTCACCTAGAAAAGGTGTAAATAGGATCTTAATAAAATACATACTTATGCTTATTCCAGAGTCAACAAGGACAGTGAAATTAACAGGAACTCTTTAGAAACATGGATGAAATTCGGCCAGAAAAAGATTCATCAAAGAAATTAAAAAAGTTCTGCTGAAAAAGAAAAGTACATTGCACAAGATGAGAGACATGTGATGTATATATCAGGAAATGCAGAATATTACACTGTTGAATAATAGAAGAGATGGAAGTGGTACAGTTTAGGACTCTTAAAAATCAAATTGAATGCCAGCTACTGAAATGCATGGTGTAATTATTCTTCTTTATTTCTTACATTGCTATGAAATACCTGACCTAAAAGGATGAGTATCTTCTTCCAGAAATTTTGTGTGCAAGTTGTATGTGTTTTAAAGCTTATACCAGGAGATGCAAAAACAGCATTGGTTCAACTTCTCTTAAAAATGAATACTCTTTGTATCTTTTGATCATGTAATCTTCTCTTTACTTTCACCACGTTCTGATTAAAATTACAGTCTTTTATCAAATCTGGTATTGATGTTAATATCTTAACAGCTTGTTGCCCCATTTAGAGGTTAACAAGGCTGTACAGTGTAGGAAATGGGAATATTTCTAGAAGTAATCCTAAGATTTGGTAGCAGAGTAATTTTTACCATGATTTGTCTTAGATTGTCCTATCTTCTGATAGAAAAAAAAAAATGTCCATAGGTTCAGAGGTTCATAAGGTTGGAAAGGACCTACAAGATTATCTAGTCCAAACATCCTCCTATCACTACCCCTACCCAACTACTAAATCAAATCCCTTAGCACCTCATCTAAACGCTGTCCAAAGGTGCTGTGTCTTCTCTGATCATATTCTTTTCCATGTCCTTTAGTTTCTAAAGTTATTGATGTTACTAAACATCATTAGCAGATGCAGGGTTTTTTTGCATATGCCCAATCATTCACTTAGCAAAAAGGGCAACTCAAAATCATTAAGCAAAGAAAATGTGAAGAGCTGGTTTTATTCCACAACAGAGTTTATGATAGAACAGGGAGCTATTTGTACTCAGCAGTTTCTGCCATTTTCCACTCTCTGTATTTTGTTCCCATTTCTAAGGAAGTATTTTTTTCTTTCATTGTGAAAGAGGCAAATTATAATACAGATAAATATCTGTTACTTTAAGAAATGCAAATTCGTTTTTGTTGTAAATGATCACAAGTTCAGTACCTTCAAACTCAGTATCACATTCTACACCAGTGGAGGATGTATATCATGTCATATCTCAGAATTTGTTAATGTGTAGAATTTCACTCCCCTGACATTCCTTCCCATGATGAGCAGTAGAGTTAGGAAACATTAATGCATAATTTGCAGACTTTAGACACCACTACAGTTTGCCATAAAATGCAATGAAAACTGGTTTCTAGTCAACTCTAACAGGAACCTGTCTTAATCTGATGAAGTCATCACCAAAAATTAAGAATGAAACAAATAGTGGATTAAAAAAACACTAGTGAAGGCTTGCCAGGAGCACACGTAAATAAAATTGTAATATAGACAAACTTGGTGTGTAGAGTTATTGGCAGAGTTATGTACCTAAGCCTAGCAAATCAATTTATCATTCACAGCAGAAGCAAGGATCAGAGACAACAAGCTGAATATGAAGTCCTAGTACAATGCTTCAAGAAAAAGGAAAGGTACAACACCTGGAGACATAGAGGGGCAAGAGAAAGCAGGCAGGAGGTGGTATTCATCCATGCAGCAGTATCTAGACAGTTACTGGACTGGTCTGTTAAAATTCCTCAGTCCAATTTCCAAACTGATATTGGAAATTGGAAATTGTCAGGAAAAGGATAATAAGATGTGTGGAAAATCTATTTTTAGGGAGAAACTTAAAAAACAAAAACAAAACAAAACAAAACAAAAAAACAACAACCTATTTGGTTTATCCAACTATGTTTCAAGAAATTTCTTTCATTCACTTGAAGACAAGGAAGCATTGTTGTGAAAAATCATTTAATGACAGTGTGTTCAATCGTTAAATCTTCCGATCCATACATAAGCTGTGACATCCATATATCAGTGACATCAATGGAGATGGATTATTTAAGCAGCACAGCCTCTGTGCCTCTGTGCTTGTAGTTTATCCTCATTCATACAATGCCATACTGCCTGAAATTAAACAGATTAAGGACTAGGACTGGTAATGATTAAAAAAAAGCTCAAAATGGGAGGAAAAAAATACTTAACATCAAACTGTAAAAAGCTCTGATCCTCTTAAAAACTGAAATTCTCTATTTCTACTCACTCTTTTTATGCTTTTAAAAGGATGACCATGTTTTATTCCTTGCCAGGTTTGTTCTTCTACTTGGAAAACATTTATTCTGGTTCTTGTAACTCAGTGAATTTAGAATTAATGTAGCTGGTTGGGTTGGACAAAAACAACCTTGACTGTAATACCCATTGTTTTGTCATATCATAAATATCATGTGTAAAAATGTAATGTAAATGTGGTTGACTATACTTGGAAATGTAGTTAGTTAATGATTACTATACAAATAGGTCAAGGATCAAAACTGCTAGTGAAGTCTTATGACATATGGGTAAATTATACTTACAAGTTACCATACTGAAAGGCAGAGCTATCTTAACGCACACAGAATAATGAATCTAATATATCCACAGGTGAAATACCATGGTCTCAGTGAATTTTTCTCACAAAGTGATAATCAGAATGAGCAGCACGAGTAGCCTATTTCATTGAAGTAATACATGGTTGGTGTTAGCAAAGCGCTTCTTAGGAGCAACAATGTTTATTTACATGTTATATAAACCAAGCTGTGTGTTCTTACATTCTGTAAAACTGATCAGAAATACCATCTTAAGAATCCCAGCCTGCTAACAAAAGGTAGCAATGAAGACCAAGCAGCACAATTGGAAAAGCAGTTGGGAAGAACTGCAAGACCCACACAGGTCTGTGTGCCCCTGTCTTTGAGAAGTCTTGCAGTCACCATTCCTCCTGCCATTTGTTAATTGTTAACCAAATCAGCTAACACAGTGCTGGTGTGGCTGTGGCTGCCTCTACTGCAAACATACCTTTGTAGTTTACAATGAATGATTGTATTTTGCTCAGTGGGTTTGTGAGCATTATAGCAACCTGCTCGTTTTATCGATGTGAGTGTGTGAGCCTCCCTTCATATCAGCAGCTAAAAAAAAACCCACATGAGAAAATTTAAACAGGTAAATATTTTGGCGAAGTGGGAAATGCACAGATGAGTGATCAAAGTCAAGCAGCAATGTGTTTCTTTCAGGTGTTCGCCAAAGTGTTATTAATTACGTACATTATTTACATTTTAAAAGTAGCGTATCTTGTGAGTTATGTAAAGTTCCTGGCTCCTGAACCAGCTGCTTATCTGACAGAGGAACAGGCGAAACAGCACTTGTGGATATAAGGAGCTTGGCTACTTAGCAATCCTTGATTGGCCTGAGAAAGCTCTTCTGTGGAAAAAGAAAGGAGCAGCAAGAGACGAAATCAGCTCTTGAGGTTGGTCTTTTCTGCTTCTCTTTAAGGTTAAGAAATGATAAAGTGGGAGAGGTGGAAATTCTGATTTGAACAGACAGCAAAGGAAGAAATACTTGCCACTCCCCCCACTCTTATTTCTTTGCCAATTGGTCAGAAACATCAAAGGTCTGATGTTTCAGTGGGCAGATTTGGGAGCTGCCCCAGCAGGGGCTTTGTTCCCAGCTCAAAACCAGGGAGCTCACTGCAGCTCCTCCCACGGTGACCCCACGTGTAGCTCCAGACCAACTGAAGGGTACAAGAAATAGCAGCAATCCTGCAAATACACAATGTCATTTTGTGAAAGTGAACTGCCTTACACCCAAAGCCTGGAATAGCTGCACGTACCTTGTCCTGTGCTTTAAGTTGTTCAAGGACAATGGGTGAAAGATTCTGGGAAACTTCTGCTGTGGGAGCAGCTAGGTAATAGGTAATGGCTAACAACGATATGTTGCTGGTCCTTTCCAAGTATTGTTCGGTACTAGAAATGCAAGATTTCTCTAGGAGAAGTAGGAGGCTGTTAATTGCATGGCACTACCTCACTAGAATAACTTTGCAATAATTTTGGATACAAATGATTTTTAAGACAGCCAAAGAAAGGACATGTCACACTGAGGGTACACTGCATGACTTTGTGATTCATACAGGAATATGAATAGAAAAATACCTTTCTGAAGTAGCTTGTGTCCAGCTTACATGGGGTCATCCTCCTGGAAATGGGTGTGGTGTAGGAGGGAGGGAGACGTCTCCTAAATCTATTGTGACCAAAGAAATAAAGATCAGCCTTACAACTGTCTTGGAGGGAGAATTAGCATTAGACTGAGTGAACCAAGTGAGGAAAATTATTCACTAGTATGGAATGAAACTGCATGTTCTCCTTTCTCTTTAAAGCGTTGGTGGGACATCAAGGTAGATAGAATTAAAGTGTTTTAGATGCCATATGCTTACATCTTAGTTTATAGTGGGAATTTTCCTATCATCGAAAATCTACCCTCAATAAGTGCACTTTTCACCGCAGTTTGCAGCTATTTATCTCTAACTGATAACGCTGTCAGGCAACCTTTGTGCGACTAAGAAGCAGAGCAAACACTTCTCAGCTGATTTCTTGCTACTGTTATGTTAACTGTTGGCAATAAGGCTGAGACTTCAGAAGTGCTTTTCTTTGTGCTGCAGTCATGCCATGAGTTAGCAAACCTCATAGCCTGAAGTCTACCACAACAGGGCCTTTGCAGGGTGCTGCTCATCCCTGCTGGGCTGGGAAAGTTACTCCTGTGAGAGCAGGCTGCTCAGAGCTCATCCTTAGCTACAGCTCATCCAGACTCACCAATACCCTCTCACGGTTACAAATTACAGTGATTAATGTAACGTGCCTGATACTTCACAGCTTGAAGCTGACCGCCAAGGACTGTTTATTCCTCCTTCACCACACGTGAATTCTGCTCTCACCTTTTCCTTTCTCTTCTCGCTTCTCTCACAGATGCCCCTGATTTTGGGTGCACCCCTCCAAAAAAGATACCCACAAGATGTCATCAGGTTCAGCAGTGGCAAGGGCAGGTTAATCACCAACTAATGCAGCACTGACGGTGCTGTAGGTAATGAGGCTTTCTTCTTTCTGGGATTAATTTCAATTTATACATTTTGTCAGCCAACATTTTGATCTCAGGTACATCAGATTGGTCTGTCAGACAGCTCCAGGCTCCTTAGTTTTTCAAATCTTTGGATAAACACCTCTGCAGTTGTACAGGAACAGGTACTTTTAAACTAACATACTTTTTTGGTGAAAAAGACTAGCAAATATCTACATTTCTAAGAAACAGTATTTCCAGGCTTTCCCAAATGTGAAACTGAAAGGCTTTTTTTTTTTTCTTTGTGCTTATTTTTTCTCGGGCAGAAGTTGGACTAGAGTCTTCTTTCTATGCTTTTAAAGTGACTGACTTTTAATTTTGAAGCATTCTCCCCTGAAAACCCTTTCAATCATTGTGGAACTACACAAAGCAGATTTCTGAATAGAAAAATAATTAAAAGAAAAAAAGAAACTAACACAAAACGCCATTTCCAAACCAAAGTAGTTTACTCCCTACAAGGCAGAGTAATATTCAGTACAACACGGCAGCAGGACAGCGATTAGGTGTGTGGCATAAGAGTTTAGATATCAGCTTCTCCTAACGCATTTCCATATAAAGACTGGGCATTAGCAGACTGGTGATGGTGCTGTAATAAATCATGCAGTGTTTGCAGGGTTTGATGTCACAGTACTTGATGATCCAAATAATTCTAGTCCTACTTGGCACCACCCACCCTGCTTTTGTTCCCTCTGCTCCCTGTTTCTACTGTTTTTCCAATGCAAGAAATAACATCATCTCATTTCTATCTGAGTATCTCATTTTCTTTCATTTTCTTCTATGTATGTTATTCTGCAATGCCACAAACACTGTGTGGATTCCCTTCCTTTTCAAATAAGAATATAATAACACTGTGGCACGCAGCTGACTGTTGTTGATGGTTTTGAGAGCTGTGACACAGAGTTTTGATACTGAGCAGCCAAGAAAATGTGGTAAAGCAGTTAGAAAGCAAAACTTGTATCTCAGAGGACTTGTCAGTATTTCTGCATCTGCGTTCATCTCAACCTATCATGTGAGCTTATTTTTTGTAATGTCAAATCAAACAAAATCACACACTCAAGGACAAACAGTAATATTCAATAGATCTAGTTCGTTTAGGATGGGTTCAGTGGAATAGCTGTACAGAAATAGGACACAAAATATGAGATGCTGATGTATTTTCCAATAATATTGCATATATTTCTGAATTTTCTATTTCAAGAAAGATCTATCCAGTAGGGTCAGAGTAGGCAAGTGTAGTAGAAATGCTAAGTCACAGCTTGAAACAGTGATTGGCCCTACGTTCTTACCAGGTGCTTAACACAGGAGAGCTCAGGTGGAAGTAATGTATCTGAGTGAACAGAAGGGGCAGGGTCAGGATCTAGTCCTTCCCAGACCTCATTTTAGGGTTGGCAGTGGAGGCAAACATATCCTCCTGGATATCCTCCTGGAGATCCCTGTATACCTTGGGCCTTCTGAAGGTAAGCAGTTTCTTTATTTCTGTATCTATGGCTGTTGCATTTGAGTAAATCAAATCTTTACTTGCTGTGGCCTAGGACCTTGCTGTTCTGCTGTTATTGCTGTGCTTACCATCATGTTGTTATAATGCTTACTTGGGTGATGAGGAGAAAGTAAATGCTTACTAACTCTCCGAAGATTGATAGGTTGGATAAGGTTGGCTTACCTAGAAAAATAATGTCTGATGCAGGTGTTTACTTCTTATAAATTTTACAATAAATAAATATCCAGGGAGTGAGAGAGTAATATTAATATAGGCAAGAATTACAATGCTCATAAGCAAGCATATAAATACATATATTTAGTCTAGAAGTGGGAGTAAGAGTTATAACCACAAATGTCTGAGACTGTCAAATGTTCTTCTGTTAGGAGCAGAATGGCCAAGAAGCAACAAGATTATACTTATCAGTAATTAGTGAAATAATATGTAATCATTTCTGATATCTTTGTGTCTAGATACCATGAGCAGGAAGTCTTAAGGATTCTAAGGATTTAAAAAACAAAACAAAAACAACAAGAAAAAACCCCAGCATGTTCAGAAGGAAAAAAAAGGGCACAAGATGTCAGCCTGCTCCAGCAAATGAATGCTTTTGGGATCATCATGGCTAGTAGGCCTTGTAGCTTAACTAAACAGTGTTCTTAACAGCTGAGTAACATTGAAGAATGTGAGGCTATGCTGTTGACAAATTTCTAACAAAATAAAACCGTGCCTTCAGTATCATCTTCGTCAATAAATTTAAGAACATTAGAGAAGGAGATACTGGAAGATATAGGTGAAATTTTTAGGTATGCCCATCAATGCCAATTAAGATCATGGGTATCATCTGAATTTCCTTCTAGGTGGAAATCAAATGTTGATTTCTACCAGTTCCTCTATGGGAAATGTCAAGATTTCAGATCTGCTAGTCTTGCATTGTAAATTAAAGGCAAATGCTACATGTTTTGCATGTGCTACACACAACTTGAAGTAAAATGCAATCGTTTTCCATATTCCCAATAGAGCAAATGTCCTGTGCGAGCTGGGAAACTTTCCAGTGACATTTTTGGAACTAGAAGGTATATTTAAGTTGCCTACTGTAGGCAATGTTATTCATAAGGTACATGAAAATACTGTTTGTTCATATTAATCAATACATATTTGCATAAGATAATGGTTTTTTCTGAGATCATTCCTTCATCAACTGTCAATGGATCTGAAATGTTCAACTTTGTTTTCTGCCAGATCCTCCTGACATGATGCCTATGTATGAACCATAAAGACAACTGTTTTTGCAGAACTGAATGTTAATCAATTCATGTTCTGTGTCACCAGTGTTCCTTGTTCTTAGTCTGTGTATCTTGATAGATGTGTGTTGGATAATTGAGTCAGATTTCTCTAATCAGTTTGACCATAGCAGTATTTCAGCAAATTTAGTTATTGGATTTATCCTACTAATAACAGCCACTTGCAACATGTTAGCTAATTTTGGCTGCTTTTTTGGGGAATAATTAGACTTTCTTGAATTGTTGTTTAGACTTCTTCATTTTGAGAGCGAAGCAACTACCACTGAGTTAATAGGTGATAGGTTCATGAGTCTTCATCTGCATAAAACTTTATCTACCATTTTTCCTAACTGGCTATGTGTAGTGGAAAATAAATTGTATGCCACTTATTTTCAGATAGAAATTCTGCTTGGGGAAAAAAATGAAAGTTTTTGTATCTGTTTTACATTGAGTCTGACTTGCTGAGTGGTTTGAAAGAAAATTGTTGTTGTTCTAATTTATGATCCATCAAAAATAACATGGAATCTTCCAATGTGCAACCACACTGAGATTGAGCTTCGTCTCTGTGTGCTGTGATAGTCTTGCAGGTGCTATTACCACTGGCTAAGGTATATAGGATCGTGAGTGTGATGTAAAACAAGCAAGTACAAGCACTTATTGCCATAGAGAAGCTCAGAAAATTTGCTGAGTAAGCTGGTACCACTTTTTACATTACGAGTGGGACTCAAAGTGACAAAAATCAGACCCAGCAGCAAGCTTTGGGGCACTTGATATTAACCTCTCTGTATGTCAGGAGTTAGCTTTTTTTTCCTTCTCCTTTGTCTTCTCTCACAAGCAGTTTTTAATCTGTGGCAGAAATTTACTCCTTACTCTGTAGTTATCGAACTTCCATAGTCAGCTTTAGCCATGGGTTGTGTCATAAGCCTTCTACAAGTACTGCTGAATGATCTTCTTAGGTCATCTTTTTATTCTCTATTAACTTTTTATTTTTAGAGCTTTACGTGGCAAGGTAGTTAACCTTTCAAATCATCGAGAATTTTTACCTACTACTTTATTTTCTGATTCGTCTGTAATTTAGATGAAGTGATAAACATAAAAATACTGACCTCAGTGTTGCAGTAGTTGCTTCTCAGATAACTTAAGAAATCTGAGAACCTCTGTATGGTCCAACTGCACAACATCTACCCTTTCTGAACAGATCCACATTTATGCTAAATGGATGGAGAGAAGCAGGCTATAGTGGTGTTGCTGTGATTACAGCAGAAATTGTGTTGGGACAGTTGTGCAAGGGGAGGCCTCAACCTTGTTATCTGAAACTAACTTTTGATCTGAAAGCCAAGACAATATCAGTTCCTGGAGGGGAAATGAAATGGAGTTATTTCTTGTTTTAGAACAATGCGTGCACTGGTGTATTCTCACCACTGAGTGTGAAAGAAGAGGTGGTGGTGTTGTATAGGAAACACTGATATAATCTCGTTCAGATCATCAAGAGTTATGCAGCTTCTTAGATTAGTTCTAGAAGCATAAAGTCAATGGTCTTTCTAGAGGAGAAAAGAAAAAACATATCTATGTGGGATGTTCTTTTCTATTGCACCACACCATTTCTGGTTTTTGGAATAGTATAAAACTTTGAAAAATGGTCTGTGTACATGGGGGGGAGTGCAGTAGTGGAAGTAAGCTGCAGCAATGAACGTGAAGGGTTGGTTTGTTGGAAGCTGCGCTGAGCATAACATCAATTCACAGCTCAGCTTTGCAGTGTTTGCATCCTAAGCCTGTGCAGATGGGTTATTTATTTTCATACCTGAATTTCATGGCCAGCAAACACTGCCAGTGGTTTACAAAGCAAACTGAAGTCCTACGGTGAAAAATAAATAAATAAAAACTGAGCTGTAAAATCAAGAGGAAAATGAGTCTGAGGGATGAGTTTATTTCTGGTTTCTGAAGATTTGAGGGTCTTTCCAGGCGAATAACATCTGTTGGGTGAGCACAGCAGAGCTCTGTGCTGATGCACACTGCTTAAGAGCAACAGCACAACCTGGTGGTTTATGGTTATCCTAATGCATCGGATCAGGTGTCTGCACAGGAAAATCCCGGACTTTCCCTTCTGGAGAAGCCACCTTGGTGTCTGTACAGAACTGAAGTTGTTCATTAATTGATATGTAAGATGCTGTTTTACCTGAAGTTTTCAGAATAAATAGACAGAAGGAGACTGCAAAGGGATATGCAAAAAGATAAATGAGTAGCTTTCTTCCTTTCCAACATCAGTGATTCCAAAACTGCAAGGTGCAGTCCTGGTCAGCCACTTTGTGTTGTTTTGTGCTGGACGTGGCTGAATTTTTGTTCCAAGATTATAGGTAGAGGCATATTCCTAGAAAGAAAAGCTTGCAATATGCATGATGCAAAATTATATATATATATATATGAAAAAACAGTGCATGTGAAGGAAAAATAAAAGCTTGGCTTACTGGATTTTCCTATTACAAGGAAGTTAAAATAATGTTAATATAAACAGAATATTCAAACAATAATACATATCATCCTTCTGTGCATCCAGGGTGTGTGGTGTTGGTCAGAGTTCTTCCTGATATGAAATGGAATGGGTAGCTAAGTTGCTCAGACAGAATTTTCAAGCTGGTTCCATTTGCTATTTTGCTTGATTTTGAAGAACAGGCTGTGTTGCTACCAAGAGTGCAGCTGGCACTGGTATAGCTGTTGAACAAAACTCCTATATCTAGAAAAGCAGTGCCAGTCCAATGCTGGGGCTGAGCCCAAGAGCAGATTCTTCTTCAGGCATCTCAGCTTTCTTTAATTTGACAGAAAAAATCCTTTGGTTTTTCTTAAGAGAGGCTTACCAAGGCATTGAGATGCTTTTGGCCAAGAAGTTTTATTTTTGTGCAGTGGAGATACTTTCAGGATGGCTGCCACCAATAAATGTTTGTGTTTCTCATTACTTCGTCTTTGTACTTTAGTTCTCAGTGTGGCAGAATTACAGTTTTGGTCTGAGAAATTGCTCTAGTCCACATGGTAGTATAGTTAATGCAACTCAACTTGCATTTGAGCTGATATTTAAGTTTTACTTATTTTTGTGCAACTACAAGTACATGAACTGTAAAGTGTGCTGGAATTTATGAAAATTCTGTTTTAGTTTATTATAGAGGTAAATGTTAAATGAAGGAAACACGAGAGGGTCTGTATTATTTTCACAGAGCCACCTGTGCCACCAAACTGAATGCTGTATCATCATTTATACAATATGTTTGGAGATTGTATAGTCTTTTACTCATTGGTCTAGCAATGTTGTAGTACAAATCCAGTGTGCCGCCATGTGAGTCCACCAAATTCTGTTCTTATTGTTATCAAATCACGTCTGCTTAAATTTGGAGAGTGACAACATAAGCACAAACTTTGGCTGATTTACGTCTGTGATGATTATAAAAGGGTTCACTTCCTAAATTCAAGTGATGCAGTCTGTCAAGAAAATGAGCTATAATACTATATTATGTTTTTGAAAGACTGATTGTATCACTTAATCACTAACCTAAGGATAGGTGGGCACCTGCCTTCAGTTTACGTTTCACATGCATTGTTTCTGCCAAGTCTCAGGTTTTGGATTTCAGCTTTTTTTCCTGGTATTAGTGTTTTGTTTGTTGTCCTGTTGATAGTATATGATGCTGTTGAATATGTGAGTAGCACCTCTTGGCTCTGTGTCTCTATAGGGCTGTGAGGGTGGTGTATGGTTAGCCATGATCTGGTGATTCAGGAGGATGCAGTGCATCACACTGAAAGTCATTAAGAGCTATGCCCAGTGCAATGACATGATGTAGTGTAACTGCTGGCCTGCAGAGCAACTCCTGAGGTGTGCTGATAGCTGTTGTAGGTGCTGGCATGTTCGTGTTATATGGGGACACCAGTGGCAATGCAGTAGTGCCAGACATATTGTATGGAGTGCTTATGATTTATGCATTGACAGCTCCATTTTTACTGACATTCTCCTGTATGTCCTGTCAAAGATGTATATTAAATGAGTAAAGGTGAAACCAGATCAGGCTTGTTTTCATTCACCTTTGAGGCATTGTGGGGACAACCTGAGCTGGTGGTCAGACACTTGAGTTCCAAGTATGAGTGACCTGTCTTCTTTGTCTGCCCTCAGCCTACCTTTTGCTGTTACTGAAATGCCACCTCCTGACAAAAACTCCAGATTTCATTTCTCACGGACCCTGTCTCAAGCGAACACCTCTCTGTTTTAAAATGGATGGAAAGGATCTTCCTGTAAATATTTCACAGAACTTTGTTGCCATACATTCACATAGATTTGGGTTGTGTTTACTGACAAATGGGGCATGAACACAGTAACATTTTTCTGCTTCTACCAGATGCCACTTTCATTGGATTTAATGCCTTTTTTTCACTTAGACCACTCTTACCTGATGTTTACTCATCCCACTACAATTATGACTGAAATTACAACCAAGATGTGCAAGTTCAGCACAGCTTTCTGAGAAAAAATCGTTCTGTATGCATTAGCAATAAAATTGCCAAGTAGTTAATTAAAAGAGGCCAGGTTAAGGGTCTTAATCTTGCATGATTTTTTGGCAACGTTGAGAATAGCTGACTTAAAAAGTGGGGATAAGAATGAAAGGATGAGAAGAGACAAGGCAGCAAAGGAGAGTTAGCAAATTGCCCTTCACTTTTCATGTGGTTAAATCCTAATCACCAGCAAATGCCCTTTCATTGGAGAGGACAGCTCATGTTTGATTTAAGGACAAGTGTGCTTAATCAGGAAACACCACAGGCGTCTGCATTTCTTTGTGTGACATTCCGAATGTTAGGTTGTTTTCATCACCTGGTGACAGGATATTTTGCATGAACATGGAAGTTAAAAATCACTTGAGTGTTTCTACTGAGCAACTCTTAGCCATTGTGCTTTGTTCCTCCAGTGGCTCTGGGAAATGCACTGACTTCTATTAGTGTGCCCCTGCAGGATAGGTAATGCTGGAGGCACTGAAAGGCAAACCATGTAAAACAAGAGTAGCACGATGCCTGCCTACCTGTGGGTTGCAATTTGTTTTTTTTTCTTCAACAAGTGGGTTGCTGCTTTGGCAAAAATGCAGGCCTGTGGTTTGGAGCCGTAATACTCCATCTGTGTCGTTTGAATCCTCTTCCAGACCAAATCCTCACTACAACCTTTATTATGATTAATTACTGTGCACAGAGATTCCCAGCTGCAGTTGTGGCTGCAACAACAGGTCCTGGCAGCTCCTGGGCAGACTGCTGTAAGGGCTGTCCTTCTCATGGGGCATCCACCAGTTGGCAGGGACTTCTTTTGATTGTTGCTTTTGGTGACTTAGAAAATGCAGCCTTTGAATCCCAAGGGAGGATTTCTGTTTACTGTGGAAAATGGAGGGAAACGTTGCTTTCATTCAAGATTGCCATCAAAAAATATCTCTGAGTTTCAGTAATATTCAGTAATATATTGAATATCCCTCTAAAACCGAGGGATTTAAAAGAAACCAGGAAGGATGATGTTTGAATGCTCTGTGTGTCTTGATGCAGTTCAGCCTTCCTTACAATTTGTGCACATCTTTTAATTTCCTGGTATCCCTGGTCTGGTAACATAAATAGAAGGTCCTTCAGGTTGCAGGCTGTCTCTGTGTGGTTTGTACTGAACCTGCCTGCAGGCAGAAATGAGAGAATGAGCAGAGCATCGTAATGTTCCTGTTGCTGCTCAGTGTCTCTGAGCTGAGGTGAGCAGGGTCTGCCCACAGTGCTGCGTTCTGCCTGTGTGCACTGAACTCTTCCTATTCTGTTCAACCTGCTGCAACCTGAGCTGAGGGAGATTACATGTACAGATTGGTTGTGATGCTGAAATGCTACTGTGTGATACATAGGAAGAGTCTGGGGAAAGTCAGCTTCATTCTGGGTTTGTTGGTGCAAGCGAATGTGAAAGGAGGTAAAGAAGTTTATTGGTTCATCCATCAGGAAACCATGGGGAAGAATAATCATGAATATGCTGATATAATGAATATAACTAATGAAGTTGGATAATGAATGTGTAACTCATGAAAAATAATGTTTTCTAGTAGTTGAACATGATTAGTGTTGCTAGAGCTCTATGGGATTCAAAAATCTTGATTTGTATCCCTTCAGACATGTATGTAGTATTACACAGTATTGCATTTAAGTTAATGTTGTCTACTTAACATAAAGACATAGCAAAACCTGTGGGAGTGTACTGTACTTTGCCTCGACACCACCTGCTCTGATGACTGTTTTTCAAGCAGATGGTACTGTGATGAATTACCCAATATTCACAAATTATAGCATCTTCCTGAAAAATTTGCGCAGATGTTTATAATGAGTTTCATGATTACACAGCGCTTGCACATCCACAGAGCAAAGGGGCCTTCTGTTAAGAAGTCACTCAGCCTGAGAAGTTTGCTTTTCTGATAGGACTACAGCAGCACTCAGCAGTGCCTGAGCTCCCATAAGCGTAATAATCTGTGGGCATGGCTCTATGGCAGAGGTCAGAGTGTGCCTATGTGCTTTGGGCCGTGAGGTAACAAAATAAGTGCAACCTCTTCCAGGGTCATCTGTTTTTCTTGGAGTTCTATTTCTTTCACGAATCACATAGACAAAGAGATCAAATCCTCTGTGAATTATAGAAAGTAAAAGAAAAATAACAGGAATATTTTTTTGAGTTTTGCCCTGAACATAGCAAGGAAAAATAAAACATGTGGGCTGATGCCAATGGACATCAACACCTTCCTCTTCTTTGAGCAGCACTGTTGGATAGGTGCAGCCTGACCACCATCAAAGGCATGTGGGCTGTAGAAGTCTCCTTTCCAATGCACTTTAGACCCATGGAGAGCAGCAACAGAGCGTTGGTGGATCTGACTTTTTACCTCACCTAAACTATTTCTACTAAAATCTGTAGCTGTTGCACATTCAGGTGCCGTGAGCCATTTATTGAAGAGTGGACAAGGGCACGCTGAACTTGTTTCCATTGTAATTTCCTACCAGCAGGTCCCAGCGGGTGCTGGTGTGAGCCTCAATTCTTTCACTTGTACTTTCAGTGTGTTGGATGAAATTGATTCTGAAATCAGCAGTGACTTAAGCTATGCCTTTGAAAAAGCCATAGAGGTGTTCAATAGAGAAACACATCTCTATCACCAAAACTGAAAGATGGGAAATCATATTAGTGATGAGGTCTAAAACAAAGAGAGAGGATTGGGGTTTGGGAAGTTTCCACCTTCCTGATTCAAGATTAGATTCAAACTTTTTAGTTTATCACAGAGAGAGGATGGGCTGTTACTGACTGAACATAACTAAGCATTGAGGCTGTAATACTCATGCAGGACGTGTTGTGCATACGTTAATCATTCTTTACTATCTTTATCAAATCTAATCCTTATATGAGACACAGTAATGGGTTATGTAAGAATACCATAGGAGACTAATAAATGAACATTCAAAAGAAATGAGTTATGCCTCTATTTTTCAACTGGATGTATTTTCTCATTGGCTCAGATTTCTCCAAGAGTTTTATAAAAATGCAGGCCATAATTGTGCTAATAAAGAGGAAATTATACCAACCTATAATTAGAGTAATAAGAAGAAATCTAAAGTAGATTATAATTGAACCAATAAGAGGAAAGCATAATCATGTTTAATGGCTTCTATTGATGTTATTGTCTTCTGTATGTTGAATAAATTGGTATCCATTTTCATGATATGTACCCAAGGTATCTTTCCTAATATTATCAAATTTCCTTTCAGATCAGTTGGCTCTCATGACTTTTCTAATTGTTTGCTAATAGAAATATTGTTGGGAATTTCTATCAGTCACAAACAACATCCGAGGTTACCTGGGCAGAACAGAACTCTGTGTTCATTGTCACATTGTTGAATTGTATAGGAGATCAACATATGGAGGGTACTAGTCTCCCCTGCAGAAGCCTCATGCTGAGACAATCCCCTGCTGCTCACAGAAGCACTGTTACAGCACCTAGATGGCAATAATGCATCAAAGATGTCCCAAACTCTGCTTTGTTACTCTTGGTTCTGGCTAACACCTACTCCACCAGCTATGGTGTGTGCTGCCATGTTATTAGCTTACCCATCTTCACCCTGTGAGCTCCTTTGGAACAAGCCTTCTTGAATAACCAGAATAAAGGCTGAACTTCATATGGGTGTGGGGATCAGCTGCAATCATCCCTATTAACACCCAATTGCAACAGGCTCCTTTAGGGTGTCAGTGTTTTACGTTTGCAGTATATAGGAGTGTGCAGTACCAAAAGGGGTAATGGTCCCTCTCAGGGACAAACTCAGTTCAAAAACAAAGGTTTATTTCTTCACAGTCAAATAATGTGATCAGAAGCTCTAAAGCTGAGTGGTAGCGGATCCTTTCTGCCTCTGAGCACCTATCTTCTGTTTTTTCACCTGAAGATTTCACAGCTTTCAGCTTGTCTTTTTCCCCCTTGAGTCTTTGAGCTAACTGTTCCTGTCTGCAATTTCACCTTTCTTATCTTGTACAGTTTGAGTTTGTTTTCTTCACAGCTTTTTCTCAGGCCATAGCAGTTTTCTCAGAAGTGCAAGCCAAGGTCATCCAACTGTTCTGTGGGAAAAACCCAACTTGGGAGTGCAGATAGTCAAGTCCTCATGCAAGCTTATCAAGGCTGGATTTTCTTCTTAGCAATTAAGAAAATAAGAATGTTTCCTACTTCATGTAGTATAAGCCTGTAGATATTTACATGTGTTCTTTATGTGTTATGTGATATCAATTACTTTGAAGTGGCATTTGCAAAGCTTTCCAGCCTGCATATTCTCGTGGGAACCCAGGTGCTCTTTCAGAGGCTGCAGGTGACTCAGAAGGGCAGAATCAAATCCAGAGGAGGGGAGCTTTCACATATAAACAGGCCTTGAAAGCCCAGAGGTCATCCTAGGAGAGAGGCATGAGCTTTCCACTGGGAATACCTGAAATACATCTCTTTCTAAATGCGTTTGTAGAGCATCTCAGTTTTGTTAGGTGACTTCTGAAGATAAACTAGAATGTGTGTAACAGGGTATTTGTGAATGTAAGCATCTGCATGTGCTCAGGTAATAGCTTGAAGGACAGTTTAATAATGAGGAAAAATGTTTGATAATTCTATAACGCATGTTATTTAAATTCCCTGAGCTTCTTAGACCGTTAAATGTCCAACTCTCCTAGAGATGGCCTTTGTTTTCATTTCCTAAGGGACTTAGGCACCTCTTCTTCAAAATTCCTGTGTAAGGTCTATCTCATAGCTATGTGTTGAATTCTTATCTTTGCTGGTGATTTTTTTTTTTGAGAACTGTGTGAACAAAGGTTTGCGTGGCCTCAAACAATAATTTGATGGTTAGACAGATAGACTGGTAGATACAGGCATTGAAAAGTACTGGTGTATATGTACACACACACACATATATAGAGTACTATCATTTTATATATATATATATGTATATTCTATTCCTCTTTTCATTTCATGCTTCCAAAGGAAAACTGAGAAAATGGCCAAGGAATTACTGAAGACGTTAAGTGTATTTAATCTCTAATTCTCGCTCAGGTATTTTTAGTAAGCTAAGTAATAACTAAAATAAGTATTTCCTCTCACTCTCACAGTAGTGAAACTTTAATTTATATGTTAATTTTTCTAATTAAAGGAGAAATCATAAAAGAGGGCTTACTTTTCTTAAGTATAGTCTAACATTGGACTAAAGTATAGTAGTCAAGAATTACAATGATGTACACGGTCTGTCTTGGCTGATGGCAGCCAGGTAGCAATAAGAGAACTGACAGCACTTCCTACTGCCCCCAAACCAGCCTGAGTACTCATTTGTCACGGGGTCACCTTCTCAGAGGTGTGTTTCAGTCTCCTGCACCTGTTCTAACTCTGGGAATGCAATGGTTTGTCATAAGCATTAGAAATAACTCATTTAAGTGGCCTCTAACAAGATTCAGGGCTTTTGATTCATTCTTCTGATGTTGTGTCATGCTATGTCACCTGGCAGTGTTCCCCAAAGAGGCATTAGAGAAAGTCAGTGCATGCTAGAGAAAAGCAGAACTGCCTTAATTTGGACAGCAGAACTTAGCTCTTCCTGCGGGAAGCTGCACTTAAAACATTTTAATCACCTGGGGTTGCCTCTAGATTTGGTTCCAAATTAATCCTAGTTCATTGTTTGCACAACTGAGACCAAGATCCTGGTTAGGAATTGTGAATTTCAAACTAGCGACTGTATCGGATGCTCCCATGCTAAAAATGTGGAGATTTATTATCCAGATTCGGTATAGACTGGGACATCTCCATAGGAGAGAATGTCCCTGCAATTTACCTTTCAGCATCAGATATCTGATAGAAGACTGTAAAATTACCAGGGAAAAAAAAAAAAACACCAAAAAAACCCATATGACTGTTTTTTCTTGAGCTTTTCTCTATTAAAACACTATTTCATGTTCCAGCTTCTTTTTTTTAAATCATTTATAGACCTTAACATAGAGACTGTAAACTTCACACTTTTTATTTCTGCTTTATTTCTGTTCTATGCATTGCCAAATATTGCTTTTGTGTAATTGAAACAGAGCTGCAGTTTGATTATTAAGCAGAGGGAAGGAGATTGTTTGAGCTCTAACAGAGAAGCAAAGGCAAAACTTAAAGTGGAAAAGTGTTTTTCTTTTTTTCCTTTTTTAAGAGTGGCATTAGAGAGTGGATCTGCTCAGGGCTGGGAGGCATAAGTCTGATAAGATGTTTTGTAAGCGGAGTGTATACTGTTTATCTTCTCCCTTTCTCTTCTCTATTCTGTTTTCTTCTGTATTTTAAGACATATGCAATTGATATAATCTCACAGAAATCAACTCTGTCACAAGCAGCACTGTCGGTCTTGCTCCCAGCTGGGGATGGAGCAGGCATGGGTCACAACATGGGTCCCTGTGACCTGGCTTTGACTGTGCAGCAGCCCCAACAGCTCTGGCACTTACGCTGGCTTGGCACCTTCAACCATATGTTTGGATGGAAACAATACTTTGAGTAAGCAGTAGGATAATTTCTAATTTGAACCCTAAGAAGGGAGAGAAGGCAGTGTGTGATGATGCACTGGTGCAGATCTTCACTGTGAAGCCGGGACCGGGCAGAGCAAATTTCAACAGTAGCCCTCAGATGGCCGTGAGTCAAGTAATGCCAGTAATGCTTGCCAGCTGTTGACATGTCTGCACAGTGGATACTGCTCTTTTATCTGCCAGCAGTTGCTTATAACCAAAAATAGTGACTTATACTACAGCAAAAACAAAATCTTGAAGTACTTTCACATTGTGCTACTATTGAGCTGTACAGCAGCAAAATAAAAAATAATTGAGAGGTATAGGGAGCATTCTATGCACGATGAAGGAAAGAAAGGCAGGATTTTACTGTATTCATAATGTGGGAAGATGAACAGATTTATAAAAGCATTGGCCTGCAACAAATCACTGCCTCTTCCCTTTTCTATCGAAGCGGATGCCTGACTTTCCCCAAAACGGGTTTCCCTTTGTAGTGTTTCTCCAGCAGTACCGTGTGCCTTGGAGCAGATGTCGGATAGCGGGGAACGCTGCCTGCAGATCAAGTTGCTGCTGCCAACTCTCGCGAGCTTTGTGTCAGAAACAGTTGATTATAATGTCAGTACTGTCCAATTTACGGGCTTAAAGCAGCAGCTGCGTACTGCATTTTCCCTGAAGTATTCAAAGATCCCGACCCTTTAAAACTTTGTAGTTCTTGTAATAGAAGTGGGGTAAGTGATTCTCTATTTCCACGTCTCTGTCTGCCAGGGGTAATTTACGGTTCCGCTTGATTTGCACGGGGATTGTGATCTTTTAAAACGCTCAGCTCTGCCCATTTGTTTCTCTCTCGGGAAAACTCTCTGCTCTGCAAGTGGAACGAGTAAGCAGGCATGCGGATCAGACCTTGGTATTATTTAAGGGCTCCTGGGCTAAGTAAATTAAACTCAGCCAGTAATCACTTATTAATTCAGCCATCTTATCTATTTAAATAGTGACTTTATTATTATTATTATTTATTCTGGATAAAGATTTGCAGGGAGAGGAAACCATTATTGAAATAAATTGTATTCCCCTGTGGAATACGAATGTAAAAGTGTATTCTGTGTAACTTCTGCTGGAGAAAACTACCACGGAAGTGGCTTTTTAATGTATGCAGATGCATTACATGATATATCTCTGTTCAGTTGAGGCTGATGTGCAAAAGCACTCCTCTGCTGTTTTACTTTCATAATAATAATCAGGGAATGTTTGTTTTTCTCATGTCATGTTTCTCAGTGTAAACTCAACTTTACTGTGTTGGGTTTGTTTTAATGCAGCATGCAAAACCTTATTAAATGTAATCTTATTCTTGTATTGAAGGTATCATATTAAGCTGCCCTTTTTACTTCTGTCAATATTAGATTAACGTGGGTGTAGATAAATTCATTCAGTAGTGCAAAACTTTTGCATTTTTTTAAGCTTGGTCTGTTTCATACTTTTCCTTTGAAATGCCACCTATGCCATTGAAGAGATCATTGGGAAGGTGGTGAAGAACTGAATCTTTAGGTCATTTTTCTTATAAAATCCTTGCCTATAGGATCAAAAGTTATGCCTGTGTGATTTGTAGTGCTACTGCGGTGTTTTACTCCTGTCTCATTCTTTTTAATTTACTGGAGAGGGCAGAGGGGACTTAACTTTAATTACAGTTTAGGTATTAAAGCCTCAGGACCTTTAACATCTCTATTTTTTTTTTCCTAGTGTCATTTGTTTTCTTGGTAATGACACTGAAACCTTTTACTATTTCCAGTTTGTTGCTCTCTCTTGGTCCTGGTGTAGTGCATTAGAAATGGATATGTGATAAAGAGAAACTGTCAATGAAATGATAGAGAAATTACTTTTCCCACCTCACAGTGATCTGTAGTTGATGTACACTTCCTACTATTACCATTACTGGGTTGACTGTGAGATGGAGGGGGCAAAGAGCTTAGCCCTACCCTAATCCTTACATACCTTTTCTAATCCAGTTCTTAGAAGATTTTGTTATGAGAATGAATGGACAATAATGGGGTAGCATGAGTGAGGGGAGCTCAGTGGTGTGCAGTGGGGACTGCAGGCTGTTGGAATGAGCCTCTGTTTGCACCAGTGTTGTAGGAGCTTCACATGGGTCCTGATGACAGCTCTGTGAGGTTTGGTGTACAAGAGGACAGGTTCCTACATACCAAGCTTAAGGCTGGGGTGAGTGTTAGACCAAAGCCTAAAGTTTATTTTCCCTTTTCACCACTCTCTTTTTGTTGTTTTATTCAAATAAAAAGACAAGAACATGTTTACTTTTCTGAAGTTTACCTATTGTTTATCTGTTTTGATTATTACTAGGACTGTGAACTGTTGACCCTGAAGGTTTTCATCCATACATTTGATGCTATCTCAATGTCAGGATCCTTGTCGCACAAATTCTTCCTTTTTTATTTCATAAGTTCATAAGTTCATAAGTTGCAAACAAGGGAGAGGAGCTGGTCTTAAACACACAGCTGTACTTGACACAAAAATTAGCCTCCTTCCTTTTAAGGACACAAGTGGTGCTTGTTAACAAAGAATGGCCTGTTTAAAGTGGCTGGACAGTACACTATGTACAACAGGGCAGTAAGGAAAAATAGAAGGATGCTTTGTTGAACTCTTTCAAACATGTTAGACATAGAAATTGGTTTATGTAAATGCTATTTTTCTTACTTCAAGATGATGATACTGGGTGTTTTAATTTAAGAGTGTTTGGAAAGGTTGTGGTAAAAAGGACTACCAGTGTACTTAAATGGGATACATAATGTTTCTATTCTTAGGTTTAAGACAGTGTTATCTATTCCTTAGTTCCTAGGTCATGTTTAAATTGTGAAGAACCACCTGTGTAACTTAAATAGCCTTGTATTTTTTTTTAATGTTAAGTTTAACTCACAGATATACACTTGTCATGATTAGGGTGGTTATGAACCTAGTTAAGTTGCTTTAAAGAAATAAGATTTCATTCAGGTTTTGGTGTACCTCTCTGCATAGTCATCCAGATGAGCTAATGAGTCGGTGCTCTGTTCAGAGGCACTTTGGCCACTTGCTCAAACACCTTCAGCTCTGAACAAATATGGGTGGGGCAGTGAGACCAGCCAGGGCTGCTTGGAGTTCACAGCAATGCCATCCTGATGATTTGCTTCTGCCCAGACATGCACTGTGACATGAACACAGCTCAAAGCTTAGGTAAACTTGGAAATCCTTGGATTAAAACTTGCTTTCAAGCTTGCTTTTTTTTTTTCTTTCCAGTGTTCACAGAATTCATGTTTATGTGTGAAAAAGTCTGTGGCTAGTGATGTCTGTTGTCTGCCCTTATTGATTTGAGTGTTCAAGTTGCTAAAGAAACCCCTAGCAGAATAATGGTTCATTGGGGAGGGCTTTTAGTGTCGCAGACCTTAAGATATTTCACTAATTGTGCTGGTGGAAATGCAAGTGGTGACGTCACCCATTGCTGGTGATGTGAGGTTGCTGTTGACTTGTAAACATGTGGCCTGTGACCACTTACATGATTCTCTGGTCTAACTTCCTCACTTCTATGTATTTTTAGCAACAAAGTTGTTCTGTAATGCTGTACTAAGGATTAAATACTGAAGGTAGCTTATACAACAAGACTGACAATGAGTTATGGTTAAAGAATTCTTGAACTTTGTGCGGAAGCATCATATTTTCAACACTCTTGGGGATGATATACGTCCTTTTTGAATATACAATTTTGGCTCTGATGTTAATATGTGGAAATAATAATCCTGAATTTTTTTCTGCATTTCAGGCATAATGATTTGGGCAAATGGTGTGAGTATCTGTGCCAGATTTCTTATGTGGCTTCTTCTCCTGTGTATGTTCATCAGGAAGGTAGTGCCTGAAGATAATATTATTACAACCAAGAAAGGCAGAGTAAGAGGGACGAACCTGCAGGTACTGGGAGGGACTGTGACAGCTTTTCTTGGAATACCTTATGGAAAACCACCTGTTGGTAGACTGAGATTTCAAAAACCAGAACCTTTTGAGAAGTGGTCTGGTATCTGGAATGCCACTGCACATGCAAACTCCTGTTACCAGCTTATAGATACAACTTACCCTGGGTTTCCTGGAACAGAGATGTGGAATCCGAAAACTAACCTAAGTGAAGACTGCTTATACCTTAATGTATGGGTTCCTTCACCCAAGCCCAAGAACGCAACTGTCATGGTCTGGATTTATGGGGGTGGCTTTGAGACTGGGTCAACTTCCCTACCTGTCTATGATGGCAAGTTTCTAGCCAGAGTAGAAAGAGTAATTGTAGTTTCCATGAACTACAGAACCGGTGCGTTAGGATTTTTGGCTTTGCCAGGCAACAAGGAAGTTCCTGGAAATGCAGGTTTATTTGATCAAAGATTGGCACTTCAGTGGATCCAGGAGAACATAGCATTTTTTGGAGGCAACCCAAAAAGTGTGACTATATTTGGAGAGAGTGCTGGCTCAGCTTCTGTCAGCTACCATATCCTTTCTCCTAAAAGCCATCCTTTATTCACAAGAGCTATCATGCAAAGTGGATCTGCAAATGCCCCTTGGGCTGCAATAACAGCATCTGAAGCCAGGAAGAGAACAGTGGCTTTAGCTAAACAACTCCAGTGTCCCACCAGCAATGAAACAGAACTAATTCTCTGCCTCCAAGACAAGGACCCCAAGGACTTATTGGAGAATGAAGTTCATGTAGTAAATTATTTCTCTCTTTTACAAATATTTTTTTGTCCAACTGTGGATGGTGATTTTCTCTTGGACATGCCAGAAACATTGATTGAGAATGGCATTTTCAAGCAAACACAGATCTTGATTGGTGTTAACAAAGATGAAGGAACGAGTTTTCTAGTATATGGAATCCCTGGCTTCAGCAAGGACAGTGATAGTTTGATCAATAAAACACAATTTGAAGAAGCTTTAACTCTGTCCTTTCCACAAGCAAGCCAACTTGCTATAGAATCTATCATTTTTCAGTACACGGATTGGGAAAATGAGCAAAAGCCAGAACATTACCGTGATGCCATGGATGATGTTATTGGGGACTACTATATAATATGTCCTGCAATGGAGTTTGCAAAAAAAATTGCAGAAGTAGGGAACAACACGTTCTTTTACTTCTTTGAGCATAGATCCTCAAAGCTTCCTTGGCCAGAGTGGATGGGAGTGATGCACGGTTATGAGATTGAATTTGTGTTTGGATTGCCTCTAGAAAGAAGAGTTAATTACACCAAAGCTGAAGAAATCTTAAGCCGGTCCATGCTAAGATATTGGGCAAGTTTTGCAAAAACTGGGTAAGTAACTGCTATAGAAGTCTGTTTGGTCAGATGGCTGTTACTGCATGGGCAGAAGATCTTTAACTGTGCTAATGGTGGTTTGATGCACGATGGAAATGGTGAGGCAGGATTAACTGTTCAGCTGGCCAGAATTCCTGTCTTAGTTCCCATAAAAGTACCGTCCTAGGAAAATAAACTGTTGATATGTAGTTCATGGTGATGAGTGAACTGAAGAAAGTAACGTGTATCTAGCCATGAAAGCAAACGCAAAATATTTTTTACTATGGTAGCAGCTGGTAAAAAGGAAGTTAATGGTCTCAAGTTGCAAAAATGAAATATTTAAATATTTGAAGACCTTTAACGGTAGAAATAATAGCAAAGCCCAAGTTGCTGTAAGATATAATTTGTTTAGAACACACACATGCAAACATGGAGGTCTATTATGTTCACAAGATGAAGTGATTCAGTTTGCTGGATGTTCTTTTCAGAAAGCTTTATGTTCCCATCTGTACTGTAAGTATAATCCTGACTTTCACTGAAGACGGTAACAAATCACTTGTTATTTCCATTAGGCTCATCCTTAAATGAAATACGTACTAGCCTACGTAAGAAACAAATAAACATATTTCATTTGGATGTTTGAAATGGATTAAATATAGCCCTTCATTCAGTCTATTTATTTGGTGTCCAGGAGAAGAGTGAGACAGCCCTTGCTCTTCACGTGGCATCTGGGGACTCTCTCAATGTACTATTAAGTTTGGAATGAAAACATTTCAGTGCAGCAAGAAAAACAGCCGCTAACAGAGCCGTGTACAATTGCTCTCAAGGTTGCAAGCCTCACGCAATGGGGGAGCTGTCTTGTCTTCTCAGAAGTTCAGTTTGCACTCTCCTAACGATACATAAAATTATACTTGTGAAAATATAGAATCAAATGCTTATTTCATGCTTTTAAAATGTTTAACTTTTACAATCCTGTATTATATGCCATGGTGGATCTTTCTTCTTATTCATGAAGGATATGAAAATTTGGAAAAACTGAATGAATTTTGGAACAGTTACCTAATTATTTTTCTTATCTGATTTGACATCAGGAGGGACTTAGTGCACTTTCAGTCCATGCAACCTTGTACATAAAACATAAGTGGGACTTAGGCATTTCCAGCGATGGAAAATCCAGTGCAAACATTGATGGGTTCTAACTCAATACAGTTATAGCTATAAAGAGAACTTCTGTCTGATCTGAATGTTCCTATTCCTGTTCTCCACTTCTCAGTTGCTAATTTTTCTTCGTCAGTTTCTGAGATTTGTACACAACTTGTGTTCCAAGCAGAGAGAATTCTTAATCTTTTTTCTTGTTCAACAAAGCAGGTTATACTCTCGAGTTTTTCACTGTTATGCATTTTTTTTCCAAGTCCTTAATAACCATGCTTCTCCTCCGGAACTGTGATTCATCAACACCTTGTTGGAACTTTCCTTGTTAGAATTAAACACTGTCATTCCCAATGAGTCCTAATTACAGGTGTAATCTGTCTTCTATTTCAACCTGATATTCCCCTGTTTACTCATCCAAGGAAAGTGTTATTTGCATTGACCATGCTGTTATGCTAGTAGCTGCTGCGTGTCCATGCATGATGGTTAATTGATCTGCCCCAGTCCCACAGTCCTCCCTTCTGCACTGGCTCTGATTCAGCTCCAAAACCACTGAGTTCCTGGCTGGCACTGACTGCTGCAGCCCTTTTATTTTACACTCCGAGGTGAACTAAGAGTTTATTTTTATATGGAAACTTTTTAAAAATTGGTTTGCTTATGACGTGTTGGTTTCTTTTCCAGAGGAAATATTTTTATGTAGGAGTATTAATTAACAAGTTCTATCTCATTTACCTAGTGAATCTGGAAATATATATATTTACTGTAAGTAATGAGCTTTTTGACTCAGATAAGTGATTGTACAGTTGACTATACTCATCAAAAGCATAATATTTTGATACAGATTTTAATCTACTAAAATAAAATCAAAGATTTAATCTTAGAGCTTTCCCTACTCCTGTCTCCTCTTGGAACCTAATGGCACCACTTCCTATGAATTCTGAGTGAAAGACTAACATAGAGAAAATCAGCAGGGGTACATTTTTTTGGAAATGAGCTGTGTGCTTGATTTATCAATACCAAAATCTATCAGATTCTCAAGATGAAGTCTGCACGATGAGGTCAGGTAAAACTTGGTAACAACTTCCTCCTTGTGGGGAGATGCTATGACAACCCTGCTTTGATGCTGGTGTCACTTAGGCTCTCAGTGAAGGGCAAATACTCCTTATTACATGCTGCAAGCAGGATCTGATATCAGCCATCCAAAGCCCATGGATTTTTCCATTTAGCAGAACCATTTATTATCAGAAGAGAAATTTAGTTCTACACAAGATATTGCAGAACAATATTTACATCTCTGTCAAGATCAGGCTGGACAGGGCTCTGAGTACCTGAGTGAGCTGTGTGTGTCTCTGTTCATTGCAAGGGAATTGGATTAGATGACCTTTAAGGGTTCCTTCCAACTCGAATGATTCTGTGATTCTATGATATATGTTCATACATATATAAAATTCAATTACCTGCTGTGTGAAATAGAGTATACAATCCTTGTTGCTGTAGCTGGCTAAGTTCACTGAGGTTTGAGTTCACAACAGACTTTAGCCGTCAGTCCAGACATCTTGTCTGATTATCTTTTCCACTATAATTAGATTAGCCTACGGATTAAATTTCAAGTGATTTCCACAGCAAATAGCAAGTAATCCCTCCCTCTGCTTCCAGCACAAGTATAGAGAAACAGCAGTATCAGGGTCAACAATATACTCATGCAATTTATGTATCAGACAATGATCTGATCACTATTAACCTTTTATGTGCTAATTTCCTCATCACCAAGACTGTGGATGAATTGTTAAATATTCATAGAGTAAAGGAGTGAGGAAATAAAAAGTGTTAATGACTTCAAATGTGTAATAGCTGATTGCTGTTTTCCCAGCACCTCTGAACACACAGTAAATATTTGCAACGTACCAGGGAAGCCTCATTTGACATAATGCTTATAGTCAACTCTGATATGATCAAAGGATGAACATCTGGGGAAAAAAAAATCATGTCTCCAGTAGATGAGGAGAACTCAAGCAAAAAGATGAAAATGATGAATATTGTACAGCATGCGTCTTAATGAGGGTGGTTTATCTAATATGCTAATATGAAGAAGTTAAAAAAATATAAGGAAGAGAAGCACAGCCTATAGAAGAATGGCAATAGGATAGATTTAATGAGAACTGGTAAAAGGAAGTTTAGTTGTGGTGCTTTCTGGCTGGGAGGGCCTGGCTCATCTTACCAGCAGCTCGTTCTGGCGTGTCCCTAGCTCTGTTTCTTGTGATGGGTCTTTGGGCACACAATTTGACCCAAATGCTATCTGTTTTTTGCTCTCACTTGAGCAACTGACTAGGAGGCTCCTGGGATTCCTGGCAGTTATGTTTAGGCTTAGCCCTTGGGATTATTTCTAGCTAATGCTGCTCCTGATGTTGCCAGGTAGAGATAGGTGGGCACCTGTGGCAATCTGCACTGTGGGTATCTTCCCCTCCTGCTGTACATTCTCAGCATTCCTTCTCAGAAATATATTTGTGATTTATTCAAAGAGCAGATCTAAGTAATCAGTGGAACAGACTAGCTGTTAGATTCTGATAAGTGCGGAGAAAAATACCGTGCTCTGATTCAGTGTTCAGAAGAACATGTCTCCAGTGAATAGTATTTTATTCCTTGAGAGTTGATCACCACCAGGTATAGGGTGGATGCCCACATTCCTTAAAATGCAGAAAAAGGCGAAAATTGCCAAACTGCTGATAAATTATTGGGGTTGGAAGTCAGAAGCTTTTGGGCATGGATACTCCTGCTGTTTCAGTATCAAGTGCAATTTTTACTGGCTGTGCTTTCAGTGTCAAGCAAGTTCAGATGATTCTCCCAGCCTTTTCTTAGTTCTGTTTCCATGATTTAATCCAGCATATTTTCTTGACATATATTTGAGCCTTGAGAGAACAATGCTGTCATTGCTCCCTCAGAAATCTCAGATATGAAGGGAAGAGGGTTATTACTGGTGTTGTCTAAGAAAAAATCAGTTCAATAAAATATTTATATTCCAAGAATGATTTTGGAATCTGTTCTATCACCTTTATTTAAGTTTTGGATTATTTCCCCTTGCCCATGGTCTCTTCATCTGATTATTGTGTTTAAGACTACCTGGGAGAAGAGCATCACTTTGTAGCCCTAGTAACATTTGATAGAATTCTAAATATCATCAAATTTGGATAGGAAAAAAAAGTGGCCAAATTGTATTCAAATCAGCACCAAAGTGTGATATTGGTATTACATGGAAGGGAGTTGTTCAGGCTTGGTATAGTGATGTTTGTATATAGGTGAAGTTCATTTTACAGTTTGTTAGTTGTCCGTGGCCTTCTGAATGTTTGAGAGAAATAAATTAAAATTTTTATTTTGAGATACTTCTAAAATTCTTTTCACTGCTGTACTTTTGATGTTCTGGAGAAAGCTTTTGGAAGCAAGCAAGTGACACTAACAGGTATTATCAATCATGACCAGCAGAATGCTCTACTAACTCCCGTAAGAGGAAGCTTTATTTATCATGAAAAAATATATGGCATCCCAAATCAGTGGTTGCTAGGTTATGCTTTTTGCATTACTTTATTCATTAGATTTGGTATCTGTATTTTTTAGATATAGGTGACGTAAACTTACAAGGAGATAGACAAATCAGATGAGATGAGGACTCAAGACTGTAGTGGAATGTACAGAGATAATATTTTTAAGGCTTTGTGAAAAATGTTTTGGATAAAAGGAAACTGGCAAAACTTGTCCTGCTGCCAGTTTTACAACTGCTGAAACAAATCTTTGCAGCTTTTTCTATAAAGTGAAGGCTTTGAAATATTTCCTCGTATGTTTTAGGGGAATTTGTGAGGCTTTGATTGTCCCACTAAAGCTCTGAAGCACTTTGCCCAGTTATTATTGCCTTTCCCTGATGTTCTGCTGGTAGACATATAATAAATTTCACTGCTTTTCTTACCAACTTATCACAGCATGTTTATAGATAGTAGTTTCAGAACAGTGAGAACTAAAACAACAACCTCATATAGAGTCCAGACAAGGCACTGAACTGGGGACCTATATCATCTACATATGGAAAGGCAAAAATATACTGGGAAAAGAAAAAAAAGATAAGATAAACCTTCCAACCACTTTAAGTTTTTATTATTTCAATTACTAAGAAGGTTTACATACCGCTGAGCTATGTTGTAATAGGAAAGTCTTCCATTCCCTGTGTTGGCGAAAAGCAAAACTTTAATTTTGACCCAAAACAGTACTTGCATTCTCACGTTCTATTTCAAGGGAATGAAATAATACTGTGGAAAACATGTACATGTGCAAAAAGAAAGGTCTAATTTTAGGAAATGTATCATCTTCTATACATATTTCTCCACCTTTCATTTCTGGGTTTCTTAAAAGTGGCTCATTGTCTTTCCAAGGTCCATATTGTTAACGTATTCAGAAGATGTAATGGAAATGAGCAAAATAATACAATTGAAAATAGTGTATCATGAAAAAATATCAGTAACTAGACATGCTTGGCAGTTGTCTCTGTTTCTGGCTTGCAAGCTGACAAGCTGTCATTGAATTTCAAGACTGAAAACAGGAATATTTTATTCAACCATCTTCTGAAAAGAGGCCTGGGATACAAATTGTTTAGATTGCCTTAATATTGCAAATGCCACAAAATTACAAGAAGGTGTCTTGTTTCTTTTCATGTGTGCAGCAAATGCAATTCTATCCATACAGATTTTGTTCTCTACAAAAGATGAGTCAAATCATGATTTCCAAACATGAGATGGGAACGTTTATTAATAAAATGTCCAAATATTGTAGGAGTAAATGAGCGAGACATAAGACTAAAACCTTAAACTGTAATGCAAAGCTTTGCTTTGTGTATAGCACTGGTAATGCTTTACAGAAAAGAGTGAGCTCTAATTCAATTGTCAGGAAAGGAACAGTGGCTAAAGAATCGCTTCCTGATGACAGAAGAACTAAAAAGCTTCATGATTAAATCAATTAAAAAAAAAAAGAGAGAGATCTGCTATAACCTTTTTTGCTTTGCACAGAAAGCTCTATTAGTCTGCATTTTGTAGGATGACTTCTTTGGGATTTAAGCACCTGAATACTTTTGTCCATCTGAGACTGTTCTTTGCTCCCAAAGTGATTTCTAACTTAGCTCTCCAAGTTAAATTATGGGGACGATAAATCAGTTTTGGCGTCTGCTCAGTTACTGCAGTGACAATCACAGCTTGAAAAGACAGCAAATACCTTTGAAATACTGTCAAAGCCTGCAGGATCAAAACCACCAGTGATAATCCACAGTGCTGGGACTGAAGGAGGTGAACTCCCTGTGTCTGGAGATGTAGGCAGAGACATGCAAACATGCATACACAGGCAGAAGAAAAGCAGTAATACAGAGGATCTCTCTGAAGCTATGCTGCCTTTGGCTGACCATATGCAAGAAGGGAGGGAAATGCCTTGGGTATGAATCTTTCCCACACTTGTGACAAAAAGATAGGTAGAAAAACTCATACCAGGCATGCTTCCCCCTTTGTACCCAAACCTTGCAGGAAACCTACCTAAGGTATGTTGAGAGAAAGAGAGGCAAAGAGATACAACTAGTCCAAGAGTTAAGATAAATCATGGTATAAATTTGGGGATGGGAATAAAAAGCGTGGATGGAAATCTTTTATCATCTGATATAGTATATATAAGTAGAGATGACGGGAAAATAGGTGAAAGAGATGCTAATGGATGCAAGAGGCTAGGTGAACAAGAAAAGTCATAAATAAGAGAGAAAGAGCAAAACAGAGATGGAAAGATTAAAGAAGTTGTTGTCTGAGATACTTGCCAAGAGGTATTTTTAGGTGCAAGGATCTGTGAACAGTGAAATGCATACGTTAACCTGTTATGAATTATGTGTAAAGAGGGTTCATGTGTAAGAACAATATACTTCAGAGATAATCTAGAATTAGGGATTACTTTCCCTAAATCATAACTATAGATGTGTAAAGACACGGTTGAAAAAGCCACTTTGAAGTTCTAATTAGTGTTCACATACAGATAATCCTCTTTTTGGGGACACTCTTCTTCCATGTGGCATTTCTGCAGCTTAGTCCTTGTTTCATCATCAAAACACAGAAATTGAAGTATGAAAGGTCTTCAAACCCCATTTTCCCAGTTAATTCTGGAACATTAATCTGAAGTCCTGCTGAGGAGTTTCACACAAGGAATGGAAACTGTTTGGTACAAGTTTTAATTTACTACCCAAGACTAGAGATTGGCTTGTTTCAGGGAAGTGGCAAAGGGGAGAAAAGAGGAAATGAGGAGCAGCAGAGGTTACCTAACTCTGTATTTTCAAAGGTAGCTCAATATGATGTTTAATTTTTTTTCAATCAACGGCAAGAGAAGTCAGCTGTGAGTAAATGTAGTTAGCAATTTAGTCACAGGATTTGTGAGATTCTGTCCCCACAAGTCTGGGAGCTGCATAAGTAGAAATCAGACATTAAATGCTCACAGTTAGTGGTGTTAAAAAAATTACACTCTACTGCAGATGTAAAATTAAAAGCTGCTGCTATCATCTTCTTTCTCAGACATCCCTGACCTTGACCTGTGTTCTCTACCTTTCCATGAGGGAAAATAAGACGACATCCTAATTTCACACAGCACAAACTCTAAGGATTTTTGCCACAAATTTACACCAGGGAGATATTTTCTATTGAAGCTGCTGTTCAAATACTCTGATTTTTATTTTAACTAATGTAGCTTTGAGTATTTGTCTCTCATGAATGGTATTTATTCATCATTGTGTTCTGAAACACCTCCAAGTGTTGTGTGTAGCCTCCAAGTGATTTTTCTACATAACTGGAAATACTTAGAGGTTTATGTAAATGTTTGTTTTTCCCTAGATATGAAGTAGTGTGCGTACTATATAAGGCCCTCCTAATTTTGACTTCAAACAGGCTCAGTTATCCTCACCTCTTCGCATACTATTCCTTCTTGAGATCATGATATTCATGATTCTCAGTTCAAAAATTTCTATTTGGAGATTTATTTGGATATTTCTTGGTTCCAGAGTGGCATTTAAATCAGATACAGAGGACGCTGTAATGATGGGACATAATTTTTATGTGTTTTATATGATATACATATGAAATATATGTGTGTATATGTATATTCATATACATATGAAATATATGAAATATGCATGATCTTAACTTACAGATGTCAAACCCACAGAGAATTTATAGCAGAGATAAGTAAATAATTGCAGTCATGCTAGCTGGAGTTTGCAACTTTTGATCTTCCTACCAACAGAAATAAAACAGTGGTAGTAGAAGAAAGCATCAAGAAAAATGCTGCTATGGTCAAGTCCACCACTACACAGTGCATCTAGGCAGTTTTATTCGGTTCAGAGCAATGTGGAGTATCCATCTTGAAAAAAAATAATGATTAGGGCAATTACAATTGAAAATAAATCTCAAATATTACATCATAGTATAGCATCGGTTACTCAGCCAGTCTTGAAAATTTGGTCTTTAGAGATAAGGAAAGCATTGCATCCATTTATCTAACAATTACTGAGTGTTTGTGAACAAACTCTATTAATGGCAGAGAAAGTGAGAGTTTGAGACAGCAATCATATACATGTGAGTATAGTATTTACTCTTTCTCGCAACCAACAGGGTTGATAATTTTTACAAAGCCACTGGCAATTTAAAACACAGTATTAATAGTTCCATGGAGTTAAAACATTTTTCTCTCCTTTTATGCACACTCTTTAGATATCTCCAGACATCAATTCTGGTTAAAATACTGCGTAAGTTCAGATTTTCCCAGGCCATGAGAAAAAGAAATGAGGTTGTAAAGGAGACGAGCAAGTTTCAGTGGGTGACTGGACAGGTAAATGCCTTGTCAGTTCCTGTCTACTTATTCTTTTACTTGCTTTCTGTAGAAATAGCTTCCTCCTTCAAAGTCCCAGTAGGATTCAGTACCTTATTTCATTTCCAAATAGGCCTCGTCTTCAGCTCCTACAAGACTAAAAACTATCATTCCATTTTATTTTCTGCTGAGTATCAAATAATAGCATCTGTGAGAAGTTCTTGAAAGCTAAAATTGGTATCATACATAAGGTCAAAAGGGCCTTACAGGGTCATTAAAAAAAAAAAAAGTTTTAAAAATTTCTTTTGAATGAAAAAGTCTTGAGCCATTGTTACTCTCTTTTGTCTATTCAAAAATGACTTAAATAGGAACTGTGAATGTTCACACTAGAACCAGAGTTCTAGTCCCAGAGAAGGTGTGAAATCATCCAAGTGAATTCTGTCCAGAAGGAGAGAAGCTTCTTTTGTAAATATCTGCAGGTATTTCTCCAGCTGGAACCTGATCCAAAGCTTTCTAAAGTCAAATAATCTGCCCTATTTGTTTGGATTTGGATTAGCCTCTAACTTACTGATTCACTTCAGAAAGTGTTGGACTGCTCTTCAAACACCAACCAAAATAACAAATCAGATGCAAGGTATGTTAAACAGAAAGAATAAAATGCTTGTGGAAATAGCACCAAGTTTTGCTGGATCGTTTTCACAGTGCAGGATACCCAAGTGCAAGGGTTCCAGCGTGGACCCAGGAGGTTGGAAATACACTTCTGGGGTCTGAAGGGCTAATTAGCTCTGGCTTGGCTGACCTGGCTCATTATTACTCCTGATAACAGATCAGAGTCCGACCCTGAGCCAGAGATCTGAGCACTGAGCTCTTAAATGCATTGCAAACATGTCCAAGTTGCTAAGACAGAACATCCTGGATTTAAATTTCTCAAATACTATATTATTTATGGCCAATGCCTTAAGATCTTCCTTGTTAATCCTTTATATGTAGCAGGAATTCATGAATGAGTTCCAAGATGTGTGCAAGGAAGAATAATTTCAACTTGATGAACTTGTCATGAACCAGTTTTGAGCAGAAAACAATAAGATCCAAAAAAGAAAGCAACTATCTTGTTAGTTCATTTCCTGAAACTGATACCATTTGTAATAACACATACTGTATTAAATTATGGTCTAGGACATTTAAATACACCATGGCTGTCACCAAGCTGGAATCTGGAAGGAATATCCTGAGCTTTATTTAGCCTGTGAAGACGTAAGAAAGCTTAGCTGCGAAGGTCCTTCTCCAGTTTCTGTCAGTTAAAAAGTATGCCAGCTGGATCCTGCACATTTCTTCAAGGATCAGCAGAAGAAATAATGTTTATCTTCAATGCTACTTGCAAAGCAGTTTCCTTTAGCAGGGACTTGGAGGCACTTTATGGTCATTAGATAATGAACTCATGTTTGTAATCTGAGTGGGAACAACAAAAAATAATGAACTTTCTATCAACAACTGCTTAAGAAAAGTAATTTGGAGGATTCAGCTCTGCAATCTCTCTTGTACTTAGCACTTAATCACGTGAGCCCTTTCAGTCAGTACCATGGAAATTTGAGTAAGGCTCAGTGATCACAGGATCAGAACCTAAATTTTGTGTGTCCCATTAAGGAACAAGCAAACAAGAAAGTTTTAATTACTTCTGCTTTTCAGAAATGGGTTACAATTTTCTTCCAAGAATCGCATTCTAATTAAAAAAAAAAAAAAAAGCAATGCTTTAAAACATGATTAGTATTTATTTTCTAAGCTCCGCTGTTCTTAGCACCAGAGGACCACAAGCCTGATGTATTGAGAATGCCAGTGCCATGAGGCTTCAGAGAAGTTTAGTGTATAAAACTGATAAAACTGTGAATGCTTTCAAATCACCCTGTAAACTGCAGGCTGACAATATCCCTGTCTGAGTTGTCACCTTTCAGTATGGAAGTTTTTAGAGCTTGGTTATTTTAAATGGCACCACTCAGACTTTTCAGTTGATAGATTGGATAGTTGTTGTCTTTTCCACTAGTCTGAGAGGATAAAGATGTTAAGAAGATATTTAAAAATAAAATATTAAGCATGTCAGGACATTTGCAGGGAGAATCCATCAGAGAAGATAGGATGGTTTGCGATTAGCTCTTATCGAGGAACACCCTGGAGATCTGTCTCAATTAAATAAAAAAAACAAGGTAACTTGTTATGTGGTGTCATGTACCAAGAGTACCAAGTGACATCAAAGCTTATATATGTATTTGTGTATGTCAGCTTTCCAACTCACTTATTTAGGGGTGGCACGTCCCCTTGTATTGTTATTCTAAATGAGCCAATCCATAAATCCCAGGTAATGCACAGGAAATTGTCTCCATCATCTTGTCTTTGTTTTTGCAGTTTCTAACAACAGAAATTCCCGAAAAGTATATTTTAGTGTGAAATATTTTGGCATAATATAGAGATTTTGATCCTTCAGATCCTTTCAGCATACAGTAAATGATTAGCTGATTTGGGAAAATGTTCTGAAAGTTAATTTTTCTCATTGCTGTTACAGACACTTGTTGAATTTTTCCCTTTCTAAGTTCTCTAAGGATAGTCTCCAGAACTAGACTTACGAGAGTTTGAGGCCTGCTGCTTAGGTAAAGGATTTTGAATCTTCAACACCATGGACTTATCCAGTGTGTAGTTAACAGTGAGTCATCTGAAACTATCAGCATGGTAGGAAGACACTGGCACAAATCCAAATTGTATAGGGATTTGAGAAGATTCAACAACTACTTGATCTAATTTTTAATAGGATTTGTCTGGAAAGTATCTGCAAAACTCCCAGTTGTAACTTGGGAGCAAAGCCTTATACAGGCCTGTGATATCCCCGTGGGGACCACACCACCACCCAGGGCTGCTGTTAACCTGGAAGAGTTGCTTTCTGACAAGAAGATGAATGGAGGCATAAATATTATGCATCTCAGCCTTTGGAAATCACGTGAGATATCTGGAGATATTTGCTTGACTGATGCCACAAACGCTTTTGGCTCCTTGGCTGCACGGGCAGCCTGGTATGTGGGGTGCTCCTCCACTGCTTGCCAGCAAACCACTGCTCCATGTCCATATGGAAAAGGGAAAAGATTCATCCATTTGGCTCAAATGCTAAGTGAGGTACTTAAAGATATTTGTTTGGGTGTTTTATTTAATGCTGTCATGATTAATGGAGATGTCCTACACAACATAGCCATTAATAAATCAGTTAGAAAACTGAGATCTGTTTTTAGGCTACAAATCCCATGGCCTTTCCTCAAAATGTATGATGCCCTCAGTGGGATTGCTTACTGATCGAGGCATGGGCAGGATGTAGTCAGGCTTTATAATGCAGAAAGAATAAAGCATTGCCATATCCTATCCCTCTGAGGAGCAATGAGTTGGAAGCCAGAGCTTTGGTGGGGACACAGTATAATTGACACTATAGCCCAGATGATGTTCTCATCTTCTTATTCACTTTGTCCCTTAGATTCTCTGCCTCGTGCCTTAGTTCTGCCTTGTTCTTAGTCTCTTACCTATCTAAAAATGCATGAGCAGAAAACACAACCAAAGTTTATAACACTACATAAAAAATCTTTTTGCTATGCATTTCTACAAGTGCAAACTCAAAGTACCTTATTAATTGCATTCATTGTGCTTAGGTTTCACAGATGCACTGAGCTGCTGCATGAGAGCCTGTAGGGATGGAAGCTATGCTGCTGCCCTGTCTGTGCTGCTGGGGGTGTACCTTGGGTACATCTGTGCAAGCTTCAGCAGCTCCTGCAATGACAGTGTAGTTCTTATTTGATGATGAAATGACTGCTTACATGATTCTTAAAGACTTTGTTATGCAGCTGCAGAAACTGTGCAAGAGGCAGTGTTACTTCTGCTGTTGCATTCCCAGGTAGCTGGGAGGCACTTCCCCCTCCCTGTTATCTTGTGCCCATGGTAACACAGAGTAAAATGGCATCCCATGAAAAACAGCTGATTGCCAGCACTGCCTGATAGCTGCAAGGAGCCATGAAAGCTAATAAAAATGATTCACATTCATTCTCTCCTCCCTTTAAACCAACTGTTTAAAAGAAAAGGGGACAAAATTGAGAGTGAGCATCAGCAGATAGAACCCTAGTGAAGTCAGTTAAGTTGCACCTAGCAGGAGCAGGTCCCATTTAATTTCAATTCTTACTGCACAGGGGAAGCAGAGGGTGCAGCAGCATTATCATAACCTTTCATTAATCTCAGCAGGCACCTCATTCAGCTAACGAGACACATGCCAGCAGAATGCCAGTGTGGTGATAACCTGCAGAAGGCAATGAGAAAGAAATTGCCTTGCTGTGCATTGTGTTGTTGTCTGGTGCTGCTCTGATGAGAGCAGCCAAGAGGTAAGCTGTGCACAGAGGGGCCACCTTCCCACTGCTCTGCGCATCAGAGAGGAATGGGATATCCTCTGCAGGGTGAGCTGCAGGCAGTGAGCTTGCTGAGCTGCTTTCAGAGAGGGTCAGAGGAAAGCCAGAAGCTACTGAAGAGACAATTAAGAGCAATAACATACTGCTCAGGGGAAATTAGTATGTGCTACTTCTCAGGGAGCAGTATCTCTATGAGCAGATGTAGCCAGGCAGAAGCTGTGTGTTTGTGGCCTTCCAGGCAGGTCTGGCTGGAACAAGGGGATGCCAAGCACTGAAGGCAGAATTCTTTCAGCCTCTGAGTCTCTTAGTGAGTTTGGGTTTGTATAATTAATCTGTGTTAGGTGGCTGAAATAATAGGTGAACGTTGTTGCTCTTTTGTCTAGGGAAACACGCAAGGTGCTAACTCGATTCTGTTACAAACTGAGCAGCTAAATAGGAATAGAATGAAGGTGTGGGGCAATCTAAACCAATGTGTGGTACAGTGTTTACAACATGCTTTACAAAAGTAAATTACACCTCAGCCATTTTCCATGAGAACTATCAGGGAAGATTTTTCTTTGTGGATGACAAAATATAACGTAACAGTATAAAAGGAGTTCTCTTAAACGGAGATAACACAGCTGAGTGAAAAACTATTAAAAGTTCACTCACAAAAATAAAGTGAAATCCAAAATTAAAAAAAAAAACACACCATGATTAATTAAATTTTTGTGAATTTGTTTGATAAACCATCAAATTAATGTTATAAATATTAATAAATATGCAGTGACCTAGTATTGTTTTCCAGGCTGTATTGATCATATTAATGAGAATGGTAACGTTGGCATTTTGATTATGATTAACTGTGCTCAGCTTGTTGCTTTTTCATCTAAAACAAATTAGCCTTTATTTTTACTGAAGTTTTGGAAGAACACTGAATACACAGAAATGATCATTGAATCACAGAATGGCTTTGTTTGGATGGGACCCTAAAGCCCACCCAGCCCCACACCCTGCTGTGGTTTGGCTGCCCCATTCCTTCCAGCATGGCCTTGGGCATCTCCAGTGAATTTATCTCCTCTGATTCCTTCTTCACTCCTGCTGTCAAATCTGGAATATTTCCTATGAGTGACTCCTGAGGATAAAGTTCTATTGACAGTTATGTCTGTGCAATACTCGGAGAGGAAGAGTATGATCTTTGGAATGGTAAATTTACAGTACAGCTTATGAACTTTAGTGGGAGCATGTAAACATAAAGGTGGTGCTTGAGAGCAGCTTGAGTAGAGATGAACTCCTGGAAACTGTTTTTCTAATTATTGAGAAGATACTTTGCAGTCTTATATGGTTATGTTTATAAAATATATGAGAAACTATAAGTGAACTACTGTGAGAGAAGAGACGAGAAGAGGCAAGTCTGTAACCTCTTGCATATGAAAAGCAAAAAAATAGAAGAAATAAATAAGTTCAGTTTACACTGATGTTTAAGCACAGGTTTGGGTTCTTCTTTTCCAGTTCTTCTCTGGGAACAATTCAAATAACTGTATTTCCTAATTGCCCTAGACTCCTGCACACAGTAAAAAGCTCGTAGAAAATATTTAGTAAAGAACCTTGCATTTCCTGTGAGCAAAAGGCAGATTTTTCCTGGCTAGAGCAAAGGGATAAGCTTTTAGTGCTTAATGAAGCTGATGCATGATAGAAGTGTGGTCCAAGCCCTACTAGGCGTGCTCTCAGGCCCTGCAGACCTGACTGAGTTAGCGAAAAGTGAAATGTACTGAAGAAGAGATGAATGAATGATATCAGAAGATGAAAGAGCATCAGGATGTTAAGAGGTTGGAGAAGCTGATAAAGCTGATGAGATGGAGGTTTCTGTATAAATGCTGATCATTGTTTTAGTAGCTTCAAGTTCTATCAGCAAAGATCACCCATCCAGACACAGACAGACCAAGGTAGGGCTGTACAGTGTATTGGATTCCTCTTTGTTTGGTAAGGATATTCTCACAGAACTTGTAATCTTTTTATATGAATATTATTAAACTTGGAGTTTGGTCCAGACACGATGTAATTTTATAGCTTGTTCTGTGCACTGCAATTCTCATCATGGAGTTATTAGCAAGAAGGAATGAAATGTAATTGCAATAGGACAGCGAGGTCATAATCATAACTTGTTCTTACCAGTTAAACATTACACTCTTGTGATCTCTTTATTTTGCTGTAACTCAGAACTGCTTTTAAACTTTAGAAATTTTCAGAAGTGAAACTAAGACAGAAATTACTGGACATTTATTTGTACAGTAAGCATTCTGGAAATGAGGATGTCATCATCAGCATGCTCACGTATCTCAAAATGCTGCTCTCTTCTGGCAGTTCCTTAAGTAATTTTTTAGTAAAATACATCTGTAGCTATTGTATAATCCCCCCTACACCTGCAGATTATAACGTGGAATGTCATGATTTATTTCACAGCATAAAAGCTGTTAAATGAATACTGACAGCACCATTAGTGCTCTGATCTTGAAATGAAGTACAAGTCAGCTCTGCTTAAGTTGTCATTCTTGCGAGTCACAAATAAATGTGCAGTTAAAAAGGGTGCCATAAGTTAATCAGATCAAAATTAGTAAAGAAAAATCAGTAAGGAAGTGAGCCAATCTGGAAATAGCACACTGAATCTCTAACATTGTGTTTCTGTAAGTGGCTGATACCTGGTGCTAAGAACTCTGGAGTAAAGCAGAATGCTGTAATGGGGGGCAAAACATTGGACTTATTCTGCATGAGCTAAGAGATGTCAGTGCCATTTCAGCAGCCGAATCTCAGACTGATCCCACCTATGCCCACTTCCTTGTTTCTGCTCGTGGTGAGCTGTGCTCAAGAGGACTCCTCTCTGACCACTGCCTTCTGGGAAGTCTTTGTGAAAAGTAATGTAAAGAGAAGCAAATTAAATCAGTGTCTAGTGTTCTTTAATTTATCCCATCAAGGATCATCAGCTACCATCGTTCTGCCCTAAAAACCATTCCTTGATGTCGACTTGATGTAGCAAAGAAAATTAGTCTTCCTGCTTGCACTGAAATAACATATTTAATTTGTCTTCCAACCTCTTCATAGCTAATAAAGATTTGTATTCTAAACAGAGATCATCCACTTTTTTTTCCTTAAAAATCATATTCTGACTCATTTGTTCCCTAATGCAATGTTTCACATTTTGTTCTTTTTAAACATGCTCAGTTTTTTGTTGTTGTATTTTTTTTTTCCTCGTAGTGATCTGTCCAATAGGTACTACATGTTGTCCTTTTTGGAGAGAAAAGCCACATCTGTCTGTCCTTTTGAAAGTTAATGTTTGTTATTAGAGCCCTATGAATTCTACTGTTATAAATATTTATCACAACTATTTTAATACTAGCAGCTGTGATCCTTTAACATGTGGAGTCCGTGTTATAAAGATCCAAATGCTCTGTAGCTCTTTCCAGTTTCCAGAAGATTTGAAACTGTTCAGATTTGGCACTCCTTTTGTGGAGCTCAGCATATTCCAAGGAGGAATAATTATTTTCTCTCCCACTATACCTTTAGTACAAAATTTAGACAGTTTTATACCTTTGCTTGCATTTTTATTTTTTATTTTTTTTATTTAGTCCAATCATTTTATTATCTGAAATGATCTGCAGTGTTGAAACTAAAACATGAAACCTGGAACCTCCTAAACTATTTTTTTGTTGTTGTTCTTTTGAAGCACTGGTAATAATTTACAGCTTCTCTGAGAATCTCCAGATACAACACATGAAACTTATGCATTGTATTTTATCAAATATTTTTACCATGCAGAGTATATTCGGGGGCTGCTCCATATTAAATGCCTTCTATGTTGTTATATTGGCCCAGACAGACAGAGGCTGTTGGTGGAATGGCAGTAGTGGCTGAACCTGTCCACCAATCATACAACCGTAGAATGGTTTGGATTGGAAGGGACCTTTAAGACCATTGAGTTCCAACCCCCTGCTATAGGCAGGGGCACCTCCTTCTAGACCAGGTTGCTCACAGCTCCATCTGGCCTGGCCTGGCTGACCCATTACATTTTGTTGCTACGTCACAGATGGTGGCAGAGAGGCAATCTGACAAAATGGCATCAGAAATAGGAGTGAGTATGAAGCAAAGGTGTGGAAAAAATGGCAGCCACTGATATTCCTTGATATCTGCTGAACAATTCTGGAGACCAAGAGTGGATGTGAGTGCAGTGTGGTGGTGGGTGGTATATTTCAGCAGTGATGACAGCAATAGTTGTCACTTCTGTTGGTGCAGATTTTAACGTGCACATGCTGCAGGCTCTGCTTTATCACTGGCAAAAAGGCATTGCTAAGGGAGGTACTGAGTTGAAAAATAGCATTTTGTAGCTAATAATTTGCTCTATCAAATACTGTTATTGTGCTCTTTGTATCTGTTGCAATTTCTACAGAAAAAAATACGAGGCATTTTCAGAGCAACCATGTATAATTATATACATATTATATATATATATATTATATTATATATAATACATGCACTTTCAGAGCAACCTATGTATAATTTTACTTTTATAATATTGATTGAAATCAGGTTTTGCTTTCTTTCATTTTCTGTTTTATTTTTCTATCTTTATTTTATTTTCTATTGCTTAGAAAAGTGTACTCCAGTAATTCCAAACTAACACAGCAAAGTTGAAATAACTTCAAAGCAAAAACAAGCAAGCAAAAACCCTTACGTGGTGTGATGAGGTAAATTCTCATTCAAAATGAAATGTTTCTCTTTCTCATTTAGAAATCCAAATGGGACCCTGATTAATGGTACAAGATGGCCAGTCTTCACCAGCACTGAGCAAAAATATTTAACGTTAAATACTGATGCTTCGGAGGTCCTTACAAAATTACGTGCTCAGCAGTGTCGATTCTGGAATATTTTTTTCCCCAAAGTTCTGGAACTGACAGGTAAAAATGTTTTTTAGATAATTTTATCTAAACTGTTTTATGTGAAGCTTGTTTGCTTGGTATTGATGTGATAATTTAATTTTAGTCTTTATGTTTCCATTTATAACTCTGTTTGACATCTATCAGTCCTTGAAATACTGTAACAGAAAGACTGTTTTTATTTTTACGTCCCCTACACAATTTTACACAGTTCTGACAAAGGAACATTTTAAGTTTCTACTTGCAACTGTAAGATTATACTTTGTAATGTAACAGTTCTCTCCTGTGAAATAGTATTTTGCATTTTCCATCTCCTTTCATGCCCAAAAGAACTCATGGGATGGTACATTCCATACATATAAGTATTTCTTCATCATCTGAGGGTCTGCCTCTTCCACCACTTCTTCTAAGGAAATTGACAAGCAGGGTTACTTTAATATGATGTGAGAGAAAACAAGAAGTAAGGAAAGAAATGTTATGTCACTGTTGCTGCAAATTGTAGTTCAGGCTGAGTTCAGATAGGCAAAGCAAGACTGCATCAGTTAGGACAAGAAGATAATCAAGCTCACTTATTTTACATACACTGCAGGGGTATTTCTAATTGTGTCAGATGATCAGTTTGACAAGGTTGTGCTTGTTGATGAACAAATAGTGATCCATTCTTTGCACAAGTTGTGCTACACCTTTGGTGTCTTCTCCATGTGCCATTGCTGGGTCCAAGTGTGTTCCAGCACCTGAGCAAGAAAGTTGCTGTGACAGACTGGGTAAGGCAGGTTCCCTGAGGCAGTTATATTCCCCATCATCTTTGTCATTGGGTATTTTGCTCAGGCAAAAATATCTGATATGTTCAAAAATGTGTAAATAAATAAATGTCATGGTTTATGGCTGAGAAAACTAAGAAACAAATTAAAACTCACTACCATAACACCCACATAGAAAATTCTGTCCTTCTATGTCTGGTATATTTTGTACGATTTTTGGAAGATTTATTGAAGTCTCCCCATTCAGTTTCCATATGTAAGACTATAACTGAAGACATGAGTTAAAGCATATGTTTATGTGTCTAGGTTGGTAGTCTGATAGACCAACCAGATTTAGATATATGTTATATAGGCTTTCAGTTCCAGCTTGACACAATTGCTTCACACATACATAGCTAGTCCTATTACAAAGGGCTCACCGCACCCAGAATACTCTCCCTTCACAGTCACCCAAAGACAAAGCAGGAGCATTCAGCATTTAATGTTTCATTCGAGGGCAGGAGCACCGGGACAACCACCAGAACATTTTCTGATGATGGCTTCTAAAAGAAACACACTGGAGGGACAATAAACAGTAAGTGACTCTTAAGAAGCTTTTAGAGCAATCATATGTTAATTATAGAAGCATCTCTGTAAGACTCTACCTCCTCAACACAATCTTTATCGCATCCTGAGCCCCAGCTATTTACATCTCTGTTTCCTCTAGATTATAGAAAGCTGCAGGTAGCCAAGATTTCCATTTGTTTCATTACTATTTTAGTGTCCAATGTGTACTGTACATAATTTCTGTTTTACTTGATATTGTTCCATCATATATCATCTATAAGGAAGTCAAACCTCAAAGTGGCCAGTATAAATATATTGTAATAAAAGGAAATACATAAACTCTTAGAAGATACTGAATATAGAAGCAAAGTTCAGCCCCTTCAGTAGTATGATCCAAAATCACTGTGTTTGCTATGAACCTCTCAACAGCATCTGGACTCCATAAAACAATACTTAGAGTATTCAGACTATTAAAAATGAGATGACTTAGAAAAGTCTCCTTCAGAATGACTTGTTTATTTTCATAGAACTATGTAGTGCACTCCTTATGCATGCAGAAAAGTGGATTAGCCAAAACTAACCTCCCTTGCAGCCGACAGAAAATTCTACTCAGTGTGCCTATGGCAGCCATCTGTGGACTGAATTCATAGAATCATTTCAGTTCTGGATGATAAGAGGGAGAATAGTCCTGACCCACCCCCCAGACAGGGCTATTTCTGTTTGGAAGATGATAATAATAATGATAATAACCTGAAGTCCTGAAAAGAAGTTTGCAGGTACCAGCATGTTGAGGAGGACAGAAAAAAATAATTCCAACTTGTCATCCTTTATTAATTATACTGTGTCTTAACAGCTACATGGCCTTTGTCTCAATCTTAATGTTAATACTACAAAAATAAATTCAAGCTTAGCATTTTATTGGCACATGTAGCAGAGCAACAAATGATGATATGGAGATAAATTTAACTTTGCTGTAATGCCACTGAATTGAGGGCTGTATGTCTATGTGGAAAGAAAAGAAATGCCAGCTGTCTGTGCTGACATTGCTGAAGAATCAAAACAAGCCATTTTCTTGGTTTGTTTCTCTGTTAATCTGGGACCTTTCTGAGCATTAAGGTATGATTCACCATCTCCTGAAATCTCCCCCCTTCTCCTTGTAAACTTCCCTGTGCTCTGTACTGGGCTAATTAATATCACTACAGACTCTGGGGCTATCTAAAAGATGGCATATAACCTTACTGTATTATCAGGTGACTAACAGGGAATTGCAGCACCCAGTAATCTGAGCTGTAATTATCAGTCAAGTCAAATTCTCTAATCTTTTTTCATCCTTTTTTTTTTTTTTAAATCTTGGTCTGTTGTTTTTTTTTCTTCCCATTTTTTTCATGTTTTCTAGCTGTCAGCTCATCTAAGTCATAGGTGGTTGTTTCAGAGAGATTGATGATGTTGGTGATAATGGGATGCATTGACTTGTGACTTCAAGTTGAATCTTATCGCTGAAAAAAGGAAACAAATAGGAATTCAAGCTCTCACTTCAGTGTTTTCCTTTCTCCCTTTTGTCTTTTAGATTCATAGTGGTGGCATGTGTGAATTTCTCATTGTCTGTTTTCTCTAGCAGAAATGCCTCATAATTTATACTCTCAACCAGTGACTTTTAATTGAAGATGTGTGTATCATAAAGCTATTTCACTTTCAAATGTCTTTGGGCACAAATGCTTTCTGCACATTAAGACTTAAACACGTTTAAACCTGAATAATTAAAGAAAGTACAGGTTTTTGTTTGTTTGTTGTTTGTTTTAATGCAAATGAAATCTCTATGCCTCGATAAACAAAACTGAGAACTAGAATAAGACAAGAAATTAGGTTTAAGGTTTTTTTCTCCTAAAAATGCCAATTATGGTTCATGTCAAACAACCAATCCATCTGACATATGTGGAAAATCTGGCTCTGAAGTCCTGGGTAGTTCTCTAAATTGAGAAATGTGCAGAGATGGGTTCCTAGGGTCAGGAAAGTCAAATGTTATGTGCGTCTTCTCCCTCTAGTTCAGTGAATCATATCAGCATAGCTTAGTAATCAAAACATGCTGTTATTGTTATCAGCATTTACAAATGTTCTTGGGGTTAATCACAGCTATGACCAGCAGAAAAAAAATTATAATGATGTGAACTTTTCTTTGAACTCTGATGTAACCAAGCTTATTTACTTGCTTGAACTGAGAGCAATTTGGGTAACTTTTTAATATTTCTTCCTATATTTGTTCACAATTTCACTTTTGACTACAAGAAGTACAGAACCTCCCCAAGAAAAAGTATCTTCGTTTTATTTCTGGTCTCACTGGAACAAAGTAATGTAAATCTCATTTCAAAGTCTCATTAAATTGCCATCTGGATTTCCAGACCAAAAAGGTTTGGAAATGTTGAGCTGAACTGCAGATAAGCAACCAAATTACTGGATGCTTCTCCAAACTAAATCTCTGAATCTGTTAACTCTCTTTCCAGAATATTTTCTCTACTGATGTGTAAAACACAAAAGTATTTCATTTTCACATAACCAGTTAAACTTGCAGTGCTGGCAGATCATAAAAAATGGGGGAAAAGAGTGTTTTTATAGAGGGAAAGGGCCTCTGCTCTATTGCAGCAGAAGAACATAAAGTCAAAAGAGCATAAAGAACTCATGGAGCTGTTATCTAGTGAACACAATTACTGCATTTTTTGGAAGCAAGCTACCTCAATATGGGACACTGAGATAATTAGGTGCAAAATGAATAAAGACATTCATAGATCATCAATGGTTTCTAAACTTTAAGAAAAATTCTGCAGCTGACCCACAGTATGCAGTGAACCCTGTATGCTTTATCTTTCATTTTGTAGTTGTGTGTGTTGTTCCTGCAAGGTCACTGCATCCCTCTCTAGGGTTAATTATCTTTTGGGGCTGGAGGAAGCAAACCCTCTCCATAAGATACTCTGGGAACCTTGTGGAATGATGTATTTTTATTACTCTTCTCATCCTCACCTTCTGCTCTGATGCCTATAACAAATTTGGCAATAAATATTACCTTGGGATACTGGATTAGTCAGCAAATGCTTTATAGGCTAGAATGAAAGAGAAAAAAGAAATTGATTTCATGTTGACATTATGCACATTTTACAGTATCCTTCTCCAAACTTGTGTCACTTACACATTAAACATGCAGATTTATTTCAAAGCAGGGTGAAATCCTGGTCATCCATTGTAATCCATTGAAACCAAAGGCAGGACTGTGCTGGCCTTCAACAAAGCTGTGATTTCACTTTAACTTTACAAGTTACCTTTCTCAGATTGTGTATCATATTCTTTGGGGTATGTGGGCTTCACTGTAGAATATATTGAACTAATATTTCAAGGTTTTCACAAAAAGATGTCTCTAAAATGACATGTTTAATGGACAGAATATTATGCAAGCAACAATCCCGTACATAAACATCTTTATTCCCCTGTAGTGTACCTGAATGATATCTTCACAGCCCTTCCTTCCTGATCTGTCACTGAATTACCAGTCATTCCAAGTTTGAGAAAAAGATACAAAAGAACATTCTAAAATGTATTTAGAGCAAATGACATTGATAATCAGAATTATTCTTCAGTAAAGAGATTCAAATTTAGATTAATGTAACGCATTTCATGTTTTACAGGAAATATTGATGAAGCAGAACGAGAGTGGAAAGCAGGATTCCATCGCTGGAACAATTACATGTCAGACTGGAAAAATCAATTTAATGATTACACCAGCAAGAAGGAGAGATGTGCAGGCTCTAATTAATATGTTTACCCTATCCAGTATGTTCATATTGCTGATCATCAAGGCAAGAATAGTGGTAGCTATCTGACATGGCTAGCACTGAATATGTTAAGCAGATTAAAAAAATATTATGGATATAATTTTGATTCCTCAGATCTTTCATTTATATTTTACCTCATATCTCAATAAACAATATAAAACATCCGCACTCTTTGAAGCTTCACTGCTTCACTGTGTTAAATAGGACTATAGAGATTAAAGACTGAAGATTAATGGTGTACATATTATAAACACTAGCTGCTTAAATTCTCACTTCAAAGATACAATGTAATCTGTTATAGAAAAAATGGATTTTTTTTTAGCAGAAATGGCAGTGTTTTACAGTATTGCTATGCAAGACACAATTGTTTTTGATCTTTAACTGCGATGCCACAGCACTTAAGCCTTGCTTCAGACATAATTGAATTGACATAAATATAAAGAGATTGCAACTTTGCTGGACACGCCAAACAATATTTGCTTGTTAGACCAAAAAGTTTTAAGGCAGACATTAAAGCCTGAATCATTGCTTTTCTATGGCATAATTTGTAAGACAAAGCCATAGTAGTAGAGTATTCAGACTATCTACTGAAACCTTAAATTGCTCTGTGAAAGTCCAGTGGTGAAACAAGCCAGAAAACCTAAGGCCTGTGCTTCTTCTAGCCTCGTTTCTTTCAAGGAGTAAGAAAGCTGCAGACTCACAAAGTCATAAACTCACAGCTTTTCCTATTCAGGTGCCCACTGTCTTCGTCCTGTACAAGTCTTTGCAATTAAGGTGAGCTCCAGCTGTGAAATTCTTGTGCACTCAGTTATTTCACAGTTGAAGGAGGGGCCTAGGTGTACTGGAACAGAAGGGATACATTTTTACACCTGTAGAAACTCATCTATTTACTGTCAAGCTCATCAAATGTCAGCCGTGAAAGCCAGGCTAAGGAAGGCTGAGAAAGACCTCTCTGGAGAAGGACATTGGGATGTGGTGGGAAAGACCCAGCTCTTTGGTATGGTCAAATGAGCTCCATTTGTCATGCACGTAGGCATCTCCTCAACTGCTTTCTACCCACTCAAGATGAATCTATTAGATGGTCCTAAAAATACCACTTGGATTGCTCTTCCTCCTACTTTTCTGCTTCTGGATGAGGTTGGAAGTTATATGCCTCAGTAACACCTTAAATAGCTGCCTTTTGCAGGCCCATCTGGGAGGAATAAATGTCAAAAATTTGATAAACATAAAGAGTATGTAAAAGCAACAGCCCATTTCATAAATAAATTATTCTGAAGCTTTCTGTAAAAGTAATAGCCTTTCAGTGCATCTATTTTCTGTCCTAGTGATTATGAACTCTTGCAAAATTCCATCTCAAATTTAATATACTGAAGAGGTCTAGATAAGGAACAGAGGGTGGTCTCTTTGTGGCTGTCAGTCTGACCACATGGCATCCCTACCCCTTGAAAAAGCGCAGAAAACCCACCCTGTGCTATTGAGGATTATCTGCCTTTTCTGTTATTTCTAGGCTATTTTATGGAAAACCATCTTTAACACAGTATTTCCAAAGACTTCATCATAAAGAGTCAAAAAAATTGTCGTTTTTTTGGCAGGCTGAATAAAACTTGATTATACCTAGGATTAAAAAACCCTCTTCACATGCTGTGTTTAGTATGTATCACAAGTAATTGGCTCACAACATACATCAGCATAGTTACTTCTATTAATAGTAGCATAAGGAGCTATACCATGTTGTGGTGTGTTGGCTATTTGCTGGACATTCTTCATATTACTGAAACACTATTAAGGGTAAACTTCTTGTCGTCACTGAGCTGCCATATCCTGGATGCAAAACTTCCACAAAGAGCCCTGACACCTGAAATAGCATCCAAGCATATTTAGAAGCAGCATTTCTCTTTTTTGATATACTCTTTTTGGTTATGGTTCACTATCAGTCTAATCAGTCTAACCTGGGGGGGGGGGGGGGAGGGGAATTGCTAATTAAAATGCTTAAATGACCTTTGGGAAGGGCAGTCTATAAAATATTTTGCTGTGAAGGTGTCCTCTGTGTGTGCTGTGAGCTACTCTGGATAAGTTTTCCTTGAAGATTAATGCTCTTTCTGGAGTATTTCTACCATGTCTGTGACATGTTCTTAAATAAAGGTAGGGAAGAAAGAAAAACAGAGTAAAATAAATCACTTCAAAGTGTTGTTTTACTGATTTTCTTTGTGTGACTGAATTGCTAGCTTTGTATTTTTCATATGCTGGGAAATAATTAATATCTCTGTTTGTCATTCATGTGAAATCAATATATTGTTTAGTCCTATGCTCATATCTCACACTTAAGCAAACGCAGTGAAGCCTTAAGTACTTGCATGAAAGTGTCTAAGGTAATAAAGACCTCAGAAAGACATTGTGGATGGCTTAAAACTGACGACCAAACAAACTTTTATTTTGAAGAAATTAAGGATATTGTCCTGTTGCTTTAGAAAATTACATATTAGGCATCTCAACCTGACCTCACTGAAGATGCAGTGTTAATTTGTTTTCTCTTGGCTTAAAAGAGACTAGAAATCAAGGTTTCCATGTGAAACCAGAAAAAAAAAGTGTTGATCCTCCTTTCCTGTTCCTGATATCTGAAGCAATGATTCTGAATTTAGTCCCAGAGTTGCTGAAAGGTTCTAAGATGAACAGCAGTGCCAACAAAAACGTTGGCATTAAATCAGTTGTCATTAGATTTATAAGGGAACAGCATGCAGACATTTCACACCTATTTTGCAGATACTCATAAGAGGTCTGAAGTGAAAAATTTCCCAGCAAAAATCTCTTTAATTAAAACCACTATCTTTTGCATTTTAAGTGTTTTGTCTGAAGGAATTTGGGTTATATAAGCTTTCAGTGAAGTTAAGTGTTAGCTGAGTGAAATCCCACCAGAGCTCCTCTTGGAATATCAAAACCTAAAGGAACTGGAGTATTCAGGGTACGTAGCTGGGGCTCTGCAGATTAGAACCAGGCAGATTTAAAACTTTCTGGCTTCAGACAGTGGCCCTCAGACACACATGGCTTTCTCTAGCAGAAGTAAACCCCTCACAAGGTTTCCAGGCTTCCCAACACAGATTTTACACTTGTAAATTGGATTTTTGGATGGACATTCAGGTCTTGCTGTCCTAAGACCTGGTCATTGCTTTAAGTTTATCACACCGATAAGGCCAAATTTCCATTTAAGCAGAAGCCTGGATTTTGGGCCCTCTCTGATCAAGCTATTTATAGAGTAGAGTTTACCGCTGTGTAAATGCATAGATGCATGCACAGAATTTAGCTCTGTGTGAATAGACAACTCAGATGTGTCTGCTAACAGTTAGGAACAGAGGGAAATCTCAGCTCAGTTAGAAATATCTTTGCAACATAAGGTATTTAAGTCGATCTTTTATGTTAAGTAGGGTGTTGGAGAGAGAATTATCTTAGATTATGGAAAACTGATGGTACTGTCAGAAAAATGTAGATATATTTCATGATACACAAGCTTAAGATGACCTCTGGCCTCTCTAATGTTCTTATCACCATGAATCGTCAGCAAGAAATACGTCTCATTGTCAGATACCACATAGATTAGTCTGAAAGGAATGCTAACCTTGGAGATAAATATATTTGTCTCTGTCAACATCATAATGCCGTCTTCTTCTCAGGCACGATTATGGTTCATGTGTTTCTACTGGCTCAGCACCAGTTCTGCAACATCAGCGGCAGCTATTTAGAGGGACATAATAAACAGCACCGTGTTTCAGCTACACCTGCAGCATGTCCAGCTAGCAACGAGCAGCCACTGCTAAGTGCCAGCCTGCACACAGAGGGATGCTGCCCTTCCTTCCCTATGCAGAGCTAAAAACACAAGTGTTTTTGCTCCCGAATGATCAATAACAGAAGGGCTTCACAGTGCACTTCACAGCAGTACTACATGTATCCACGTCTCCGTTCTGATAACTAAAGCAAAAACAAAAAACAAAACCTGCCCCCCCCTGAAGTGCAAAATGGGTATGGGAATTTGACAGTGAGACAGAATGTGGGGTGAGAAATGAGACTGCAGCTTTGGCTCAGGCCCGGGGGGTGCTCTGGAAAGTGCTTCTGCCAGCTGACTACTGTCTCAATATCTTTTCCAGTCAGTGGAACCATGGGCATTTGCCAAAAATTCTGACTGCTATTGGGCAGCCAGCATGTCTAAAGCCAAGCACCTGTGTAACAGATATGTGTGGCTGTATAAGTTTACTATGGTCGATCTGTCTGTAGTACACACCGCATACCAGTTGATTTACTCTGGGAGGACTGGGAGCAAGACTCCACTAGAAGGAAGTTCCTGGCAGAATTACAAGTATAGCTTTGTCTTTATTTCTCCTCGACTGTCTGAGGTTCTGGGTGGGCTTTCTATTGCTAGCTGCCCACTGCTGTATGAGGGTGAAGAAACTTCTTTGTTATTCTATTGTTCTCCAGCAAAATGTAAAATTTTAGATTGTTTCAAGACTGCCTTTTAGGGGTCTGCAAGAGGTATTTGGAAATGGTGTGTGAATATAGTTAATATTTAACAACCTTGACTCTGTTTGGTGAACTGAGAAGACCATTTCTATAAAACCATATGTTACAGATTTGAGGTAGCATTCATTCATATGCACATGGCATACTAATATATATCCACCAGAAATTGCCTCTTAGCAGTATATTTCCAACCTCTGCAAGAAAAGTGGGTTTGGAGATGAAGGCTTATTTCTTATGGGCTTTGTATTTCCAAAATGTACCTTTTTTAGACCTTACTGAAGAATAAGTCAATCACAGGACTTTCTGCTATAAATTAACACCTCAGCCAAATTAGGTATTCACTGTTAAAAGTGTAAAAGCTTTTGTTCTGATTTCAGTTGTCTTAGGATAAAATTTTATGAACAAACATAATTAGCCATTTTTAAATGCTTCATAAGACAAGATAATTCCTTCCTGATCCCTGCTGAAATCTTTAAGCATGAATACTGATTATCTTGTTTTAACATGTAAACGTTTTGGCATTTTGTTGATAAACTACATTAGTTGGACTCATAAAAACTTTAACTCATAGACTCAATGACTGCAAAGCAGTGATCTGAATCTACAATTAGGACAGGTGTGAATTTGAGAGGGTTTTAATTGGTTTGCAGGTGAGAATAAGTAAGGTTTCCAGGCACGTTGCAAGTGCTGGGATGGGAAGATTGGTAAGTTGTATAATGATTTTGGTTAGTTTGGGGCAGGAGGAGGGGAAAAAGAGGCTTAATTACAGTACATTGACTTTTACATAATGGGTTCTGATCGTAAGTTTCTGTGTTGTAAGCATCACAGCTGTATGAGGATGCTCGTGCTGGCTTTGAGGGGTTTGTCTTCTGGATTTTACTGACTCAGGTCATTACGTTTATTACTTTCTTTTTAAAAATGCTATGATTCTGGTCAGGGATCTAGAAATTACTGTTGCTTGAAAAGTATGTAGTCTCTCCAAAGTTATGTATGTACCTGAAGAAGAATATCAGCTTCTGATCTTTTCAATTCTGTTTCATTTTAATGTATGCTATGGCTGTAGGAGCTAATGTTTTAGCCACTATTAATAGAACAATGTACAAACGGTGTAGGTGGTTCTTGCAGTTTGGGAATGCTGTGGTTAATTTCTTTAATTTATAAAGTATTTATAAGTCTTCAGTTATACTGAGTAGTGGTAGAAGTGTGTAGGCAGAAAGTAGTTATCTCCACACCTCTCAATCTTCCAAATTAAATTCACTCTTGCAGCATGTCTAATCACTTCAGGGTACCTCATCATCCTCTCTCTGTTACAGCAGCACCACTTCTTGCAAAATAAATATGTTCCAATGGAGTTTTCAGATTGATATTATTTTTTTCATCTCGTACGTGAGAGACAATGAGTGTATTAACCCAGAGAAAACAGCAAGAGATGTGACTGACCATGTATCAAAGACAGTTTAGAAAGCAAGTTATGTGGACTTATTTAGGATTGTGAAAACCAAGCCAGAATTGTGCATCTGAAGTGATACTTCTGAAATATTAAAATTTTCCTGCTCACTAATTATCGAGCTGTAAATTTTATGGGTACTGCTAACTGAAGTTCCATCAGCCATTAAATAACACATTTAAAAATATTTGTTTTTCACTAGGAAAAAATGAAGCATAGTTAACTTAATTAAAAAAAGGTTATATGTACACTGAAAAATAACACAGCAATATTTTTCTGTAATTCTATTTAATCTGGGCATTCATTCTACTTCATGTTTTGTTTTCAGTGCAATAGTGATTTTCAGACTTGGCTTTCCTCTTCTGCTCTCTAAAAGAGTTTGTTCTTTCAGCTCTCGCTGCAGGTGTAACTTTAGTTTCAGGAATGATTATTAGAAATCAAAACCACAACTATATGCTTGTATGCAGTTGGCTACCTCAGTTCAGTAGTACTCCTGTTGTGTTTCTCTATAGGAATGACCTCAAAGCTCTCAGTTTTTGGACTATTGAGTGACTTTCAGTTAATTAAAGCTTTGTCATTGCCTTTGGCACAACTGCCTTTGACTGACACTTTCCATCTTCTTTATCACCTAATAATCTGGGAGATGTTTGCTGTTTGAGATGTGGATTTTTTCCTCATAAATACTACTTTTTCAGAGTTCTCTTAATGATGCTCTAAATGGGAAAGTGAAGCTGTAGATAAACTGTACTTGTGCTCATGTTTTACAGAGGAAGTTTCACTAGATACTAAGTACTCCAGTGATTAATTAATTTGACATTTTGTGTGTGTGTTCTTCAGATCATCTGAACACCCTCTGCTGCTCCCAGCAGGTTACTTCAATTGTAATAAAAATCTGATATCATTTAGCAGTTCCTATCTTTGTCCACACCCGAATACAGTGTATGATTATTAAAAATATTAAGATCAGTATGTCCAAAAAGTCCTTTTTCGGGAGGGGCACTGAAGTCAGTTGGTATAAAGTACATGGAGGATCTTACTTGCTGTTAGTGCCTAGTTAACTTCTTGGTAATCCTGTTCCATGATGCCAGCTGAAGCAGGACCTGAGAACTATAGCCTGGTGGGCTCATGGAAACAAGGCTGAACTTGAAGATAATGATCCCCTGGCAAGATAGTTCTTCTGAGAACACTAGGAAGACCCTGGATCTCCGTTAGCGTGTTACTTGTTTAATTTTGCCCTTGTTACTGGTGACTCAGGTGTGCTGCAATATTGAAACAGAGGGTTTGCTGTTGGCAGACATTTGAACTCCTTTGAGTAACAGGGAACAAAACTCACTCAGAGTGGTGGAGAGGATTCAGGGAGGATATTGTCCAGGTTGTCACCAGCTCCAGAATAAACTCTACAACTTTTGTTACTATAGCAACAATCCTTATGCCAAATCTTTGAAAATTGCACACCTCTAGTTTTTATATTCAAAGAAATCTGCCTTGAGCATGTAATCCTTCTGCATCTCCTTTGTATTGCAGTTAGCACCCTAGTTTTTAAGGGTTTTTATGGCTGAGCCATGAATTCATGGCATTTAACATCCATAACACCACATTTATAAAAATAGATTAGTCCATTAAAGATCTTGTTAATAATGGTTCTAGCAAAGCATACATTGCCTAAAGCAATACAATTATTGGTCAATAATTCCTCTTTAGCTCTCTGTATCACTACTGCTTTATTTCAGTGCTTGGCTTCTTACCCTTTGATCTGCTCATTATCTTTATATCCTCTGATCCTCTTTGGAATTCCTTGACAATTTGATCTATTAATTACAGTGCCCATATTTCCTTAATTTCAATAGAATGTGAATTTCTTCTGACCCTCCTCACTTTTCCTCGCATAAAGACTTACTGTCTTTCTGTAGGTTATATCTTCTCTAAGTATGCATTGATGAAAAACACTATAATTAAAAGTGCCCTTACACTTTCATTGCAATCCTTTGGACTTCATGAAAGTATCTCAGTATCTTGGCTTTGCCACATTTCAGTGGATGTGGGCACCCAAACCTCGTAAATTCTTTAGCACTGTGTCATTTGAAAGATTTTCTTTAATATAAACTTAGCTATTGTTGATGGCATTTCCATCTTAGGGACTTTTACAAACATAGTTTCTGTGATGTTTTGAGTATGTAATAACTGTAAATACTTTATATAAAGGCTTTTATTGCTTTCTGAGCACACAACTTGTGAGTTACTGAATTTTCTGCGTCACCAGATTCCTAATTCCTACTAAGACAGATGTAGACTTGAGTGTAACCTAAATATGTTTTGGAGCATTAGAAGTTTAGCAAGTTAAGCTCAAGCTTTACTGTACAGAAATGATGATACTAGGGAACAGGATGGTTTCTGGGACTGAGAAGTGACAACTGGGATGTTGCCTCAGCATTTGAAAGCCAGATTTTGTTTGTTTGCTGTGGTTAAGGATATCCTGTAAAAGTGAAAAACAGTCACTTACTCTTGCAGGCTTTCTGACAGTGCCCTAAAGGTGGGGATGGATAATGGATGGTTTCCCATTGAGCAGACCATGGATCTAGGAACAAAGAGAAGTAGGCTCATGTTGGGGGTTCATCCTCCTTCTCCTGGATGACCCAGGTATACTGTTCCCATGGGGACATGTCAGTTCAGAAGCTCTCTTACACATGCCTCATTCAATGCTGTCACTTTTCTGTGAAGGTAGTTGGAGGTTGTTTTTCTTTTCTCATCCATTTTGCAGAGCTTCAAAGGAAAAGCTCACTTCATGCAGAAAAGCAACTGGATGCTAGCTGGCTCTCCTTAAAAGTCATGCAGAAGAAGGACAGACTTCTATTAAACTCCTGTGTCTTGCTTTGCCCATCTGTGCTGTGGGAGTTTGTCCGTTACTATTTCCCTACTTTTTTAACCTCATAAGGAGCAGACTTAGTTCAGCACTGAAACTTTGAGAAATCTTAACCAACAAAATGGAGCAAAACACAGGCTCTACATTTTTCATGTGGCACGTGCAAGTGCTCACTTAGTCCATCAGCCAAAGCTAATAGCCATTCAAAGGAATGGTTTTGTGGTATATCCATTCAAATGAACTTGACAATTTCTCTTTCCAGAGGAGGCTTTCCAGAGCTTCCAAATAACAATCATTTCTGCAGTGTTTTTCTCTTTGACCTCATTTCTGCTTTAAAAAAGACGACTTGAATGTTTCTATTTTTTATATATAATCTGAACAGTTTTTAATACAGAGGATCGATTTTTAACTTCTCCAGTGTAAAATAAACAAAAAAAAAATCTCATTTTGTGTGCATCCAAATCTTTTTGATCAGATTGCTCTTATGATCTGTGGAGAGCACAAGGGCAGAATGTGTGTTATAGAGATATTTCCCTCTAAAATCTGAAGAAAAATCTCCCAAGAAATAATGTTTGAAAGTTATGAGAGAATAGCAGGTGTGCAATTAAGTCCAGTTCAAGCAGACTTATTCTTCCTTTTTCCCGTTTAGACTTACCTTGATAACATATAAGTTGCCATTTTTTCACATTAGTTCTCAAATAGTTCAAACTTTATTGTTTCACAGGGCGTTTAACAGCTTTTCAGTAATCTGGTTGTTCAATTGTCTGAACGTTCCTTGACATGGAAAAGCAAAGTATAAAATCAGCCTGAAATACCTTGAAATACAGTAGGCCATTTCACTGTAACTGAAGCAAATAATGGAGAATTTGTAAAATAAAATTTAAAGAAATGAATTGTGGTTTGCAATAAATACATGCACTGCTCCAAGGGTATTTCTATTTGAATTATGGCATTTCTCATTTATTGTTTGGGAATCAGGGCCTATCTGCTTGACTTCACTTTATATTCCCCTAGCCAGGTATCTTAGCTGCTTCTGAGACACACTATAATTCAACATTATATAGAGAAGCTCACTTCATTGATTGTAGATCTCAGATTTGCCAAACATAACCAGAAAGGTGGTTAGAAGTGCTGACAGTGCTGTTTTTCTTTACTACCGAACTGTGCTGTGAAGGAAAACTTTTTTTGCTGTCTCTCTCGGAGAAATTCCATCTTGTCAAGTATTCCAAACAGAGCAACAGCCCCAGCAACGACCTGCTTAATCAACCACTGAACTTCAGCTGTCATACCTGGCACTGTGCCTAGCCTGTAACATAAAACATTTCTTAATTTTCTTCTCTTTATAATGTTAATGAGTATTATGTATCCTTAAGAGATTTGCAGCATTTGTCCACGTTATTTGGCTTCCTTATTAAAAAAAGGGTGAAAAAAAAGGCTGCTAACCAGGATGTTCTCTAACACAGAACTCAGCTGCAATCCATCTATTTCCTCACAAATATTATTTTGCCTTTCATAACTCTCCCACTTGTTCACAACAATTAAAGCTCCAATCTAGCAGGGCTTTCCCCAGCTCCTGTGTTTGCTTTTTAGTTCTGAGCAGCAATTAAAAACCAAGATTTTAAGAAAACTTTATGATTTTATTTTCAAACATGTTTGGATTTCATATTCTGTTGCAAGTAGGTTCAATATTTTGCACTAGAAAACTTATCTAGAAGTGTCTGAAGTCAATGAAATCTTCTCAGCTGAAGTTTGTAGGCTCTAAACTGAACACTAATTCAGCAGCTGAGCCAGCCTTCATTCTTTCCGTAGGAGTCAGTAACTCAACAGAAGTCAATGTGCAGGTTATGCCATGGCATACACACATCCAAAAACAAACAAACAACAACAACAAAAACCAAAATGAAAACAACCATGTATTTTTAACTGAAGTGAATGGACAATTAATAGTATGTCACACACGCCCAAGAATTGCAAGGTATTGTTGACTCTAGTCTTCATCACAGGAAGATTTAGAAAAGACTGAGATGCCAGTTCTGCTTTTGTAGCATGCACAATTACCTCTCTAATTACTGCTGGGAGGGGCATGGACTTTAAATATTGTTTATCTCTGAACTGCTCAGATATCTTCCCTCTTTTTTTCTTCCTGTGTTGTTTAAGCAAACTTTAATTGGAGAAGCTCTTTAATCTTGTTATAGAAGTGTGTTTTCTCATTGCGGCCTTCTTATTCATGAATGTAAGATCTAACATTCCTGCTGCCTCTGCTTTGACATCTGTTGTTATTTTTTTGTCTTTTGCTAAAGTCACTTGAGAAGGAAGCAGTTTCCAAATGTGCCTGTAGGACTTGGAATGTACCCTATGTAGATCTCCTTCTTTGCAACAGTGCCTTAATGTGAAGTGTACTACACGTGAAATATGGGGATGCTGAATGCCTTTGAGGTCACACTTTAGAGTGTGACCTAAAGGACACACTCAAAGGACAGATAAAAAGGGACACATGTTAGATTGGACTGGGTTCCCCATATCCAATGGGAGTCACAAACTGTACTGCATCCCACGCATAACCAAAATTTATTCAGCATTTAAAATCTCTTTGCTCTATATTCAAAACTCTGGTCTCATTCTTCTTTTTATGTCTGATTTCTGTAGTAAGATGTAAACATATAAAACAATTTCTGTCAACTGAAAAATAAACCTATAACTTTGGACATACTAGGAAGTGTTTACAGATGCTCAGTAACTCCATGAAGACTCTTGCGTCCCTTTGAATTTAATGGAAGTTGACAGTGAATTCAATGAACTGTGAATTTTCCTCTCAATTTCACTAGCACTTTTTCTGGACTTAGTATGCCTGTAATTTCAAGCAGTATCTGTAAACAGTGTTATAATACAGCCACCAACTCAACCATAGCATATCAATTGAGAAGTCAGAGACCAAAGTCTTATGCTATTAGCTGCCTCTGGTTCGCATCTCGTTGTCTGGACTTAATGCACTTGAAATTCATATTCTTCTACTAATTGATTTATTTTTAGAAGCTTTTATTTATTTATTTTTAATTATTTTTTATTTACAAGTAAATCACTATCAGCAGGATTACTGCAATCCTGAATTGTACGTGGGATATGCATTTTGGACTACAAGTTTCCCCAGTTCCTTCATAACCAGCATTGCAGATCAGGATGGATAAGGTTTTAGCTTGTTATCCTTCTAATCCTATTGCACTGCTTGCTGCCCTTGACACTTTTCAGGCAAGCAGGTGCCTGGAAGGAAGTGGAATCAGATATCTAATTACTGTCTGTGCCATGCTCCAGGGAGTGATGAGAAGAGTTATGTTGGGGCAAGTGGGAAGCGGAAGGCAATAGTAGAAATGCCACTGCACTTTGTTATGTACCAGAGTGAAGCTGCTCTGCTAGAAGCATCTCCTCCCCTTTTGGCACAGTGATCGACCTGTCCTTTGGCTAGCAAACAAGCTGAGGATTCAGAGAAAGGCAAAGGTGCTGTGCTGGCAGGCAATAAAATCCCAGTTTGTGCTGCAGGTTCTCAAGAGACAGAAGATAATGCAGGGCCTAGCTCCTGGCCCCTGCTAGGAAGACTTGGCGGTCTTCATTATACCATTTTCCTGTTTCTTAGCTTCAACAAGCAGCAAAGCCCTATTAAAATCATCTGACTTATGTTGGTACTTAAGGCACTTATTTTTGTGGGTAACTTTGCTGAAAAAGGATGGAATGGGCTTAAGCTGAGGCACTTTGCTGCATAAAGTTCTGAGTCAATATTTTAACTGGTCTATGTAGTTTCCTGTTGTTTAATTCAAGGCACCTCCTCATGTCTTCAGTTCAGACTAGTCTTATACACGTAATCAGGAAGACTGTGCTCATTCTATGCCTCACTATATCTTATTATGAAATTATAATGCTAGTCTATAACCTTGCTGGAGGGAGAGTTTCAAACTAATGCAAGAAAACTTGCCTCCCATAACAATGAACAAGTATTTTAAAGTAGGTGTCTGAATATCCATCCAGCACCACAATGCAGCAGCCCTTAGTGGATTTCTGTTACTTATCTTGAGAGATCTGGAGTTTTACTGTCTAACTATTACCACCTGGTCTCAAAGGATGCTCCAGATTTTAGAAACTCAGTTCTGTCTGTTCTATCTTATGTGGCAATCATCAAGCTGCCTTAACGTGTTACTTACAAATTTCAAACCTGAAGTCTCTGGGAAATAATGTGCATTTTTGCTTTCTGGTAACAAAATGTACAAAATCTTCAGACCTGCTCTTCATCAAAGAGCATTAAAATATAAAATTAAAGAGTCAGCGCTTTCTAAAAGCTCAGCCTGCTCTGTGCTCTTCAAAGCACGAGAACTTCTTCAAAAGTGCAGTAAACAGTCAGATGTTCCCTCTGAGGCTGATAAAACCTACTGACGTCTGCAGGGAGCTATGCTACTGCAGGAATATTGTACCTACTCCATCACTGCTAGCATTGCATATATAGTCCTAGAGCCAGCTTCAAAATGTTCAAGCAAGATAATACCAGTCTGTTTGACAATAACCACTTCTCTCATGTAAAATATCTACGTAGACTGCACTGTGTGCTCATAACTGTACAGGCATGGCAGTTTTTTTCCTACTCTGAAATAGTCACTTTGTCTTGTTATCGAAGTGTCTGCCAAATATGTGCAAGGATAGGGAGAAGGAAAAAACAAGGAAAGTTGTAAAAACACTACGTGCAGTCTCTGAAGAGACAGAAATAATTCTGTGAATATTATTCTGCCTTTCTTTGTGCAGTCCAAACCTTTGTATTTCAATGCCAAAAAGTGTATTTGAGAAGCAAACTGGCATAATTACAGTACAGAGGAACCTGTAAGAAATGGCAAAATGGCACTATAAAGAGAGCCACTGGGAATAATATGAGCAAAAGCAGAAAGAAAGTAATGGTATTTGTACAAAGAAGAATTTGTTTATAACAAATGCTGAAAGAAAACCTCTGCTAATTTAATTCACCATAGAACTTTTCTTCTGCCCCATGCTGTATATTAGGAATTTAGCTGGGACACTCATGATGTGATACATATTATTTGTCCTGTAACAGCTCTCTGGGTATGCAGAATTTATGCAAGACTAGATTTTGCTTAGAACTTCGCTAAAAAAATCTGCATTATTTTAAAAGATGAGCACTATGGTAATGTGAAGCTTTGCCTTTGCAGCAATTGTTTGAAGGGCACGCTCCAGAGCAGGCAGAGAAGCCAGCACACTCATAAAGACACTGAAATGTTCTTGGAGTTTGTATAGCTCCAGCTCTCATTCCATGCTGCTTCTTGCCTGAGCAACAGCAAACACAAAAGAGACGCTTTTATGAGGAAAGAGTGCTGATGTTGATAACGTAGTGAGAAAGTATCCCATCAGGTTTGCCAAAGTCAGGCTGGTCTCTCGGTCACCCACTGATGCCAGTAACTTGAGAAGCTGCATGTCTTCAAGTCCTTTCAAGTGCAGATCAGTTACTTCCCCATCTATTTTCTGGAGGGTTTTCTGTCCCCTCCATGGGCAGATGGAAGCCAGCAGCAGCATTTCTGCTTTGACACGATCCTTCTGGGGACAGCCTCGGATGCCCTTCCTCCAGGCTGTTATTCTTACAGAAGACACTGAGGCATGGCACGTCCCAAAATGAGTGAGGATATCCAGGGACTCTAGAGCTCCTGCTTGAGCCATCACACGCACACTCCCCCTGTGTCAGTCTGAGACAGCAGGAGCAGAAGAAATAAAAACATGATTTAGTTGACATGATTAAAAACATGCTGTATGCATGGTGTAAATACCATGAGTGAAGCTGCACAGGCCTTTTATTTTAGAAGCTGTAAGCTGGCCTTTCTTTGAGGCCTAGTCCTGCTCTCCCCACCAAGGTCTAGCACTGGATTAAACATATGAGGAAAACAAGGTGTGGAAGAGCACCCAGCCTCCTTTGGTTTCCTGCTGTCTGCAAGGTAAAAGGATAAAGACTGACCAGAGGAAAACAGAAGGAAAGAACTTTCGCTATCAGAGCATGCACCAAATTGAATGTTTTGCAGAATTTTCCAGATGGACAGTCTTTATCATTCACAAACTGTCCCTATGCAGCTTGGGCCCGGTTCCCCCAATATTCATGAATTCCTATTTCTGTGCACCTTGATGGATTTATTTCTGTCTGTTCTTCATACATTGCAATTTCCATAACATTTTTACATTATATATAAGATATTCATAGTCTGCAGCGGGATAGCCAGATCAAGAAAGAACAAGATTATCCTTGTTACTCCTCAAAAACATCAGAAATAGCATTTCTGTTTTTTGTTGTGGACTGACAGTGTAATATAAAAACTGAAACACAGCAAGTATATTCATTTACTCTCTCTTAAAGATAGATTTCATTCTTATGAAAAGTCCTCAATGCCTCCTAGCTGGTGGAACAGTTTCATCTAAAATATATTGGAGACGCTTGTTACTATTAAAAGGAAGAAGAAAAAGCAATGGCAGCAATAAAATTGCTGACAATAACATAGTGTCTTAGTCCACTGAGATTTGGCTATAATCAATACATAGTGCCTTCTCTAAAAATACTTTGGCTTTTGGCAGCTTTAAAACTTTTACTTCCTGTAGATTTAGAATGTAAGATTTAGGGAAGTTGAAAAACTCAGAAAATAAACTTTCAGAAATTACTGAAAGGATGATGAATATTTAAAATTCAGAAATTCACAGAACACCTCCAGCTGGACAGGAGCAGACAATATTTCAGATCTGCAATAGCATAGAAAATCAATAGGATAGAGGCTATGGTTATTTCTGCTGCAAATGTAATTCTGGTTGCTCTATCTTAAGGCAAGAATCAAAGTTTATTGTAAACACTGTGGACCTTTCTTTTTCACTGCTATATGAACAAGGAGTATCTCCACTGACACTTGGGAAATTATCTCAGTGAGGAGAAAATCAACTCCTATTTTTACAGAAATGAGGTTTCCAGCATGTCTGTGCTGAACTTCAGTAACTGTTGAAGCACAGCATTGCAACATGTTGTTTTTTTTAATTTCTTGTTTGGTACAAAGGGTCAGAGATCATCATCATAGATGTCTAATGCCCTTGATTAAGGAAAACTGACTAAGAAGATAAACTGATTTGAATGACATACTGTAATTTAATCACTGTACATAAAACAGATATTTGAAGTATTTACACTGATTTATCAGTTTTGGTACAAACACTTCATCCTTTAAGCCTTGGTATAGTCTTCACTTCTGGAACACGAAAAACTTTGTGTTTTCCTTTCAGTGTTCTTCCTATGATTCTGCTCTCCAGACTTGCAGTTTGGACAGCAATAGAAATTATCAGTTTTTTAAAAGGAGACCTGTCATCATAATATGTCCTAGTTAAAATCAAGTCATGTACCCCAGGTTAGAGTCTCAGATGAAGTTCCGCTCTGAGTCCTAACCAGTTTGGGCTTCATTTTCTTCAGAAACATGGCCACTCATGCTTGTTGTGGCATGTATTTGATAACTACAGATATGATGTCACTCTACCATTTTAGTCATCTCGTATGAAACATAAACCCTTGGCTCAGGGAATCATCAAACCAGCTGGATCTTTCTTCCTTTTAAGAACACTCACTGAGTACCTTTAGGAGTTCCCCTGTATCCTTACAGAGCTCCTTTGTAGATATGAAGACTGATTTTTCCAGTAGAGCTGCAAAACCACTAAATGAGCGCTTAAATAGTTCAAAATACTACTGCAGGCTGTTGACATCTGAATGAAAAGCTTAAAATCTTCATAGCTCTACGCCAGACTGGGAGAGGAAGCACACATGTTTGTTTGAGTCTGCTGGATTTGTTCTTTTTTTTAAAATCTTTGTTAAAATTACATTTGATCCAGATGAAGAAGAAATGATTTCTTTTGAGAAGTCTCCATTGCTGAGTTTCTAGAATGCACTATCTGTCCCTCTGTATTTTCATACTTCTTTTTATAATTGGTTATAAAATTTACCTACATAAGGTGGTTTCAAACTGTGTCTGATGCTGTTGTGCCACATTGCCTTACTGGGGCCTTGGGTGAGCTCAGCAATTGCTCAAGCAGAGCTTATTGCAGGGACTGCAGGCTGAAATATAGTTTCTTGTCCATTAGTACAAAATGTCATGTACATTTAAATCATGATGGTATAACTGTCTTATTACTGAAGAATAAGAAACTTAGGTGAATATTTCTCAGAGTGTGGCTTCAAATTACAAAAAGAAGAATGTGGTAGGAAAGATGTGACTATTTGATCCTATAAAACATGCAATACTTAGATGGAACAGCAAAAGTTTTTAATATTCAGCAATTCACTTGATGGCTGTTGAGCAATCACGACGAACCAAAGTCTGTGTGCATTTCTTCTGTGCTCCGTTAATCTCAAAGATACAAAATACAATGGGAAAACTGGACACATTAGCCGTAACTGTAAATTTCTTGATTTTATTGCTTCAGTTATGTTCCAGGAATTGGATACTTTTGCTTTAGAAAAATGTTTTTTTACATTTACGGTAAATATTTGTTTTCATCAGGTAAATGTAAGTAACGTAGTTGTGAGGCAGTGAGAACTGTAGATTGGTACATTCTGTATTTTTTAATGCAGGAGTTTTTTTACTCTTTTGGCTGTCTAAGGGAATCCACATGAGTATTCTAAATGTGAGGGGTTTATTTTTATTTTTTTTCATGGCTAGTGTTACTGATGGTTAATGAAGTAATGATCTGAAATACCTTTCATGATGAAATTTCTTCTATTTTTCCACCTCGCTTTTATTTGTTTTTCTCGTGCATATAAAAGAGAGCAAAGGCAGAAAAAAAAATCCACCAAAAATGTAGATGCACACAGAAATAGCCTGTAATATCTGAAAAAAAGATTGTTGAGGTAATAGAGATAACATTTTTAGATGGTAAGGGTGGAAGGTAAAGAAAAATGGGACCTTTGGGAAAACAAAGTTCTCTTTAAACCTTTTCCCACCACTTCCCCTACCACAGTGATCTTCTTTTGGTTGTAACATTGTTTAGGTGTAGTGTAACTTATTTTGGCAGTTATGCCAGTTCAGTTGTCTCAAGGGCCACATACTTCCTAAGATGCTGCATACAATAAATACTTTAGTCCAAGTATAGGTTAGAGCAAGCACAGAAAAGCTACCATATGTGTACCCTGAAATTGCCTCTAGCTGGCAGAATTCTAAGAAAATATGTCCCTTCTAATAACTTGATATGTCACCTATTTCCAAAGTCAACACTGGAAAATAATACTTAAGCTGGAGAATTAAACCCAGTATGTTAAAAATAATATAACTGAGCTTCCATTTAAAACACAAGTGCAGTGCAAGAATTCATCTTTACGGCTCAATCCCAGAACATTTAGGAGAAATTCTGGATTACATCCTCCTATCTAGACCATCTCTTCTGAACAGTGTTGGATATTTACAATTGAAGTGGGCATTTAAAATGGCTTTGGCTCATTTGGGAGAGAAAATGAAAGGGAGAACTGGAAAACTATTACTCAGTTGGGGACTATGTGTTCACGTGTAGATAAATTCTTTTAACAAAAATTAATTGGCATAGAGTTACACAAAACGAGTAATAACAAGTTTTATGAGGCCAACAAACATCAAGTGGTAACTACTGTTTATTGGTATTTCCTGCAAAACTCCTAAAATCAGGTGTTTTATTGTGAGATAAAACACTGAAGATGCCATAATTGCTATTTTTAAAAGAGATATGAGAATCACTTTGCTGACAATTTGTCAGAAGTGTGAGCTATATAACTATATAGCTACAATTACCACGGTTGCCATCTTTACAGTGGATGTTCTTGCACTGTAGTAAGTAGAAGAGGGACAAGCTGCTCATGGTAAAAAAAATAAATAAATAAAAAAATTCCCTCTGTATTAGGAAACTAAATGGAAGGCTTCTGACTCCTAGCAGCTGTGATGGAGTGGACACATATTCATCTGTGTGGGTGCAAGTGGTGGTGAAGGGGTGGTGCCAGAGTGCTTGTGGTGCCCATAGCTGGTTTCAGTAGCTGTAGTGTGGTTGCCTATCTCATGAAAGTTCCTTGGAAACACTTTTTGAACTTGACTGTGCTCTCTCCACAATCTGAATGACCTCTGTCCAAGTCTGTTTTCATGTTTTCCAGTCAGCCTCACCTCTGTATCTGGAAAGGTGATGGATCAGCTTGGTCTGGAAGCCATCTCCAGAGAAGATTATCAGGAGTAGTCAGCATGGGTTCACCAGGAGGAGGTCATGCTTGACCAACCTGGTAGCCTTCTATGATGTCATTACTGGCTGGGTGGACTGGGGAAGAGCAGTAGATGTAGTCTGCCTTGATTTCAGCATGGCATTTCACTCTGTCTCCCACAGCATCCTTATAAGAAAGCTGAGGAAGTGTGGAATAGTTGAGTAGATGGTGAGGTGGGTTGAGAACTGGCTGAGTGGCAGAGCTCAGAGGGTTGGGATAGGCAGTGCAGAGTCCAGTTGGAGGTCTGTATGTTGTGGTGTTCCTCAGGAGTCAGTTCTTTTTACATTCTTCTTAATTTGCTAGGTAAAAAATAACCTTATTCAAGTCCTACCCCAAAGACACTGAAAATTGTAATAGTGTCTACTTGCTAACTTTATTTAATTTCTCATGTTCCTGAATTAATCTGTAGGTGTGCACCCATGGATCTGGGATGCTATGCCACACATTTTAAAAAATGTAAAATAAATCACAAAGAACTACCATAAATATAATCCTTTCATCCCATCTCCTTTTGAAGAAATGACGAGAGTGAATAGAGTGGAAAAAATGGCTCTGCGACCAACCCAGAGCAAGAGAAAATAAATTAGGGCATAATCTCATCATGAATTTGAATGTTCAACAAGGGGAATTAATACAAGATGTAGAAAAGGAGTAGGAGTAGAAGTAGGTCTCATTTAAAAGTACATTCTAGTCAAAAATATCTGTGAAGTTTCATGTCAGTCCTGTAGTTTCCCTCTAAAAAAGAAAGAAATCAAGTGAGCAGTAGTAATTTAATAACAAAGAGTGACCTATTTTAGAAATAAAATTAATATAAAACCTTTCTTCTGAGAATAGGAGCAACTTTTATGAACCTTTTCCCACCATGTCATGGACCAATTATATGATGAGCACTTCAATAAATCTTATTTTGACTCTGAATAACTCACAGAATCCAAACTAAATTTCTAGCGTTCGGACCCCTTTCAGGGATGAAATCTTGACTGTGTACTATGTATTAAATTCCTATTAACAGCTATTTACATCATACAGGTATTATTTTCAGAACAAGTTTCTGTACATCTTTTTTTTTTTTTTTAACCAAGGTGTAGACACAGAGCCTCAGAGCTCCAGAACTATTTGCATTAAATAAGGGATGGTGTAACACCAGTGAAGTTATAGAAGTATAGCTTTATTAGAGAATAGGAAATGTTTTCCTGAGATGAGATTTTTAGCATTGTCCTTTATCTTTTAGGAAAAAAGAAAACACCACTGAGAGCCAAAGATCCAGCTTTGGAAGAAGTATTACTGGATAATTAGCAATGAGGAACAGTGCATCTGTATCACATGTTTTACTGTAAAAAAATAAAATATTTCTCATAATAAATTTAACAGTTAACAGAGTACTCTTTATAAGGATGAGCCTGAAGAAAATGGTTATTTGCAGTTGTTTACCTTTATCTCTGTCTTTCCCTAGCAGCTGTATCTTTCTGCCTGATTAGCCTGAGCATACAAATGCTTCTAGCCCCTGCACAATCACTCTTTTTATCTACAAACAGGTTTTCTGAACACTGATAATTTCAGAATTATTTCCACACACATTTGTCTCAGTAAAACATTACTTAAATCGCCCCAGTCCTAAAAAATGAGTGCTGAGGCACAAGCAATACCAAAGCTTATTTGAATACACTTGCAAGAGTATTTGCCATTCATTTAACATTATTTTCAAAGGTCTTCCTTCCATGGCAGTGCCATGACTCATCATTATTACATGGGTGATATAACAATATTAAATGATGTTGAAGCATTTTTAGCAAGAGCCTTTAATTAAATCCACAGATTCAACAAGAGTCACTGATGATGTTGAAAGGAGAGACCTAAACTAAAAACAACAGATGTTGATTTTTACACTTAGCTAGTTCTCAGAGATTGTTTTTTTTACTTTCTTTAATCCTCATGCTTAAAATGGCTCTTTTTCCCTTTTTCTTCCCAGTCATGCTTATGATTTCCTTTCACACAGACAAACTGCATATCCTAAAAACCTGAAGTAATGGTGAAAAAGCCAAGGGTAGGTTTTGTTTTAACTGATTATCCTTTGGTTATAAAGTTGAGAAACAGAATTTATCAGAAAAGCTTTTATAGGCTCCTATTTGACTGCTGAGTTGCACATGACATAGAAAGATTGGACTGCTTTGTTTGTAATCAGGTTTGTCACAATTTTGTGGAAGGATTTGCAAGCTCTGGCCGTGATGCTGATGAGTGCTGTAGATGCCAAAGGGCTCTGGCTTTGCATCCATTACACACAGAGGCATTGTTTGGTTTTGAAATAATTTCTGTGCTTTGTGCATAATCTCATGACATGGAGAGGATTGGAGGTTCAAAAGCCTCAATTTCTTTTTGTTACTTCTCTTTCAGGCAAAAATTTGATTTTTGCCAAACAATTACTTAAAGCATAGTAGGGTCCATGGGTAAAAAGACCATGATAAATGAATCAGCATTTTCCAAAGTTTTCCAACACACTTCAAACGTAAAAAAAAAAAGACAATTAATTAGTCGATGGACAAGAACAGGAATATCCCTTAAATATGTCTGTTTAAATCTCAGGACAGGAGCTGCATTGGTTTGTGCTGCAAAATACAATAATATGTCATTCAGTGACATTTTGAAAAGTGCTGGATAGAAAGCAGCCTGTGTGCTTTCGCCAGATTTTATTTTATGTGTGCCTATTTCTGATTTTGCTGACTATATATTAAGCGGAGTTGACAGATAAATACTGATGTTTTATTTTCGTGGCGATTATAGAGTGGCATGCTCTAAGGTCTGGTGAAGTAGATTACTTAAACCATTATTACTTCCAGTGGATTTTTATTATTATTTGGATTTTCCAGAATCATCATCTTGCTTCTGCTGTCCTTTCCTTTCTGTCAACTCTGGCAAAAACTGATACTCAAGTGACTTGACTGTACAGAAAACTTCTTCACTTCCCAGGCTACCATTTCGCTCCCACTTCGTGCTTAAGAATGAAAGAGTTTGGGCTTTGCCTTTGGGTTGCTGACACTGATCTGTGAGCACTGCACAGCAGCACAACAGAGAGATCATTTCTTGCTGGCTTTTTATGAACTGGATGAAATTGCTACATTGCTGGTTTGCTTGACTTTTTGTGGGTATCATTAAAACAATGAACTGCTACAAACTTATGTTATTTGCTGTATTATAGGCAGGTCAACTGTGATAATCCTTTTTTCTACAGATATTTTTTGAAAAAAATAAATAAATGCATAATAAGATAGGGCAGATCTCCTTTGAGGAAACTTATTCTGCTCGTAGCTTTGTTACCACCTTTTGCTTTTTTGATCCTGCCAAAATACTTTGATAAAACTTTTCCCTGTGTTCTCTGTGGTGGAAAATTTAGTGTTCTGATTAAATGCTCCAGCAGAGAGAACCTTGAACCACGTGGCTAAATGTTAGAAATGCTGTTATCTGGTTAAGGAAGCTTTGACATAAATTTCAATAAGGAAAGTACTATGCTGAAGGACTTTTCTCCAAACCAGAGTTGTATAGTGCTCAAAAAAAAAAAAAAAAAAAAAGTAAATACAATAGCAGATGGTTTATATCAGCTTGACAGCATCATTTTTGGCTGGCACCCAAAACTACAAACTTCTGAGTTAGGAGTTGGAGCTGCTGTTGTTTGAAGTGAGGAGCAGGGGCTCAGGAGCTGTAGTGCTCTGTTAGCTGACCCACATGTACATGTCAGGGCCACCTGACAGAGGGACAAGAGCAGTGCTCCAGGCAGGTCATGTCAGAAGAAGCTGAAGGATGGCTTAAGAATATGGTATATATTCAACTAGGGAGGCCAGAATGATATTTTAAATTAAGCACCAATGTGCAAAATAAGGGTGGATTGATTAGGAAGAAATGCATAGAGAAGTTTCATTTACATGGATCTTTTGAGGAGAGGCTAGTTAGAGACATAAGTTATAACCACATTCTTACATAGATTGTTTTAATTTACTGTCTAATGATTAAAATATTTTGACAAAGTAATTTACATGAGTTGCTTGGGTTTGAACTGTTTACAAGCACACCTATTAGCAAGTTGGATCATTACAACATTGACGACTGACAGAGATGTTGTGAAACATACAAAGGAAAACCAGTGTGATCAGAAACAGCTTATGCAAAAGTAAAACTGATCCCCCATAAGAAATCTTACAAAGGCATTATGAGATTCTGAATCAAGTCCAAGTCAGCAACTGGAAAACACATTTTCCTAGTAATTATTATTGCAACAATACGTACAGTCTACGTCTCTTTCAGTGTTTGTCATGCAAATTGTTTCTGGAACTTCACATCTGTGACAGAAGTAGTACTATTGATTCAGAAAGACAAAGATATTGAAACTAGTGGGCTTCACCAGAAGCTGTAGATTTTCCTCCATTTTAGGTGTGTTCCCTCATCCCCACTGAGGAGATGTTTTTCTTTGCTTCAGATATGTAAATTCCTCAAAAAGAATATTTTACGATACAATTAAAGTGAACTATCTCAAATAGGAATGAGGACAAAAATGTGGCTTAATTTTCCGTTCCTTGTGAGTCCATTAGAATGCCATAGCTGGTTTGTCCAGGAGAGCCTGGAAAGTGAAGACCAGTCGAGATCCCCACACAGGAGGAAGCTTTGCATCTTTTTATGAGTTCCACAGCACAGACGTGTGCCAAACAGAATCTTCACTTGATCTAAAAGTACACAGGATGAAGAGTCCTATAGACAGTGTGATCCAAAGACAAAGACATTTGATGCTACTACCCACACAATTTCTTGGTATACTTTAGATTTGTAAACTGCTGAGCTTTAATCACTTTGGCTTGGAGTATGTTTTTGTTCCAGAGTGGACAAGTTTTGAGCATCTGAGGTCCTTGTGTGTGGGATGCAGCAAAATCCATCCTCTGAATAGAAAGGAATTTCCTCCTCTGGAAGATTTTGTCTTTAATCCTGTGTGAGTGCATGGAGAGGAGGAATATATTTCACTAGAAATGGCAAGATAATAAAACCAACATAAAGAAAACCCAAGTTCAAGTGAAATATATACAGGAAGGGAAAGGGCAGTCTCAAATTTATGAGCAAAGCTTTTCAGTGGAAAATTGGGTTTTTGTTTTCAGTTTGGAGACTCTCCTTCACTGAGAAGCCTCATACATACCTCACTGTTTTATAGTGTATTGTACCAGAAATGAGGTCATCACTGAAGCGTCATTGAAGATGGAGGGACCAAAGGAAGACTGAACTATCATTCTGATGCAGTATTTCTGCATCCCTGCGTGACAATGTTTCGAGTCCAATAAAAAAATTCCAGTTTCCTAGACTTCTGTGAAAAGTCCAAATTTCCACAGCTATGAATCTTATTTTCCAAAAACCATTTCTGTGGCTGTTTGGATTTCACCTACATTTAATTTTTTCAACATGACTTCTGGCATAAGTAAGTAACAAGCATGTGGGAATTTAAAGGTTTTCCTTCAATTTCAGATATTGTTTTGCTCCCCAAAGGAAAATTTCATCCTCCCTGCATGCCTTTGAGGACTTTACTATAGAACACCAGAAAATACAACTTTGTCTCTTTTTTCTTTCTACTGTTATTTACTTATTTTTTTAAGAGATCATGTTGTCAGGGCAGTTTCTGGTATACACCTGCTTGAATTTATCTTATCATAGAATCCTTAGAGTTGGAAGGGACTTCTGAAGGCCATCTGTTCCAACTTTCTTGCAATGAACAGGGACATCCATCCTCTGAAGTCCATTCTGCAATATTGTTTTGTACTTTCCTCTTGTGTGCAGTACTCTGAACTAATACTGATTAGCCACATTTTTTATTTCTCGTTCTGTCACTGGGCAAGTTCTACTGCCCTGTTGCCCACTTTCCATCTTATGCTCTTTCTTGGCTTATTTGACTACCAGGTCTCCAGGTTACACTGACTTATACAAATCTCAGTGTAACAGCACCATGATCTCAAACAAAGTTATATAGTATAACCATCATAGTAGGAAAGAATTAAAAATGAATTAAGCTTTGCTAAGCAATATTTCTTGGGTGAAGTGGAAGCAGACAAATTTGTCTTACACCACTCAATAAAGACATGCTAAAAATTAGAGACAAACCAGTAAAACTAACGTTTACTGTTCCCGAGCATAAAGGTAATGTTATTATTTTCAAACACGTATGAAATCAAGAACAAATTATAACTTTCTGTTTGAAATAGGAATATGCCAGGCATCGTTGCCAGTACTAGTTTATTTTCCAGCACTCTGAACTCAGTGTGGTGAATGTACTGCATTGGTGGCTTCAGGAATGCATTGTTTTACAATTAATTCAATCTCTGTGAAAACCACTTTTCTTGTTTGTTTTATTCATGTTTGTTTTTTTTTTAAGACTTTTCCAGCAATTAATTTTTTAATCAAGATTCAGATACAGTGTCATTATTGGGTCAGGTCTAATAATGAGCATTAAAAGCCTTGTAGGGAAGGTGGCTGTTTGCTTGCCTTTTTGTTCTTTCCCATTCACGTTTGCCAGGTTAATACTGTGTATGCAAATTTTCATTTGGACCGTATTAGTGTACAATCTTAAAGTTAAAAAGCCAGGATATTTTGAATTCCAGTAATCCTCAGCTGTACTCAATACAATAGGCTTTCTGGTTATACATTAACTAATTATCTCTGTGCAGCACTCTAGGTGAATTCCAACATGAGCGCTTTAATAATGTAATTAAAAATGTATAAAAGAATTAAAAATGAACTAAAAGGAGATCATAAAAAACCTTTCAAATTTGGATGAGATTTAAGCCCCTCAGTTTTAAAGGACTTGCAGTCAGTAGATTAAGAACGTTTGGGATGCCAACCTCATGCAAAGTAATGTAAGCTTCAAATCAAGCAAACAAAACAATCTCCAAAACTCCTGGGCTGTTGTGGCCTGAAAAGCCAGTGTTACCTCGCAAATAGAAATGCAAGGCAAATAAATGTTGCTGTCAATACTGATCAGCCCTATTCAGCAAGCATCTAAAGGTGGTAAAAAATTGGAGTATTTTGTGGCTGAGTCCTAATGCAGGAGGGATTTCAGCTGTTTCTTTGCCCCAGGTCAGGGTAGTTCTGGGTATCAGTGGGAGCTCAGTTGAAGCAGTGGGCCATGAAGGACAACACCTCCCAACGCTGGCCCTGTCTGTTTTCAGCTCTGCAGATATTGCCCCCAAACATGCTGGAACCCAACATGCGTTCCAAGCATACACAAAAGCACAATGTTATGTTTCATCCTGCTTTTTATACAAACTTCTGCTGCTGCTCTGTTCTCCCCCAGGCAGTTTTCAACCTCGTATAGAACAGGCACAGCCCTGGGGCATCCCATGTCCTGCAGACAGCCCTAGGGAATGCAGGCAGAGCATCACAGGCTGTCCCAGCTTCCCTGCACATCCTTCCCAGCAGGCGAGGATGAGGCACACAGGTGGCTTTGACCTGAAGGCACATTCAATGCCAGGGGAGGCCACGAGGAGAGAGATTGCTGCTCTTCTTGACACTGACTGCCAAGGAAGCCTCTGGAAAATAAAATAATTAAATGAGGATAAGTCAACTGTACTAGAGTATCTATTTGCAATCAGCATCTATTTATGATCAAATATATTTCTCAAGTAAATGGCTTCCTCTGTTTGTAATCTGCAGTAGTTCAGGCACATGTATTTTGCAAGAAAACTAACAAGCTATTTTTTCTTTCTGCCAGACTTCTGTCTCAGGGCTATATGCTTCCCTTCAGCACTGTGTGTGACTGCATTGTGAATTGAGGACAGTGAATGACCTAAGCCAGCAACATCACATAAAGGACCAAGTACACAAACAGTGGGATTTACTGAGGAAACTGGCAATAATAACGAACATCTGTGATAAAACATCAAAGGCAAAATGCACTCTAATAGATGAGTATGTGGAAGACAAAAAGGATAGTATGGAAAATTATTTAGCACCCTTAATTTTAGACACCTTACTATTTCTACTGCTGCTCCCTTTGTGTTTCTCTGTGAATCCACTGTTATTTATTTACTCCTCCTTTTGAGTTTTTAAATACATGAAAATTTTCTCTGCAAAAGTCTTACCCTTGAAAGTCTAACAGAGGAAATAATGATATAATCATGCAAACAGGAATACTTAAAGCATCCCAAGTCCAGAAATGCCTTCTCTAACCACTCAGATTGACTTTCAAAGGTGGCAATACAAACTGTACCCAGTCGTACATGCATACAGGTTCAGACTTCTTTAAATTCTTTTCTTCCTGTTTGCTGATTTCAATATGTAAATTAGTGGGTACTAGGATTTCATATATTTTCAGATAGAGAGAAGCTCTGGACACATAGGTGGACCTGAGCTAAGGGAAATGCTTTAGGAACAGATACCACGAATCAAGAGGAAGTGAAGCGTGTGCTCTCCATAATATCGTTTTCTTGAATGGTCATATATTTTTCTGAGGTATCCCTCTACTACACTGTTTTACTTTTGCCATTATTAAAGTATACATTGCTACAGCTGTATTTGAAACTTTCTAGGTTGCTGGCTTGTCTCGGGAAATAATTTCAAACCTAAGTATGGCATTTTAAGCAAACATAATATTGTGCAAGGGGTAGCTGCTTTCCTCTATGATATTCAGTCCTAAAATGAGCTCAGGCTCAGGGTGTTATCCAACAAAGGTTCACAAAGCTGAAGGTGCTGTAAGGAAGGTGGCTTTCCCCAGGATCCTGTGAGGCTGAGGTCAATATCCACCACCTCTGAGAAGAGGAAAGGCAGAACCATGAGCAGACGTCCAGAAAAATTAGGGATAGTTCTTTCAAAATGAAGCTGCTACCAACTTTTTCCTCCAGTAGGCTATATTCAACACAGAGTTCACAATACAAACTCAACAGTAATATTTTCAACAGGAAAATCACACTGTATATCACACCCTCTCAAATTCCTCCTGCAGCTTTGCTGTTATACACAAGGCTTTTGTCAGAGAGACAGTGAGATGCCCAAGGCCTTACTCAGAACAGATGACTATCAAGGTTTTGTCAAGACAGATAACGACCACAAATCTGTCTCAATCTGGGTTCTTGCAGAGCTGATAGCATGCACCTGGTTCAACAGCTGAAGTTCAATTGAGCATGGACCAAAACTAAGTCAGCCATCTTACCCCATAAGTAGTGAGCCAAGAGCCCTTAAATATGATAGCTGACTACAAGATGGGTTTTTGTGTTTTTTTTCCCTTGAGTAGGGATGTGTTTTGAAGTTATACCTGCTGCTGTTTCCTTACTCCTTGACGTCCATAAGCCTTGCTGAAGAAGATCCTTGGTAAGTGGCTAATAGCTTGCTTTTGATTTAGTCTTGTTCAGATTTGATCATTCAAACATTATTTCTCAGGTATAAAGTGTTGACTGTGCTTAGTACTAGGAGTGGATTCAACCACACCTAGGCTCTTCTGAGAAGGAGTTTAAAAAGTAAGGAGATAGTCTTGAATCTTGTTGCTCCAGGATAAGGTCCCCTGGATCAGTGCATTTAACTCTGTGGAGTAAATTATCAAGTCTAACTCGCTATCTCAAGTCTTGTTAAGTTGCTGCCTCATTTATGATTAAGCCTTGTGAAATAAGTATGTGATATCAATAGGTATTTATTCTTGATTCTCTCTTATGCATGAGTCAAGTGTGGTTTCCATCTGTGAAGTGCTAAGAAGCATGTTCAAAGCGTGTTTCAGGCAAGACTTAAAAGGCTTTAAGTACTTAAGCTCAACAGGTGTTAATGGAGTTATGTAAGGTGATTAGTAACTTCTGATTGTGTATGGATCCCAGATACATTTAGGACCTAAATAAGATCAGCATCTGGTCTTAGCTTTTGGTTTTTCTTTCACATTTTATTGTACCTGGTATATTCAAGCTGAAAGAGTATTTTTATGTTTTTGGTACTTAATAACTTAACTGATTAAGGTTGTTTTGAAACCACTCGTTAGTGACCTTCTTTAGAGAAAAAAAGATTAAGAAAAATATAGAGACAACAATTCCAAAATGCTTAATTCACATCAAATACTTCATTAGCAAATCCTTTTGTGTAGCCTTGTGTGGACTCTCTGTACTCAGTGTTTTTCTGGATGTTGGTAACAAAGACCTGATGCACAGCTTTTCCTGTTTCTGCTCCTTTTGTAGAGGCTATGCCCTCTATCATGCTTTCTTTCCTATTTAGGTATACCCCAGGGTGTATGAAATGCAAGTTATTTAATAAATAGCAGGCAGACCCCTAACGTTAGGGGATCAATCTCAGCCTTGCAAGATGATCCATTCATTATGCTAAATTCTCCCTGAGGAGAAAAGCCCCCCACATACCCTAAAATGGTTTCCTAATCTGATAAAATGTTCCTGTCATGGCCTTGATTTTTGATTTAGCTAGTAAAGAATGTTCCAGATGGAAAACATGGCTAAATTGGCTCACTTAAGATAATGATTGTGATAATGAGATTTTGCCTCACCTGAAGGAGAATGCTACGTTGCAAAGATGTGTCAGAAACAAGCAGTGAAAAGTTGGAGTAATTTTGTGTTATATGTACATATGTGATGACTTTTGAAGATCTTGGTCACCAGGGAGAAGTTGTGTAGGTAATCCTAGGGAAAGCATGTGAGCCTGAGGAATTGTTTCCTCTGGAAATCATTTAGTGTATTAGTGGCAAAATCAACTCATCGCATTTTGGAATGTTATTCTGAGTATGTTCACAGTTTATAGCAGGATGAAAATGAGCCCACCATGCATTAAAACAAAACGTGGGATGAATATCCCACATCAGGGAAACAGTAGTGTAATTGTGCAGACAAAACTGAACCTGTTCTGAAGAAAGAGTTTCTGGAGTAGAGTGCAGAGAGGTTTTAAAAGCCATGCTCATTCTTCTGCCTGAAAGTAAGACCTAGGATAAAACTTCAAAGGAAAAAAATGGGTTATGCAAAGAGTTTATAAAAAAAATAAATAAATGAATAGTTCTGTATCAAATAATGAACTCTCTCAGAGGTTGTAAGTGTCATAAGAATGATCAAAATACTGAAACAGGACATGTGTTTGGATGTTCTGGAGAAGGTGCTTGAATGAGGGAAGGTTAGTTTCTGGCATTACCAGAAACCAAAATAATTTTAAGCATGAAATATCAGGGATGTACATGTAGATATCAGGCTGTGGAGATGTAAAAGATAATTTGAGTAGAGAGGAACTTGAGAGTAATCAGAACTAGAAATGCAAACAGCAGCTCCATTATTGGCTGAGACCACTCCTGGGCAATGTGTTTGGGCGAAGGAGCAGCCAACAAGAAGCTACTTCTAAAGGAGCCACGAGAGGAAAGGAGAAGAGAAACAAAAAGGTGGAGGAAATTGTGCTAAAGAAAGTCTGCTGATGTATTAGCATATTTCTAAAGGATTCTGTACTTCAGAGATTTTTTTTCATAGTCATCTTAGAAACTTCCACCATTCTTGCACAAAATATGAAAGTTTAGATGCTTAGCACTAAGAATTTTTAAAAGGAAACCTTCAGCGAACTTCCCATGGTTCTAGACTGACTTTCATTTATTTTTAGTGTGATTTTATTTATTTATTTATTTTTACTGGTGCTTAATATCAAATTAAAAATAGTTCATAAAGACTTTTTCTTCAGAAAACAGCCTAACAGTATTTTCAAGGCTTCTGCTTTGGACTATTCCAAAACTTTGTGATGAATATGAAGGTACAATGAATAATGCCATGGCATTTTCATACCATAACTCAGTGAGACTTCAGACTTTTATCCAGCTGAGTTTCTAGGAAAAAGCAGAGGAAAATAGCTCATTAGAATAGTTTCACGTAGTCTATTTCTAACTCCTTGTCCCCCAATCTCTTTTGAGTTCAAGGATGTAGCTGTTGGTGACTTAACAGGCTGAGCACACTGCCCTTTTTTACAGTGCAACTCTTTATCTCTCACTGATGCTCAGTTGTAGTTATACAGGAGATTGTGCTGGGCATGCTCCCAGTATGGAGAACTTCTTCCTTCCTCTCATGAAACAGCATTTCATGATTTCACATCCTGAGCTGACTGCGTGCAGATAACTCTGTTAGATGAGTCATGATTATGCAAAGATATTGAACCTGCTGCCTGCAACTTTTATTTGTACACCAGGCATCATTTAAACTTTATTGCTCCCATTTGCTTTCTGTCTCTAATAACAGGCTGCCTACAAAACCAACAGAATCCTTTAAAACACACAGTTCATTAGTTCTGTATTGAGAAGCATTGTAAACACTGAAAATACATCTCAGAAATAGATATCTGGAACTGATAATTAAATTACGCTTTATTTTAGAGCAGAGGGAATCATAAAACAGCTATGAACGTGGAACTTTGCTCCCTGGATTCTGTGATATTAAGGAAGTTCTTGGATAATGTGCCGTTAATTATGAGTGTCTTCTTTCTTCTCTCTGAAGCAGTTCTGCTTATCCCAGTGTTACTGTCCCCTTTTTTTTTTCCCTTTTCAACTTTAAAAGCAAGGCAGTTTATATCAGATAACAACCCGAGAGCGATGCTACAACCTCAGTATGTTATAAGGAATTAATTGTCCCAGTTTGCTGTATAGTTTTCTGTAGGTTTCAACACCACACTGTATATAATATTTATACTCCTAATTTGGGATACAAGAAAGATATCTAACAAATCTAGGCTGAGGTGACAAACCTAGAGATAAATGAATAGTTGTTTAATCGTATAATGTCCAAACTGTGTGTATCTTACCTGTATGAAATGCAGTCTTTGTGCTGTCACTTTTGAGAGCATATGTAAGACAGAATGAGTTTTAAGAGCTTTTGCTAGTAAGGCTTTTTCTGAGTTTATTGGAGGAATAGGAAAAGTTTGTTAACATTGTCAATTAGAAATTTGATTTTTAGGTATGTATGGACCTTAACAGTGAGACGTTACCATATTCTGTTCTCTCATCAGAAGGCTTTCTCATTAGTCAGATCAAACAGTTTATGGAAGGGAAGACTTCTGATGGTTTTCTATGTAATTTGAACATAATTTTATAAATAGAAGAAATAAACATTGCACACTCATGCCTTTGTTTACCTGTCAAGCTACCTATAATAATGCCTCTTTTCACGGTAAGTGCTTCATGGTTTAATTCTACAAAAAGATGGAGTGCACAAAGTTATTTGGTTCCTTCAGTCTTTATAGAAATCAACTGGTGGATGAACTGGAGTATATTATCTGCACTGGGAACTGAAAGTGACCCTGTATTAGATATCAGAGAATCCACGTGGTTGTAAAATGCCACCTTCATGAACTTAGCTGCTCCCCGTTAGTCTTCAGCTCTTCTGAGGCTGAAGGTTGCTTTTCCATGTATCTTCATGGTGAAGAATCTAAATTTTTGTAATGCTGTATTGCATTGAAGCGTCAAATCCTTCTTTTTAAATGAATACTTCCCTATGTATTCATGCCATGCAAGAGGAATAGGTGACTGGTCTCTCTTCATGGAGTTTAGTACTGTATTCCCAATGCGCTTGTTCTTATCAAGTTCAAGTTTCTTACAACAGCTGAACTGGAAATCTGGATTTCTGCGGATGAGTAATAAAGATTTTTGAGTCTAGATTTGCATTAAATTCCTGTGCACAAAAATTCCTGCAGAGGAATCAGTTGTCCTAAATGAGGAAGCAATGATCATTGGGTTATTAGTGCACTAGCTACCTACATGGAGTACTTCTTTTAAGACAGTACAAAGAAACAGCCCTCATCTGGCTCTCTGGATAAATAGTATCATTCTAAAAATGAATTTGACATTCTCAGCTGGTCAACACACTTTACTAAAATAAATACAGCTTGTTAAAGGTTACCATCAATCTATGCCTAGATAAAATGAATAGTCAGTAGAGAGAGCAAATTGCAAGCACATTTAAGTAATAAAACACAGCAGGGCATGCTATTCTTAGGGTAGACACCCTGAAGTGTCTTAATGTGATTATAATGCGACTTCCTGAATCAAAACAATTATAACTATGCTAGATAAAAATATTAGTAATATTCAATAGGGTAAAATGAAAGCTAAACATTTTTTTAACATATACCTACAGTTTTAAAGGCATTTCAAGAATGCGTTTAATCAAAAATTCTTTCTTAGTAAAGATACCCAGTGTATTTTAGTGCTGTTCAAAATTACAACTCTGCCCTAAATTTAGTGCAACCATAGAGATCACTATAACGGAGACTTAATTTAAAAAGCTATGTGCAAGATCTTTTTTGCTTGGTCAGTTGACTAACTAATTCAGCATTCCTTTCTCATGCATCTGTAACGTTTGAAAGCCTCTATTTTTAATGTTGAAACTTATCAGAAATCAGAACAAGTTTCCCAGAGAGGTTATGGAGTTGAACCTAAGGGACATTGAAGGCCTGATGTGCTCTGCCTGCCCTGCTCAAGCAGGGCTTAGGTAGTGTTCTCTCGAGGTCCCTCCTGCCTCATCCATGCCAGAGTCCATGACATGACAAAGAACATGAACCCCTTGAGTAGCCTCATTTCCAGATGAGTGTCTCAAAGAAGTGTTCTGTGTGATGTCTACCTCCAGGCACGGTGTTTCCACTTCTAACCTGTGTGTCTAATGGCATTACAAGTGGTTTCTGTGATGTAGTAATTGCATTTTGTCTTAAGTATTTTCAGTATCCACTGGTGATATGTGTAGCTTTGCTTCCTCTCCCTTCCAGGTTAATTTGGCCTATTTAACATCTTATAATTTTGCAAGACTTCTCTATGAGTGGATTTGTTGCTGAACATATTGTATATTCTTTAAAGCATAACAGAGCCAAGAATTCAACATCCTCAATCTTTTTTTCTGGCAATTCAGCTTAAACTTTATATTAAAACCTGTCATAGAAGCTTTAAAAATGCATCAGTGAATCATCTTTAGGTGAATATTTACTTTGTGTTTATATATTTAAACATCTCTTCATTAAAGAGATCCAAGATGACTCAACTTGCTGGATCATTTTTTATTAATAAATTTTTATAGTTCGCATTCCACAAGATTGTTGGGAGCCTTAACTCTTCCATCCCTGCCAGGAGGGACTGACTATTCATTTTGAAAATCTTAGAGGAAAGATTACATTCACGTGTGGTCCTTCAGGTATTAATATTCACAGAAGGATGTTCTTGAAGTTGGCAACACGTAGCAGCAAAGTGAAGCAATGTGAGTTCAAAATGACCAGCGATTTAAAATTTGAGGAAGATAACAAGGCAACTTACTTACAGAGACTGCCTATGCTACTGTTTAGATTTTTCACAGCAAGTTACTTATCAACCTAATAGAAATGCACACACAGCCTTAACTCCTGCATCACCCAAACACTGCCCTAATCTGATTTGTGGCTGTTTCCTTGGATGATGATGATATGAATTAACATACAGGATTTGTAGCACTGAGTATGCCAGACTACGTTTTTCTCCAATTTTTTTGTTTTCAAACTTCAAAAAATAGAAATAACTGTTTCTTTTCTTCAGTTTCACTATGCTGAGAAAGACAATCCATTACACAGCAGGGAGAAAGGAAACAGACCGGAAGAGTAAACTAAATAATAAATAACTTTACTAGAACATTGATGGCTTTGTTATAGCTAAGATTTGCTCATCAGTGCAAATACAAATTTGGCCATAGTCTTTCAGTCCTCTGTTGAAACTGTGTTTCCCCAATGTTGTTTGGGGATCCTCTGCTCTTCCAGTCACCTGGAGAGATTTGAGCTGTAAGCATGTAGCCCTATGGACCACTTTTTGGTAGATATTAACACACAAATTTTGACTTCCTCCTTTTCATTAGGAGCTCATACAGCTTTGCCAACCTGTTAACCTCAAACATGTGAGCAGCTCCCTACATTGATACTGTACCACCGAGTCTATGTAACTATGGCAGGGATTTTCTCTCCTCAGGAAGAATGGGATGGGGAACTGCTGTCAAATACACATGGATCACTTCTGGTGAAAGCTGGTACACACATGCTGATGACATTGATGTTTGTCCTAGTAGGATATAGATTTTCAAGATCTGAAAAATGTGTGGGAGAGTGTGGACAGGTCTAAAAACTGCTGTGTAAATGTGAACAGGATGGCACAGATCAGGGCGTGATCCCAGTTTCACAATGGTGGCTTATTTTCCAGGTAGTAACCTTCTACTCTTGCATTTGGGTCATTCTCTCATTTTGAGTGTATTGAGGAAAATATGTGGTTTGAAGCCATAAGATATTTCATAATCAGTGTTATTTTTTCTAAAGCAAAAATGAAGATTTTTGCAGTCGGTGTTACTTTCTGTAGCAAGTGTTCATGGAAAGTCTGAAACTTGATACACAAATATTTGAACATTTTCCCACATCCGTATGGTGAATCACATGTATAAATATGTTCTTCAGGCTTAGCAAGTAAGAATCTGTTTCACTAAACTCCCTTCACAGAAAAACATTCATTCTCTAATCAACTTTCTCTTTTTAGTTTCCATCTATGTGTGTTATAAAGTTCAGCAAAAAAAAAAAAAATCATTTAGAAGTATTTTAATCAAAACCAAGTGGGAATCATAATCAATTTGTCTTATGGAAACTTTCATTAAACTGATTTTTATTTGTAAAATGCATTCTTATTTGCTTCCCCTTTGAAAATGTTTGAAATGAGGTGCTTAAGGGCAATCAATAATTTAAGCCACAGAAGAAGTGGTTCCACTCATCACTTTGCTAGGAATAAGGTTATTAATTTAATTTTTCTTTTTCAAGTGAAGGTTGCTAAAAGTGATAGGCCTAGGCTGAATGTAGCTGAGAGATGTTTTTATTTGACAGTATCTGTAGAGAGAAAAGGAATCACATTTCAAGTGTTTGGGGATCAAAGGAAGTGAATGCGGTCATGTAAGCTCTAAATTGGATTGTTATGGCTTGTTTTAGTTATGTAAATATTGGTAAAGGAATCAAATCACTGAAATTGAAATACCTTATTCAAAACGCTATCTTGTGGGAAATAACAGTAGATTATGGGGATGGTGAAGGATAAAACTCTCTACCTGCTAGTGGCAGTAAAGGAAGGAAACAAGTAATAATCTCAGCTGAAAAGCAATGTGATGAAGATAGAAGTCATCAGTTTGAAGAAATGCACCTCTCAATTATAATGATCAAGTATGATTTGCTCTGGGAGAGTGCAGAGGTATAACATGATCTCCTTGTCAAAATAATCACTATCTACCATGGCCATTGCTCTTTCACAGTTTGTTAATGACGATGTGAAGAGATCTGGCCTCTAATTTAGACCTATAGTGCTTGTAGAAATGACAGCAAATGACAGTAGATCTGATTAAATAGATTGGCAGCTGAAGCCCAAGGATACTTTAACTAATAGTCTGCTTCAGCTTAACAGGAACGAGGTGCTCGATGTTGCTATCTCCCTTTGCACACCAGTGTGTAATTTCTGTTTCATATCAAAGCAGATAAAGTTATCATAAGCAGGTTAGAAGATACAAAGTTCAGGGTTGTCTTGTTTAAAGCTGTGCAAGAGAAGGTATTTTCTGCCCACCCTTGACAGCAATTTATTCTCAGAAGTCATTTTTTGGGTTACTGGGGACACTGTGGAGCCCAGGTATCCTGAAAGCAGATGGTCTGAAAACGGCAGTGGAGTCCTGATCTCAGGTCATCTCAGTTTCTCCAGCGTTCGGGTTTAATTTTCTTTTGTTTGTTTGCTGCAGCATAATTCAATAGCATGGATAACTACACCTAAGTATAGCAACCATCAGTGCTGTCTGCTCTGTAGAGACAAAAGTAAATACAGTCTAATTTTGCTGTTATAACATGGCAGTAGTACAATTTGGGTTTACATTAGTTGCAGATTGCTGTTTCAGCAGACAAATGGCTGTCTCTTTCTTAAGTATAGTCAATAATTTCACTTAGTTCATGAATTTTTGGGGACCTTTAATCCCCTGTACTTTTATTTTTGGGCACCTGTAATCTCCTCTACTTTTTTTGCATGAGGGTCTGGAAGCTTTTTGGTGCCATTTGATTCCTTGCTTATATTTCTATCAGAAGGTTTTGTACAGACCAGCACTCCTTAAAAGAATGTATGGGAGTGGGGAGATAGTGCTGTAATCTGCTGAGGATTATTCCTCTGGAACCTAAATGCCAATTTACTTTTAAATCTATCACTGTCATTGAAGAATTGCCAAGTGGCCGTGGCCCCATTACTGCCTGACCCCACTGTATTTTATTCTTGCTGCTGGCAGAGGTGGATGGCTGCCCCACAAAACTCCCAGCAGCTGGCAAGCAGTGGTGTTGTGTTCACACAGGCTTTCTTACGACCCCTATCATTTACTTTGTTTAGTTCTATGAGATAATTCAGGATATTCATTAGAATGAAGGAGCAATGGGTTGGGCAATCACTGGCCTTGATATAAAAAAAATCTCTAGTCTGTCAAACCCATCTCCTACCTGCCAAAAGACAGAACAGGCTCTCTGCTCGATTTTTCAAGTATGTCAAAGAAGGAACTGTATCCTTGGTTAAACAAGCAGTGCTTTGAACTCCTAGCGTTTTTAACTTCCAAATGCCAAAGTGCAATACTTCCAGAGGGACCACAGAGATGTTATTTGAATGGCTTTTGCTCCTTCTTTCTTTCTTTATACTGGTGTTCAAACATCTCCACCAGTCTTTAGGTCTTTCTGAAGGCATGCTGTAAGGCAAAGAAGCAGATGTTGTGGGCGCACTCATGGGTGTGAGTTTGCACATGCCCTAGGAATGGGAGGACTAAGGACAGCCCTGTAGAAATCTAGCCCCAAAGATTTGGTGTTGAGGTTTTTCTGACATAATCAAAAGCAAGATGTGCAGTGATTGCTCTGGCCAGTAGTTGTTCTCTCTTCTCTGATGATTTCAGGACCATTTTTAAGACTTGTGTTAGTTCAAATTAGCTTGTGATATGCAAAATGAAGGCACTTTCCAGAAGAGACAATAGAGCTGGCTCTGCTCTGCTCAAGTCAATAAGAACAACCACCTCTGATTTCTAAAATATCCCTGCCAGGATGTGTGCTTCTGAAACCTCCTTCCTCACTTTTTGGTTGCCTGTCAGCATCTTAGCTGCTTAGTCTGTGTTCTTGACAGTTACTGATATCTTGAAAAAAGCGGACACAAAAAACACTTGAAATTATATCTGGGAGCTCTGCATAGGAGTAAGAGGCAACTGCTACTTGTTACTATGAAGTGAAGTGTGTGAGTTTCTATAGCGTGAGAACCAGCTGAAGACCTCTGATTTGTTTTAGGGCATGCTTTGAGAAAACCTAATTTGTCTTTCAGCTTTATCAGTTACTTATTCCCCTTCTCAATCAAAGCAGTAATTTAGCTGAAACGTTCTAGTTCAGTTTCATAGAAAGCATCTGAATACGTGCGTCTTTCCTGTACTTGAACTGCTTTTATTACCCACTGTAATGCAGCTTCAAGTATTTAACCACTTGAGGAGTAACTTCTGACAGTCAGCAATACCGGTCCATTTATTAACATTTATATTTCAATAAAATTGAATGCACTAACATTGCCTTTACTGAGAACAATGTGGCCAAGAATAATAACACTTTTATTCTTCTTATATGTCTCGAGGGTGCATATATAACATTGCTCTGTTTCCTGATCTCTGAAAGCCGAGTAATTTTTCATAATGTGGTACAAAACATTATGAAATTTAATCCTACTGAAAACAATTCAGTAGTAGCAACTGAATATTTCTTCTGGTATTACACCTGACAACACTGAGCTGTGCTGCAGCAGAGGGTTATGTTGAAAGTTATATTTCTGGTGGGTACCACAGCAGCCACGTAGCTCACCCCAGCCTGTACTCTCTACCTGTGCTCTCAAAGACTTGGTGAAGGCTTAAGAGAGTTACTCAGACTTCAAAGCAATAACTGCATAATAAAATTCATAGCTTAAAATACTCTTTCTTTGTCAACACCATGGATATTTGAGCTTAAAATAAAGGAGATCTATAAATGAAACTACAGAATGATAATCATATTCCGACAACTTGTACGTGCCTATCCATCCGTCATCTATTAACTCATTTTCTCCTCTACTGTACATCTGTTACCAGTGGCTGAAACAGATATAAATCTGAACCATTGCCAAACATTTCAGGAGAGGTGGTCAGCGCATCTGAAGCACATTTACCATCTGGTGACTTTTTTCACATTAAGAAAGTAACGGAGATAATCTGAAATAACTATTCAATGCTTGATAGCGCACAGCTTTTCTTAATTTCACTTTATTTTTAACCACAAGTATTAAAGTATGATCACTGACTTGGGAATGAAGCACTACTGTGAACCCTTTTATGGGGCATGTTATAGTTGACACTGAGGGCTGACCCTGAAAAGCACAGCTTTGGTGATTCATGAATACCTTCAAGGTGTAAAACCGTGAGCGTGGAAAAATGATAATGAAAGCAAATATTGTTTTATGGCTGATCTCCTGCCAGGTGCCCAAGGCTGGTATTAGAATTGAAATGTAGCACTGGAGTTGTCTTCGAGCTCCCATATGCATCATCTACTCTTTGTTCTTTCTTGCTGGTATTGCTGCACAGTACTTAAAAGTGCCAGGACTTTTCCATCCTTGTAATACAATACCACATTCTCATTTTGAAAGGTGGTCTCTAAAATCCAGGGTTTACACAGTTTGATAAGTTAGCAGGAAGATGTACGCTTTCACTGTGGGTTTTTTTTTTTCTGAAATGTTTTTTTTTTTTTAAGCATCTTTCCTCATATGTCAGAAAGATTTCAGAAAACCTAACCTCATGCAAGAGATTACTAATTAATATGCAGTGGGTTAACATAATGTAATTCTTGGTCTAACAGTGCCTATGAGCACTGCTGAGATGTTGCAGTGGGGGGCTTTTGCAGGAGAAATGTGAAGCAATAGCTCTTCTATAAAACCTTCACATCCACAACTTCCCACCTCATTTGTTTAAAACCTGGTAGTTTTATGCCCAGTCTCTCTCTCCTGAAATGGAACTAATGAGAGGAAATGATATTACTTGTCCACTGTTTCAGCATTAAGAACAAATTTTTTATCTTTGCACTGTCATCTACAGCCAGCACCCTCTCCTAAAAGACACAAGAGCATGCTAATCAAGAGCAAACATGAATGTCTTCTGCCTAAGGGTTCAATGTAAAAGGGTAAATAATCAAAAGGAATGCTACAGCTGATTTATATTTCTTTATGATGATCAAAGGCAAATGGACTGCAATCCAGCAAGGAATATAAATGCTGTTTGAAAACTTACTACTCCTGCTGCAGATAAAATTGAAAAGACTTTTCCACTGAGCTGTACCTAGTTTAAAATCCATTAGCTAATACTGCATGCCCTAAGGTTAAAAAAGGAGTAAAAATCCCATGGTGAACTTGGCATTTCAAATAAGTTTTTATGCAACACCCCAAAGTTTTACCTATCCTTCTCTATCTCCCTTGCTGAAGATAAAATTGATTTGGGAATATCTAGCTTGTTTAAATTGTTGCTGGTGTTGCAAAGTTTCTCATCCATAATCAGCTAAAGAAGTGTGTTTATCTTAAGGATTCCGTACCCTTAAAAATAAGTACAGAAAGCAAGTTACGTTTTGCTTTGGTCCCTGTTGAATGACGGGAGGAAAGGCAGGAGCCTGATACCCCATGGGGCTGAGCTGAGACCCTGTGGGTGGAGGGCAAGGTGTTGCTCACCCACTGCAACACGTTTGGGCTGCTCAGTGCCACAGGATTGGGGCTGGAAACCAGAAAGCAAACTGCCAGCCAGCAGAGCTATATTAGAGCTCCGTGATGCTTATGCTTTTTAGATTTTTTGAGGGTGGGAGATGGATGCTGCTATCGCTGGTGGGTAGAGGAAAATAAAACTGGTGGAATGGAAAGATACAGACTCCTCCAGTGCTGGATGATAAGTCGTTTTAAAACTTTTATTGCCAGCAAAATGTAACCAAAGGATTTCACAAGAGCATCTACAAAGCAACTGTTTCATGAAGTAATGCAGCATGCCAACCTTGCTGGGGCTGTTTTGGCCCCATGCTCTTAAGCATTTTTTTTGTCCTTCAGTAATCTTTTCTGCTCTGTTTAACCATAAACATCCAAACCCAAAACTTTGCATCAACATCTTTCTTTTTTTTCTCCTTTTTTTTCTATGGGTGATTCCTTGCATGCGTTACATCCTGTGGTGTCCTGCTGCAAGCAGCGTTCTACTCCAAGATCCTCTCACTGGTTTCTCAGCAGTGTTACTTTAAATAATGCAAAACCATTTGAAGCTAGATAAAAATCATTGCGACACTTCATTTAGATATTACGTCCTTTGGTGAAGGATTTGCTTTTCTCTGATTGTTTAGTATTGCCTCTAACAAAAAAGGAACCTTGGCATGAAAAAGGGAGCTGAAGTAGCACGAACCAATGTAGCTGGTAGATGATTTAAAGCATGGCGTTTTCAGCTAATTAATCACAGAATTGTAGGGGTTGGAAGGGACCTCCAGAGATCATTGAGTCCAACTCCTGCAAAGCAGCTCCCAGCCCAGGTTGCACAGTTAGGCATCCAGGCGGGTCCTGAATGTCTCCAGAGGAGATCCACCACCTCCGTGTGCAGCTCCAGTGCTCCATCACTGCACTGTGAAGAAGTTACCATGTACATTTGTGCAGAACTTTCTATGCTTCAGTTTGTGGCCATTTCCCCTCATCCAATCACCACACACTGCAGAGAATGGGAAATATTGTTGAAGTGTATTTTTTTTTTTTTGTGAGTAAGAGTCATGCTGCCTTTTGACAGGAAGCAAAAATAATGTAATTCCAGAGAAAGAAATTAATCTTTTCTTGATTTCAAAACAAGCACAAATAAGGAAACTTATTCTCAGGGAACTGAGTGGTGCTCAGCTGTCAATGCCACAGCACATTGAATTGAGTGTGATGTGGTTCTGAGTGTTTTGTTTAAATTCTTCCATTAATTAATCACCTGTTGAAGTATTTTGCCTCTGCCAAAAATAGTTAAAACAATTTAGCAGACAGAACCTACTAATTTTCTGTATTCAGTATTCTTAATTTGCCATAAAGCTCTTTCTGTATGAACCAAATCACTGATATCCACTTGATTTTATTTTTCACTGAATTAAATCTTGAATGCTTTGTTCGCTACATCTCCGATCTTTTGGTTTTTCTCTCTTGAAATTGGATTTCTTTACTTCTTAAGCAAAACACTTTCAGGTACTGTGTTCAGTTTTGGACCCCTAACTACAAGTCATGGTTTAGTGGGGAAATACTGGTGGTTGGTGGATGGTTAAATTGGATTATCTTGGAGGTCTTTTCAAACCTTGGTGATTCTATGATACCGCTAAATTAAGGTCACATTTTGCTCATTATGTACTTTTTAAGAAGTCAGTTTCTCCTTCAGATATTAATTCATCATCTTGCTTTCCATTTTTTGTTGCTTTGAACATTGAAAGTGGAATAACGATTGAATATGAAAAAAGTATTATTTTAGGACATAGAAGATAAAAATACACAGGTGGCATTTCAGATTGCTGCCATCACTTCCAACAAAGAGATGTGGCCTAATTTTCAGTGAAAGCTGCGAAGTGCAGATAATATCTGGGCTGTGCTAAGGGTCTGGGGTGATTTCTCTGCAGCTCTGGTAATCCACTGAGTGAGAAATATCTGTAGAAATGATGATCAGTCCTCCAGGGGAGAGCGTGTTTCCCAAGGAGAGGAGTACCTTCACTTTGCTATCAGCCTGTGCTTTCTCAAATGATTCATGTTGTGTTTGCAACCATATCTTTAAATGCAACCATATCTTTAAATAATACATTAACTACCTGAAATCGATATTGAAGACTCCTACTGATTACAAGGGCCTTACTTGTAATTTACACCTTTATTTCTTTCAATTTCCTTTCCAAAATAGTCTTCACGGATGAGAATTCTGTAAATAGTGCATAAAATCAAGCATTTGGAAGCAGAAAGCATATCAAGTATGTTTTAAAAGCACGTAGGACTTTCTCAGTGCAAAAAAAATCTTGTCACTCTTAAACAATATTTATTTGATACCAGAGATTTTATCTTTTTTCATTTCTGGCCTTTTCCATTTCATATCTCCTTTTAGTCTCACATCTTAGCCTTATCAGATGCTATCATTCCAATCTTTCAACTGTTTGCAAACAGTGCAATAAGGTCTTTTAACAAAAGGATAAAGAAAAAAAGTTGGGTTTCCCTTTTTTTTTTTTATTGACCAACTTTTTTTTATGAGAGTGGACTTTTCTGCCTACTTTTCAGCTTCCCTGAGGTAATTTGCCAACATATACTAGAGCTGGAAGATTGGAAAAAGAAAATGAGTTCAAGGGCATCATTTAAGAAAATGTCATGCAATCAAGAATCTACTGTATCTCCTTTCTCTTCTACTGTATCTCTCTTCTCTTCTACTGTATCTCCCTTCTCTCAGACATGACCAGATGAGTAGACCTGCTTGCTTATCAAATTCTTCATACCATACTGAAGATCCTGCAGCCCCTAGGTGAGTTCTCAAATGTCTGAGCAGAGTTGCCATCCCTGAAATTTAAGTTCATTACTTCTTGTCTTATTCTCTGTGGTCACAGCAAATGGATTTTTTCACTTCTTTTTGAGCAGTAATTCATCGTGCTTGTGCAATTGAAGTATATATTTTTAAACATTTGAATATGGACAATCACTGGAGGAAAGGAAATGGTTTACACTTAGTGATTTTAAATGTCCAAGTCACAGCATCATATAAATGCATGAAAACAGATATGGAAGACACAAAACCAGTAATGATGTGTTAACCCATCAACCATCCTCCTTATTTTGTACTACTTTTGTAGCACTGAAAACAGATTTTTTTTTATTCCAGTTACTTAAGACTATCTTTGTTTCTAGAGGTTCCCAGATCAGTATTTAATTAAAAACAACAAACAAACAAAAACAAAACAAGCCACTTGATTCCCTGATTCCCTTGTGCTCATGTTGAGAAATTATTCAAGTTTTGAGGGGCCCTTAAGTTACTTATTTTTAATTCTAATGTCTAGTCTGAAGGTGAAATGATCAAGGCAAGGTTGGTGGTACGTTCCATACCTGTCTTCAAACTGGGAACAGAGATGTAAATATGGTGTGTGCTAAACAAAATGAAGATACTGTGCATCTTCTAGGAATAGTTCTACTGACCAATTGGCAGCCACCAGGAAGTTGCCTAAGGCAGATTTCATAGGGCTGTGTCACGAATAGGAAATACCAACAGAAAACCACCAGCAGCAGCCTAAATGTGCCACAGTATTCACTAATAACAAATTATCATTGCTCTTGGTAAAATATAATGACTGGCAGACTATTTCCTCTGCAGGCAGACTTTGGCCCTTGTCACAGTGCCCCAAGGGTTAATCCTTTATGCACTTTAAGGTATAACCAGATCATCCCTTTCCATTGTAAATCACTCCCTGTCTCAGTATATTTCAAAAACACCACTGAATTTCTCATGCTGTTTATTTTTTATTTATGTAGCTTTTGGTAATATCATTTATTGCATGTTTGTGAGAAACAGCCACCTGCTCCCACTGGGGAATAGGCTGATGTACGGATGACAGATCCTAGAGAAAATCTTGCAGGAGATAAAAGCAGTGCTGACTTCCAATATATTGCCTGCTACTTTGTGCTCATAATAAGATGCTCTACCCCGTGACTCTGCAACTGGGACTCTTGGATAGGAAGTGTAATCTTTTTGCACGAAAAGCATCCCATTTTTAAACAGAGGAGTTCTGCTTACAAATGTTTCCGTGCTGGAAAGGATGAGTTTGTAGTTCATGCATTGAGGCAAAGAGATGGGGCTTGTGTTCTCTGAGACATAGACTTTGCAGTATTGCTTCAAGTAAGTAATTTGCCTTGCTATGTATACGTTTCACACCTGCAGTGCAGGTGATGGCAGTGGCTGCTGCTCTGCACACTGTTCTCCCCACTTCTCCTCTTTCTGAACATTTTAACAACATCCTTTGTCTATATGTTTGTAGCTGTCCAACTCGGCTATTGATATCTAGCTGCTGCTGCTTGCAACATGAAGAAATTTCTTCAGATACCTGTTTAAAAAAAAATAGTAGCAACAGTGGAGGTCTGTTCACATTGGATGGTAAAAATGAGTAGAGTTGAATAACATTTTCCATGACCGAGGGAAGGGGAAGATGGTTGAGTATATTTGCATGATGTAGTTTAAGATGAATAACACAGGTGTCTGTGGAGGCTCTGCTGAAGCTTGTTAAAGGATGTTTGGGTACGAAAAGTATTGCAGCACTTGTCCAGCTGGGTTTTAAGTGCTGAAAGCAAAGGGGCTGCAGTTCAGTTGAAGCTTTCTGTAATCTACGCAACAGAAATGGTTATGCTAGAACTGCTCGCTTTCCCCCATTGGGGTCTTTTTTAGAAATTGAACTGTAATATGACCATGCGACTCCTCAACAAGCAAAACAACAGTGTGTGGTGCTGCTGCATTCCTAGCTAGGTTCTTGGGCATGCTAATTTGGGAAAAGTGGCTTCAGATGAATGTGTGTGTGGGCTTTGGGTACTATCGCACCAGTAATGCAGTGATGTGACTAAAGCTGATCGAAGCAGGGAATTGTTTATAAGAAAAAGAGTGAGCCAGCTGCAGGGTGCAGCCCCTGGCACCAGCCCCAGCCTTGTCAAAACAACAGAGTCCAGGCAGGATAAAAATAGAGAGGGAGGAGGGGAATGCTAAAGGTTATGGTAGATTCACGCAGTTGCACCCCTTGAAGAAAATGAGTGTGTTGTATTATTCCCTGTAGATTTATTTACACTCCACGTTCTGGCAGTACTGATAGGGCTGGGAGCTACAGCAGCTGGAATTTGAGGGAAACTGGGCATTGGCACGAGATGCGCTGCCCCAAACGCAGTCCTGTGTGACAGATTCTCTCCAGAACTGTAATCTGGATTTGTTGGAGGGCTTTAACAGAGCAGGTCATCTCCAGGAAGCATTGCAGGGGGAGGATTTCATCACTGAGCCTTCAAACAGCGCTGCTTTTGTGTTGGGAGATGCGTATCCACACACAGATGTACTGCAGGCTTTGCAGGGAGATGTAATCATTATTCTCAACGGGAGAACTGAAGATATATCTAGCAAAACTGTTCTGTCTGTGGATCAGCTCTGCTACCAGTAAGGTGATTTTTTGTTAGCTGTACGTCTTTTGTTAAGCTCCCAAACTGTTTAAAGCTTTTTATTTTCTTCTTTTTATTTGCAATTGAAAGTGGGCCTGTAATACTCTCAAATTCTTAAACATTTATGGATGAACATATGAATCTGCAGGCACTTGCAGATTTCCCATAAGAGCTTGAATCCCTATATTAAACCTCATCCGGTAACTGCAAGAGTCAAAATTATTCCTACTCTGCTGAATCATCCCCAGCTTCTCATTGCGTCCAAGAGAAGTGGAAAATTAAGAGAATGTCATTGCTTTGAAGCTCGCTACATGGAAAAGCATGTAGAAACGTACAGCACGTGTAAGATTAACAATTTAAATTAGTTTAACATATGTCCTCTGGGGACAGTTTCTTGTACCATCTCCCTTGGTAAACACCACCATGTATTGACATATTTAAGAAAAATACTTCAGGAAGAAAACAAAATCTTTAAGATCTTTTCTCAGGTTGTGATGGCAGTTCTAGATTTCAGTTGGATATTTTACTGATGGTTTTAGTGTCATGTGAAAATGTCACATTCAGTGAGGCCAGGGAGATGGCAGTGGCACATCCAGTACCACAACAGATGAAAGATGGTGAAGCTCCTTTTCATGCTGCCTCGTGGCTGTAGGTTATTCCTTTATTCCCAGCTAAAATGCTTTTAGATCTTACATAAATGAAAGGAAAGATAGTAATGCAAATTTAATCCTTTCATCCAAAAATACTTGCACCTAGAAGTCCTTTTGGGGGATCGCAATGCTCAAAAGAGTTGAAATATCAAATATTCAATTATTTGTGTTTCTGACATTTTGTATGTATGCTAATATTTTATTCCTCACACCACTTTCTCTCCTCCTCTTATCTCTCTTTATTTCTAATCTCTCTCTCTCAAAAAAGTGTTTTAGTGTTGTGAAGTTTTCACAATACCCTCATCCTCCCATGGTCCCTTGGTAGGTTTCTGTGTGTGTGTGTGTTAAGCAGCAGGGACAGGAAAGGAAAAAAACTTCTAAAAATCTTTTAATGATGTTTTGTATCTTCTTTCCCTCTCCCCAATCCTTGAAGCCAGCCTGTATTTTGCCTTCTCTCTTTTTCTTTCTCACTTGGCCTGACTTCTGCTGTTACGGTGGCTTTACACCAGTGCCAGCAGGCTGATTGTGGTATGCTTTACTCTGACTTCAGTACACCTTCCTCATACACCCAGATGTGGAAAAAGATCTGCCGTACAGATCAATCGAGGCTTGATTAGGTTTCAGTAGATTAGTTATGTCAGTCCACATTCTTCTGATGTAGAAAAGCTATTAGTCTCTTCTGTTGCTTTCAGGAGAAGGATTCTTTACTATTCCTTTTATCTTTTATTTTTATTTTAATATCCTTTATTGACAAGATATTTGTATCAAAGAATGAGGTTTGGAGAAGATGCTGCTAATTCCATCTGTTCTCATTTTGCCTCATGTGATAAAAGTCTGCATTTTCTGCACAAACCCAAGCATCATCGTAGAGAGGGCCTGAAGGACCCCTGGGACAAACCCCTGCTCCACAGCTTTTTCAAACATAGAATACATCCCGAACACGAAGTAACACTACAGCACTTGATTTCTTATTACAAACCATACAGGACAGGCTCCTGCTAGGTATAACTTTTGATTTGAGTTCTCCAAGATAGTGCTGTTGTTAAGTTTGACTCGTTAATATGCTGTTAAGTGTTGCTCCTAGAGTTGTAATGAGGAGTGAGTTTTACATAGAGGTCTGGTCCCACTAAGCAATCAAAGCTTTTGAATAACCCTTTTTGAAAACTGATTGCATTAATTTAAGTTCTTTAGCTAACTTGAGGCATCTCGTAGAATGGCCTCTTTACATCCAAAAGAGGACGTTGGCTGCTTGGCATGACATCAGATTAGACCTTTTATGTAGCTGTTTGAATAAAGACATGGAGTTTTGTTTGAGTGAATCATTTCTGCAAACCCCTGGTTTCACTGGGCCTGGTGATGAATTGGTTCTGTCTATTTGCAGTCAAAATTTCTCAAGAATAACTTCTGCAGTCTTGCTGCACTCTCAACTGCCAAGGCTCACCAGCTGAGATTGGAGGGCAGCTTGATCCCAGTCTTGCTTTAATTTATTTGAGGGGAAAAAAAAGGCATTTTTCAAGTATTATGAAAAAACAAAAACCAAAAAATACTGAAGTAACTTTAACATGTTTTACAAAACCAATTCATCTTGTTTTATAACTTCTCTCATTTTAGTGCAGGCACACAGAGACCATATTTTTACCCATCTGGCTGATAGCTCCTTCCTTTAAATTGAGTTCTTTTTTGCTTGTCTTGTCTGGAAGTTTAGAAGAGCAGACTACATTCACTTGAAAAGCCCATTTAAATATGTAAGAGTTTTATCAGCAGAAAGCCTTCGTTATTGGAAACACATGAATATGAGCTACCAAAGAGAGTCAGAGGAAATGCAAGAGACAGAAGGTTATGCCGCCTATCAGCAATGTTTAAAGGATGGGGAGGTTAGAGGAAATTTAAATAATGTTCTGTCTTTGGCAGCGTGCATGCTGTGTAGGGATTGAGCAGAGGTATGCAACTTCAAAGCCCGACAAACCGGTGTAGAATTTAAACCACGTTTCCTACTTAGTGTTTTATGGCTGCTTCTTTCCACTTCATTTTATAGCCTGGCAAGGCAGACGATTTCTTACATCTTCTCTGCAATCTCATATGAGAGTTTTATTTGTTTTTAAACCCACACTCATATAATGCTGCTTACTCCCTTTTTGCCTCAGGGTTTTAGAGGTGTTTAGCTTTTATCGTCCTCTTTTTGTGATCAGAAAAGCATAACCACTTCTTATACTGTGTCATGTGTTGTGTTTGACAGAGATACATGCATATATGAATTAGTTTAGAGCACAGAAAAGAAGAAAGTTGAGATCTGGGGCAAAGATTCCTCACTCAGAGAGATGTAGGATTGCTAACCTCAGACAATTCATTCTAATTGTGCAACTCATTTTCCTCTTATGTAAAATAAGAAAACATAAAGGGGAAAACAATTGTGCCTGCAGACGATAAAGGCTCTCTATATAATTATTTTCAATATTAACGTGTTGTGAATTAAATTTACAAATATTGAACAGGATTCTTTCATAGCATAAATAATCAGTGTTGCTTTATCTCAACTAAAGCATCTTTTCTTCTCCTTCTGCAAATATTTTTCCCCAATTGTAGGGTGTAGAGTCAAATTAAATGACATCTCATGCTCAATTTCATACCCTGGACTAGTTTTATGAAAAGTAAGAAAAAAAATTGATTGAACATCAGGTAGAGAAATATCATAGAATATTCCGCAGGTTATCTCTTCATTTGAGAGTCTTACAAGCAGTCTGGAAAACTGACTTTGGTGTCTGTTCTGGAAAACAGTCCTTCCAGCTCACACAGAATAGGCTGGAGAAACCATTTTGTTTTGTCTGTCGTTTGCTTTGGTGTTCTCAGACACAACATTTTGTGTCTCTTGCTGTTTGCAGCTCAAGTCTAGAGAATTGGTATGGATTATATTTCTTTTTTTCTTGCAATTATTATCTTCAGTTCCCATCATTCCCATTTACAGCCACTGTGAACACTCAAAGCCATGAACAAGCTCAAGGCATGGCTTAGAGCCAGCAGAGTGCAGAGAGAAATCCTGCCCCGTCTTCGTAGTAGGGAGAATATGCTTCCTCTACTAACTTTGAGAATCACCGGTATCTGCCTTGATAATATTTGTAACAAAACATTTTCTCACCACATCTCTGTCTTGGTTATAGTAAATGATACTACAACAGCTGTTTCCTCCCAATTAGTTTCATCTATCGGTGCCCAGAATGGGATACAGAGGCAGTTCTTTAAAATGAAGATTTCAAAACCTAATGGAGTGAAATACAGCAAGGTGTGATTAAGTCTTTGGCAAACATTTTTCTTTATTAGGGCTTTAATTAGATTACTTTCTGAACTCTCAGTTAATAAAAATATTAATATTTGATATTTATCTACTGCCTAATGCCAGTAGCTGGCATGTTTAAGAGGACTTCTTCAGAATCATATTTTATCTGTTTTTATTAGCTCTGTGCTTTCCCACAGTCAGAGTGGGCTCAAAGAGGTTTTCAGATGATTTCAGCACAACACTGTGCGACAGTCATTACAGTATGTATTAGTACACCCAGGGTGCCAAGAAAATCAGAGCTCTGTTATGCCAGGTATGCTCTTACAAAGAAGCATAGAGCCCTAAAAAGCTAATATCAAAAAACAAAAGAGGGAATTTATACAAGTCTCCACTTTGTAGAGTTTTTGCACCAAAGAAAGTATGACAGTGGCCTAGACTGGAACCACAATACACACACAACAACTCAAGTTTGGCTCAAGTGTCCTTTGTTCTAGGCTGATTCTCAATGGTGTAGATTCACATCAGATCTGAACATCACAAATGAAACAGGAAAACTGCAATGTTTTGAGGCTACAGGTGCTAAAAGGGTGTTATAAACCCACCACCACGCTATTCCATTTTGTCTGGCAACAGAATCCCAGAATTGTAGGAACTGGAAGGGACCTCTAGAGATCCTGGAGTCCAACCCCCCTACCAAAGCAATTCCCTAGACCAGATTGCACAGGCAGGTGACCAGGTGGGCCTTGAATATCTCCAGAGAAGGAGACTCCACAACCTCTATGAGCAGCCTGTTCCAGTGCTAACGTTAGCCTCAAAATTTTTTTATCAGTACTCTCACTGCAGACAATGTACTGTACTGCTTACTAACTTCAGAAGTAGCCGTGTGTGTTTTCCATTGTTGGCAGCCAATAAGCCAACAAATATATTGTAATATATTGGTATTTTTCTCTGTATGTTTAATATTTCAGTTTTGGAGGAAAGATGGAAACGCTTCATCAATGTGTGTAGTACTCTTTTGATCACTAGGATCTTTTTCACAATGACTTCAATTTTTGCCTGATCATCTGCTTGTGTAGATCGCTACAGCTCAGTTTTATTTTATTTAGTGATGATTTGCATTAGGTTCAAACTAACATGACAACTAATATAAGTATATTGGTTTTTAATTCACACTGCTGAGAATGTTGAAGAGAGATTAATGAGTTAACAACCGTTGTTACAGTACTACTTCGTTTAATCATTGAATCAATAAGGTTGGAAAAGACCTCCAAGCTCATTCAGCCCAACCACCCACTCAGCACCAGTGTTTCCCATTAAACCATGTCCCTCAGTATATCTAAACATCTAATAATAACATCTGTAGCTAAACACATTTTTATCCAGAAGGGGAAAAAAAACAACAAAAAAAAAAACTTCTGGCATGAAAATTTTCCTGTTAAAGAAGAGAGGATATAAATACTGTCATAATAAAAGAAAGAAAAACACCTTTTTTTTCCATACAGGTTTACTGTGAGTTTGATCTAAGGAGATGTGCTGCAAACACAATGATTAAAAGAGGAGATCGTTAGCAAGGTGTAAAGCAGGCTCCCCCCTGTTGTGTTGCCTGGTGTCAGTGGAGCTATGCAAACACATCCCAGGCAAAGGAAGAGCTCATTACCTCAGAGAGAGGAGAGAGATTTACTAATTTCAGGTCAAGCCAGACCTCTTCCTGAGAATGCATGTAGGGTTTTCCTAGGTCATTTGGTGGCCCTGTGGGACATGTTCAAGTGCCACTTTGTGAGAAATTGAAAAGCCATATATATATATGTGTGTGTGTGTGTGTGTGTGTGTGTCTTACATTATTGATTCCCAAAATGGAGTGAGGTATTTAAAAACAGTCTGTGAAGCTGCAGCGATGACAGAAAATTCTGGCTGAATCTCCCATGGTTGCTGGGAGCTAAATGTCATTATTACACTGTTACTAAATGGTAGAAGGCTGAAGTGCAAGATATCCGAAGTACAAGTCAGTCTGGGATAATTAGGAGAATGGAAGCTGAAGTCTTGATGCAGGGAGCTCTGGCGGAGCTGAAATCAGATTTTCCTTGCCAGATGACAGACAATGAAAACAGCTCTGAGACCATTTTAATGATAAACATTCAGGCCAGAAAATATGTGGTTGATTGATGGTTTCTAAGCCCAGCTGTTCATACACCACTGAAAATCTCAAGTAATCACTGTGTGGCTTAAGGATCTCCTCTGTCAGAGAACAGAAACTGTGGGCCAGTATCTGTAATGTAAATACAACCTGTTACGTGATGTATGCTATACATAAAGAGAAAAAGCTGTTAAATATGATATCCTTAAATGGCTACAAATAGGACTCATAAACCTCACCTCAGGCTTTTTCCGAGCTGTAAAAGCTGTATTAGACAAGTGAACCCAGTGAACACTGCTAGCAGTGGGGGAGCAGCTTTGGGGCATCAGGACTGGTCCAAAATGGGGGAAAAAAGATGAAATAGCCCAGAAAATGTGAAGATGATTAAGCAATGAAATGGGACATAGAAATGCTGATTCAGAAATGTAGAGAAGGAGGAAAGAAAATAATTTTGGGGGTGAAGGAAATGAAGTTCTTTCTCAGGAAAAACATAACAGCATTTCAGTTTGTTTATTTTTGTTCATCAGAAAGAATACCTGAAGGAGGCTGCTCAAGAACAGCCTTGGTGGTTCAGCTCTATGTAGGCAGGTTCTCAAAAAGCTCAGATTCTGTGCGTAGTACCTAGTAGGAGGACAATACTGTTCTTGATTGCCTCATCTAGGCTTTTCCAATGAAATGTTGGACCCAGTGATCTTCTGACCTACCATTCAGTGTGGGTTGTTCTATGATTCTGTGGCTGATAGTGTCACTAAGTAAGGAAAGAATCCTAAGCTCTTAAAAACAAAGCTTTGCTAATTTTTGCTACTAAATTATAGCAGGGTGAAATAATTGTGCTAAATTCAAAAACAAACGTGGGATCTCTTTGAATGAAAACTTCAATAGCTATTTTCATTTTGAATTCAACCATAACCAAACCAACAAAATGAAGTGGTAGTGCTAAAATATTAAAGATCAAGATCTATTTCACTTAGGAACACACTTTGCCTTTTATGCTCTCAAGACATCAGTTCCAGTTCACAAGGTGTAGTGGCCACTGCTGTGGGCATGCTATACTCTGTGTTATAAAGCACACTGACCTTTGTTCCACTGTTAAATTTATGAAAATATGCAGCTTAACATTTTTAAGCATCGTGCTTTCCATACTTTGTCTATTGCAATGAAGCTGTTTGGTGCTGTGACACTGAACAAGGGGCAAAATAGAATCTTTTAGTGCACTAATTAGATTAACAGCTGAAATCATTTTTCCCTGATACGGAAAACAGCAGATCCTGTTCAGTTTTGGCATTATGGAATGGCATGCTATATCATGCTGAGATGTCTCTGGGCTTTTAGCTAGCATGGCAGTTCTGATGTTAGGCTTTGTAACCCTGTTCTACATCGCTGAGGACATGGCCTTTTCTGTTCACATTCAATAACCTCATAATTATTCTCTTACATCACCTAGAGAGAAAGGTAATGCAAGATACAGCAACTTTCTTTGAGGTTTTTCAACACGTTGATTTTGAAGAAATCTATATGCTCTTTGCATGCATCCATAATTAATGACTGAGTTTATTGCTCTCCTCTCTTTTGGCAAGGCTGCTTTGAACAGCACATCAAGTCGGAAAGTTTGGGCAGAGAACATCTTATAAACAGTTGTGTGTCACTGATAGCAAAAGTGCTGTCTAATTCTGCATGGATTTGCCATGAAGTTAAAACTTTCAAATAGGATTAAATACCTAGCAGTAATATTTTCAGGACAGGTGACTCTGGCATGTGTTTGTGACAGACTGAATAGGTGTCGCCTCCTTTATTGCTCCTGTTGATTCTTTGACAGCTTTATTTTTCTTTTTTTTTTGTCCTAATTTGGACAGATAGATGAATTTCATTGAGTTTTATTTAGAAAATTTTCAACAGAATGAATAAGAAAATACACGTGAGTTTTCACTGAGTGCGTTGATAGGTTCTTGAAGCTGACATGAAAGGCATTAGCTCAAGTGCACCTTTCACAATAGAAGGAATAATGTTTTCTGTCTTCCACAATTAAACAATAATGTCAACAAATGTATCCAGGATTAGATTTGCTACGACCCATTGTGATGTAACTTCAGATATAGTCCATCAGTTTTTAGAATGAAAATCACATCATTTTAGTGGTGAAAATGTATGGAATTGTCTTTTTCTTGAATGACGTAACATACATGCAACATACTACGAAGATTAAATGATCAAATTCTTGCCACTACTGTCGGAGTAAATGTGACACCTTAGCACATACTGTAACACTGTTTAGACCACCGTGTTTCTTAGGAAACCATCACCAATATGTTTATACAGAGAACTGATCTATAATTATTGCTGCCTTGCCTAACACACAACAAACCTGATGGTTGAATTCCTTTTTTGGGGTGATTGTTTTCCTCTCTTGTTCGTTAAGATATGATGTCATATGGGAAGTTCTTTAGAATTTAAGCATTGATGGAAATGCACAAATTCAGAGCATTTTGATTTTGCTACCTTTCTACTTGTGTAGATTTTTCTTTTTTTGCTGAGCTCTGTTAACAATAAGGACACTGAAAATTGATCCACTGAACACCAGCTGCCAGTTGGTGCATCACAACCAGTGCTGCAGTGGGGATGGCACACAAAATCAGACATACGGTGCAGTAGAGATGTTCAAGAGAGATGAGATGTGCTGGGAATTGCATCTTCTGCACTTGCCAGTATTATTCTGCTTTCTTCTGAGTAAAGCCCAAATGAGATAGTTGCAGTTAATTCCTATGCTAATGGTTTCATCTGAGGGAGTGGTGCTCTCTGCCCCTTAGTGCACCCCTACAACACTAACAGGATGTGTGTAGTCCTTTAGACTAAAAGGAGAAATTGTTTCACTTCTGTTTGACAAATGTTGGTGTCACAGAGATGCACTTTAGGGACAGTACCATAGAATCATAGAATAGAATCACAGAACCATCAAGGTTAGAACTCCAAGATCATGATTTGATGCTTCCACTAAGTATTTAATCAAGAAAAGACTGAAAAATCATTGCAAAAAAAAATCCCAAGATAAAAATTTTATTGAATAAAATGTATTCATCTTTTTTGGAAATTTATTATTAGCAAGTTTCAAGCTTTCTGGAAGCCCAGAGCATGTGCAGGGTTTAATTTCACAAGAAAATCTTTAATTTCACTTTTTCACTCAAAAGGTTTCAAAATGCTTTTGTTGTAGTCACTCTTAAATGATTTCCCCTGATTTTTAAGAACCTCTAGACTTGGTTCTCACCATTTAGAGGTTATTTGAGGAGCTCTTTGTCATTCTTATGCTTCCAGTTTCATTCTCCTGCTTTGCGTAGCAGTTAATTATTCTATCAAAAATTGAAACAGACCTTAGCTACGTGAAAGAAATACAGAAATTCAATGGAATGCATTCAGTCAACAGGGTAAAATTTCTGAAGCCTGAAAATCTCCTGCACTGGAGAGTGAAAGGCCACTAATAACCTATTGTCCTTGAGAGCAGTGGGGGAAATAAAGAGAAAAAAAGACCTCTTTGCTGGAAAAGAGGTCTTTCATTTTCTCTTCTGTATATATTGCAGTAGACACGTGCAAAAAAAAAAAAAAGTGCTCATTAACAAGATCTTTGAAGAAGAAAGCATACCTCTTTCATTATGATCCTGTTGTGATAAACGTTTACTCCTATTCTCCTTCAAGGACTTGCAAGTGATACTTGAAGTCCAATAAAAGTGAAGACTTGCTGATGTAGTTGGAGGTAAAAAGGAAAAGAAAGCACTGGTGTCAGATGGACGACCTCACTGTCAGAGTTTGCATTTTTTTCTGTAAATATTGTAATATTTAGCTAAACTCTAACCATGTTGTTTGCTTTTCTTTTTCTATTTTCCTCCATAAACCCAGTGAACAAAAATGATCTTTTCTCTGTAGAATTTGTGATACGTTCTTAATGTGATGGCACTGCTTTTCTTGGCACACAGCCTAGGAAAAGAACTAGGAAATGACTTTGAATGCACGTAAGTGACATTCTGTATTTTGCAAACTTATTGTGTCCTTCTTGATCTACTGCCTTTTGTCATGCTGGGTCTCATCCTGAAGCCCTTAGTAAGGGAAAATTTGCTCTGACTTGGAAGACAAGCAAAGCCCTTACTCATAAATCGCTTGAGCTGTTGGTGCCCCTGCTCAGTGGAAGAATCTTCCTCCTCTTTTCAGACCTGTTGATAACAGGAGTGTGTTACTGAGCTTGGCAGTGCTGCCAATGGATGCTCTGTGCCCTGCTTCTGCTTGCAGCCTTTGTGCTAATTCTCTGCATCGTTGCACTGCTCGGCTTTTTGCAGATTAAGTAAGCTTACCATAACTGGTTTAATCGTTATATTTAAATATTTAAACCATTTGTCTTATCCAGGATTTTCCTCTCATTATAAAAATTGCCACCAGAAAAGCCATTGGAAGCTAAAGAAATAATAAAAATAAGGAGTATTTTACCTGAAGTGGGTCAGACAAATGCCATGTTTTGCTGTTGCTGATATGAACGATTTACATTGTTATAAGCATAAGTGAGATTTCTGTGGGTGTATCCGTGGGACTGCCAGCCCAGGCAGCTTTCCTTTTCAAAGCAGCTGAGGAGGTTGCCCTTGATTTTTTAAGCAATGTGAAGCACTGTTACTGCCCAGTGGAAATAACGGAGGGGATAATCAGATGTTGTATTGCAGATTTGGGTGGAAAAGTCCAATAAGCATTTATATAAGCTCTGCCAAGTCTTCTACAGATGTATTAATAGCAAAAACAAATCATTTCATTGTAAGTGGTATTATTGCAGGAACAATTGCACGTCCTTATTTAGCTGCTACACTGCGATTGTTTAAAGGCAAATTTGAAGAGTTGTAAATTAACACACACTAATTAATGTTCTTCAAGGCTCAAGACTTTTTCCTTTCTTGCTTCTCTGAGAGACGTGGCAAATTCTAGAGAAGCTGACAGATAATTTTCTCTACATTCTAAAATCAAAGAAGCTGTCTGATCAAGTACTTTAAAAATAAAGTGATGTAGAGTGATTTTTGTAACATTACTCATATTGATAATAACTCCCAAATTTACCATGTATCGGATTATTGCTTTCTGCCCTTGATTCGTTCTAACATCTTCAGAAAGATGAACTCCTGTTACTCTGGAAATGTAAGTTTGAGGATGGATGTGCGTGCATGGGGCTGAGATGAAGAGCCCAAAAGCAAAGTTCAGCACCTGACCATGCCACAGCCTATTTTATGTGAAATTGAACAACTCTTTCTGCACCTCTTCTCTTTGTCGGTGGAAAAGGATGGTGATAACTTTTCTTTCCCATGTTGTATTTCTTTCACTCGGTGCTTGTCAGTGTATATCCCATTATGAACTGCAGCACCTAGTATGGGAGAGCCTAAATTGCAGTTCACTTAATAACAGTAATGTAAAAGAGATTCAGCATCAGATTTGTAAATGTAATGTGTCCCAAAATGAGGGAAACGATTTCCACACTAAGCATCTTTGTTTTCCTTGAGAAACTATGGGGACAATCAGAGTCACTGATGAGCAATAGGCACAACACTAAAAGACCAATAAAATACATGAAAGTCAACACAGACAGATGCCAGCAGCCTACCTTAGATGGCTTTGTTTAAATTAAAAAGAAATAGGAAAAGATTTAAAACTGGCATTTTCTGTTGGATAATTCTTTAGAAAATTGATTAGTAATCTCACAGGCTACCCTTTGCCTTAATATTTTATAACTCGTATCATCCATCTGCCACCAAAGCATAGAAGATCAGCAGCTACCACAAATCAGGAGCCAGATAAGATCACAGAGCACTTGCTCATTTAAAAAAAAAAAAAAAAGAAGAAGAAGAAGGAGAGGAAAGGAAAAGCATAAAGTTGACTAATTTGCTTTCTGGTGTCACAGTGGGATAGAAGATAAGCTGCGGAAGGACTGAAGTGCTTTTCAAAGGTACAACCCCCTTGCATGGTGATGTTCTACGAACTGAGAATCGCAATACAGGGAACTTATATTTTAAAAAGTATTCAGTTACAGTACCAAGAAATAGAGTATAATAGAGACAGTGTGAGGGAGCGAGTTTAAACAGCTATAGAAATGCATGCTTCAGCTTCTTGGGGGTTGGACTCGATAATCTCTTGAGGTCCCTTCCAACCCCTGCAAATCTGTGATTCTGTGATTCTCCGAAATGAGATACCTAAGGGCTTAGTCCTGACCTTTTCTGTAAAGGTTAAGCATATATTATCCTATCTTTATAAATATATTTATGTGCTATATATTCATACTGTTTAGGAACTCAGAGGATGATCTTTCAGTCTCACAGACTGATCATCTGGCAGCAGTACTGTTCTTCCTGGCCAAAGCACACAGCCCTGCCGTTAGAGTGCAGAAGTTAGCAGAGTTATGAAATCAATACTTTGGTTTTTGTAGACCTAATTTCTAACAAATAGTTTTCTGCATCTGCTTCCTGACTTTAAATACTCTTAGTTCATGAGTATACAAATTGCAAGGCTCTCGTTGTAATATCAAGCCCTGCTCTCAACACTGCTAGCCCAGAAACCATTCAAGATGTGGCTGAGATGTTGCTGCATGCTGATATGTTCTCAGCTGAGTCCTAATCTGAAGTTTTGCTGAACAGCCTCCTGCAGCCTTCAATTACCACTGCAGAACTTTGAAATTGGATTGGGGATGGCTTTTTCGACAAGGAGAGCATGATGTGATTTTTATTGTGAACTGCCAGCTCTAGAGTGCCAGGTTACAGTGCAACCAGTTTTAATACTTATTTTTAATTATAGCTTTCTAGTAAGGAGTACCAGTCAATAAAGTCATCTTTTTTTGCCTGAAATCTTCAGACCCAGAATCCCTCATTTCCCTAGGGAACGTTTCTCTAAAAAAAGAAACCAACTTACCAACCCCCCCCCAAAATAAATAAATAACAACTCATAATAATAGAGGTACATGAAAGCTTCTGATTCCTTCTCCAAACAGGGTGTGATCTATTTTCTCACAGCTCAGCAAATTCACCTCATGCTGTAGGTAGTGCAAGGCCTATTGTTGTGTTATAACTTCAGTCAGGGACAGAATGGTTTAAGCAGTTTCTTCAAAACAGTGCCTTTAGTGGTTGCTTGAAGAGGGTCTGTGGCTAGGCCATGATTTCTGTGTATTTGCCATTTGCCTTGTCTGGTCAATGAAAATTGCTCTGTGCCATAATTTAGGCTGTTGCAGCATCTAACTTCTTTTCCACACAAACTTCTCTGAGATTTCTATCTTCCTTTCATTGGATGTTTTAAATGTGACTGTTAAGTGTTTTAAGGAGCCAGTCAAGGGTTGACTTATTCCAGAAGATGGGCAGGAAACGCATGAAATGGAGAGGGCAATGGGAGAAGGTTCCTTCCCCAGCTCTGCCCTGATCCTTTGAAATACCAGAACACAGAGGGGAAAAATGCTGCTCTGGGTGTGTTTTTGTTTAAAATGAAGAAGAAGGAAAGAAAATCCTCTACACTGCGTTGTCATCATACAGTGGCATTTGCGCAGTACGTTTTTAATCATTAGTAGTAAATATTAAAAGTGCTACAGAATGTGCCACCAGCCAAACAGTGCACTTCTTGTAAGGCTCTATTTAGACTTGTAAGTTTAGGGGACTTCTATCATGGGATGTTACCCATCTGGCAGCCTCTCCTAATCCTTCTGCCTGCAGCCAAGATTCAGTATGGGCTTCAGCTTCCTTCTGCCTTTAATGATGTCTTCTCTTGGAAAGGCCTCTGAAGAGCTGCAGGACCTAATGTCTGGTAACCACAAAGCAGTGCTTGCTAAAAAATACTCAGTAATAAAGATGGCTACAATGCAGCTGTAAAACAATCATAACACTACATCCTGCTACCAAACATGGAAAGATCTTTTTCTGATTAAGTTTTAAAAGATTATTCATTTTGAATATTAATACTGTGATTTTTATGTTATTTATGGACGCTAGAACACCTTTCTTATTCTTTTCTATATCCAAATCTACAATAGGCTTTTCATTGCAAGAGTAGACTTTTCTTCTCCAAACTAGGCACATGGAGTTCAGCTTATCAGGATTTTTATCTGCATTTCTGGGGAAGGAAGATCTATACTTTAATCATGGTGTGTCCCTCAGTGACAGCCACATGACCCTAAATGGGCAGTGATTTCTTATAGCTGCTGGCATATACTGTTTGCTATTGTCCCTCGAAGGGACAGTTGTTCATCATTAATTATTTCTGTTTTGTAGATAGACAAAGTTTTTTGCCTTGGTCAAACAGATTATTAGAAAATCCAGGCTATAAAAATCCATCCCTGATAAGATTATCTCAAGAACACGCCACCCAAATGAGCAGGTCCTTTGTCAGTGAACCGGCATAACTGTAGGCAGCACAGACATCTCTAGAGAAGCTGCTTCAGATTTATATTGTCATCAGTCTCACACAAAGAGACGAAGGCATAATTATAGTTTAAAAAAAAATCACTTAAACTTTCAGATTAGTGTGCAATTGGAATAAAGATGTTGATTAAGATCGCTAAAGATAGCAGTATTTTCCACATCAAATGGTGTTTCTGTTACAATACCTCAGTTTGGGGGTGTTTGGTTTTATAGTGAACATCAATCTTTCCATTCCAAAGATCTTTTCTTAGGCCAAGATAATATTGGAAAATGTGGCTCTAACGCACAAGGATGAAAAAGGCACTTTTGCTGTTTTATTCTTTTTTCTTTTTCTCTATTCCAGATGAGAGAGACTAGAAAATTGATCCGAAGGGAAGTTTCAAGTTTCATGTAAGACTGTATCAGACATTAACTTTTCCAAAGGTTAATAAATCAAGGGTTACCTAAAGTAAAAGCAGGCAAACAAACAAGCAAAAGCTCTGTCGGACAAGCTTACTTCACAGAAAATATAATAAACACCTGAAATCTGATATACAAGAAGCAAAATAAAGATTCATATTTTATTCATGGATTCATCAATAGTTCTGAGAGACTACCAGCACAGACAGATTTTTCTATGCCATATTAATATTTTATTGCTTTTTATGGAAGGGAAAAATTGAAGAGCAATGATAAAATGGTACAAATAACATTTAAAAGACAAAGCAAGAAGAGGAATTCAGAGTGAATAAGACTAAAAAGAAATGAAAGGAAAACAATCAAAATTCACTGCATGTTCCCATGCACCCAGGGTCTCCATTGGATCTCAGAAGGCCACAACGGCCTTGGTGGTGTCTGTAGAAAGCTCACCAGCAGGCTGATTGGTCTTTGGAGGGATGGAAGGAGGAAGATGTGTGGTCAGAGAGGAAAAAATAAAACACAATGCTGTATCTGAATCTAATTGAATCTATTTTCAAGGGAAATATCAAGTTAGCAGATAGAGTGGCCTGATGAAGTCTGGGACAGTGCTAATTCTGCCCTGCTGCTTCCTTTCCCCTGCTTCATTTCAGGCTGTAATTGTGCTGCAAAGTGGAGTTATTCCCTTGGACGTGCTCCTTTGCTTGGAGCTCAGGTGCCCCTCTCTGAGTTGGACTGTCTGTCCTGGTCCCACCGCTTCGCAGCAGAAGTTGCATTTGCTCCTGATTTATGCGTGTGTAAAGATGGCTGCACACAAGATCTTCCAGACTACAAAAATCTGTGCACATTATTCCCCAGGTACTAAGCTGAGATGATTTGTATACAAAATTTATGTGCTAGGCTCTGCCATTTTCAGTCATTACATCACAAAATGATTAAGAAGGCCAGAATGTATTCTGTTATATACTCTATCATCTTATAGTCTTCACAAGCATTACCTCTGCCTATGTATGTGTCCTGTGTGCAAAGAAAGAACTCCTGAAAGTGGTTGATGTACAAAATATCATTGCATGGGTGAAGCCACACCTGCAAGATATGAGATTTCTGAAGGTACAGTTTGCTATTGCAGAGTAGGAAAATAATTTCCATAGACACAGACCATTTAAAATGATTCCTCTAATTATGTAAATTAAATTGATCCTAGAAGAAATGTGAAATACATTAATTAACTAGACAAGTTGCTCCATAGCAATTGCTTATTTTGCCTCTTTAAAAGGGTTCTGCCAAAGCTACTGGATTCAAAAGCCATCCAGCGTGCAGTAGAGCAACATACAGACCAAATTTGGGGTTTAAATATGTTCTAATCTGGCAGTCTATTGATACAGCTACTCCACACTTGCTCTTGAGAAGACTACTGGCACAACTTCATCCACAGTTAAATCAAAGACATTGTCCATAAATGACTTCAATGATTTCATTTGCAGAAACATAAATCCCTCAGCAACTTTTTAAAACTTGTCATATTCTTAAGGAAATCCTTTCTTGCAGAAACAGACACTTCTTCTATAATTGGCCTCAGAGAAAGGACAGCTGGTCTTCTTAGAACAGATCAGACTTGGGCTCGCTCCTGGCCTGAATAAGGTCAACAGGCACACCTAGCAAAATGTCACCTCTCAGCTGCATGGAAGAACTGAAAGAGTCTCTTTGAAGAGGTAATGTGTTCCTCATGGCAGTAAATGTGTGGATTTCTTTCTGAAGGCTTTTATTTCTAATATTTTTGTGACACCAGATTTATCCAGGCTTAGAATAAGTGTCGGGGAGGGGTTGAACCTGGATGCTTTGTAAGGTCCCTTCCAACCCAAACCTTTCTATGCTTCAGTTTCTTTGGATTCTTCAAAACATTATGACTGCCTCATATTTTGCTGTCCCACTTTACTAATTATAACAACAACTTAGTATCTATTTCCTCTTTGAGGAGTTTCAAAATAAGTCCTCAGATTCCCAGCCAAAGCTTTGCAGTTCAATTTCTCCCTGAGCACTAGGAAAGAAAAAGTAAAAAAAAAAAAAGAAGAGCAGTCATTTGCTGGAATTGTGAGCTGCTAATTTGCTGACTTTAGTGGCAGGAAGGCTGAAGTCAATCAATCCAGTTCTTCTCCACATATATGAATGCATTGCAGCGCGCTGAGTATGGTAAATTGCACCATTTGAAACAAGATGAAAAATCTTATCAGGTGAAACCACAGATAAATCTTCGCTGATAGAACATTACTCTGCAAAGTATCTGCAGATTCTCAGAAGAGTTTTTTGAGTGTCTCACTTAGTCAAAATGCAACTGTTATTGGATAATTACACTGAATTAGCGTACATTTATGGTTGTTACCTAGAGTAGGTGGTATACTTGCAGCACAAACTTCCAGATTACTGCAATTCTCCTCCAATTTCCTTCTCCAAGTTTATACAGTAATTTGGATGTAACTAAGTTCACAAGGAAGTGTTTAAACAAAATTCTACCTCTTCACGTTCTTTTCTTTTTGTTGTGTTGAGCATTATCTAGTTCTCACTTATGTGAAATCTATCATAGCAAGATTTGTGCAGCTATCATCTTCTTTTCTGGTTCATCCAGCCATGTCCAAACTGGATTTCTTAGATACATCAGTCAGTGGAGGTGCTTTTCTCTATCAAGCACATAGCTCAGCTCATTTCAGGCACTGAGACAGATGATATAAATATGAGCTGAGCCAGGCAGTATAAAACTACCTAAAATCCTTCTGAGGTTGTATAACTTCATAACTCTCCTGAGGTTCACTGAACAGTCATCTCTCCTTTTTTCTTCCTTCTTTTAGCTGGGTTTAACTGACATGACCAAAACTCATTGTCTGGAAGTAAAAAGGAAAAAAAACCCTACTGTATATTTTACAGCTAGATTGTAATTGGAGAACTGTGCTTTACTAGGCCTGCTATAATACCCCTTCATTGATGCCTGAGTGCTGAAATTCTTCCAGGCTTCAGAGAAAAAAAAAAAAATAAAGAACAAACAAACAAACAAACAAAAAAACACAAATAGAAAAACTGTTTCCATGCAGTTCATGTTTAGGATTGTATTGGGTCTTTAAAACGAAATTCTGAGCAGGGAATTGATTCGCTACATCCCTCAAAATGCCAAAGAATTATGAATCCTCAGCGTCTGGAAAAGGAAGATTTGGGGCAGAGTATTAATACTTTGCTGCATGAAGACACTTCTTCAGAGTTGTCCAGAAAGTTTTTAGAATGACAGAAATATTTCATATCAGATTCTGTTCAAATTCAGCTTTAGTACTCTGCTCTGAATAGCAATACTTAGGAAAACAGACAAAACAACAACCAATAACGTTTTCAACGATCAATTCCCTTGGTCTAGTTTTAGGCACAGCAACAGTTGTACTTTTCAGCATCCATGAGGTTATGGGGTTAGAGCAGAAAAGGAAAACCTCATATTCAAGCACTGTGGGCCTTTGGCTGCTGCATGTGATGCCTGGGAAGGAAAGGAGGACTGTGCAGCACTAAATGCACTGGCACACCAACAGGGTGACCGTAACCTTCATGTGTGTCAGAAAGGAGGAGTGAAAACTGGTATAGCAGTGTTGTGCTTTCTGACCAGGGAATGGTGAAGAATGGTAGCAATAAAAATAACGTCATCAAAGGTGAGAGAATTCCTTTCCCAGAATAAAAAATATCTCTGCTGGGGTCACATTTAGATTTTGTGGACTGATGAGGAGATCAGTCTCAGTAATATACTGTTAACTGCCTGTTCCTCTGATCCTGATGTGTCTTCCCCACAGACATTCATATTTCTTGCTTGTTAGAATATCAGCTTGACAGCACAAAGGCCTGGGATGTATGTCTGTATGTTGTAAGCAGAACTTTCAGACGCTCTGAGTTGGGTTTTATAATCAGATAGCCAAGCTAAGAAGATGGTTATGATCTCTATCTTCCCAATGAAAAATAATAAAAGGAAACTCTGAAGCAGCTATGGGTGCAGGGAGACTCTGCAAAGCTGTTTTGAATTTTTAAAGTGCCTACTTGGAAATATCTGCTGCTTTTTTGTCTCGAGTTCCTCAAAATCTGATCAAATGTTAAAGATGATCTGAATTTACATGGAGGAAAAAAGCACACTCTTCCGCCATTATCTCCTTTTCTGCTTCCTTATAAATCCAAACTGGATAGCATCCAATTTCTCATTGCAACTGCCTCTGGAAATGAAAGAGAGCCTGAATAGAGGAGGAGATGAGCTGCTTTAAATGCTTTTTCATAGTTCTTCTCACTGCTATGAAAGCTTCATTAAAAGCTGCAGCTTGCTTGTTTTCTAACTCTTCCAAAGTAATAAGCATATAATTGTCCTGAAAACTTGGGAGGAGTGTATCACTGTAAGTCATTATGGCATCATTTTATTTCAAGGTCCTTTTGCATCTTCTTGGGAATCAGAAACCTCTGTCATTCACAAATGAAGGAAATACAGAACAAGTGTCTTTTTGAAGAGGACACTGAAAATTTGCAATGTCTTTATGTCTACATAAATTACTTCTTCGTGGACTATTGACTGTGAGTTCATGTGGCATAGCACAACAATTATTTTCCCTGTTTTGTCTTCCTAACCTGCATTCAAAACACGTCAGATCCAATGCTCACTGCTAACAGATTAGGAGCCCTTTTGCATTCAGTTTGATTTGCTGAGATGCAGAAATATGAGTAATAATGAAGAAAATATGTGCTGCCCATATCATATTACAGCCTAGTCTGAAAAATTCAGCTACAATGCTAAGATCTATGTGTGCTATAAATAATTACACAGGAGTCCTTCTAATAACTGCTGTGGTGCAAAATAATCTTGCCTGCGGATGATAATAGCTGCTTCTTTGGAAACAGCTGGGAGGGCTCTCAGACAGCACGCTGAGACACATGCATTTCATACCACTGAGGAGGACAGTAATATTCAAAGCTCTTAAATCACCCTCTGAAATAACAGCCCTTCAGAATAGTAACTCCACTTCATGGACTGACCAAATCCAATCCAATCTCACATTTAATTATAAACTTGCATTTCTGATGGGACGTATCCTTCCTTCATTGTGGAAGAAAACATTGCTTTTGCACTGCTCCTGCACTGCTCAGTACTGATGTTCAGAGTTATTTCTGACTTGCCCCACCTATGACAGCCCCAGGTATCCCAATATGCATTGTGATATGAAAGAGAAGCAATATCTTTCTGGGTTTTGATGCGCAGGCCTGTCTCTGTTACAGCAGAAGGGTAATTTTCAGGGTAAACTCATTAGCAAAGTAAGCCTAGTGCAAAAACTGAGAAAAATATTTTGAAAGTCAAATATGGATTCTATTACAGTGAAGGTATATTTCTGTGGAATAAATTTCCTGTGGATTTTTTCCTACCTGTATTTCCTAGTGTTCTGCATGCCTGCAGAAATAATTACACTATGTGAAATCGCAGTTCTGAATCTTTCCTGCATCTTCTGTTTTCTGTTTTCTTCTGGGATCCCAGTGAAAAATCCTTTCTAGTTTATAATGAAACAGAATGGACTTGTATCTCATAAAAACTGAAACTATGAATTTTGAATGGCTGTTCTTTTCCACAAAAACTTGATAGCATCCATTTCCAGGCCTTCCCCAAGCTAACTCCATTCTGCAGTTCAGAGATGGGAACATATATTTGCATTTGTTAATTCTCTTCTGCCAGTTGAGAAAAATAAACAGGTATTTCAGAGAAAATGAGATTAAAACCCACAGTGAGTGTTCCGGCTCAACCAGCGAACGCTTTCTGGTGCGCTAAATGAAGACAGGTAAAGTCCTTTAGTATGCAAAACATTGCTTTGTTTTTTCCTTCCTTTTCATCCCTTGCAACTCAAAAACTGGCTTTGGGATCTCTGCTCTGATTGAGGAGCTTTCTTGAGAGGAAGAAAAGACTATTTACAACAAGAGGTACAATGACTTCTACACCACCAGCTACCTCTTAACTCAGAGAAAAGGTTCAGGGAAGACAAAGACAAATGTCATTGTGGAACTGGGGATGGAGAGTATCTCTAGAGGAGAACATGGAGTCCTTTTCCTTTCCTTCCTCAGTTGCTACTTCACAGACCAGAAAGTCCCCACTAAGCATTTGAGATTCCAGGTGAAAATAATCTCAAATTTGTGCCCCCTTTGACTCAATCAGAGGATTATCCAGCAGGAAAGCTGGGTCTTAAACTAGGAAGTCTTAAAATCAACTCCTGACATTACATATGTCTCTCTCTTAATTTCTTTTGAATGCAGACTGAATTTTATTTTTCTTTGTCCTTAATTTTAAAATCCAGAGAGCAAGCAAGTGAAAAGTTTGTTTTACAGTTGATGTGCCACATTATATGAGTTTTCATCCAAAACTTCAAATATTTTCAGGTAGAGTAATCTCTAGACACTCAGAAGCAATTAACATTGTCTATTTTATAAAATGCATTCTGGACATGCCTGTTTTTCATGTACCTGTATAAATATTATTTTCAGGGTTTCTGCTAAAGCTGTGATTGCTTAGCCCAGAGTCACTGGTCTGACGAAGCAAGGTAAGCTTATAAAATAGGTTGGCACTGCTGTTTGGATCCAGGCCATTCTGCTAATGAGCATCACTGGGGTCTGCACTGGGTAAGTCTCCCTCTTGTGAGACCAAATGGGGAAAGGGAAGAGAAGTGCGCTCCATCCCTGAAAGGCTGACACAGTTTTCCCTTTCCTAATCAAAATTACCCTTGGGTTTCAACAGTAAGAGTCACAAACTGTGGCCAGCAGCCAATTTTTTTTCTCCATTCCCTTATTGTTAGCCTACCAGTATATGGACAGGATTGGCTATTATGAAAAACAAAAACAACACAACAAACAAGCCCCACACACAAAAAGTCCGTGGAACTTTACTGAGAAATAAACAAAAACCAATTAAATACATTATCCATCATCATAAGCTTATCAGTGGCCATTTTTATTTTCCTTTTTGAACAGTAGGTTGCTAGTTGCTTTATGCCACTTGCAACAGAGAAGGATCTGATGCTGGAGAAGCACTTAGGTTATATGCTTAAATATTTATTAGTACAAGAAGCAACGTACTGCAATGTTCTGGCTTTGTGTCACATTGGATTCACTTGTGTAGGTACAACCTGTAGGCAGCTGTTACACCTCAGAAACAAATCAGTCAACGGACTGAGAGATATGAATGCCAGCCAGTCCTTGCCAATGATAAGCACAGTTTTCTAAAAAGGATGGTACTCTTTTCCTTTGTGCTCTGCATTTCTACTACATTCAGTAGCTTGCAGTGCAGGAATTGAATGTGGCTCCATGTCGCTTTAGGAGCTTGTATGTCTGTATGTCTGATTTGTACCTGTTTTTATGTAGTGTCAGTCCATTCCCAAGGCACGTGAATGGAAACTTTTTCATTCTATTGATTACTTTGTAAGTATATAGGAATTAGGCAATTATAGAAGTTAGTATTTTATGGGATGGAGAAGGAAATGTGGTATGATAAAGTAGTACAGAAGAACATGGCTTCTAAAGTTCCTCAGGTCTAGCTAGGTTCCTAACCCTTTTAACGTTCTCATGATGCTTCCTAGAAAGAAATTAGCATCCACTGCTTCAGAATAAAATAATCCAAAAATAAAATGGCAAAAAATAAGTACTTCAAATCTCTCTATCTCAGAATGGTCAGTCTGGGCACTTTTTCAGGTTCACTGAAGTTGAAGGCAATTTGTTCTGTCCAGTAATTTTCTGCTTATAAAGCTGCTGCATTCTTGGAACTGTAGGAGCCCTTACTCATCAGTACAGAATGAAGTGCCAAAATCTGACACGGAGGCTGATAAGATGAAACTGTATCTCTGAATGAAGGAACGCCATGTGATCTCTCCATCACTGAGGCTTCCATGTGCAGCAACCTGAAATCCTAAAATAAATGAAGTTGATTGAGGTGAGCCAGAGGCAACTTGGCCATCAGCTCCTCCAGAGCTAAGTGAAGAGAGGAAGTAGGTCAGCAGAAGGAGGACAGTGCTTCTTAATTAGCCCTGAACCCATCTGAGCTCTGAAACAGCTGTGTGGTGGTAATGAAGGTGGGAATCACTGCAGGGAACTCTTTGAGCAGCCATCTCATGCCCAGGTCTGGCCTCCAGATGGTGCATCTCAGCCCCAGGGCCTGCAAGCACATACTGGGGAGGCCTGAAATCAGATGGCCCTACCCTCTGTCAAGTGGAGAAAGCATCCCCAGGAGATGACTGGCAGTTCAGCAGAGTGGACTAGACAGCACAAAAGCAAAAAATGGAGACAAACACAGCAGATGTGGGGAAGCCAGCTCATCATTTTTTTTTTTCCTTGTGAAATTCCTATGCTTTAGTCACAGTTAGCCAGGAGAGGAGCAAGTTGTCATTTTCATTCAGACTTCCAGGTGTGGGAGGAGAGTTGTGCAAAAGATTAAGGAAGATGTTACAAAGGATGTGGAAAGAAAAAAAAAAAAAATCACCTATTCATGGGTTCGCAAGGTGTCAAAACCACAGCTGCCAGTGCCCAGAAATGCCTGATGCTTTCCTTAATGACTCATCTCCAAATTACACATTTTGTTTACAAACATGCCCTTCTTAGGCAAGATATGGATGTATGTAACCAAGAAAGCAGCTCTGTCGGGCTGCCTGTTCACTAATCCTTCATGTCTCAGACCAATATAATCCAATCCAATGGCTTATTTTCTGGTCACAGAAAGCCTTCTTATCAGTAGTTAGCTCCACATTGCCAGATAATACCAGCGGAGCACCTTTTTCCATCTTCTGAGGCTTGAGTTTCTGTCCAAGATTTGTCACTAAATGTAGGGGTTTTGATTCCAGCCTGTGATTCCCAATCTCCCTTTTATGCCTGTCTGGGACAGCTTCCAAGCTGCAGCAGTTCCAGGATTTACCATGTGTGATGGCAGCAGAAATTGATGTGCAGAAACCGGGAGTTTCCAGGGCCTCTCCACTGCAACCATTACAAACGGCTTGGCCTAAAATCCCATATTCCTTTCAGTGTGACACCAGAAGTAACAGTGATCACAACACACCCTCTTGAAGAAAATCCCTGAATTTCCTGCAGGACACAAAGCAGGCAGTGCAGGGAGGGTGGCTGAACAGGCAGGCTAATGAGTTTTCATGGTAAACGCAACCAAAGCAAAGGGTGAAGGATCCTGGCCAACATCAGAACCCAACAGATAAAGTGAGGATGTCCTCAGTGTCCCTCGTGCTCTGTCACACACAGGTGATCCTGATCAGGCTGCTCAGGCACACACCTTGGAGCTTAGGTGTACTAAGGGTGAGGTTGAGCAGGTCCAACATGCTGCTCAAGAGATTGGGCCAAATCCTCCCTTTTTCTTTCTTTTTTTTTTAAGGTTTTGCATTTTTACACTGAGTTTTGCAACACTGATTTCCTACAGTTGTGTTGCATCTAGCTGGGTCTTCTTACATTTCAGCTTAGCTAGGAAATGCACTCTGTTATTTCATTTAAGAGATTTCTATCAAAACCAATTCATTGAAAGAAAGAATTCCTTCACATATTCGAACCTTTTCATACAGAACAGAACTATGAGCTCAGAGTAGGTCTGGTTACAGTTTCTCCAGGAAAATCAGGATATAAGCAAAAAAAAAAAAAACAAAAACAAAAAACAAACAAACAAAAAAACTATAACAGAGCCTGTGAAAAAAATGCTTTAATTCAGTAGCAGTGAATATTTTTAGTATTACACATTTTTTTTTAACATTTTAAAACCCGTGATTTTAGATTGGATTGAAAGTGCCACTTGAAATGAATTGTCCATATCTTTATATGCTTTTAGAGAATTGCTAAACCAGTTTACAGATTATTTTAAAATAAAAGACTTATGCTGTGTGAGTTCAGATGTTCATCATCTCCATTCAATTACAGTGCCCTCTGTTACTTCTTTATAATTCTGCTAATACATCAGAATTATTTGATTTTGGTACTCATTTTGAAGCAATGTTTGAGCATTACTGCAAAAATTAGAGCACCTAAAACCCACTGTATAGGTTGCAGTTTTAAAACTCTGTGAAGATTTTGACCCCATGTAGAAAGCTTACATTTATTTTTTACTGCTGAATGCTTTTAAAAATAATTTGATAAAAACAATGGTGTCATTAAAGGCACAGTGTAAATATTTGGTGAACAAAGCATCTGTGCATTGTTTTATTTTTTTTTCAGTAAGAAAAGAAATTTTGATGTTTTTTGCCAATATTTTCTAATTATTGGGTTAAGTTTGTACAGGGGATTGAGAGGAGGAGAAATAGGAAACTATTTATCCTATCTAAGAATATTTCAAAATGGCTGCTAGGGCAATAATGGATGAAAGAGTAGAGTGATCAAGGAATGAGGGATATGTAATTAGCAAAAAATTGCCCTGTGGCAAACCAGCTGGGGGAGCTGCTGGCTCTAGGTAGCTCACCTTCAAGACTTATCAAATTCTATAACTCTTTGCACATCAGTGGCTGTCATTTTCCTTGCAAATGAAAGGGCTCTCTAACCTGAGCCCACCTGATTTTCATTTAGAATCTTTAGCTGTTAGCATTCTGTAGTAACTGTTTCTTCTTTAGTGTATTTTCTTTCCCTCCATTTCTTCATCTCAGCCTTAGAGCTTCAGCTGCTCACTATCTTATTCTTCTGTGACTTTCAAAATGTATGCTTTGTTGCACAAGAAGCACTCAGTAAGCTTTTCTGTGCGTGTTCAGGAGTAAGTGACTATATTCAATGGCATTTTTACTCATTTTAGTGTAAGGGTTCCAACAGCAGAGGTTTTCTGAAGGGAAGGCTCTGAGAATGTTGGGTTTTAGTTAGGATTTCTGTAAAACAACTCTTATTTCTCCATATTCATCCCCTTTTAGATAGGAGAACACAAGAGTATCTTGAATCTTTCTGGATGTGGTGGACACTAAATGCATGGTTCAAGCCCTGCTAAATACTACCTGAGAGTGTGGCTACCAAATAGTGATACTTGCCCTGATGAATAGGCAGATGTGACTGAATGGTGTAAGACTTTCACTGCCACCAGCACAGAAGAAGTATGTGCTGATGAAGGAAGTCTGGGCTATTTGAACACCTTGAAGCATTAGTTCTTGTTATTCAGTTGCTACAGATTTTAAGGGAGAGAAGAAATGCAGAGTTATTTTCCTTTACTTCTCTGTCTTGCAGTGTAGAAAAGTATAAGATGGCACACTATTTCAGAAAAAAAAAAGAAAAAAAAGGAAAATTACATCCAAATTCCATTTGTTGAGCCTTTGAGTATGATTCTCTGGCAAGCTATCTTTCTACCTCTGCAAGATTAATCTCTCTAGAAAGCAGAGAAAGAAGCCATACAGTTCTTCAGATGCTGATGATCCATTTATTTATTTATCACCTTGATGAAACAATTAGGAGACCAGAGCCTCATAAATTACTTGCTCATGTTATGATGCTTTATCAATTTTTTTTCCACAGCTGCACACATGCGGTGCATCCTTCCTTGGCTGGTCTTGTGAGGTTATTAAAGAATATTTCAAGAAACTAACGCAATCTTTCCTGTTGTCATGTTCATACATATTGATAAGCTGAGTAGCTACTCCCTCCCTTTGTCCACTAAGCTGAACGTGAGGGGTGGGGATGAGAAGAGGATCATCAGTAACCTGAAATGAGGAAGAAAATAAGAGCATGTCATTGATGATAGAGTTCATAACGACGTGGCTGCGTGTGAGTTTTCCTACACCAAGCTGCATTGGAAGGGAATGTCTCCTCACTTTGGTCTATGTATATCTATCATGAATTACATACTGAGCGCTGGGAGGACTCAGTCTCCTGATTACATACTTCAGGAGATGTATGTGTGTCCACCAGTGGTTAGTAGGCTTGATCTTACAGAACATACTAATTAGATATTCCTTTTCCTGTTGGGTTTGGCAAATAAAATGCTATCATCATTTCCACAGATTATGGTTAAAACCCTGCAAATAGAACATCTGCTTTTAATTAAATACATGCAGAGATGTTCCAACATGTACCCATTAATCAAACTTAAACTTTGTTTTTCACCTCTTTTAGATAGTCAAACAACTGTTATTAAAAAATGTACTTATTTTTCCAGGCAATGGTAGTTATAATTTTATATATATATATGTGTGTATATATTTGGAAAAATAAAAGGGGGGGCGGGGGGGCTTTTATCCTAGAATTAAATTAAATTGTTTTTGTTCTATATTTTCCCTCACTTGTACAATTCATTTTGGTCTAAATTTCAAAATGGGTGACCAGGTACTTGACATAATACAGCTAGGTCTGAATTCCTCTTAAACTAATGCTTCTAAAGGTCCATCACCACCAGCACCTGTAAGCTCAGTGCCGAGGATGAAATGGTTTGCTGCTAGCAGAGGGAAACACAAAGCTGATTTAGGAACCTTGGAACAAGGGAAGAACTGATAAAACATTTTCTGTCTCCAGCTGCTCTGTGTTTTCTCGCAGTCAGCTGAAGAGTCAGAACTGATAGTACTTTAAACAAGAAAGCTATAGAACGTCTTGAACTTTAGGGTCAACTTGTGCTAATTGGGTAACAATTAATTTTGAGTGACCTCTAGTGGTGATTTCCCACAATTTCCCTTCAACTAGATAAGTGGGATCCCTAATAGCAAAGGAATAACAGGCTCTGTATTTAATAGCCCTTTTTCAGCAGCAGGATAAATGGTCCAGAACTAGACTGGGAGGCCATGTCATAGGTTTGCTCTTCTGCACAGAGCATCTGATAACCTGATGGAGAACAAGGATTTTCTTTATGCATCCTTTTTTGCTCGTTGATTATCCCACCCAGCACAGCTCTGTCCTGCAGGGCTGCCCACAACCCAGGATTTCATTGCATGAATACATCCAAGCATGCCTCTGCAGCTGAATGAAGATATGATTTCACCAGAGGTAGGCACTCTGTTATTTGCTTTAACCAAGCCTGGATGGGCAATTACAGCTCTGATTATGGCTATATCCAACTCCCATGGTATTCCTACCTGAAGGAGCTATAACACTGGGACTGTGGAAACAGCTGTGGGTCGTTGCCTATGGACTCACACAGGATGGAGCCATGCAGGCCACCATTTGAAGATCAGAAGAACAGAACTGTGACAACAACAAGAGAGGGATTTGCCATCTTCAAATGACGTTTTACAGCCACAGCAGCTAAGGTAAAACCTTGTTTTATGACCTTGATATTTGAGAGTGCAGTGCCCATCAGTGTCTCAGCTGTGTTCGTTGGTTCAGCCATCAACAAATTCTGCGGTGACTTCGTTTACTCCTGTTATAGGAAGGCAAGGCAGTGATTAGCTAATTGACCTCCCTGTGCACACAGGCCTGTAAAGTGCCAGTGGTTCTGCATCTTTTCTCAGCTCTCCCCCACTTTTCCTTTGTCATGTGTGCCATCCAGATCTCCCCCACCCGACAACAAAGCTGGTACCCAGAGCGATGCTCAAAGGTCATCAGTAGGTGATTCCCTCTGATAAGAAACTGCCTGAGATAGTTTACAGACATGGCAGAATGAGCCCAAGTGTCTAAAGGATCAAGGCTCACTATCTGAGTTAGATGTGCACAAACATAATAACAGCTTACATTCATTTTAAAGTGTCTAGTTGCATGAAGTGGGGTGTAAGTTTCAGTTAAATTAGGCAAACCATGTCTTTTCAAATGCCCCATCCCACCAGCCGGGCAATAAATAGATCCCATCCCTTTCCGCTAAGTTCCTATCCGGGGAGAATTCTGAAGCACATCCAAGCAGAAATGCTGTTTGTTCTGTAGTCATATCTCTTGTGCACTGAGGACTTCAAAATCAACCAGCTAGTAATTATCAACTGTAAGGATTTACTTTGTTCACAATTAAAATCCCACAACCTCTTGAGAAGTTGTGCTAAAATACATGAGTTAGGATTTGAAGAATTTTATTTGCATAGGTACTCATGCTGGCTTTAACGAGCATGAATTACTATGCAAATATCCCCCTCCAAATGCATCAGACCTGTTGGACAAAACGTGACCTGTTGTTTCAATGCTAATTTTTACAAATGGTCTTGAATAAATGAAAGGCATGGAAAAGTCACTTTTCATTTTCTTGCCACGTACGGGGTGCTTTCTGATCAAGATTCTTGATCAAATCGTAGGTAATTGACAGTTCTCTTCACCAAAAAATATAAGTCCAAAGATACTGATAGAATATATGACATAATTAATATGCCTGATGGAAAAACATTCATTTTGCTAGTAGTCTTTAATTGCTGCTGCCTAAGAGGCAAATACTTTAGTATATTAAGGATTTGAAACTTGGTTGATTAGTGGTATAAATCTTAGGAAGGGCAAGGAAGTCTTGTATTTGTACTTTGATTTAATTAATCATGGAACAGCTTGGAAGTATTTAATAGTCTCTTTATTTATTGTTTTATTTCACACATACATGTCCTGCTTGTCTTATGGGCTGAATTTATTTGATTCTCCCTTAATTAGAAACCTTTTAACACTTTTATCTAATGAGTAACAGAGACATAATACTTTATGAACAATACAGTGGGTCTTACTACCTACTAGAAAAAAAGATATTTTTAATCTTCTTAAGTTAGAATTATTCCTATAATTAAATCTGGCTCTGTAAGGTGAAAGGTCATGGTTATTATAAAAATACATTTATTAATTGCTAGTTATTTCCTAATAGTGATCGCTTTTGGTTTTAATATCAATGTTAAATCATTGTAGTTAACCAACATGGGCCCAGGACAAAGTTGTGTTTTTTTCAAAATCCACAGGAAGGAAAAAAAAAAATCCATCTTTATGGCAATCCAAAAGCCACTGGGGCTCTCCCTCTAGAAGATTATGGCTCTCCAGAGACTTTGAATCCATTTTACTTACACTTGATGGTTAACCTTGGTGTGACGCATGAATTCGGCAGTTTTGTAGTGTTTCTGGTTCTCTGCTCCTTTATTTCTCCCTGTGCCATGATGGGAGAATCATGATTAAGTACAGGAGATGGCAAGAACTCTTCACATGCATTCTCAATTTTTAGAGCAAGGCAAGGTAGCTCAGGGAGTCAGATTTGTCCATCAGTTGAGAATAAGATGTGCTTCAGTGCTACACGCAGAAATCTGTCCTCTGGGTATAAAACAAATGAAGAGTAGTTATGGTTTTGTTTGGACAACTGAGCTTTCTGCCTCCCTTGAAACTAGTCTTCCTCATCGGCCTAAATCAGAAGTGTTTAGGTCCAGGAGTCCTAAATCAGAAGTGTTTAGGTCCAGGAGTCAGTGGAGGTGATATTAGGGATCACGAAAAATGAAGGAATTTTTAGTGATTTTGCCCTATTCTGCCATGTGGGTAATGTAGCAGACTGGGGATATCCTGAGTGGAGAAAAATCATTCTCTCACTTAAGTGCATTTATTTACTGCTCTGAGGTTGAGCACTTCTCTGGAAGTGCATAATCTGAATCTCTCTTTTCACTTCAGCTGTGACTTAAGCTTGCAGCAGTGCGCTGGGCTCAGTTGAACCTCTAGGCTTTATTAGGATCTAGAATGGTAGTTTTCCAGTAAATAAAATAAAGTGGACTTCAAAGCTGCTTCTTGACGAAGATCACTAATGTCTTCTCTATCTGCTTTCTGGGGACTGTTTTTATCCAAAAAATAAAAAAATAAAAACAGCAATACTAAAGATTTAATAAAAGACAAACATTTTTAGATGAAATAGCTCTATATCACAGACAGTTAAATGAAAACATAAATATTTTGAAACCTTCATATTGTTATAGTATTTTCTGCTGCATTTACATAAAATACTAAAAATCTGTAGTTTAAAGATCTACATTACAGTTGCATTGCTTAAAGTCTCGTGTTTTCTGCAAGATTTCTGCAGCTGTATCTTCATTAACGATCTAATTGTACTGAAAACATGCGAAGAAAACATGGAAAGATAACAGCAGGAGTTGAAAGTGTGGATGTGATTTTACATATGGAAGTGCTGTACTCAGCATGCCTGTTAAAATCCCTAAGCCATGGGATTTGCTGTTAAAACTGGGAGAGAGAATAGAATTTTTTCAAGCTTCGCTTGTCCAAAGCCTGGCAGCAACATAGGAAACAAAATTTAAGAAAGGGAGAGAGAAAAGAAATGAGGAAAAAGAAAAGTGGAAAAGGAAAGGAAAAGAAGAAGAAACACTGATTCTGACTAAATTAACACATATTATGCGCACAGGAAAGATTACCCTAGGGGGGAGCTGGTCACCTGCAGGATTTCAAAGAAGAATGGATTGAGTCCTGTGGAGAATAAATAGTATTTTCTGTTTTTTGAATGACACACTAACACCTTGAAAGAGTTCAGAAGAATAGTTACAAGACCTTGAGGAAATTCCAGCAGGTTTACCAAGCCATGTTTTAAAAATAAGATTGCAGGTCAGGGATATTTTTCACTCCTCCCAAAACTCAGGTTCCCTACTTATGCTTCAAGATCAAAATGTTTAAAGGAGAAGATAGAAACTATGGGGTAGTTCCCATGCTATAGGCAGGGACACCTCTCTCTAGACCAAGTTGCTCAAAGCCTCATCCATCCTGGCCTTGAATGCCACCAGGGAGGGGATTCACATTCACAGCTTCACTGGGCAAAGGTTGTCCATTCAGATTTGAAATGTCATTTTCTGCTAGAATAGGGTTTTTGTTTTATAAGATTCTAAGAAAAAGAAGATTCCTATTACTTGTTTTGGTTTGTTTGTTTTTTAATCATTATCAAAATGTGAAACTACACTTAAATATTTTAATGGACTTGCAGTCTCACTCACGATTTAATAAATTAGAAAATGAGGAAGTAGAATAAAAAGTTGTTCTTGGTGTCAAAATGGGACCAAAGTTTGAGTACCCTGCAGCCTGTGTGACCAAGAGGCAGAGGTATTTCTGCTAGTACAATCATGCATACCCTCCGTCGTTGCCTGGATTTGCAACCAATTCCTTTGGTAGCCATTTTTATTACAAAGGAATTTCCTGAAAATATCTGTGAGATTCTCCTGGAGGGTGCTGTGGCCCTGGGGATACTTGTGAGTACTTCTGCCTTGGTTCCATCCAAAACCCTCTATGGAGATGCTCTAGGGGACCACCAAGAGCCTTTGGCCACATCCACTCACTCCCCAAACCCAGCAGAAACAGGTCCCGGTATGTGAGTACAATCCTGGGGCCCATGAGTTCAGCTTAGTGACTGGGAGGAAAAGAAAACGTTATTGTCCTCAGTTAATTGCTTCTTTGTGACAGAACACACTTCAAAGACACTTTAGTCTCAAGTGTATCTTTGCAGAGAAAAGCCCGTCTTAGTGATTTTAATACCCCTTATTTCCAACAATCCAGATGAATGAATTCCATACAACAGAATATTCACCACCAAGCATCTCCACAAGCAAAAGTGGCACGAGAAATTAGTTTGGGGGCTCGGGCGGAATTTTTTGTTTTGTTTTGTTTTGTTTTTTAAAGTGCTGTTTTAATGAGGTGTTTAGTTTAGCACATTTGGCTCCTCCAAATTACCTCAAGGGGATTCATATGCTAACGAACTACACAGCTGTTGTTTGTGAAACCAGCCTAGCACAAGCAGAGCGTGTAGTGCAAAGATTTAAATGCTCTGTTGGAGAGGTCACCACACTCCTTCGTCTGCTATCAGTTATTAATAATGAGTCTACTACTTAATTTTAAACATTAGGCTAATTTTCTTTTTCAGCCCCAAGCACATTCCAGATTGGTTGAGTTTGGGTTTGAGTGCTTGTGGGGGGGGGGGTTATAAGAAAGATAAAATCATAGAATGACCTGATTTTATGCAACTGATGAAACGTTTTGGGGTAGGGAAAGTTGGCAATGAAGTTAGAGGCATTGGTGGTGGCCTGAAGAGGCTGTAATGAGCAGGGCTGATGTTTGCAATGACTGTTGTATAAACACTCCCTGATATGCTTCAAAAGCTTTAATTCTGGATTTCTTAAATTAGGCAGACTTTGCTCCTGGCAAGCAATAAGCCATTTTCATTTTAAAGATGTCACTTTATATTTAAGGAAATTAATAGCTGAGAAAGTAAAAAACAAACAAAAAACAAAATAAAACAAAAATAAAAAAACAACAGCAAAAAGAACCAAAAACCATTGCTTGGTAAATAAATGCAAAGGTCTTATTTAACTCAAGTATCCAATTAAAATCAACTGGACTCCTCACTCACTGAATAAATAAATAAATAAAAACAATAAAAGCAACCCGATTTTTAAAGGCCAGCATGACAGAATTTATATACACAAGGAGGAATCCCAGCTTCCACTGCCTCCTGGGAAGCAGCAGAGGTGCTGGCATCGCTCAGCAGGCAGTGGGTTGTCCACGGGCTAGGGATTGCTGTGCTTTGCAGGCTGCTCACATGTAACACATTTCTCATAATGCTGGCTCGTAGGTCATTTAGTCATTTAAATATTTGTGCTTTATTACTGAAAATAAGTTATGTGATTAATCATTAACATCAGAGCAACCTCTGCTGGCTAGTGGGGACAAAGCTCTCAGCAGCATAACACCTTCAAAGATGTGGATTCGCTATGCCTGCTCTATGATGCAAGCTTTTATTGTCTCTCAAAACCATTAGTATTTAAGTACAAGAAATGGTATTTTGCCTAGAATTTAGGTAGAATATAAAATAAATGTACAATGGGAGCTTTGCCAAGTTTGAAGAACTCCACATTGGCGCTGTGGTCCTGAAAGCAGCAGCAGTTTGGCAAAGTGAAAGAAAAGGCAGAGAATTCCCAGAGTACAGAGTAAGGATCCTCACTGAGAACTCTGTGCCACAGCTCAGGTAGCATAATTAAGTTCAAACCAAGGAAGGACGCACCTGCCTGGCTGAAGATAGAAACTATCAGCTTTTGTTAAGTTTTCTTTGAAAAATAACTATCAGAAAGATCTGGTATTCTGCAAAGTGCCCTTCTAGAAATGAAGCAATTCATTATAGGGAAAAAAAAAAGTTTTCTAAATGTCATTGTATTGCTGTTTTCCAGATGAGAAACTGAGGCACAGATTGTCTCCAACACCCATTTCCCCCAGGTTATTTGGCTTGGAAGTGACATTGAGGATCAATGCAAGACCACATTCATTTGAGGTACAGTCCATTTTTAAGATTTTGGGACACTGCATCCTGAGCCAGTGCCATGGCCTGAGGGTGATGGCAGAGATGAGTTAATGTCACCTGCAGTATCCCTGTCTCTAATGGGCAGCTGTCCTCAAGGAAGAGGGCTAAAATAAGCAACTCATTTAACATAGACTATTGAGAACTATCCATGAACAAGCTTTTTACTTAAGTGCATAAGCTGAACTGCAAAAATTAAATTCATCCTTTTCAGTTTTTAAGCTCCTCTTCTGAACACCCATTGGATGTGGAGATACTGAAAGTGTTGGGGGATTTTATTTAATTTTTTGTTGCTAGCTCTGTATAATGTAAGCATACCAAGCACTGTGTGCATGAGATGGTATTAGGACATTATAATTACTCATTGCAAAGACACTTGTAAGATAGAGAGGCTGTTTCCTTGCACAGCATGGAACCAGAATGCCTGCCAATTGGAAATGAAGTCACCTTCCATTTCAGGCTCATTTATCTACAAAAGATGATTTTTCCTATGGATCTGGATTTGCCATGCATGTTGGCTAGGAAGCAGTTGAGAAACCCAACCCTTCTGGAAGGTGGGGAGCTTGGAAATATGGTGACACTCTTCTGCCAATTGCTTGGCTCAGCTCCTCATACTCAGCTGATGAGAAATCCTCTCTTTCAGAGGGCACCCACCTCCTGTGGCTTTGCAGCTGTAGTAGCATTAAGACCATCTAGAGCACAGCAGGCCTTTCCATTGGGATCTAGGAAGAGCCAGGTTGGTAATAGGCCAGCAGAAGCCACTGAAGATTTCAGGACCTCCAAATGCATTGCATTGCACGTCTACGGATGCCACAGAATACATCTGAGCAGAGATTAAGTGTTCAGGAGAGCACAGATGGATCAGTAGCACTCATTTTGATCACCAGAGTTCCTGAAAGTGGAAACCTCTAGCCAAGAGAAAAGGATTTCCTGTATATATTTAAGCTTCAAAATTAAGAGGGTTTTTTTTGCTTTGTTTTGTTTTGTTTTTTAGAGAAAATAATTAGAAATTATATTGATCTTTCTGACAAAGTTTGCAAAAAAAGGTAACGTCATTGGAAAAAAAACAGATCCTACAGGTCTGTGAGTTCTCCACCCAAGAACGCATGCACTGATAAAGGTGCAAAGGTGTCTTATTTTCAGAGCAGCTTCGCACAGAGCTTTTCACACAGCAGCTATGTACAGAAATGTGGGTTTTTTTCATGTGAGTAAAGATTGACTTCTGAGGCAGCCGTGAGACCCTTGTACTTAAATACTAGTAGCTGACTGATGCATCACCGCTGATGCAGGTTGTCATTTGTGATTAAAAAAAACACAACACTTTTCCTGCATCAAATAAAATCACTGTGTAGTAATTTAATGGCATAGCTCTTCCCCTCTATGAGCTCGGAAAATATCCCATTAAGGCTTTCACAAATTGCCACAATAACTTCTGCTGACATGCTCATTCGTTCTCATCTCCAAATAAATCTGCTCACCGACTTTCATAGGACAAAGCAGGGATTTCCCAGGCCGTGATTCAGCACAGCTTCATGCCAGCACCTCGGTGTTCTCCCCTGCTCAGCTCTGGTGGAGGCTGAGGTATGAGATGCCACTTCACACCAGCTCAGATGAGGGCTGTGTACACTGCACAGCGCTGGTGTGAGACAGCTGATGAAATGCTTCTTGCTTCTCTCTCAGATCTATTTCAGTGCTCTTCACCATCTGGTGAAACACTTCAAGGAAGAAAACAGTCCTGCCATGTCTAATTTTGCCTTGTTTTTTGAACAATATTTTAATGATCTGTGTGTCATTTAAGTATGATTACTTGTCCTCCAAGGCTTTTCCTGTTTATACTTAAATAGTATTGGAGCATAGCCAGACACACTTTAAACAAAATGACAGAAAATAGTACTTGTTTGTTTGTTTGTTTGTCATAAAAGATTAAAAGAACCATTTACAATTTGAGAACATAGTGGCACTTTGCATTCTGGTAGGGTTTTGTCATTTCTTTCTTTTTAATCTCATTGTAGTAATAGAGAAATAAATGAATTAAACAAGCATAATTACCAGTTAAATTTTACAAAATACCAAAGAAATGGAGGGCTTAATTCAAAAGGGTGGTAATAGTATAAATAATTAAGTCAAATTGTTTTCATTTTCATGCCGCATATTGTTTCCTTCAGACTGTAATGGTACAAGGCAAAGTATGTGCAGTGCTGGAGCAAGACAAATAACAGATACATTTATTCATAAACACTTTGTGGATTTGTAATTAGAAGTTCACTGCGGCGGCTTTCACTGGTCTTTATTTTTTTTTTCCTCCTATTTCTGTAAATATTTTCATGATTAAATTTTTGCTTTGAGAATGAAGACAGATGCAGAATGCAGCACAGAAATGCTGTGAATCCTTCTTCATTTATTCGTTTCAAAGATCCCCAGCATCTTTGCCCAGGTCTGCATCCTCAGCACAGCGCAGACACCTTCCTTCTGAGTAAGCCAGCACTGTGCCTATGGAGGTTGGGAGCTGTTGGGATGGGTTTGTGTCAGGCTGTTTTCCTCTTTTAATTGATTAACACCTGAAAAGGATTTTTTCCAACCAGCAGATGATAATACCCTGGTGGATCATGTCATCAAATCCACAGGGATCCTGCAGTGATTTCTGCCAGAAAAGGAGAGCTGGCAAATGAAATGACTGTGTAGGATGAGTGCAACAGCACTGTATACAAGAAGCAATAAGGTCACTCCCTGCATTTTGTGGGTCTGGCATGCAGAATGCCTTCTGTGCTGGTGTATCTTCAATGAACCCATTTCAGTGTGAAGCTGTGATATCCTGGGGAGATCAGATCTCCTGAGGGTCGATCTGCACCATGGCAAGTCTTCGAATGTCACGTGGTGATACTGAAAGGGACATCCAGAGCTCCACCACAACAACAGTTCCTGGGTTTGAGCCTATTTGTGGAACTACGTCTTGGTTTACTTTGAGCATAGTACAAATTTACTAAAAGTAAAGTTTTGAAGATGAGAAGCCACGGAGGCAAGTTTAACCTGAGTAAATTTGCTGTTCAGCATGCTCTAGATGCGATTGCTTTTAATGAAAGTAAGACTATGCTAGGATTACCTGTTTTTCCTTTGGTTAGGGGTCCTTATTCTTCCCCAGACACATTTGCACAGGTCCTATTGGTAGCACTGAGTCATAATGTGAGCAGCAGAGATTGCAGCACCTCTCTTACCTGCAGGTTGCTCACGAACATTAATACCTTATTCTCATTGCATTGGTATGATGTGAAGCACCAGGCGAGCTTGTGTTTGTGCCCAGCCCAGGGGAAGGATTTGCCATAACTAATGGACTAAAAAGAGCTGGACTGGGGTCAAAAAAGCAAGGTCCTCAGCTCTGCTGATTCATTGCTTATCCTTCCAGCACCTCGAGGGTGCTGCAACATGTGTGGTGCTTCCTTTCACCTCTCGCTGCAGTGGAGCACGGCTTCTGCATAGCACTACTGGCCTCTGCTGCCAGCACTGGAGAGGAGGAGAGGAGAGAAATTGTGTGGGGACTTTCCACCTCCCTGCTTCTCCGGAGGGCCTCCTGATCCCTGCCTATGAGCTGGAGGAAAAGCAATCTTTCATCCTTACCTTATTTCCATGCTTACAAATAAAGGTCAAGGCTCCTCTGCTGTATTCAACGCTGTACCAGCTTTAAACAACCACCCTGAAATGTAATTGTAATTAGTTTCCTTTCAATCTTGATGTGAAGAGTGATCTTAAAATGCCAGGGCTGTAGCAGCGCATGTGATTAACAAGCACAGAGAAAGGCAGTGTGTGGAAAAATATGGATAGAAATGAACAAAATGCAAATGTTGCACTGCTCTAAATTTTATTATCCTCTCAGCTCTTCATAAAATACTGTAGACATCATTTGATTATATTTTTAGTCTAGGGAATTAATTTTTAACTAGGGAACTCATTTCTGCCTTATGATTACTCTTCTCTGCAATGGCCTGTAGGTCTGAACTAAAAAATCACAGTTTTAATTGAGCTAATGATGCCCAGAACTCATATTAATCTCACTTACGTGTGTGTCATGCCATGCAATATGTGCTGTAGCTGCCAGTAACGTGTGCATCTTTTCATACTGATGATTCCTCCAGGGGGCTGAGGTGTAAATCCTGGCCAGCTTGGGTCTATTGTCACTGCCTGGAAGAGCCCTTGGAGATGATGATGCCTGGTCAGCCAGCAGAGGGAAAAGAACATGGCAAAAAAAGCATTCACGATCACCCTACATGTCCACCCCATCTCTTTCAAGAGCTTTTAACACATGCATATTTTGGCTTGTGATGTCCAGACTCACAGTAGTGAGCAGTGAACATTTGGGGATCACAGCTCTGCTAATTCACCTCGTCCCACACCCACCATCCCACAGCCTGCATCTTCAACTCTCTGTATTGGAATCCACATTAAACAGAGCAGTGAAGTTCTGATTGTTTGTTGTTGAAGAGTTTCAGTTTTGTGATGAAAGATGTGACCTTTCTTGGCGGCAAGAGTCCTTTTTGATTGATTAGTAAACATGAGGTAAAATGCAGGAGCACGCTAGTGTTAACTTTGTACTGCCACCGGCTCCGTGCATCAAATATTTTTGCTTTATTTTGAACATCCTGTTAATGAGAAAAACATTCTAATCAAAGAAACATGTTTCCTTCAATTCTCTCCCCAGTGTTATTTGCTGCCTCTGAATGACATGCTCAATTATATCTATTTTATTTCCAAATTAGAAAAAAAAGCTTCAGAAAATTATTAACTAAGACTTCTAACAAGTGTTAAGCAATATCCAGTATTAATTATTTAATCATTTTTTAATTCTTTTTCATCAGGTAAGGAGAGGATAGCGTACTTACTCAGAGGAGGGCTTTTCACTTGGCACTGTTGTGCCTGGAACTGGGCTCCAAAAAGAAGCACAAGGTAATAGGCCTCTGCAGATGCTGATGGGCAGAAACCTTTTACTTAAAGCCACCAGAGAGGAAGTGTGATCGTGGGCAAGGAGCAGCATTTCAGTGTGCATTATGGCACATGAGAAATGGGTTGGTGAAGGACCCAGCCCAGGCTGAGCATGAGAGGTTCACGTGCTGCAGAACATGGGCCACACGCTCACTGAGCAAGGGCTGTGTTCTGGATGAGCACACTGAGATTCACCTACTCATGGCCTCAAATGAGCACTACAGCCATTTCCCTCCTCCTTACCTTTTCTGTCCTCCCACCACCCATTGCTCTTTCCCATTTTCCCAGATCTCACCACACTCCAGAACTCCACTTAAGGAGTTACACCAGGCCACGGCCGACGGTGTGGCCTCCTCAATGCTGAGCAGCTGCTCAGGCAGAGCATGGGCTCCGTGAAGAATGGGTCCTTTTAAATTCTGTTCCCTACCACTTGGAAAAAGCCTTGTTCATCTCAGCTCCTCAGCTGCTAGGAGAAGTACCCTGTTTGTGGCATTTTGGAGAGCCCATTTTGGGCTGCCGTGCTCCTCCACTTTTGGGGCTCTGATGATACCTGTGTGAACAAGCAGGAAGGTGCCATGCCAAGAAACAGGCACACATATTTCTTGGGTGCATCATCTGATCACTACCACTACTGCTGGCATATATTAATTCCCTGAGCAAATGACCATGGAACTTGTGCATTGCTGCCATGACACAAAGCTTTGACATACATCACTTTTTTTTTTCTCGTGATCCTGCATATCGATATCTCCTTGTTGCTACAGGTCCGTGTTGGTGAGATACAGAAAACACTTGGCAGCTTGGCCTATCGCTTTGGCTTCACCTATAGAAAGAGGGAAATGTTCATGTCCACGTGCAAATTTCCTCACATTTCAGCAGCCAGGCCTTGGGCCATCGAGCCACCTTCACTGGCACTGTTGATACTTGGCATGAAGTTCTCCCATCCTAATTCCTGCTAGGACAGATTGTACAGAACACGTCATGGTTTGAAGGCTGTCCAAGAGGTGCACTGTGGGTTGGAAGTCCTCATCTAGGTCAGGATCGATGCTTATGGAAACCCTTGTGAAGGAAGGCCTGCTCTGCAGCTGCCTGGTTACGTGGGATTACTCAATTCACTTACATGAGCATGCACTTCTTGGCTAAATCTTTTTCAGAAGTATTGCCATGAAATATTTCCTCTAAGAGCAATAAAGGAGCCTCAGTATTTTTAAGTCTGTCAGAAAGACTTTGCCACAGTATAAAATATAGGTGCCTTCAAGAGTAAGCTTCTTGTTACTGGAAATAGTCCCTCTGTATACATAAACACCCAGTTCCCAGGCACTCTTTTTTTTTGTGTGTGTGTAACTCACAATTTCACTCATATAAAAAATATTTATGGCAATTCTATCAACTGTCATTTAAGGGGGCTTGTTAAGTACAGCAGGATGTGATTAGTCCCTCATGGGGAACACATGTGTTATATCAAAAGAAACAACAACCAGCTGGTAGAACTACTTACAGCAGGGAAAGAAATGCTGAGGAGAGCAGTGACCGCTAGGAGAGTGAGTTCTGGATGCAAGACAAGAAGCTTTTGGATGTATGTTGGGTGAGTTCCTTGCTGAGTTTGCTTCTGTCTGTCATCTTTGTTTGGTACCACGCTTCCCAATTCAAACTGATAGCAAGAATCTGAGTCAAATAAGTGAATATTTTTGCTAAATGTTGTCTGTCACATCCTGTTACTGCATTTTGCCTTCTCCACCATATGTATTAACATGATGTAGTGGAACATAACGTGATGCAACCTGAGTGATTTAATGCGACGCGACAGGAAAATATTGCTGCAGCTTTCAGAATAAACACCTGCTTTTAGCAGTTATTTTGTCTGCTAGAAGGAGTTTCTTAAAATATATTACCTGGTTCTGCTGAAGTACGTTGTGCTTCTCTGGTCGTGTGTTTCCAGTATTTTCCACAGTGTGTCCTTTCTTCATTTTTGTTCATTCCAGAAAAGATATTGCCATGTAGAGTGTGTTGTTTTGTTTATTTGCGGGAAAATGATCTAATTCAACCTCTGAATAGAGAGATATATGGGAAAAAAATGTTGTCGTGGTATGAAAACACTGGTTCTGTTAACAGCAAACTATACTTGCCCACATGTAGTTGTAACAAGAAAAACAAAGCTTGGGAAAACTTGTTTTTCTTACAAAACCTTTCTCCGTGTGTTATAAGTGAAAACTGGACAAAGATCATCTCTCCTTGACGAGATGAGGACACAGAAAAGGCAAATATGTAACTGTTGATTTTGCATTTGCAAATGTATGTTTTATGAATGGGAGCATTTTTAATAAGGAAAGTCAAGGTTTAGGTGAGCCTTCCTAGAATTTTGTTTCATTATCCTTGACCTGACTGACAGAAATATTAGCAGTGGGAAATGAAACTGTTGGCTTAGTTATTTAAAAAAATAAAGTAGTTTATTCCTATTGATTTAATATTCTTTCCTTCCAAAAATTCATCCATCTGGGTGTGAATGCGTGAAAGCTAATTAAATTGGCAGCAGTATCTCTGTACTTCTCATGTGGAGAACCTTTGTCTCAAGCTAGAAGAGCTTCACCCTCCAGGGCCTTGATACAGAAGTAATTTCCAAAGCAGAGGGAAAGGGAAAGAAATTCAGGTGACCTTCGGCTCATCAGATCATGAAGTTCAAAGCAGCTGTTTTTCAGGGAAAAAAAAAATTAAATGTATCACCACATTCTCTTCAAACGGAATAAAACCTTTGCCATGAAGTCAGAAAGCTATATCTGCTCCTGGGTACCTATAAGGTTTCTACCGGCTGTCCTTCTTGTCCCTTGCCCAGAAAAAGGCACTACCTTAAAACACTGATGGCAACTCCTAATGTTGCATTTCCCAGAGGTAGCATAAATGCAGGGCTGGGGTTGTGGCTTGAGAAAAGAATAGTGTCTTCAGCCCTGCAGGGAGGGGAGAAAACAGGGTAATTTCCCCAAATCTGTCCTCATGTGTGCTGCTGCAGCACAGCACCTGTTGTGTCAGCACCACGTTGGCTGTTGGGGACACCCATTGGTCTGCAGCCAGCCCCAGCTGCACAGTGGGAGCACGGTGCTCCACTTAACAAGCACAGCTATGCAGGGATGTGGGTTTGGTAGCACAGGAGCCAAATCCTTTAGTTTTTTCCAAATGCAAAGCACCTTTTGACTTTGTGTAAAAATTAAACACTCAGAAGGTTTGAGTAAAGTAGGTTTTAATTTATAATAAAAATGAGGACACTGATGCCTGTAATTGTACAAAGCCCCCGAAGAGCTCCATTGCTATGTAATCCCAGCAAGCTTGGCAATGTATTTTAATGTATTTATTTGATTATGCATTCATTCTTTCACTCATTCATCTATTCACTCATTCAGTCAGACACTTGTTCATTCATCCCTGTCCCTTTGCAGGAAGAGAACATAAGCCAGCAGTGGCATACTTCTTCACTGTCCTGATTTACAGCCATGGCTCTGAGTTGGTATCAATAAATCTCTTTGGTCCTCTTCAATCTTGCCCTATCTCTCTCATTAATGATTGGGATTTAGAGGAAGGATTAAAAATTATATCAGATTATAGATAGATAGACAAATATGCATATTAGATGCAGTGCTTTGACTGACGTGCTGCCTTGTTGGATTTCTTCTTATTTAAGAACCTTCTTATTCCTGATTCTCTAGATCTTATAATTGCTTTCACAATCTCTGACTTTTTATTAGCTAGCCCAGTGACTTCAATAGCAGAACTGAATGATGAGCTGCCTGGTGCTGTCCTGGTGCCTGCCCAGGTGGATGTAGAGCAGAGCTCAAGCCTAGCGTTCACACCCCACTTTGTTGCCTTTATTTCAGGACCTCTTGCCATCTTCAGGCTTTGGGAAATATTTATTTCTATAGGCTGACAACATGCTTAAATGCCATGTTCACTTTGGCAGAGAAAATGAGAAATTTAAAATACCTGCATTCCTCTGACATCAGTGACCTTATTAAAGTCACAGAAATCCTGGATAACTGAATAACTTTAATCGAATTTATTAAAATTTCTTCTGTGTGTTAGTCCTTACAAGCTCAGAAACTCTGTTACATTCAACATGCAGGCATGGGTGGCTGTTGATAACAGAGATGCTCCTCTTCCAGGCCTGTCTGCTGTTCTTACCATGAAGCCATTTGAAATCACCAGGAAAATAATTGTAAGCTTAAAAAAGCTAAAGCAGCCAGGCTGTTTCAGATTATTTCAGTATGCGTGGTTGCTCTCGCAACTGAATGTTCCTGTTAAAATCAGTCTGATTTATTTTTTTTCTTCCTGAAATCAGGTTTTAAACAAAAGGATTAGATGGAGGCAAACCCAGAGAGGGGGTTGGGATCAGGGTTCAAATGTGCATTGGAAACTGTGGACACTCCTTGGTTTGAGGCCCTCTCTCTTCTAGTAATGTTGGTTTTCCTAGAATCATGTGTTCTCTATATATTTCTGTATCAAGGATTAACTGTGTAGCTTAGCAGAAAACAGAAGAAGAGATCATTATTTCACAGTTTAACATAGAGGAATTTGAAGGCTGGGGATCAGTAGGGAAAGCAACCACAGCTGCATTTCTTAGTTTATTCTAATGGGAAAATTGTTATTTCCACACTGCTGCTCCCTTATTTTCAGCATGTTTGTAGGTATTTCTCTCGTATTAGGACCCAGCAGCTCAGAATGCTTGGAAAGCGTGCGATTGTTTTTCACTAAAGGAATACATTCCCACTTAGTTTGGATTGCCCTTCAGCTTTTATTTGCTAATCTTCATGCAGAAAGGTATAACTGTGGTGCTAAAATGACTTTATTATGCACTTGGGAACTTGTAGCACATAGACCAAAACCAATTCTCAACTGTTCGCAGGTACCTGTAAAACTTGCTCATCCTAGAGATGCTTCACGGTCTGGACTGCATTTTGCCTTATATCTCCTAGATAGAGAACTGCTTTTGCCTCTGTTGTCCAAAGAGCTGAAGCTCAGAGGGCAGAGGGTGTCTGAGGTTGTTCTGGAAAAGCCCGGCACAGCAGCATGGTGAATGAGCATCTTCCAGGCCCTGCAATCCTCGGCCTCCTCCTTCCTCACAGCTTTTCCCCCCAGGCACAGTCTCCTTCTCTTCAATCCCTCTTAGTGCCAACAGCCGACACTCTTACATGACTTAAACTTTTAAACCATCTACCATATTGCAGTGCTTACCAGGAAAATAGCAGGGCTGTCATGTTTACTCTGAGCGTCTCTTCACCTGTGGTATTACACTTTGAAATGCTGGATTTCCTCTTTGAGGAACAGATTTGTATGGCTCGCTCTTTATCACATAATAGAACCCTCAGAAAGGAGTTTTTACCTCTCCCTAAATGCAGAAAAAGACTGAAGAGCTAAAAAGAGCATTTCAAGTACTCAAATTAATATCAACAGGACCTATTTCATCTGGACGTGCTTCTAGGATCGTAACATGAACTGTTGCCAAATATCTGAGAGCTTGTGGGGGGGGGGGTATTTATGAAATCTTTTTAGAACATCTCTAAAATAAGTGCAATTAGTCTTTGATATGCTGCTGTTTAACTCTGCTACTGGATTTTATCACTTTGACCAAAAGCAAAATCATCTGATTTGAATGCATCTATTCCACACTTGGCTGTCAGTCATCTAATACTTAGCTCAGTGGTTGCTACTTGTTCATTCAGGCTTTTCCTAGATATTTCCAAATATATTTTAAAGCATGAAATTTGTTTCCAAATGACTAGCAGCACCTCTGCAACTTCTTATTTGCTTAAATTTTTGTACTCGTCAAGTCAGCAGTTTCATCAGCGGCGCAATACCAATCAGAGCAATATGTCTAATCCAGGAATACCATTGGCTCAGTGATGCATCAGTCTGCATCACCAGCTCCTTTCCTAGAGGCTATTTTTTTTTTTTTTGCACAGCATTCTGTTTGTCCTGTGTGTGCCACAGCTGCATATTGAAACAGCACAGCAAAGGCTTTGGGGATTTCCCAACAATAAAGTTAAAATCTCTTTCCTGGTTAGTATTCAGCAGCACTATACCATTTAGCAGACATTTTCCCTTTTCCTAGTTTTCAATAGGATACATTTATCAGCATGGAGTAGCAATCAACATGTATTTGCTTGCCTATTTATTTAAGTCAGCTGTGTACTTCCTCATTATTTGCAATTCTTCCTCCAAAAGTCTTTGCTTTCTGTTTCTCCCTCATGGAAACTCCAGTTATAGTATATTCTGCAAAATAATACATTCTTTGGACCCCTCAGTGAGAGCTAAGATGGATGTCCTATGATGTAATTAGGCTGTGGAGAGCATGGCCTGCCTGAGAAGGGCCAAAGAATGACTATTTTTGTTTGTTGGAGGGTCTTCTTCCTGAGGCCAGAGGCATCAGGCTTCAGAACTGACTGTTTATATTTCATCCAAACTAAGATTTTCCATCCTGTGAAAGAGAGATTTATTCTTAAAGCAGCTGGGTGAAAAAGAGAATAAGTTCCAGCTGGTCCCATTGCCTGTGGTTTTACTGTCAAAACTGGGGTGCTGACTGAGCAGCCATGGGAGGACTGTGAGGAATAGGAGCAAAGGCTGCTTGAGAAAGGATGGCAACAACCTCCTGGCGTCATGGGGACGAGGTTTCACTTCCATCAGTGATGCAATGCAGTGTTCTCCCTTATAGTAATGTTTCTCCAGGGTAAAAGAAGCAAAACTATGGTATCCTTGAGGAAAAAATATTAAGCATGCTTTATCTTATTAGATAGTTTGGGACTTCTTTAAAGACTTTCCACTGCTGCATCTTTCTCATTGAAGTCAGTGATTATATTTCCATTCTAAAGCAGGCTTCCACACAGTACTGTGGCCAGGCAAGATTTCAGGAGCTTTGGGGCTCAGTGGGTGGTGGTGTTGGCACCCAAGGAACATATCCTGAAGGCAGGAGCCAAATATCTACTGTTTTTCACAAACTATGCACCAAGTCCTGCAATGCCTCGTCTGTCCCACAGGCACTTGAAACCCTACGGTAGGAAAGGTCCAACTTGGCCATCTTCTGAAGGAGATGCTTTTCTAACTCTCTAGGCAAATCAATCATGAAGGACCCCCAGGGATGGGAACTGGATGGAAGAGGGGTGCGGCCAGACTCAGTGAGAATAGCCTAAAATTCAGATACGCTTCAGAGAAACCAAAGGCAGTCAAAAAGCGTATAACAAACTACCATGTGACAAAATCGTTCCTGAAAAGGAGCAAAGAAATCTTGAAGACTTTCCTTTCCAAATCAAAACTCCCATAGTCTTCAAGTGAGACCAGGGGCGATCCTTCAGTCCCAGTGAAATACATTACTTCTATTAATATTCTTAATAATTACTCTTAATAATTCTTTTACAAACCTTGGGATGGCTGAAGACCCAGTCCATGTAGGCATTTATGTTTATGAATAATAAATGTTATATAATGTAAATTATGTATATATCATAAATTCTTCCCAGGCAAATTAATTATTGTGGTGTGCTACCAGCCATATCAGAGTTGCATGTGTCAACCTTGGCAATGTTCTGTCCTTGCACTTGAGGACATTCCAAGAGAATGAAGCTCCTGAGTTGGTCCAAAAGGATTAGGAGAGCTGATGGAGTAAAAAGAAATCTCCAAAAAGTTGAAAATGTGCTGAGATTTACTGCAGTGGTGTATAGAAGGAGAAGTAAACAAACATGGCTTCATTACACAGCTCACTACGCTCAGCAGCTGATATGTAGCCCCTATTCCCTGGCCACATACAAATCTCATCACTGATTTCTGTCCAGGAAAGACAATAAAATAAGAATGTATGTTGCCAAAGTGAAGTTTTAAGAGTGATAACTTTAAATTTCTTATTAGGGATAAGGTAAGATTTATGGATGATATACTGATTTATAAATATATTTAGACAGTAAGTATTTTTGGCTTTAGGCTGGAATCAGAAAGCTTGGTGTAAAGGAAAAATTTTTTTAAAGGTTTTCTGGAACATAAAATAAATCCAACTTATACTTTCAAAGAGCCCTCTGGCTGTATGAAAGATGATGCCAGTGACAGTGGAGAAAAAAATTTGCTTATATCTACAATGCTCCATTATTTTCTCATTAACTTGAGTTTTAAAGGAAATCATATTAGTGCCTCCAGAGGATAAGCTATATAAACAAGAGCTACAAATTTATCTGTGCATTAAAATGAATGCTATGGTAACCAGTTTGATTGCTTTGGAGGCGATTTAAAAACCTAAAGGGTGTATTATCTTAAGGTAATCTCACCCTTGGGTCCCTGTATATATTATATCTCATACCTCTAATCCTGTGGGATGGTGTCTAGCTAATAATACCCCTCTGACTTTGTCTGGTTTATTCTACTGCAACTGAAACATGCTTCCTTCAACTTTAAACAACATGTTGGTTGAGAAATCTTATTTCCATCACATTAGTTTATTTTTGGAGAAGGTGTAGAGATGTATTTCTTTTGGCATTAGAAAAAGTTTCTTCGGCAAGAGTTTAGTACAGCACATGAGTCTTGTTGGACAATCCCTCAAGTCATCTGGAAAGGGTCAATTTTGGGCCAATTTTCAAGTCCCATGAATGTGAATTTGCTGGAGAGATTAGACTTGCTTTAGACTACATCAATAATTTTCAGGTCACCACAGCAACCTTCTCCCATTGAAATTTCTGTATGTGCTGAGGGGTTCTCTGTATGGACCTGTAGGTGGCTGTGGTGGACATGGGTACAAATATGGGCATTCACACTGTGTGAATGCAAATGTGGAGACAGAATCCAATTACTTGCATTGCATTTGATGTACTAGCTGAAAGGCTCACATCCAGTTATCTGTAAAACAATCATTTTGGAAGCTGAAGGTATTTTCCATTATCCAGGCCCGAGCCTTTCAGGAACCTACTGCCTCTTCGAAGAACCTCACATCTTACACAAGTTGAAGGAAATCAGCACATGAGTGTGTTCACTTCACGCCTTCAATTAGTCAAGGAAGTGGGAACATCTGGCTTTCCAGTAGAGTGTTTTTTCACTCAATCACAGCTCTCGTTATACTCTCTATTGCAACACTATTATTTCCTATTAGTCATTTTGCTACATGAGCTACAACACGCTGACTCTGTAGAGTGATTTACAGATGGAGACGGTGATACCTTATTAAGAGAAAATGACTTTGCTTCTGAATGCCTAAGTCAGCTCCTAAGGGCTGTCAAAGACTCCTCAAGGTCACAGTCAGATTTGTATAGCACTTACATACTGCTCTGGTGTGAATTGCCTCTGAACATGCCTTCACCTGTCAGTTCCATTGAGATATTTTTGAATGTCATAAACTCCTACATCTTGAAACCAGGTGTTAAAAGAATCCCTATTATTATCACAACACTGTCAGCAACAATATCAACAGTTAATAAGTGATGATAGGGATATAAATGCCTGGTTCCTGTGTACAGCTTGTCATTTGCAGTCAGATCTAAAGCAGCTAAAGGAGACTTCAGGAGTGAAATCTGGGGGGAGGGGGAGGAAGCATGTCTTCTGAGGAATGTCTCTGCAAAATGGCATCCATGTTTAATTCCACTTAATCTTTTCTAACTTCAGTGTGCTCTGATCATAAAATAAATTTAAAAAGCAAAAAAGCATGAGCCAGTGTGCATGTACATGTGTAATAAAGACTATTTAAATTCCAGCTGGGCAGGCTTAAGGAGCTGGAGCTGAGCTGCTCAGGAGTTATAGCATTGACTTACAGAACAGAGGGCAATTCAAAATAAACACTAGATATACACATGGCCACATCGCTGAACACCACTATCACATCATCTGTATTGCACGTCCTTGTGTTTTGCTTTATGCTTCTCGCTAGGTTGCATGGGTCTGCTAAATGTCTGTGGCAGGAAATCTCTTTCTCTTATGCGTACTGTGTATGTTTTGCCTCTTACAACATATTAAACAGCCCATGTAAGAAGAGTTTGTGAAATATTGATACCGTACCAGGAATGAAAGTGCAGGAGGAACAGACAGAATATTACATGATGTGGTGAGGCAGGGCCACGTTTCAGTGAGATGTCTGGATAAATAGTTCTGTAGAAATCCTGCAGCTTACTGCTTGCTGTATATAAAGTCGATCTCAGGTGTTTTCATTGCTTGCTTGTGGTTATCTTTCCCAGTTTTTAGTTTCTGAGTGTAAGCTGATAGCAAAGCTTCTACAAATTATTTAAGTGAGAGGTTCCACTCTGTTTTTAAATGGGAAACGTGGTTCCTTGTTGCGGTAATTCCAAGGGGCAGGGAGAGCAAGCCTTCCCTGCTTCATGTTGATCTCTTTGCAGCATTCACTGGCCAAGTTTTCAGCAGTTGTTTTCAATCAATCATTCCTTTCAACTGGGAGGCCACGTGGTGCTGGGTTTTGCCACATCAGCCGATTTCATCGCCTTGCATAAAATGAATTTACCCCTGCATGTCTTTGGAGCTTTGTAACTCAACATTGCCTCCACCTGACCACGGCTAGATTAACAAGCAAAGCACAAAATTGGAGAAAACACTAATTCTGCCTGCTGTGAACAGATGGCAGCAGCTAGGTACAGGCCTCCCAGTTTCAAAACAGACCTTATTTCTACCCATTCAGTTCTTTTTTTCTCTGTAGGTAAGGGTCAGAGCCCACCATGACCTGCAGCCCAGGCTTTGCACTTAGTTTCGCATCAACTTCATATTATCAGCTCTTTTCTTTTGACTGAAGTCAAATATCAAACTGAAAATGACTCCTTCATCTATTAGAGTGTGAGTCAGTGAGAAAGAATACCTTTGCGGTTCTTAGGAAATAATTGGGTGATGCTATAGCAGGACCTCCTAAGAAAACAATGGCAACAGGCTGTGATGGGCTTTCAAAGCAAAAAGGGGGAAACTGTTTCACTGGAGCCTTTAAACAGTTGTATCTGCTGCCTTCAGGTGAACAAAGAGCGCACGGGCAGCAAGGGATAAATCAGGAATTTCTTCATTTCTACTGTTCCTGTCCCAAGCCCTGCAGTTTTGCATACAATTTTGAGCATTTCAAACTTTGAAGTTATTTTTATCCTCTGAGAAGTAGCTTCTACATAAAGAGTGGTTGCTAATGTGTTATAAACTAGGATTAGCTTAATTGGGGACTTCACAAGAAAGTAATGACTATTTAAGCCCTGAAAACAAGCTAATTATTTTGTATCACATTGTTGCTAACACTGTCCTTGGTTCTCTTTAGGTGAATGTTCAAAAAGATGTATGGCTAATTAACAGATATCCTCCAATCACCACTTTTTTTTCAGATTTCTACGATGCAACAATTCTTATATATGTTGTTACTCAAGTTAATTGACAGCACGATTCAGTGCTTTCTCTGAGTTTACATCACCATCAAAGCCACTGGTAAAGTAGCACAGGGTCCAGCAGTCCCCTTTCCCAGTGTTCTGCTGAGTATTTCGTTATTTGTGCCACATATTTTCCTATTTTCTTTTTGAATTTACTTTCACACGATCCAGTCAGAAGTGTGAAATAAATCCAGTAGTACCTGAAGGTCTGAAAGAGCACCTCTTCCCAAAGATCCTTATCCTGCAATTCCAACACAGAGCACTGTGCTTGGAACTTATGTTATACATCAGATGCTGACGTGCAAGGCCCACAAAATCTATGTGTCTAATATAATGCAATGTCATCTTATGGCAGCTTTCTGTAACTGATGTATTTAATAGCATTGGGAATGTTTCATTTAATTCTAACTACACCTTTTCTGTATATGATATTTGCCTTCTCTTTAAAATCACTTCTTTTATCTTCTTAGCATCTTCTCTTCTTACTTTTCCTATTCAATGTTTCTTCATTGTCACAGAGCTTTATCTGTTCCTTTCATTCCTTCAACAGTTTTCACATGCATTCATATACATCTACTATTCCAAGATCCCACTGATGTATTTGCAATTAAAGACTCAATTCATCCCGACACACAAACTCTTACAAAGTGATGATAAGTGGTTCCTGGTGAGATAGCTGATTTCCATAAAAGAGTGCTGGAACTGAGGCAGACGAGCTCTCAGCTCCACTTCTATCAGGCATGCTGGCTGTTGTTCATCCTAAATTTCCCATGATGTTAGTTGATGCAAATCCCTACAGCCTCACCTTCAAAACAAATGATATTGTGATCCACATTGAGGGATATGATGTGAAAGTATATCATGTCAATAAGTGTAAATATACCTATCTTAAATGGAATAATGCAGGTATAAGCACTCTGTGCCAACCGAACGGCTGACAGAAAATGATTATGCCATTATTAAGCATCTAAGCAGCTTCTGCTGCAAGATATCGTCAATTCAAAACCATTACGCTTCATTAGAGCACTGGTGCTTTTTAAAGAGCCCCTCTGAATGTCCTAGGTGAAGGCCCCTTCAATAAGGACTGATAGCCTTGCAGCTTGGTTGCATGCATGCTCAGGCTTTTATTCTGTCTTGAATTTCCCAGGGTGTCATCTTATCTAATCACTGCTTGGCAATGCTGGCTCCAGAAGAAATCTCCCATAGAAAATGAGAGTTCATGAATCTGTCTCCTGCTTGAAAATGCTGATGAATAGCGGCACATCACAGCACCAGTCAGCTTGCTGGGAAAGGCAGGAGGCTCTGAAGGAGCAGAAATCTGGCTCTGAGCTCAATTTTGTGTCAGAGCTTCCTTGGGTCTCGATTGTCCCAAGCCTTTGAAGGGATATTAAGGGAGAAGTTGCAAATAAATCATTATTTCTTCCCAGAGCAACAGCCAGGCAACAGTTATACCTGTGTGCAAACGGCTGCCTGACAGCCGGAGCTTCTCCTTCTGCCATTCCCATGCCATTGTCATTCATTACTGTCATAACTTGATGCTTATTAATTTGGTGTTCAATATCTTGATCATAAAACAAATCCTAGCCTGCGTTTATGATCAGCTTAATCATCATCTTCCCATAAGCTGAACTCAGTGTGCGGGGCAGCCCTGGCAGCCCACCTCAGCTCCAGCCCCCTCTCACATGCCTCAGGCTGATGAAACAATTAGATTTTTTTATCTCTCTTATTGACATTGTGATCCCAAGAGCATGGCTGGAGTTAAATATTTGCTTATTATAATTGCATGTTCCACATGCTAGAAGCAATTTCTGTGTTATATTACTGGTACAACACTCTGCTCTGTGGAACTCTCCCTAATAAGGAATCAAACTCAATCAGACCAGAACTATTCATGTGAATGACTAACGTTGCTTGATATCATCTGTAATGCAATAAGTGGAGTGTTTGCTACAACGTCGTTACATCAGGGATAAGCATAACCTATTTGTTATCCATCACTTCAATCACAGAAATGTGGTGATCAAATTTAATTACGTCTCGGGTTTTTTCTGAATTACAGCTTAAAAAAAAATGGGTTGAAATGTTTGGTTTTTTTTTTTTTTTTTTTTACAAAGCTGTGTATGTCAAAAAGAAAATTTGCTCATGCTGCCCCAGTGCCTTCCCATAGCAAGCTGGAGAACATGACTTCTCAAAGAAATATTATGCATTATGGATAGTACTGCATCATTTTTCCAAAAAAGGAATTTATAAAAATAAAAGCATTTCCAAGTCAAATACATGAAACGTTCCTCGTGGGAGCTTTTCATAAATGCAGCTTTGGGGGAATGCCCATAATTGCTCTATTGCATATTCTTACACTTGGAAAACTGATTCCTGAATCTGAAAATAGATCAATCTGGGCTTTTTTGAGCAGTAAAGATAGGCAGGAAATACGTTTGCTTTTGACGACAGTTTGCACGTAAGTAACTTCTAGGTCTCTAAAGTTCACCGAGAACAGCCTTCACCTCAAAGCATGACTGTGCCCTGGCCAAGGGGACAACATGACACACAAAAGAGGCGACCCCGCAGCGTGACAGATCTGAATGCAAGGAATACAGACAGAACGTCTCCGAAGGATGCTGTCTGAGGATTCACAAGGTGAGCCAGGAGCGGGGCTGTTCTCCACCTTGGAGCAACGTGGAGAGAGCACACTGCGGTCTTACAGGAGGGGGAGAAAGATGAGAAAAGAGAAAGCAGAAGCAGGTCACGTCCTCTGGCCCCAGAGGAGTAGGAATAGCCTGGGTAGTACTGAAAGCACCTGAAGAAAGGACAGAGAACTCTTTGTGTGCTGGAGTTACTTTAAAGGAAATCCTCACTTCTCATCAGCAGGAAGGCTTTGTGTGTGCAGCCACCCCAGGCGTCCAAGGGAAGCTGTGTGAGATGGATGGGGCCGCTCCACCTCCAGGTGTGGGGAAGGGATCATGCCCTGAACCAGCCCACCTTGCTCCTCAGGGTGCCCTAACAGCACAGGGGAGATTTCACTGGTAATAACGGATGTTATGGCAGTATCACTTCGACAGCAGGTTGGGTACTAGGAAACATTTTATTGTCTGAAAGAGCAGTGATGCACTGTCACAGCTGCCCACGGAGTTGTGGGGTCACTGTCCCTGGGAGTGTTCCAGAGCTGTGTGGATGCGGCACTGAGGGATGTGGGCAGTGGGCATAGTAGGGTTTGTTTGGGGTTTGGCTTTGGGATCTGTGAGGTCTTTCCTAACCTTCATGATCCTGACCTAGAAGCCATAAATAGTACTGGTCGCATATGGAAAATGTTTGGGGGCTTATGAGTTAATTCCAGTGTGTCTGAAATATCCATAGGATTTACCAGAAGGTTTCTAACTTGTTTTGTAAAAAGCTTTTTAACTAGTTAGTGTTTCCTCCCTGAGACACTGCGGCTCCTTCTAAACTGATTTTCAGACAGAATATATTGATCCTATTTCTATTTCTTTATTGAGTTCTCTCAGACGCATTCAAAACAGGAAAAAAAATATTAATTTACTGTCCTTTGTTTCTACTGACAGCTTATAGGAGTTGAAATCCAGTTAGGTTGCTTTGCTGAACTGTGTCCTGCTAGACTTGTAATACCTCTGCCCTTTCTCTTTCAAATTTCTGCAGTTTGGCTGATGATCTTCCAAGTCAGCGCGGATAATCCCACAGCAGATTTTGGGGTTCTCGTAGAAAATGTTAAGTTTTCTTCTTAAACCTTCAAAAAATTATAGCCAAAGTCATGGAAACTTGAAGAAGTTTTAAAAGCGATTGGAAAAACATAGCAATTGACAACCGGTAGGATTCACACAACATTTGCTTACAGTTTTGTTTTATGCATATATAGACCTTAAAACTCATTTATTCACATTGGTGACACGAATAACCAAGGGCACGATTTATAATGATTTGTCATCCAGGATTAGATTTTAAAAAGTTTAATTACTTTTTCATTAACCACAGTTAATGATGGCCTTGTTAACCATCCTAAGGTGACGCCAAGAGCTATTAGCTATATTAAGGGCCAGTTGCAAGAAAATTACTACTTTTATAATCCCTAGGATGAGTTAGAATTTTTTTCTCCTTTGAGAAAACAATATTAAGGTATTTAGATGTATTAAAATCTACCCAGAAGACAGGCTTTGAGAAAAAATGATCATGCAACAAAAATAACTGACCGAGTTCTGCACCAATCACAATCAGATCTCACGCAGTGAAGATTTTTCTGAAGAAACTGGTCTTGTGAAAGGAGTGATCTACTGAGGGTAACTACATGGAGGAACTTCAAAAGCAAAAACAAAGCATACCATAAAAAAAGGTGCTAAGAAGGAAATAGAAACAATCTTTTCTAGAAAATCATTCCCTTCTATTTTCCAGAAATGGGGATTACATTAAAGATAAAATCAAAATATTCAGAAGTAACTGTCTAGACATAGAATGCCACAAGATGTTTAGTTTGAAGAGTGGGATGGACAGAACTATTGAAATGGTGAGAAATGGCACTGCTCAGTAACTCTATGCCCTCAAGCACTGTAGCTGTGATATAAATAGGAATTTGGAAACCTAACTTCTAGCCTCTGTTTTGTCAGATTCTGCCCACAATCTACATTACATTGTAGAACTGCTGTGTAAAAATGAAATTATCATTTCATTAGGAAAAAATTAATTCAATCCCATTCTAAACTGTGACAAAATTTCAACATCTGTCTGAAGGATGCATGGGAAAAGCCATTTTCCATGGATTAAAACATTTTAGTTCAGCTCCCTTCTATTATTTCTACTATCATCATAACATATGTAATACAGCCCTAACCTGTTAGAAACTCAAACTGAAAGTTGTTTCAAAATGTAAACGTTACAAAATATTAGGAATTTTTCTCATGTTATGTGACCCTTTAAACTCTTTTATTCTTAAGTGAAATTCCAGTGAAGTTGATGTGAACTTGACACAACACCAAGCACTTCCATCTGAATTTCGATGGAAATTCTGAGCAAAGCAGGTCGGATGATAGGCACACCAACACCAACCTTGGGAAGAGCAACCTTGAGTGTGGGGAACGTTTAGCACAGAAAAGAAGTGTGGAAAAATGAAGATACATAGCAAAAACTGGGTGCGTGGTGGCCTTCCATTGATAGGAATTTCTCTGCCCTAACCACACGCTGGCTGCTCAGTGCAGCACATGGCAGGGGTGTGCACCGTGGGACATTTCCCCATCCAAGTCTGCTCTGGAAGGGCAATATTTCAGTGAGAGAGAGAGAACGTGCATGTTGCAAGTGCAAAAAGAAGCGTAAGACCCTCTCAATGTCTGGCCCCAGGCAATCTGTTTCCTTTCACAGGGCTGCTCTTGAAGCAGGTCTACAAGGACTTATCACTTCCATCTGCAACAAAGACAAGGGCGCCGTTCTCACCCCAGTTCCACACAGACATCCCAGAAATGCTGACAGCCACCGCAGCCCCATCACAGGATATTCCTGCACATCTCAGCAAGCTTCCCAAGCTGCACGTGTGGGGACGTGCAGCCGCACACACTCCCTGAGCAGGAGGCTCCTGGGAACCCAACTGTAAGCTCTCCTTGTTGGGAAATTGAGAACCTTCCCCACAGCTCCTCTCCCAAATTGCACCCCAAGAAAAACAGCTGGGAGATTCACGTGTCATGTGCATTCAGTTCTGGGGGCCCCACATGGAGCTGTTGGATCAGGTCCAGAGGAGGGCCATGAAGATGATCAGAGGTCTGGAGCATCTCCCCTGTAAGGACAGGCTAAGAGAGCTGGGGCTCATCAGCTTGGAGAAGAGAAGGCTCTGGGTGGACGTAACAGCAGCCTTCCAGTACCTGAATGGAAAAGCTGGAGAGGGACTTTTTATAAGTGCAGGAAGTCATAGGACAAGAGGAAGGAGTTTTAAACTGAAAGAAGGTAGCTTTAGGCTAGACATTAGGAAGAAATGTTTACTGGGATGGTGGTGAGACATGGGAATAAGCTGCCCGGAGAAGTTATGTATGCCCCCTTCCCAAGAGGTAATCAAGCCCAGGTTGGATGGGGCTGTTGTTAGCAGCCTGGTCGAGAGGGAGGTGCCCCTGCCTCTAGGATGAGGTTTGGAACTAGATGAACTTAAATGTCCCTTCCAACCCAAACCATCCTATGATTCCCTCCAGATGCATGTTGCTGCACAACTCCTTCCAGGAGCACCTGGGGACACTTCCAGAAGGCTCTGCGTGGCCATGACATGCTGCTTGACCAAACCTGTTGTAAAAGCAAGATACTAAAGCAAGCTAAATTCATGGAAAGAGAAGCCCTTATTTAGGTAAGGAGGCACCAACACTGTGTTTGGTTTCTTTGTACAAATAGTTAAGCCAATTTCTCTTATGTGATTCTACAATTTTTACCTGAATTATTGCTACTTTCAAATTCTACCGCAATTAATAAGCATATTCCTCTACCTTCACCTTGATTCTTTTTTTATCTGATAAAATCAATATATTATGTTTGATCAATATAAATTCCAATATTTGAGCACAGGAAATACATGTTTTGCTCCTTATGGCGCTTCGGTATATGATTTCTTTTATGTTCGTGTCACTGTGCTGAAGGCGAAGCATGGAAGGAGCAGAAGCAAAAGTGCACTGTTACCACAACTCTGTCTCACCATCTCTGGGCTGACATGACAGCCTTAATCACGCTCCTTTCAGGCAGTGCTTTGACAGTAGAGGTATTGATAAGACCGTGCAATAGGAGAGCAGTCTCAGTGATCTGTCTTATGAAAATTATAGGCTTCTGTTCCTCCTGTTAGCGATAGTAGGTGTCTGTCTATCATTCGATAATCAGTCCTGACTGGGTACTAGAGTGGAAAGAAGGAAGGTGCAGATTTCACAGCTAGGCAGAAATGTGGGGAAAGAAGTGTAGCTGCAGCCTTCTGGGTACACTGCGTGCTCTCACAGAGCAGGGAGGGGAATGTAGGGCAAACTGTCTGCAGAAGCCATGGATCTCAGCCCTGCAGGTACCTTCCAGGTTACTTTTTCCAAATTTCCTCCTGTCTGTGCAAACCAGAGCTTATATAACCCAGTTTGAGGTATTTCTACTGCAGACTAGTGAAGTCCCATATCTCCAAAAAAAAAAACCAACCAAACAAAAAAATAAAAATAAAAGCACAGGGATTTGGCTTCTTGAAAAAGAAATTGCTCAGGTTCTGGTGAGAATAAATTCCAGCTGGTTCCAATGGAATAGTGTTGTCCAACATAGGCTGGGATGAGGCCTTGCCTCTACCCCAGTTCAGGGAAGATAAGGACACTGCACTAAGCCTCAGCAATTACTAGAGTGCACAGATGTTGGACACAAACTGGTACAATATCCTTAGGGGGTAAAATTGTAATTTTATGACCTATAAACCACAGAAAGAAGCAAAATCATTGCCAATCATAGATGAAGATGTTGCAGAAAACGTGCACTGCTGAGCCCCCAGCTTAATGTGCTGTAGAACCAGTAGACTAAATTTAGCATCCCTGCCAAAATGACAGCAATGAATGAGAATGGGAACGTGTCCCCCAGTGCCAGAACCATCGTGTTTGGCACCGTCATGCTCACACAACCCACTGGTTGTTCTGCCCAGGGCTTCTGCTGAGAAGAGGGCACAGTGTGCTGCATCCAGCACCTCCCAGAGCACATTGGGTTGTGAAGGATGGGTGGAAAAACCCCCAGTAGCAACACTAGCTCTGCCTTGGGAATTTGTCATGGTGACACTGCTAGTACTGAGAGTCCTACATTGTAATGATTGGTTTACAATAAAAATTACTCTGAACGCTGGATCAGAAAAAGGATGGTTCAGTCCATCAAACCACTGTCAGCTGCAAATTAGGTTGCCCATCCCTAGGCAATGGAGAATATAATTGGCTTTGTCCATTGCTGGTTTTATTTTTATCTCTTCTGTTAAAGTCAGACTTGCGTGGTGCAAGCAGAGAAAAAGTCATTGATGCAGAAAGGCTCTTTCACTCCCAACACCAAGACTACATGGGACAAGTTAGACTTTTTTTTTTCCTAAAATTAGCCAGGGATTCTTTGGGAGACTGCCTTCTCCTGGAGCAATGTTACCTTAGTGGAAGAAAGGAGAATTTAGAAATGGGGCTGCTATGAGAAGCCTTGTACTGAGACAACCCTTCTACCACCAGTGGTCCATGCTCCAGTTTGGTCCTCAGGGTTACATGGGAAGCAGAAAAGCTTTTCTTATCCTGCATGGCTCACAGTCACTTTTGAACCTGCTATAGTTTGCTGAACACCGGACAGAAACATGCACATCTAATGCCTTCCTTCCTTTGTCGGGGATGATCATTTGGACACTGCTGTTGTAAGGCAAATTTCTTGCAATGTGATGTCTTGGTATTTCTGCAATGATATATCATTGTAGATAGAATATATATGTTCTATGATAACACAAGATGAGGTTCTGAAGTTGTGTTGGGCTGAAACAACCACAAGCTTTCTAGGGTTTCCTAGGAGCCTGTGAGCAATGTGAAACCAGTGGTATGCTCAAAGGGTCAGGATATGCTGCTCGTGCTGCCAGGAGCACCAGAGCTACAATGGAAGCAGTCTCCATCCTCAGCATGACGATGGACAACTGTCAGATGGTCAAGTACCTCCTTCAAATTCATTGATGTTTGTATTCAGCTGTCTATGAGCTCTAAATATTTCTCTCACTTCCCCTTTGTGTACAGATTAGAAGACTATGCCCTTCCCTGGATAGCAAAATGTTCTTAGCACATTCCCCTGACACTGCAGGGTACAGTGAGACTCAGAAAATGAGAAAATCCACTGAAAAAAAAAAGTAAATATAGTTGACTAAGTATGAGCAGGGAACAAAGTCTGTCATCTTAACACGCTTGCCATCTTAACCTGGAGAATTTGTTGTTCTCCTCACTTGACTTTCTCTTTTTCTCTTCTAACTTTAGTGCAGTTTAGCAGTCACCTATGTACCTGGGAAATCTGCTTGGTGCTAAAGGTTTGCCTGAGCCCTGGTTCTGTGGGGATAAAATGAGGACATGTGCTGGGCAAGGGCAGCAGGAGGCAACCAGACCTGCGCGTTGCTAACCCTCATTGCACCCAGTGCACAAGAAATGTATCTATGATGAACTACTCCTACAACCGTGTTCATCAGCAAAGGTCAGTTATTGAGGGGACAGACCGGGAACTTATAAAGATTTATTGTGCCCCTATCCTGTCCAGTTTGCTCCACCCTTGCACGTGTGCATGAATGGCACGGAAAAAAATGTCAGGAAAGATGGATGCGATGATGATGGAGGCCGATTGAGAAACAGCCGAGGTTTTGTTGTTCGTTGTAGCACTTCGATTATTGTTATGACTATTATTAATGTCACCGTTGTAGTTAACGATCGTTGGAATTACGACTACCTGGAGGCACCGCTGCCGCGCGATCGGAGCGCGCCCCCTGGGGGACCCGCGGGGACGCGCTCTGCCATCGCTGATGCGGAGTGGGAACGCGCCTGGCAACCCCAGGCTGGTCCCCCTAGCTCCAGGTGCCCTCATTCAAAAGGCTTTAATTGCTATCTCGGCTTTATTCTCCTGGATAGGAGGCCAATAAATAAAACAATTCTGGTGTAAGCAAATCCTCGTAGCTAAGCCTACGAATAAAATAAGAAAGAAGAAGGGGAGACAGCGCAGGGGCATTGTGCATTCACCGTGCTCTGGTTGGGTTGGAGAACCGAAAGGATCAGTGTCCCCCAATGCTGGATAAGCAGCTTGCCCACGTGGATCAGTTGTAGAATGGCAGAAGACAAAATGTTAATTGTTACTGTAGAAATAGATGTATGCTTTTGTGCAGTTCTCCTACACCTGGACTGCGCTGTACAGGACTTTACTCGCTTTGAAGACCTCTATCACAAGATTTGAAACGTTCCTCCTACCCCTCCACCCCCCACCTCCAGCTCTAAATTGCAACGTGAAAATCAAAGCAAGTCCTTTTACCTTTTCCTTTAATTGAATGCAGCTGCCTCCTTCTACTCTGCCTCACAGTCATTTACAGATATGCAAAGAATGGGGAAAAAAATATTGCCATCTGCACTGCACAACAGAAAATCAGTGTATGTGTGCTCATAGGTTTTCAGCGGCTTCACTCTTCTGCTGCTTGCATGTTTTAACCCAGTGTAATGTTGTATTTCAGGACCTGTGTGGTCAGGAGTAACCCTGAGGTGTCAGCAATGCAGCTCGGCAGCAAAATTGTTCTAGCAGGGAGACACCAGGGCCTCATCCATCCCGTGTCAGACCTGGGAAAGCCCTGAAGTTTGGGAGCTTCCACAGCAGCTCTGGAAGGCTGGCCCCAAACAGTTTCAGGGCAATCGGATTTGCCCCAACAACAACCTCTTAAATGGCCTAAATTAGCATTACACACTGAGCTAACAACACCATCTTTAAAAATTCAACAAGCAAGAAGGCAAGCAGAAGGCTCTGTGCTGAGATGCAAACAGAATCCCTGGGCTGGCAGGGATGGTTTCTCTGAAGCCATGCTTGGCTTGGCGGATGGTCTGCGCCCTTACTGGTAATTGGGAGGTAATTTGGGGCCTTCTATAGCAAGATCCCAAACAGTGGATATTTTTATAGCTTATTTTGAAATAAAAATAAACAAAAACCATGAGGACTGCTGGTTAAAATTAGTAACTCGGCAATGTGGTGAATTCATCAAGCGCTGCTGAGCTTGGAGTATGAAGAAAGGCAACCAGAGGTGCGTTCACACACGTTGGTCACTGGCCTGAAACTGTCCATAATTTTATGTTCATACAGTATCCAACTTGGAGGGAATCCTTGGCACTCCCACAGTGTAAATTATTATTATTAATCCTTATGTGAGATGACTTCCACAGGCACTGAGACCTCTGTGGGAAAGTGCAGCATCTTGCTGGGTGGAGAACACGCTTGCTGCGAACCTATTTTCAATGTGTTTTTTTTTTTTTTTTCCTAAGAGGGTTAACACAGTAGAACATAATTAGCCTTGAGTTTTCACAGGCTTGCTGTGTATTTAGTGGGATATATTAATGGCACTTTGGTCGCAGCCCTAGCAGTGCCTCTCAGGGCCATCCCTTTGCTCAGCACAGAGGGGAGGATGGCTCAGACATCACCGCTGTGAGAACGCCTTTGGTTTATAACAGCTTGATTGCTGCTGACCACCCAGAGGACAGGTGTGACATGTATTTATGGGCCTGATTTTAAATCCATATGCATTCATTTCATTTCTGATTCCCTTCCATGTTTTATGTTGACAGTCCTATAGTGGTGTTCCTGCAGCCTTCTGGCCATAAACAGCCTTCCAGCCTAGTGGGATATGCAGCTTATTACATGGCGTGCAGGTGCTGCACACCCCACAAGCTGATGAACTACGTGCAGTTTATTCATTGGATTTTAAGCCTGGTTAAATCAATAGCTAAAAGGAAACTCCTTGCTCTCTTTGAGACTGCTGCTGTTTAAAGGTATAAAAGTGGCTGGGAGACACTGAGTGTGGTTATGGGTTTTACACTGTGCCACAGTTCTGTCCTTCTTAAGTGATGAGCTAAGATTTGTCTTTATAGCTCAGCACTGTTTGTAGATCTTCTCGTAGAGACTTTTCCTAAAACTCCAGCTTCAGGAAGGTGACCACCTCAGAAGCTGCTGCTTGTGCCCAGTTCACCAACTGGAGATAGAGGAATGGTGCATGAAGGCCAAAACCGAATGGAAGATCAAATCCCTAAACCTTGAAATGTTAAAGACAGACAAAACCAAGGTATGCACATGTGTATCTGTGTATCCATACAGAAATATATCAATAGATAAGTATATAGGCTTCCAAGATTTCCACTTGAGCCAATTTCCATGAGTTCAGAAGTTGGATATATGGTGCTATGTATATGGCTTATCCACGCGTATCCTGATGACCTAGAAAGCATCAGCTCTGTCACATTTGTTTTTTATGCCGTTGTTTCTACCAGGATCTAATTACAAAACTATTTTTAATTACATTTCTTACTGTGTTTAATGAGTATAGAAAGATATATTTTAAGGATCACGGTGTACAGTCACACACAATGCGTTGCTCAACATGAACCACCACAGAAGCATGGGTCTGGGGCGATGCTCAGGGAATAACCCATCCCAAGCTCTGATGCTCCTGGTATAACTTTTCCATCCTTGCCATCAGAAACCTTTTTCCTAATATTTGAAATGAAGCTTACTAGCTACAAATTAAGACCAGTTTCTTGTACTCTCTCTGACGCCACTTGTAGAGAACAAAATATACCCTTTATTTTTCATATATAATTCAGAAGTATCATCATGCTTCTTCTGCTCTTGTGTTTGGAACATTCCTAATGTGCTCCTCCCTCACAGGTCAGGCTTTCTTGACCTGCGATCCTTCTTGTACGTCTGCCTTTAATGACTGTCTGGAAGTAGTGATCAAAAAGGTTGGTTCCCTGTTCCTTGAAAAAGAAATTCAGCATGACATAAAAGATTAAACGGAGAAGACCTGTTGTGGTATTCAAAATGTGAAAAGAGGATGTTTGCCTTGTTTTTTTTTTTTGTTTTTGTTTTTTTTTCTCTTGTACAACACAGTTCTGCTTTAATTAGGACAAAGAAATGGGGGACTGCACCTAAGGGACAGCCTCACTATTCTGTTTGGATGCCTGTTTTCATTGCCAAAAAAATCAATTTCCAGAAGGGCAGCAGCGTCCTTTGCTAGGATGGGAATGCTGGACAACATCCCCTCAGCTTGTCAGCTTGGAGCCAGGGGCTGAGCTGCACTCAGGGTAGGTACTTCTGCTGGTTCCGTTTCTCTCAATCTAATAACATCAGTGTGATAAAAATAATATCTTAAGAGCATGCTAATGTGTTAATGCATCCTGTGCTAGAAGCCCAAGTATTATGGCGCGTGGTTTTACGTGTTAGAAAAGGTCCAAGAATTTAAATTAGGGTCTTTTGACATTTCTAGACTTACATTAGTGCACAGCTTCTATTACACCTAACTGAAACCAAACCAATTCAGCTCGCCTTGGTCTTCATAGCAGAGCACACTGAGGATGAAAGATCACCTCTTGTTAACAGCAAGGGGTAACTAGAAGACTTGTGTGAGCAGCAGCAGAAAAATAGGAGAGCAAAGTATGCAAGAGCAGAGCAGACATCCTTCTCACCATCTCCTCCATGACTGTTGAACTGCTTCCTCTAAGAGATTAAGATGACGATCCATCCTGCTGCCTCTGAGCTGGGAGATAAGGTCTATCTCTGAGTCCCAACTGTCCTCGCCAGGGAAAAGCAAAGGGGTGGTGCTGACAGGAGTACAGCAAGGGAAGAGAGGGGGAGAGCAGCGAACAGCAAATGGAAAATTCTGGCACTGCGGGGCTGAGCAAGAGTGTCACTGCTGACATCACTAAAAGTAGGATCAAACCTGATCTGAAAAGCAATTTGGAATATGAGCTTTTCTTTCCAAATGAGCGATAAGTGCCTTCCTTCACACGGAATCCGGTGCAGTAATAGTGGCTTCTATTACACTTTAAATTGATTGGCTTTATGGCCCAGAACTGGGGAATTGCCCTAGCCTGATCTCGGCGGGCTCATGTTTCTAATTCTGGCAACTCTAAATCCGGATGCCCTGAAAATCCGTGCTGTTGCTTACAGTGTATGCTGTTATCTCCATTTTCACGTGTCCAGGCAAAATAAAGGACCTGGGATGCACAGAAGATTGCCCAAAAGGTGAGAAGGAAACCACGAAAGCAAGCTAGTGAGTGCAAAAGGAAAAGTTTACATGCAGAGTGCATCCATGTAAAAATAATCCCGAATGATTATTCTGGAATACATGGCATCACAGAACAGCTTGGGTTGGAAGGAACTTCAGAGATCATCCAGTTCCAACCCTGTGCCGTGGGCTGGTTGCTGACTGCTAGTCAAGCACTGGATCAGGCTGCACAGGGTCCCATCCAGCCTGGCCATGAAAGTTCCCTTAGTTTTTGCATTATCTGAGATTTTTTTTTTTTTTTTTTTTTGTATGAGAGGGAGGTAGCAGCTGTCCTCCGAGTCTCTGTGTCCTTCCTTTGGGGTCTTAAGGATGTGGATGGAGAGATGAAGAAACCATGCCCACAGGCCCGTGTCGGCCCTTCACATGGTCTGCATGCAGCCCCATTTAGGACATCAGAACCTGTATTTGTGCTGCCAGGTTAAAAAATAACTCCACTGAAAAGAAGAACTTAACAATATTGCAGCCCGTCAGCATGAAGGAAAGAGCAGCTGATGGGTGCCAAGCGACTTGGAGGAGCTGAAGGAGCTCCCACTCTGTGCTGGAGCAGAGCTCATAACTCTGGCTCGGACGGAGGACACGCCCTTGGGGAATTATTCTACCTTTGATCCACATATGAAATCCCGTCTGCTGTCAGAGGAGCTGTGCATGCCTAACCACAGCTGTACATCATCCTAATAAAGGCCAAAGAGAAGCTCATATATAAATGGAGTACGAACTTTTTTGACACTGGCTATAATAAATATCAGCACGCTTAGAGAAAAAAAATAATAAATGTGGGCTTACGTGTCTGAGGTGGGAAAATAGCTGTAGCCGTGCCTGATTTACTGGAAAGAAATATTTAAGGCTGTTGAATCATTAGATAAAAACTGATCTTGAAATGTCAGGATCTGGTGAGGATACCACAACTGTCAATTTTGTCCATGAAAATCTCCCTTTTTTTTTTTTGCCCACCTTTCTCTTTTATTTTTAATAACAATCCACTGAAAATACTGCACTCGTGGCTTGCTGGTATTTGCTGTTCTATTTTAATACTATCCAGTGGTTCTTTCATCCTTTCCGTTTAATATTTACTCATAGAATCAAATGCTGGGCAAAACCTATCTGCTGAAAAAAATTCCCAAGAGTGAAAACCAATTACACATATGTTGTTAACAAGGGCATGGCTGGGCCTTCTGTCCAACCCAGGTGTCCTTCCATTGAGCTTACAGCAGCCCCAAACTTGGCATTGGAAGTACTGTGTGAACACTGAGCTCGGTGTGCTATTGTTTCTTAACTTTGTGTAAAAATGATATGCTGCATGCATCAGTTACATGGTGTATGGCCTTGTAAACATCAACTGCTATTCCACAGGGTAATATATAGTTGGTAAAGAGGTTAATAGTAAAAACTGTGGCTGGGAGCAGCAGTTCAACATAAGAGGCTCTCTCTCAATGAAATTGAAGGATCCCAGCTGGAAAAGACCGCTTAAAAATTCTCACATTTCCTCCATATTCAACAACTGCTTTTGCAGTTCAGATGATCTGTCCTGTCTATTCCTATACAGCATGTCACTTTCTTCACGAAGGAAAAGAAGCCAGACGTTGGCTGAGCAGCTCACTGTGGGTTGAGGGTGACTTGGGGCCTTCTGCAGCTCCTCTGGTAGCGAGGACAGGGTCAGAGCTTTGGCTGAACCCATTCCTGCAGTGGGTGGCGGAACCTTGTGCTGACGGTGGGGCACAGGACAGCCCTAGGTGTGTCACAGCTCCTGTGGCCACGAGGCCGAGCCACTGGCATGACAGAGGGCAAGAGCTCCCCAAAAAACTGGGACAACGTGATGCAGATTTCAACAGAACTGTCATCCCCCAAACGAGCTCTGCAGGGAAATTCCACTCATTATTTTCTCTGTCCGTCTCTCTGTTTGATACACGAACTAAGCAGGAGAGAGGGAAAAGAAGCTGAGCCTTGAGAGCTGTTCCACTGACTGCTGTGGGGCTCCATTCTGATTTCCCACTGTCAGCATTTTCAAAGACACCGACACTGCTCAATTTATACAACGCATCATCCAAAAAGCTAAGAACTTTGGCCAGGTTGTCTTATAAAATAAAATAAAAATAAATAATAATAATAACAAAAAAAAAAGAGGAAAAAAAAAAGAGAAAGGTGATCTCAATTTTAACAGTACTTATCTTAACACACCAGGCACATAGAAATCCCATGGGGATGCAAGAGAGGCCACCAGACTAGGGAACCCACTGGCACATGGAGCTGCCATGGGGCTTAGGGGCAGGAGAGCAGCCAGAGCCCAGGCCCTGCCAGTATGAAATCCTCGCAACACAGACAGCCAGAACCTCCCAGCTTTAGCAAAATACAGAGAGCCAGTAAACAGCTCCCATCTGTAATAATTACAACAGAGTTTCCCTTGTCCTTGCTCTATTTATTGCTTTTGCCCTTACCATGCGTTGCCCAAGACAGAAGGGACTATTAACGACCAGAATATTTCTCTGTGGACAGACAGAGCCTTGGTGGAAAACTCCTTCTTTCTCTCAAACATCGCCACTTCTATTAGAGAAGGAACGAGTTGGTTTACACTGCAGATTGAATGAGGCATTAAATGACTGCGTTGCAATGACTGCAGTGGGGGGAATGGTCGCCTCCGGTGGAATTGGAAAGCTGTAATGACACCTTCATAAAGGCACAATAACTGTTCAAGTATCCTTGTCTAATTTGTCACTAAAGTTGTCTGGGACTTTTCTCTCCCTTATTTTTTTCAGAGGGGATAAAGGTGAATTTCAGGGATGACGGCAGAGGCTGCACAGAGTCAGACAGGAAGGCACCTGAGGGCCTCACTCCCACATCTTCACCAACTGCACTGCTCCACGATGGCTTTTTGCAAGGAAACAGCTCACTTGCCAATAATAATAATTATTATTAATAACTGAGTGATGTCCCGTTCTCGGTTACATCAGTGCCATACCCTGAGCCAGAGCTCCTGCCAGTCACCTCCCCCCCCCCCCCACTAGCATGATCCTAGCACTCTGCTGACAAAATCAGCGGAGGCAAAAGCTGGGAGCTGCCGGGATAGGGGGGGGAAGGGCAGCGTGCGGGGGGGCCAATGGCCTGGGGCCGTGTCTGGATTGTACCCGGGGGGACATCGGGGGACATGGGTACCAGGGGACATGCATAGGTTATCCAGCACGGCCAGCTCTCACATCCTCCCTCTGCACACCCGCAGATGATGGCAGGGGAGCTGATGCCCGCCCCCCACCCCCAAACTCCGGGAGCTGAGAGCCGAATGGGGGCGGTGGGAGCGGGGCCGGAAAGCAGAGGGGCACCCCCGGCCCCGCCGCCCCCATTTCGCCACTCAGAGCTCCCAAACTCGGAGGCAGACGCTCTGCCGAGATGGGGAGGGTGGGGAGGGGGGAGGGTGGGGAAAGTTGCACTTCGGGGAAGCGGCGATGCAAGGTCAGGGCGGGCGGTACAGCTCCTCGGGCCCCCGAAAGCGGGGGGTGAAGAGGTCGCCTCTCACAGCCGGCTGAGAAGGACCAAACGGCTGCGATTTGCCCCTTTTTCCCCGCCCCATTTCTCCCCCCCCCCCCCCTTTTCTTTCTTTTTTTTTTTTTTAAGGGGTGCCAGGTGCACGCTGCCTGCCGGTACCCCACAGCTCTCCCGCATCACCCAAACGGATGATGCAGCACTTTAATTAAGAGGGAGCGCCGCGTCCATATTGCACCGGAGAAGGAGAGCGGAGGAGCCTGGCGAACATGGTGCCCGGCCGCGGGCGCGGAAGCTGCGCTCCTGTCCGCGGAGAGCGCGGTGGGGCGATGGGAGGACCCCCAGGCGCTCCCCGCAGCCGCCGCAGCTCCTCCCGACAACTTCGCGATGCCGAACCGCGGGTGCAGTTAAGTGTTCTCCCGGCCGAGCTCTGGAGAAGGGGAGTTTGGGTTCAAGAGGGATGGACGCGGGGCTAAAGAGGGGCTGCGTGTGCCCGGGTGCGGGCGGTGGGGATGCGGGAGGCACCGGGGACGGAGGAGTCACCGGGGACAGAAGGGACGTCAGGAATGCAGGGGACATCGAGTGCCGCGTCCCTGACCTGACCTATCTCGACGAGGACCCGCGGGTGCCACCTGGGGAGGGCACAGCCCGCGGTCCCTTCCGTTCATCGCTCGACTTTCAGCTCCGGGCGGACTCGCGCAAAGCTCCCGCTGAGCTCCCTTCCGCGGATCCTCCGCGGGCCGCTGCCCCCTCCCAGCCCCGCAGCCCCTTTACCTGCCTGCGGCTCCCCAAGGCAGCCAGGTGCCGGCCCTTTCGCCTCCGCGCAAACTCCGCGGAGGGGAACGCGCCCCGTCTGCGCTGAGAGGAAGGATGCGAGAGATGCCGGGTGTCCTCCGCCGTCAGGTTTTGGGCTTTGCTTCCTCGCAGGGAGGGAAGAAGGGGGGTTGCTGGGTCCTGGAGAAGCTGCGGGGTTGGACGCAGCGGGACGGGCAGCAGCGCGGGGAGCAGCGGGCGCTGCGCGGGGAGCGGAGCGGGGCGGAGCGGCCGAGCCGGGACAGCTCTGCCCTTCCCACCGCAGCCCCGCAGTCGGCATCTCTGATTTCCGTCAGGGATGGATTATTATTATTATTATTTAAAAGAGGCGAGGTGTGCCAACTGTGACCCATCCCGGCGGCTTTTTCCTCTCGCTTTTTTTTTTTTTCTTCTTTTTTTCCTCCCCCATCTGCTCATTTCCCACTTCCTCTCCGCCGACAGCTCCCTCCTTCCCTCTTACAAAAAAAAAAAAAAAAAAAAGAAAAAGAAAAAAGGCAGGAGGAAAAAAAAAATGTATAGTCAGGGCTTCCCAAATGCGCGCCCCCGACCTGGTGCCAAGCGCGCCCCCTTCATTTGTTCCCCCTTCTTGAAGCTCATTTTCATGACGTGGAAAAGCCTGATCCAGGGCAGCGCCGCGCACACACACACACACACACACACACACGCACACGCACACGCACCGCACACACCCGGGAAGGAGCGCATCCGACACCGCCTCGCCCCGGCGCTCCCGCTCTGCTCTGCCCAGTGAAGGCGGCGGCGGAGCCTGCAGCAGCCCCTCCGCTCCCTCCTCCATTGAGTGTGCCAAACAGCAGCTCTGCATCCTAAAGAAGATCATTGAGGGGCTCATTGCATTCCCAGCACGTCGCAGGCTCGGCTCTTTTTTTTTTTTTTTTTTTTTTCCCTTTTGCCTCAGCTTCAGCAGGAGTGGAGAGAGGGAGAGAGGCAGAGGGAGAGGCTGAGGGAACAGCAAGCTTTAAACTCGGGCTTTTTTCCCCCTCTTCCCCCCCTTTTTTTCTTTCCTTTTCCTCTAACGATGTGCTAAAATCTCTCCTGCAGACCGGTAAGTACGGCTTTCTGGATCCTTTTGTTTCCGCGTAGGGTCAGAGACACCCCCCTCTCCCCAAAAGGAGATATAATAACCCTCCTTATTTATTATTATTATTATTATTATTTTATTATAGCTCTCGCAGAAGAGAAAGAACTTAAGTAGCTAATAATTTGCAAAGGAGATGGAGAGACTGATACTGCAATAGAGCTCCCATCTCTCTCCCTTCTCCCCAATTAGATGCTGGCTTTAATTGCGGAGGGTATTTCTCTTTTCATCCTTCCAACCATCTCTTTCCCACAGGGGAGGGTTTCATTTGCAAGTTGATCCGAAGGATTTCTTCTCTTTTCTTATTTCTCTCCCCTAAACGCCTCTTTCTGCTCTTAAGTTTGGGGACGGGGGGCAAAACGTTCTAGTTCTCACGCGTGGAAGGCAAAAAGGACCTTTTCTGTTGGGAGATTAAGATTAAAAGCAGTGATCGCTCCGAATAATTCCAATGGGCATTTCGGGGATTCAAGGCTGCAGCACCGCCGCTATTCACGCCGCCCTTAGCATCGCTTTGTGCCCATACATTTAAAATATCGGGTGAGAGGAAGGGGGAGACCGTATGTTAAAGGAGCTGCATCTCATTAGTACAGTATTATTTTCATCTGATTGGAGAAGAACGGTGCCTTCATTCGGAAGCGCATATAGTAGGATAGATAATTTACCGGCTGGTAAGTGCCAAGGCATTTTCTCTTCCACTTTCAGCTTTCTAACCGGGTCTCCTGCTTGGTGCTGGGGCACAGAACAGCCTACCCCGAGGCAGGCTGAGCGCTCCATCCTGGGTGCCTCGGAGCTGTCACTTCCCCTTAGATCTGCTGATCGCATGGGCATGTGCTTTAGCAAGATTAATCATCTCTAAATGCTTTAATCAGCTAAAATGACTAATATGTGGTATGTATTTATCCCATAATTTCCCAGCTGCAATAATTCGTGGTTGTGTTCGGATGGGGAACGTTTTCCTTCAGAACAGGGTTGTTAACCATTTGCTGGTTTGTGGGGGTGCCGGAAGGGAACCATTCTGGCAGGGACATCAGCAAACCTCGCGTTGCTCCCGACTTACCTCCAGAATACACAAAGCTGGCAGGGAGAAAGACTGAAGGGCTGAAATTTGGGAAAATTTCCCAAAACTTTGGGACTTTGCACGGATGGGAGCTGTAGTGCGACAGCGGAGAATCCCACCGGTGTGAGATATCCCTTTATCCGTGAGGGAGATGATGGCTCTCAGCCTTGCAAACAAGTTCCAGCGACGTGTAGCCGTGTGCCGTGGTGGAACGTACACAGAGATGCAACACGTCCTGGCTGTGTGCTCGTGTTGCTGTAGGGTCCACATGTGCTCTCCTCGTTATATAGGTGGCACTTCCCGCAGGGGGAGGGGGGGGGGGGGGGGGGAGAGGGGCGGAGGGAGGCTGATATCGCGTGATTAAACATTTAACATCTCTTAGGTATAAATCAGGGCAAGGCTCGCACATCTGACACCCTTAGAGCGTGTTGTGAACATCCAGCCAAGCACTGCTGAACTTTCCAGGAGTCTGACACAAGTGTGGCAAGTAGGGGCTCAGTACACGGAGCGGGGCAGGACAGGAATACTGAAAATCTGCATTTTGTTTCCCATTGCAGTTTTGTAAACACCCGCAAATGATGAAACCTTCCTCGGCAGAGACGCTTCACAGAGGAAGGATGTGGTGGATAATTCTTCTAAGCACAATTGCTCTAGCATGGACTACACCCATTCCCTTGATAGAGGACTCGGAGGAACTGGATGAGCCCTGCTTCGATCCATGCTACTGTGAAGTCAAGGAGAGCCTTTTCCATATACATTGCGACAACAAGGGATTTATAAATATTAGTCAGATAACAGAGTCTTGGTCGAGACCTTTTAAACTTTACCTGCAGAGGAATTCCATGAGGAAATTGTACACCAACAGTTTTCTTCACTTGAACAATGCTGTGTCCATTAACCTTGGGAACAATGCACTGCAGGACATTCAGACGGGGGCTTTTAACGGGCTCCGGGTCCTGAAGAGGTTGTATTTGCACGAGAACAAATTGGACATTTTCAGAAACGACACTTTCCTGGGTTTGGAAAGTCTGGAATATCTGCAGGCAGATTACAATGTCATTAAGAGGATTGAAAGCGGGGCGTTTCGAAACCTAAGTAAATTGAGGGTCCTTATCCTAAATGACAATCTCATCCCCATGCTTCCCACCAACCTATTTAAGTCGGTGTCCTTAACCCACTTGGACTTGCGCGGGAACAGGTTGAAAGTGCTCTCGTACCGCGGGATGTTGGACCACATTGGCAGGAGCCTGATGGAGATTCAGCTGGAGGAGAACCCGTGGAACTGCACATGTGAGATCGTGCAGCTGAAGAGCTGGCTGGAGCGCATCCCCTACACCGCCTTGGTGGGGGACATCACCTGCGAGACCCCCTTCCACTTCCACGGCAAGGACCTGCGGGAAATCAAGCGGAGCAAGCTCTGCCCCATGCTGTCCGACTCCGAGGTGGAAGCCAGCCTGGGGATCCCCCAGCTGTCCTCCAGCAAGGAGAACGCGTGGCCCACCAAGCCCTCCTCCATGCTGTCCTCCTTCCATTTCACCGCTTCCTCGGTTGAGTACAAAACGTCCAACAAGCAGCCCAAGCCCACCAAGCAGCCCCGGGCGCCCCGGCCGCCCCCAACGCCCCGCGGGCTGTACCCTGGGCCCAACCAGCCGCCCGTGGCCGCCTACCAGACCCGGCCCCCCATCCCCATCATCTGCCCCACCGGCTGCTCCTGCAGCTTGCACATCAATGACCTGGGCCTGACGGTCAACTGCAAGGAGCGGGGCTTCCACAACATCTCCGAGCTCCTGCCCAGGCCCCTGAACGCCAAAAAGCTGTACCTGAGCGGGAATTTGATCCAGAAAATCTACCGCTCCGATTTCTGGAATTTTTCCTCTTTGGATCTCTTACACCTGGGGAACAACCGGATCTCCTACGTGCAGGACGGGGCTTTTATCAACCTGCCCAATCTCAAGAGCCTCTACCTGAACGGCAACGACATCGAGCGGCTCACCCCGGGCATGTTTCGGGGCCTGCAGAGCTTGCATTACCTGTACTTCGAGTACAACGTGATCAGGGAAATCCAGCCGGCGGCCTTCAGCCTCATGCCCAACCTGAAGCTTCTCTTCCTCAACGACAACCTGCTGCGCACCCTGCCCACCGACGCCTTCGCCGGCACTTCGCTGGCCCGGCTCAACCTTCGCAACAACCACTTCTTGGCTCTGCCGGTGGCCGGCGTGCTGGAGCATCTTCACGCCATCGTTCAGATCGACCTGAAGCTCAACCCTTGGGACTGCACCTGCGAGCTGGTGCCGCTCAAACAGTGGCTGGAGGCCCTCAGCTCGGTCAGCGTGGTGGGCGAGGTGCTGTGCGCCAGCCCCGAGCGCTTGGCCCGCCGCGATCTCCGCGCCCTGGAGCTGGCGGCTCTCTGCCCCGCCGCCCTCCGCCCCGCCGCCGCCGCCGCTTCGACCCCTGCCGCCGCCGCCCCTCCTCCGCCCGCCGCCACCGGCGCCGCCGCCTACGAGCTTCCCCCTCCCGGAGCCGCCGTGCCGCTGTCCGTCCTCATCCTCAGCCTCCTCGTCCTCTTCTTCTCCGCCGTGCTGGTGGCCGCCGGGCTCTTCGCCTTCGTTCTCCGCCGCCGCCGGAGGAAGCTGCCGTTCCGCGGCCCGAGGGCGGAGGCGGTCGACCTGGGCGGAGTGCCGCTGCGGTGCCCGCGGCTCTGCGAGGAAGGCGGAGGAGGAGGAGGAGGAGGAGGAGGAGGAGGGGGCGGCGGTGGGGAGCGGTCCCCGGAGAAGGCGCCCCCGGCGGGCCACGTCTACGACTACATCCCGCACCCGGTGACCCAGATGTGCAACAACCCCATCTACAAGCCGCGGGAGGAGGAGGAGGACGACGAGGCGGCGGGGGGAGGCGGCGGGGAGGCGGCCGAGCTGCTGCGGGGCGGCGGCGAGCGCTTCTCCCACGCTGCTGCCGCCGCCGGAGCCGCGCAGGAAGCGGGGACCAACTACCGCACGTTGCTGGAGAAGGAGCAGGAGTGGAGCCTGGCGGTGTCCAGCTCGCAGCTCAACACCATCGTCGCCGTCCATCCCCAGCACCCCGCGGGCGGAGGGCTGGCGGCGGGCCCCGGAGCGCCCGGTGGGGTGGCGGCGGGGGGGTGCGGCGGCGGCGGAGGCGGCGGGGGGGCCCCGAGGGACCGCGAGCGGCCGCCGTGCGCCGTGGGCTTCGTGGACTGCCTGTACGGCACCGTGCCCAAGCTGAAGGAACTGCACGTGCACCCTCCTGGCATGCAATACCCGGACCTGCAGCAGGACGCCAGGCTCAAGGAAACCCTTCTTTTCGCGGCCGGAAAGGGCTTCTCAGACCACCAAACCCCCACAAGCGAATACCTCGAGTTAAGGGCCAAACTCCAAACCAAGCCGGATTACCTCGAAGTCCTGGAGAAGACCACGTACCGGTTCTGAGCCGCCCCGCCGCCCGCCCGGCCCCGCCGCATGCGATCGAGGATCCAGCTGTGCACCCCCCGCCAGATGTGCGCGCGGGGGGGGCCGTTCTCAGATCATTAATCGACCAAGTGCCTTCGCAGACTTTTGCCAGCAGATGTTAATCAATCATTATTTTTTTATACTGAAACTGAGACTTTTGACTGTGCCATGTCTAAGGTATATTATTATTATTATTATTATTATCGGGGATCTTTGTATTGATCCTGATTAAGTAAATTCCATGTGTGTTTTTTTTTAATTTTTCATTTTTTTCCCCCCTTTTTCTTTCTTTTTTTTTTCAGTTTTTTTTTTTCAGTTTTTCTTTGCAGTGAACTCCCTCTCTATTTTCCCTCGGACGGGAGGGGGGAGGGAAGGTGGCATTTTGTGGCTTGCTTCCTTCTTGCCCATCATGGCACAGAATTCTGTACATTTATTTAAAGAAAACAAACAAACAAAAAAAAAATTGCAAAGAAGCAAACGAGCGCAGTTTGCTGCATGCCTGGAAACTGCAAGAGGGAAGGGAGGGGAGGGTCTTGCTCGAATGTCTCACTCGTGTCTCTCTCCCTCCCTCGCACGCACACACCCGCACCACCACCCCGCCGCCCCACCACGCGACCCCCATCCCCCCCCAGCGGTGCGGGACCGCAGCCCCGGGATGTCCCCACGTGGCACACCCCTCGGGGACGCGCGGTGACGCTTCGTCGTGACGCCATGGTTTTTTGGAGGACATCCGCACTTTCCTACTAAAAGCAACATGCAAATATATAGGAAAAAAAAAAAAAGAAAAAACAACAACAAAAAACCCAACAAGCTACTGGGCACCTGTCACTAACAGCTTTGTAGGAAGCTCTTTTTAATGTTTTCTCTCATACCCACGCCCATGCACACGCACACACCGAGGTACAACGATGTGCTTATATTTATTCTGTAATTTCAAGTGGCTATAAATTGTAAAGGTAATGTTTAATCATTGTACAGTGACGCGTCTGGTATAGCTTTCCTAATAAAACGTTTTGAAAAAACATGCATATATATATATATATGTCTCTACACACATATATATATATATACATATATATAGGACTACAAAGCTTGAACCTTAAACTCCAGCTTCCCCCTATGAGATTTCCTTCTCCCACTTTAACCTCGAGAGCTATTTTATTAATAACGGTTCAGTGCACTGTGATGTTAACAGAGAAAACCCTGTACAGCTTCTCTCGCCAAGATACCACCCGAGACTTCTTAAAACCCGATTTACAATCTGTATTCCCACGATGCGCTGCGCTGATGGCAGTTCCCATGTATTTAAAAATAGGCAGCGAATTTAAGCTGTCGGGAAGAGCTGGCTCTGCCTGCTGCTAGGCGGGGTGGGGGTGGAGGGGGGGAGCATCGCTGGGGGTGCTCCTGCCGTTCGCATCGCAGTCAAAGGGGGATGGGAAGGGGCACCGCAGCGCATTTTAGTTTTGGAAAAGAAAAAAACCAACAACAACAAATAAAAACAAAGCTCGGAAATGGATGCTTAAAGCCCCAGCTCAAAGCGGAGCCAGACCAAAGACGATGTGGGGTTGCCTCTGCTGGGGGAAGTCCCGCTCGGTATCTTGGCCTCGGGGGACCCGAGCCGGGCGGTGGCGGCGGCTCCTCGTGGCCGCTAGGTGGAGCTGTAATACCGACTCTGTGGCGGCCGCAGAGCCGCTGCCGCCCGGCCCAGGTCCGGCCCCGACCCCGGGCGCCTCCGAGCGGAGGGGGCACGGAGGGGAGAGCCCGGAGTGGGGGTGAGGAGCAGCCCTAAAGGTCTTCGAAGCCTCAATTCTATAGAGAGCGATGGAATCCAAGTATCTTCTGTCTTCGTGGGTTAGCGGTAATTTATCCAGGCGAATTGCGATTACTTTCCCCGCCCCGCAAATTGGATGTTGCCAAGGGAGTTTCATCTGGTTGGTGTTAGCTCTGGTCTTTGGGGTTTCCAGCACAGCCTGGTGTCGCCTCAGACCCAGCTATCCCTCCTTTCTGTTGGGAACAACTTTCTTCCACCCAGTGCAACGCATTTAATAGATGTAAAACCGGGAATACTTGTTTCCACCCTTAGTGTCCCTGTTCATGGCTTCAGCAAGTGTGCTTATTGCAGGCTTTATGTCAGTCTGTCTTGGAGAAGCATCTGAGCACGACAGAAGTAGTTTCCTGAGCCTTGACAGTGGCCGTGTGTGCTTTGAGATGGAGGGACAGTTCCAAATGTCTGCAATTCAGCATTGGCTCCGTGTCCTTGGTAAAAAAAATGCTACACATTCAAAGACCCCAGATCCCTCCATTGAGCTGAAAGCATTTTATAGCTGCTACGTTCAGCTCTAATGTTCTAGGTGTGGGGGGGTTGTTTTGTGGGTTTTGCAGGTTTTTTTTTTCTGCGTGGTTGTTCAGTTGATTCTTTTCGTTTGTTTTTAATGCACAGTAGAAGAGCATGGACATGTTAGAAATAATAAACATCAAAGTGCAAAGGCCAGTTCCTTCTTATGATAATCATTGTAATATGATAATCATAACTGCATCGATAAGGCAACATGCAAGTAGCACGTGGAGCTGTACAAATCAGGTTAAAGTACAACCCCTAGTGAGAGTGGTGCTGTATACATTTGGCAGTGTCATCAGACCCCAGAGTGTTCATACTTGTATCCAAATATAGCAAAGCCAGTTGCAAATAGTGTTTATATTTTAATGAAAATGCAGAAAGGCAAGAGAATTTCAGCATAACTATAGGTAGCAATCTCACCCGTGCCTGGTGAGGAAATCTATTTATTCAGTGGAAATAAATTTGTTCTATGACAATGGAATTTTGTATTAAAAGAGATAATTTTTGGCTTACATCGAGTTTTTTTTCTTTCCTTGTGTAGGAAGCTTCCTTTTTCTTGTGTACGGGGAACTCACTGGAATCATTTGGGGATGGTTCCCTCTGGAAATGTTGATAATATATTACTGTGATATCTAATGTATATTACAATGACTATTTTACTATTTCACTCCGTTGGGCTGAGGCTGAGCTGGTGGTAGTGTTTCTTCCCACTGCAGGAAACGAAAGCGGATCCATCATCTTTGATCTGTGACGGGTGAATATTTACATGCTGTGATTAGGTTACTCCTAATTCACAGAGATTATTATCATTATCAGCAGTATTATTGGTAGCATTAATAATATTGGGAAGGAACCAAATAAAGTCAAATGACCCACCCTCACTTTGGAGCTGCTTGATGGGTTAGTACTTGAAATAAATATCTCTATTTTTTAGCCTATTTCATTGGTGTATGACAAGCAGGTGGTATCAGCTTCAGCAGGTCTTCATGTGGTGGTGCTCAGAGCCGTGCTGTAAATCTGTTGCTGTGTGTTTGCTTCACTCACTCATTGATTGTATTGAAGTTCTTCCTACAGGTGGAGAGGACAGAAACAAGCAGGTAAGTCCCAGTCCCAGCCAGTAACGGCTGTGCACAGGAAAATAGAAATGATAATCATGGTGCTCAGTGCTCTTTTGTATTTCTTTGATACTGTCATTGATGTAACGTTATATTTTTGTTGGGTTGGAAGACCTCTTTGCGACTTGAACTTTGCTGTGCAGATCTTTGGCTGTACTGATAATGATGCTGCTTATTGTGGTACGAATAGTCTGACTCCCAGAATGCACACCACCTCTCAGTGTCTGTTCTGGGATGCCAGGAACCATAGTGCCCTGGCCAGGTGATTACTGAAACTCTAAGTTAGATTCTAGGATTCACGGATTGCAGATGTGGTTTTCTGTGAGAGTCAGTGGGTTTGAGTGAAGCTGTGGTAACTCAACATGTCGTCAGGGACCTTTCCAGAATAAAAAAAAGCACTTCTGTGCAAGTCATCTTTGTAGATGTGGTTTTAAGTGGTTATGGCCTACTTGTTTTCTCTGCTGCGAACATAGCAACACGATGGAAAGGTCTCTACGAGTTGTCAGTATGCAATGGTCTCTATTTCTGGAAGACTAACGTATGCTAGCAGCAACTCTTGAGTGCTATGATTCTTTACTAAAGTACCTACTTCAAATAAAGTTGAAGGGCTCACATGAATAGCGTGTGATAAATTGGCTCTGTCTGCAGCAGAAATGTTCACGTGAAGGGAGTGTGCAGAATCTAGCTGTAAGTTTGGAAGTTCAGTGGTTATCTGCATTACTCAGCCCAAGAATATGGCTCTTGGCAATCACACCAGCCATTTAGGTGTGAACTCATTCCAGAACTGCACTTCTTCCAAAGGCATTTGCTCTTACAACGTGGATACACTCTGCTGCACATTGCATATTCCTATTTGCTGAACCAAGATTTGGTTCAAAACCTGACTTCCTCATATCTGAGTTTCACAGTAAGTTGATGTGTGGGTTGTATAATTCTATACAGTTGTTTCCATGCGAGAAATGCAGAAGAATTTCACCCCAGTTGTAGTTTCATTTCTTCATACTGAAATCTAGCTCTAAAAAATGCCTTTTTTAATAATCTGTGAAGCTAACATGCATGGAAATACACTTTCTTCCCCTCTTATTGAAAAGAAAAACTGTTTTATTCCTGAAAATGTATCTAAGTCCCCGTTTAAAGTGTGATCATGCTTGTGGAAGTGGAATTTACCTGGAACAAAGCTCTGTATTGGCATTGAGATGAGGCCTAATCCCACCCTTGATGAAACCAGCAATGGAATACACTGCAGCTCAGTTTTAGTCAGCAGACCCAAACGTAGAGCAAAGTCTAATCTCAGAAAATCACAAACTATGTTAAGTGGATTCAAGTTACCTGAGTACTCCATGTGACTGTTCCTAAATAACATGGAAAACCGTGTAGGGGAAAATGTGCTACTGATTTAGTAGCTGTCTCGATTGACCTCATTCGCAAATTAACCATTTTTTAGCACTTTTTAGTATGACATAAAAAGTACTTGCATGAAGGCAAATATCAGTGTGTCACAGTAGGTTCACAAAACATGGAAATTTGTAGAGGAGTTTCGAGCTAACGTATAATGTAGAGCCGATCTGTAGGTAGCTATAGTCAACCAGAATTGTTCATATAACAGTTGCAAGTTATTTGGAACTGCCTTGTTAGCACTGACTTTTTCTTTAAAAGCAAGAATAGTTACAAGTACTAAGAGTTGGGTTTCATATATATATATATTTATATGTCTTTTGCTTGATTCTTAGAGCTTCTTTTGAAGTTATGTTTTCGTATGTTTGTTTAGGTCACTGGGGGAGATAAGGATTACTGCTGAAACCATTAGTTATGCTGTTGATGGTGATCACCAGAAGGTGACTGATGTGAAATGGTGTAGGTTGGTAGCTGGGAACATATTTGGAAACATTCCCTGTGGTGGGATTTTCTCCTTTAAATCTTCTAATATTGTGGTGGTTTTCAGAAGAGTGTCAGTTTGTTCATTCTTTGTGGGAAAGAGATGGGAGAAAGTTCAGAGGAACTGAGCTACTGGCTTTGCTATAGGAATTCCTGTCCAAGGGTCGTACTGGGTAATATCTGCAGAGTGGGTGCTGCATCAGTCTTTACGTTTTGAATGTGAAGGATTTTAATCCTATGTGAAGGATCTTTTTTTGACATTAGGAAGATGTATATATATGCAATACTAAGAAGTTGTGTGCCTTAAAAAGAATAGATAATTATAGAGGGAATAGCACAATAAAAAAATATTAAAAGCTCAGTCACATGTTGTGTCCTGAGCATGTGATGTACTGAATGTCCATTTACTTTTTCTAACATCTTTATTTTTCTACTAGAATTGCCTAAATCTCTCAAGAGTATCCTATATATTTTATGAATTCAGAAGAAAGGTTTTAGGTTACCAAAGGGTCAAACCTCTCTGAGTCGGGGAATACAAAGAGATACCATGGCAAATGGGAGCAAAGTTCCTTTGCATAGCACGTGTCGTAGAAGCTGGGCTTGTTGTGTAGCACTGTACCAGGAAGGGAGGTTCTCTGTAGGGATGCACATTGTGCATCAAATGGTTTAAAACGTGTGTTCCCAAACTGGGGAGAGTCACTGCTGGACCTGAGACATGGTGCCGTGGTGGCATTGTCATCTCTTCTGCTGCTGGTGACACCTGGCACCATTGCTGGCAGAGACTCCTGAAACTAATCCTAAAAAAATGAAATGGCTTGTGGTTTTCATGACAGTTATCTGAATAATCCTTGAACAGAGGTCTGTTATTGAACTTTGGATGCTTTTGCGTTGGAAATCAAGGCTAATTATAGTTTTGTTGCTGTCATTTTGTGACTGGTTTTATTGAAGATATCACTGGAGAAATGAGAATGTTGCATTGTGGAAGTTCTCACCAAAGAATACTTTTTAGTAGGACTTTCAAATCTCCCTTTTCTACCCTTTGCTTTGGAGAACAAAGGAGCCATGCTTAACAGAGCATAGGAGCTGCCACTCGAGCTCAAACTTGCAGTGTGTTCATGATTCTGTGTCCTCTCGTTTCTGAGAGTGCCCATTATGCTAGGCTCAAAGGAGGATGTAAGGAATTCCAGTTAGTGGGATTGCAGGGCTGGATGTGGCCCCCTAACTCGCTGCACTGTTAGCTCTCACCCCAAGCAATTAGAGACCCGAGGTTCCTCACAGTTGCATGGCACAGGGGTTAGGACGGTGATGAGCACTCAGAAAAAACAAATTGTAATGTTTCTGTGAAAAATGAACATGAAAAAGCCTGGGTGCTGGTGCATTTAAACTGCCATGCAATGGGCATACCTGGTTGGTCCTCATGAAAGCACTGCTGGAAAAGATGTGTAACTAATGCATTCTTCTTCATCAGAGAGCATCGTTTCTTGTGGCATCACTTCTGTTGTGTTTTCTTGCAGTGACCCAAAAACCTGGCTGCTTTGGAAAGTGGATAGTATTGGCAATCAAAGAAATATGGCAAGTAAAGATATTTTTCAGATCCAGTTTATATTAGTGTTTTATGCCAAGAAAGAGCAAGTCGTTGCTATCGGGTCCTTGTTCTGCTGCCTTCACTGATTACAGCAAAGAGCCAGTGATTGTTCAGTGTCTTCATTTTATCCCCTTTAGTTTTAAGCCAGCAAAGTGAGAAAGGTGGATGTATGCAATGTATGTGTATATTTATGTATATGTGTATTCCTCCCGTGGGGAATGTGGGGCCACAGCACTACAGCCAGTGGTGCTGATGGGAGGAATGGCGTTGGCACCGCTGGGTTAGGCTGTCACAAGTGGGAAGTGTGCTAAGGATAGCAATGCAATCAGCACCGCAAAGTCAAGCACCTCGCTGCGTTAGGGGCAGTCAGTGACAGCACGCAATTCCTGTAGAAACCTCTCTTTTAGAGCAGGTGAACCAAATGTCTCAGAGAACCCCTTTTCCCCCACGTCCGGCCTGAATTCTCGAGCGGCCTCCAGATTGGTTTGGCATTCTCCACATTGCTTTTACCTGCCTGCATGCAGAGATAATCATTTGGCTGCCAATGAGTTGTGACGCCTCGGTTTGCACGTCGACCGTGCGAGAGGAACGGAGACCAATTGAAAATATGGTTGTCTTTGTTGGGTTTTTCTGTACAGTGATGTTTTGCGCCTCAAGACTTCATTCTGTAAGATGTATCGACGGGATTGCCTACCTGTAACTCAGCTTTGTAAGCAGCCTCCCGAGGTTAGCCACGGTGGTATTACATGCCTTGTGCTTTGCCAGCCCTGCAAGCCAGCCAAAGTCTGTTAAAGCCTTCAGAGCACAAAGCACTGATAAGATGGATCTCTAACAGGTATGCATCAGGGATAATGCAAAGATGTTCCGTGTACAACAACCTAAAATGAGTTGTCTTTAGCTCAAAGCAGTGGTAACCGCCTCCTACGTCGTTACTTCTGCTGGAAAAGATGGGCTGATGTATGTAGGGAAGTGTTGACACTGAGTGTGTACATTATATACGTATATACAGTCCCTAAATGTGTATGTATATGTGTATATGCTAGCATGTTCAAGTGTAGAAGTCCTTTTTTTGTAAGTTCCATGAGATTCAGGCATATGGCTTGATCTGAACTGTTATTAAAATGTGGGCATTTTGGTGATAAAGCTAAAAATGTATACCTTAAGACCTACATTCTTAATGTAGGTCAGTGGAGGCACTTCTCAGACGTATTAGCATTTTGGACACTTCATCTTAGCAGCACATTGCATCTCCTGGAATAGGTTAGCAGAGGCAATGCGGGAGAAATTGCTGCATCTGAAGTCATTCAGAGACGTTGCCAAGTTTCTCAGGAACCAAAATTGCAGAATAATGAGTATTATATTTAATTCGTGATGGAAAGGCAACCGTGAGGAGTTCAGCAGAGGCAACGCAGATCATCTTGGCTCTGTGGGGGAGGGAGAATTTATAACTGTAACTAGCTAAAAAGAGGAAAGCTGTCTGTATATTTGTGGGTATATATATATTTATATATATGTATATACAAATCTGTGTATGTGTAGATAACACTGTGTGTATATATGTATGTATGTATATGCCCATAATGTATATGTGTATCTATATATATGTATACATTTATATAAATTTCTATTTCTCTATATGAATAGTCATGCAACTATGGAAAATAGCATATCACCAGTGTGTCCTTTGCTTTAAAACCCAATGGGAAGCTACTTCCATTTATCTCATGTTGGCATAGAGCTCTTTGGTTGTCATTTACATGTAGAGAGGAGCACAGCTCCATAACTGAGCACCAGCCTGGGAGGCTTTCCCTCCTCCAGAGGACTCCAAGCAAGTCATTAGCTTCTCCACAGCTGTTCCACATATGTGAAATAAAGCGGTGGCCAAGGTGAATCAGGGGCTGGTTTTAAAGGCAAAGGCAGAAGGAGCAGTGGGCTGTTCATGCTTGGAAGTCTCTGTGGTGCTTGTGGAGTTCTGATGGTGAAACAGTCTCACTCGTGGTTGTCCCAGCTAACGGCAGCAGCTTCTGCACGGGGCAGGAGGGAAGGAAATTCATCTTTTTTCCCCTGAAGTAAGTGTTCTGGAGTCTGATTGCTTTGATTCAGTGATGCATGGATTTCCATTTGGGGCTAGGATGTTAAGTTGTAAGCTCAGTGAGCTTCTAATTTGGGATGTCTTTTATGTTATAATTGATTTTGAATACTTTCACTTCATTGTTAGAACAAGCTATACCTTAATTCACGCTTTGGTTGAAGAACTCAGCTGGAAAACTATTTATATCAGGATGGATTTTTGCACTTGGCTTCGGTGGGTTTGGATAAGATCAGAGTGTTTCATTAAGCACTGACATCAAAACAATCTGGTGGTTGTGCAACTATTAACTAAAAGTGTAATTTTGTAATAAAAGTGAGAACAAAAAAGTATGGTTTGCTAGTTATGTATTCCGCAACAACAGCTAATTCCTATCCCTGAGACCTCTGGTCAGCTGCTGGGTTTTGGTAAGGGTTTTGGGTTTGTGCTGCTGGTGGTTGCCCTGAGATTTGCCCCTTCCTGTCTCCTGCACTTGAATTCCCTCCTGGCTGTGAGAGCAGCGTGGGGCTGTCCTGCTGCCAATCTGCTGTCATTTGCAAGCTGCAACGTGATCAGGAAGGGGAGAAGGGATTATTTCTTCTTAGCTCTTTGCTTCCTTTGAGGCAGAAGGCAAACAAACAAGGAATTATCACAGAAATGAAAATGGAAACCTTGTGGTTTTAAATGTATGGTGTGGGGTGAAGTGTTTCAAAATTTCTGGTTGTGCTGGGCCTTATTTCATATGGAGGAAGCAAGCACCTCATGGGAAAGTGCTTCCCCATCTTTTCTGCATAAATGTGGCATTGAAACCTAATGTGATTGATACATAGCTGCCTGTTCAAAAAAAAATATATATAAAATAGGTCATTTCCTTATGAATGTCATATTTTTATGCAGAAAAGATGCTGAATCCTTATGTTACCTTCTGGTTAAAGCAATCCCTTTGCTTTTTTTTTTTTTTTTTGTGTGTAATTTCAGCATATTTGTCTGAATGTAGATGAGTAAAAGGGGAGCAGAAGAATTAAATCAGAGAAAAATTGCTTTTTAATTAACTCATGCAGTCCTGGTGTCAGGCCAACCATTTGAATGGGATACTTCTGGAATGCCTGTGGGCACATAACCTACAAATAGCTAATTTTCCTAAGCAGGAAGCATCTGAATTTGGGTAGGGAGTATCAGAAAGTTCAGAGAGCTGCTGCTTTGCTGAGCGTCTGTAGTCTTGGGAGAGTTTGGGAAATGAGGTTTTTCTGGTGTCACTACTTAAAGAAGATGCCTAGATGTCTGCACCCTCAGGAAGGCAGTTGTTTCCTTCTGAACCCAGTAAGGGAATGATAGTAAACTCTTCTTTGCAGGATAGATTTAATCTATGATGAGTCTTGTGTACTTGCTATGTTACTATAAAGAAGCAACACACCTTGCCGTGTGTATGATTGAGGCTTGCCGTTTTTGTATTTGGAAAAGAGCGGTTTAGTTGAAAGATCAGGCATACAAAGTCAAGTTGTTGCTACAGATGAACATCCAAATAAACACAGGGCCTAAAGCACAGAGGTGCCTAAGGCTCTGCTGGTATAGATCACAGCAGATTCATTGCTCTGAGCACATCACTGCTGGTGCCCCGGAGCTGAGGAGATGACTCAGAGATGTTTGCTACCCTCTGGCAGCCATGTCTCTGTGGGTTGGCCCGTGAATGGATGCCAACCCATAAAGACAAGAGTTCCCCAGGCTGCTGTCTGACTTTGCACCCACTTGGTACCTGTTTGTGTCCTTGTGTGTTGAAAGAAAGCATCAGACAATCACAAATTTTGAGATTTTTCTTTGTCAAATCCTGCTTAAAGCACTCCTGGAAGTAGCTGTTAAGTCACAGGAACAGTAGCACTCTGGTAGAATACATTGTGAATTTACAGGGATTAGGCTCTTCCAATTAATATTTTTTTCTAATGAAAAGTATCTAAATCTAATTGAGAGAAAAAAATCAGACTGATTTTTTTTTTGTGTATTTGATAAATGAAGGGGGACCAAAAAAAACCCCAACAACATTACTTGACTATTGCTATGAACCAAAATATTTTATGCACAGCCTTCACCTTAAGGAAACATATCAGAAGTAGAATCACAAAACCAAGCTTCAGATACCAACAAATGTGAGTGTAGTAGGTAGGAGCGTATGCATGCATAGTCCTCTTGAATGAATATCAGACTATTTACTGACTTCTCATCTCATTGCCCATGTGAACTACAACTGAGCTCATAATCTTAGTTGTCCATCTTGCCATTCCTAAAAGAGTCAGTAATATTCTGTTTGGAATTGTTGGACACTGTGCCTGAGGAATATTGCTGCTGATGAAGTATAATGCTTCTTGTTTAGTCTTACCTGAGTGCCTTGTTCATCTGAGCAGTATCCTTAAGCTCCTGGGCCCGTAACTGCTTGGGGTGTTGGAACTGGATTTAGGTGCTCTCTGATTGCTGTGGAGGGGTATAAAGTCTCTGGTTGGCATGAATCTGCAATCCACTTCTAGGAAGTGAAGGTCATGTCGCATAAGAAAAAAGAAAACTTGGAGGTCTGTGAGCTGATATGTAAGGATACAACCGGAAACTCCCATTGTATCAGAGCTCAGAGGGCCAGGAACACATTAAATGAACCACAGCGTTAATTGAGAAATATATGCCTTCATAGTCACAATTTTTGACATTATAAACATCACCAAAAAATAAATGAATAAGTTAGTGAGTTAAAGTGCCAGAAGGACAAGCTGATAGAAAAAGTTCTGACACTGGAAACGTGGAGCTGGACAGAGGACAGCAAGTGCTGACTAAGCGAAATGCTTTGGGTCTGGAGTGATGGGCGTGAGGTAAGTAGTGAAGACACAGATGTTCAATTGAGATTTGGAAGATGGAGTTATTGGAGAAATAACTGCAGATGGCTGGAGCAGGTCTGGAGAATAAAAGTGCTCGCTGTGTCAGCTGAGTAAGCACAGTAATGTCATGGTGAAAAATTCAAACATGATCCAAATTTCAAGGCAAGCAGGGTGGTGTTGTATTTGCCATGAGACAGCATCTAGCTTATTCAGGGAGAAGCTGGTAATGTTTTAAGACTTTTAGCTTCTCTTCTGGCAAGGGAACTGGGGAATAATCAAGAGCTGAAAGGCACCTGGTGGCCCGTATCCTGCTGGGAACAACTTCACCCCATTCTCGGCTCATTTAAAGTCTCACCCTGAAGTCAAATGAAGTCCTCATCACTTCTTAAGCTCAGGTGTCTGAATGAGATATTTGTGAAAAGAATGAGCTGAAATTTATTTTCCTTTCTTGAGTAAATACCTCAGAACATTTTTTTTTTAATGGAAGAACTTATTCTTTCAATTCTACAGTGCTCATTGAGTTGGTGCTCATTGCATTCTCATAGGGACTACGTCCTCTTGTAATTAAAAGAATAAAAAAATAACAGTGCACACTGTCTTCTTCAAAACCTTCTCTGTAGCCTAGACACGCACCTAGCAAAGCAAAAATCTTGTGGCTTATAGTGTTTGGAAAGGCTACAGGCCCAAAATTCTCAAGCAAGTTTTTCAGAGGAAGCTATAAATTACTTTTCTGAGCCTGCATCAGTAACAAGTCGTGTCTTGAAGAAAGAGATTAATTTGAGGAAAGTGCCAAAGTGGATTAAATGCAAGCTCAGGAAGGTCAGGAAAAGGGAAACTACCGCTAGACAGAGGTGTTCAGAAAAAATGCACTAATCCACTTCCATTAATCTTCAGAGTTTTGTAAACTCTGATGACTTGTATTATATCTCCGGTAACAAACTGGGTTGATGGCCTCATTTTGGAGGATGGCAGAGAATGGAAAAAGACATTGTCAAAGTAATGTGCATCAATGGGATTTGATAGTTCTAGTAAAAATAAGATCAGAAGCGAAGGTGTTTAAATACTTAATGAATAAAAGTGTGTGTTTAAAAACACTAATGGGCAACTTGGTAAAAATTTGATTTTTGATCACTTAAAGATCTTGTGGAACGTGAGCCATCTTTGCAAGCCATTAAAGTCAGTTTTGAAAACTGTGGTTGAAAGTCTTACTGAAGCGAAGCATGTATTACAGCTGAATTAAAGGTGGCTGGGGTGGGAGGCAGGAAGGAGGGATGTCACTTGTGGAAGCGATTTTCCTTTCCCAGAGAGTAGCGTGACTGGAATAGCAAGAACTGGTAATGTCAAAAATCACTGAAATGCTTTTTTCATGATGATGTCCAGGAGGGTAGATGAGTGCTTGCTATTGAGCTGGTGTAAGTAAGGAGCTGGCAGCTGGGTCCTCCAGCTTCTTCCCAGCCCTGGATGGAGATTTCCTCTGTGGGTTTAGATAAATCCTTTAATATTGCTTTTGTAGTTTCACCTCTCTGTAGAATGCTTATCTCCGTACCGTGGAGGCCTAGTGGGAATATACAGCTCAGCTATCTGTGTTGAGAACTATTTATAATATATTATAGACTGAACTAAGTGTTTGCAATGAAATCCCAAAATACACAAACCCTAGACTTGTGTGCACTTGCCTAAAGGGTGACACCAAGGAGGACGTGGGCAATACCTTTATCAAGTACTGGTAGATACATTAAGGAGTGAAGCAACACACATCTTCACTCAGCTCACTGTTTAAACATAGCTTGTGTGGCATGGGAAATAAACAGCTCTATCTATAAAGAGAAGATTGTCAGTGAACCTCAGGAAAGCCTGGAAACTGCAGGATCTATCTTTGAGTTTCTGTAGATTGGAATTCTGTAGAGTGGAATTTAAAGCAGATTTTATAAACCATGTTTTTCAGAAATTAAGAAGTACATATTTTGTTTTAGTTTAAGACTGGAAATAGATTCCTGTGATTCCTGCAGCACAGATGCCCTATGAGGTTCCTTGCTGTGTCAGGTGCCATATGGAGAGATGGTGTCCATCCTGGGTGGTTGATACACCACGTACCTCAGCACAGGAGAGCACCCAAAAGGGGAAGAATCATGCTCTTGCACCTGCTCAGGTTGGAAAAGGCAGTTAAAGGGAATGTTGAGACTGACATCAGACTTATCTCTTTTTTTTTCTTGTGCCAGCTTCTGAATCTGGTTTAAATACTCACTTAGGACAGAGCTGCATTTATATCTACCCTTGTATGTTATTACCGTGTTTGCATTGGCTTAGATTGCCTGATGCTTCTTCTGAATAGCTTTGACAAAGACCAGAGATTCTTTTATCTAGTCTGAGCTCTTATAAATGATTTTAACAGAGGTACAAAGCAATTTTATTGCTTTAGCTTGAGTGTGCCTTCATAGCAGTAGCATGAAGCTGTGTGTCTGGTGAACCCGGGAGCCCTGGTCTCCAGCTGTACTTCCATTCTACAGTGCCTCACTGCCCGTCATCTCAGCATCCTCTGCACAAGTAACTGTAGCTCAATGTTGTGTTTCAGATGATGCATATTTAACATTAAACATTGTCTACTGTAACTCTGCACATGAACGACTAGCAGCATTCTTGGGAGTTGTCCTTTCCATGCCTTACATCATATGCAGATGCAGCTTGCATTTGCAACTCAAAATACGTGCAATGTAGATTCATAAATTTTGTAGGAAACAACACAAAGTAATGAGAGGCATGTCATCTTCAGTTTCTCACTTGACAGGCAGCAGTACAGCACGGGAGATTTATTTGCTATCCCAGCCTCTGGCTTTTGTGTAGGCAATAGTGCATCACTTTACTTTGCCCTGCTTATAGCAATAAAGCTGTTTTGCAAAAAGGAAAACAGTAAGATAGCAGTCCACCAGCAAAGACAGCAAGGAGGGAGATGTGGGTTTCTATTCAGTGTGCTGCGAGTCAGAGTGAGCAGAAATATAAAAAGGGAAGAATTGTTGTTTGAATCTGACTAACCACTCAGCCTGCCGTTAGGGGGTTTGAAATAATGTCTGAGTCGTGTTTGAGTGCAGTAGTCAGAAATGAAAAATCCCTGTTCTGCAGCCTGAAATTAAATTAAGTGTGGAAATGATTCCCTCCCACCTTGGGTGAAACTCATATTGGGGCTGATGTTGCGGCGTTAATTTTACTGTCCTTTGGGATGTGTCTGTGAATGGAAGGGATGCTCTTGACGTGTTCAAGAGTTGGTGGGGGCACATGCAGTCCCAAGGGATGGGAGAATGGCTGGCAGAAGCAGCACTGCACAAACCTGTACCTCAGACTGGAGGGGCTGCCATAGATATCTTTCTTCCAGTACTGGAGAAACAGTGTGTGCATCTAAGCAAGAAAGAACAGGTTACAGCCCTCCAGATCAAGGCAAATGCATGCTGGCAGTGAATACTAACAGAACTGTGTGCAACGTGTGTGTTGGGAGGCTAAACTCAGTCTTCAGTTAACATGGATGTCAGCAGCACCGAGGGTATGCACACCAAGTGAAGTCAGGCTGAAAAGTATTAAGGATAATCGTATTAAGTATCATGTGCAAACAAATTTGAATGAAAGATTGCATCAAACAAAGATGTGATGTGTTGTCTGGTGATGTGCTGTACTGCCCGGTTTTGTGCTTATCTGGGACGTGGCAACCACTTAACAGTAGGGTTATAGCAGAAAGACATGATTCAGATTATTGCTTTTCCAGGGCAATGTTCCTTGCATAGTTCTGTGTGGGCACATCCCCATGGACGCAGAGCCCCAGCAAAGCAGAAAATGCCTCCTGCATAGCAATTCTTAGAAACGGGAGGCAATAAGAATCCTTTCAGCAAAATGAGACCTTTTACAGCAAGGAAAGCGCTGTGTTACATTCAGAAATTCACTGGAATGATTTTCTGCTGGACTCACTGTTTTACTGTTTAGTGCCAGGTCTTGCATCTCACTGATGGAAACAGTAAATATTCATGAAGGACGCATAGTCAAAATTATTAGCTGTGTTTTAAAAAGCTTGTGAACCTAAAGGTCAGGGTTCTGTCACTTATTTATTTATTTATTAGCCTTTTGTAATAGTATCCCACATTTTTCATTAGAATTTCCCACCTGCCGGGTTAGGAAACATCAGTGGATGATGTGGATTTGTTGTGATCAGAATTTCCAATGAAGGTAACTGTGCAATTGGAATATCTAAATGACTGATGCTCTGTTGCTCAAGGAGGTTCTATTTTGGCGACTAGGTACAAAGTATGTGTTCAGCAAAAGAAATGCTAGAATTGAAAAAGAATCATACATTTTTGTTACTTTTTAGGAGTTGGAGAGAACTTGAATGAAAATAAATAAATATATATATATTAAAGCTCAGCATGAATGCTTTTTTCTGAAATAGAGTATTTTAGGAGCATTTAGATGCTTTGAATATCTGTGTACAATTCAGATGTCACCATTTCTTGTATTATTAATAAAAGTAGCAGCTTTGCATCTTCCGATTCTAATTATTTCCTCTAAATACCTCCAGGAAATAGAAGCACAAAATAGCAAGCATTGCATTACACTGTGTAAGCAACTTTTGGAGAACGTGCCTATACAATGAGTCATGCTCATGTTTACAGTTGGAGACGGATTTACAAATCATAAAATAAGTACAAGATTACAGAATTGCTAAATCATGATAGTTACCATGTGATCAAGACACGAGTCAGTAGTATCTTGCTGCATGAGCATCTCCACTCATCTCCTTGTACATTGTGCTGGATCACACTTGTGACATTATAATCATAATACGATCAGTGTAACACCAATATCAGTTATTCAGTTTTGTTTTAGAGCTGAACTGTGTTGTTTTGGAAGATAGGAGTGAAGCAAAACATGGAATTGTAAGAAGAAACCAAAATACAGTGTCTGTTAAGGAGCACTTGTTACATCCAATGCTTGCTATTTACACGTGTTCTATTGCTTAGCATTTATCTTTAGAAATCAAAACCTTTTCAACAATATTTAACAAGAAATAATCATGAGACAGAAGGAAATGGAATTCTTCACTTGATAATTGTATTGAGGAAACTGTACGTTTAATCTTGTGGAAGCAAGTAGATAGTACTGGTATGCAGCAAAGCACTGGTGGAACTGACTGTGGATCTCGGGTTCAATTCAATGAAGGCCACCCTTCATGGCTCTCGATTTTAATTTTTTAGTATTTTCTTCCCATAGAGACTTCATATATTTTCCAGAGTCTGGGATATAGAGATTTGCTTTATCAGAAAAGGTCAAGAATGTGAAAATTTCCAACTGTATTTTTCCCACTGGATGCGAATGAATGGATCACTGCAACCAGTGAATTGAAAGAGCATGGTTTTATACATAGTTACAGTATCAGAAGCCCTTTTTTTCAGCCTTCAGAAAGAAATGATTTGGGTGTTGTTTATTCTCAAAAGATTTTTTTTTTCCTCCCCTTCTTTCTAGTCTGTGATGGAAAGCTGTGAAAATCTCTGGTTTTCATGTAAGAAAAGAATGGAGAAGAGATTGTATGGGGAAAAAGAGTAAAGTAATCATTTTCTAAAGAACCGTTTTGTGTCAATTAGTTTATTCATACTGGCAGGGGGCAAACATCCCTAATAGATATTGAATAGTTAAGGTAATTACCAAAGTAGATCTCTGGCAATGTTGTTAACAGCACTATGTATGCTATTCTGACTGGTGAAGACACATCTGCAGGATGGAACAGCTATAGCACTAGCTGACCAGGCAGCATCTTATTAAATCAACAGAATTGACTCGAAACCTTAAGCAACAGAGCGTGTTTACACTCAGTGCCCACACTGTCAGCATCATTTGGTGCTAACTGATGGCTTCTGCTAGCAGTCATGAAGGGTAAAGGTGGCAACAGCACATAGGCTGAACCAGCCCTGCATTACAAAAGCATCCTTCCCGAGGCAGGATTCAGGCACCTGGTCCCTGTACTGGCTTTGCCATCTGAGAATGCCTGCTCTCAGCCTTCTGGGCTACAGCAAAGTAGCAAAAATGCAGCTGTTTTTTTCTTTTTGGAAGAGCAACCTGTTTTGCTGAAGTAGTTTTGAGACAAATAATTAGGCAGTGGTGGTGGTAACATTTGAAGCCCAACTTCACTTCCTTTGAGCTGATTTGTCTGTGCAGGTCCCCCGGTAGCTGTGCTCTTTTGGGATGGGTTCCATCAGGACAGGTTGAGTGTGCCCTTCTGTGAGTGCTGTGCGTGTTGGAGCAATTCCTTTGCAAAAAGGCTCCAGTAGATTTGATGAGCTGGTTTCACCTCACCCTGAGGAAGGCCGTGTTTCACTTACCCCTGTTACTGTGGGAGGAAGAAAGGGACTAGAAAACAGCAGCTAAAGCAAAGGGGCAGATCTGTCAGTGCCACCAGTTAAAGGCAGGTCACTCAGCAGCTGCAGTGCCAGCAGGTGTGACATCACCCCAGGGTGTGTGAAAAGCAGCTTTCAGAAAGCTGCTTTTCACCTGAAAGCTCCAGTGTGTACTGCAGGAGCTGGAGGGAGGAGAAATGCCAAATGCCCGAATCCTCACCTGGAGCAAACAGCCCATCTGAAGAGAAGGTGGCTAAGCCCTCTCTGTGAGAGAGGTGGGGATAGTGACATCTCCTTTAGATTAGCATCACACTGGGATGTTTCTGACACCAAGAAACTCTGTGCAGCATCAAGGGCACCATGTGTGAGCCACAGCAGGTGAGCAGCACGGGAATCACTTCCCTTTTCTTCCTGAGAACTGGGGCTGCATAATCACAAGGCACAGGAGTGTCTTATGAAGAACACCACTTATGTTTGGGTTGCCAGGCACTGGGCTCAGGCTTCTGGTCTCTGATTTGCAATCCTGAGCTTTGTGACAAAACTAGACAGGAATTACTACGGTAAAATATTCACTAGCATCTTTGTCACGTGTCTCATGTTCAAAGCTGAATCACAGAGTAACATTTACTTCTGGACAATGATCCCTGAGTGGAATAAACAGTTTAGTGTTATCCATGGAGAAAACTATGGAAAGTATTTGGAAAACTATGGAAAGTACATGGAGAAAACTATGGAAAGTATTTCCTACTGGAAATATTTTCTCTCAAGACCAGAGCATGATTGCTTGTAAGGCACTGCATGATCTCAGTGTGGTCATGGGCAAGTTAAGTCAAGTTGGTTTTATTTTGCTATTGCCAGTGACGTTTTTTATGACATCCTCTTATCTCTTCTTTCTTTTATGACATATTTGCACTAAGTATACTCTTGAAACCCAGAGGAAAAAAGAGAATGTTATTGACGTTGTATAAACGTTACCAAGTGATCTCTGACCGATTATTAATTCTTGTGAAGCAATTGAAATTGCATAATAATTTAGATTGAGTGGTAACTTTGAAGGCCATCTGTTATAAACCTCTATGAAAAGCAGCATTCCTTTTGACACATCTGGGCTGAAAGAGACTGTAGTACCTGCATAATGCTTTCCCTAACATTTGAGGAAATAAACACTTACCAGCATGGAAGCCCATGTGGCAGCTACAGAGGGCTGAGCTCTTTCTGTACAACCTGTGCTCTGAAGTAAGGTGCTGCTCAGCACTGGCGTTTGGGTAATGCATGAAGACTGCTGACATTTGGGAAAGAACTCTGGAGTTAGAATGGCATATTTAAGGACTAAATAAAATCAGTGTATTTACTCCGAGGTGATCAGCAGGACAATACAAGCATGGGGCTTGTTTGGTGTGAACGATCAAATTGACCTAAGCATCTTCAGAGTGTTCTGAATGCACCCTGAAGCATAACTGATTGGATAAATTCCTCTTTGCCATCAATGAAAACATTTTCCTACTCCCATTTTTGAACTGGTTTGGAAGGTTGAAGGGAGGTGTGGCTTAAATAATAATAATCTTTTCCTGCATTTGTGACCCGAATTCAGGTTCTGACTGGTGAATGGAAAGGTTGTGCAATGAATTGTTTCTACTGGGTTATTTCCTCCTTTGAATCTATTCTGTATTGTATTATAGTAAAAGTACCAGTACTCTACCAGATAACAGCAAGCCTCTATTTACAATCATAGAGTACGTAGTCTTCTGTTTTCTGTGTTTTTGTTTTTTAAGTGATTAAAATTTCCCTTGGATCCTACTTGTTTCACTATAACATCTCCCCTCGTATTTTCTTCATGCAATCTGGCTTTCACGTGTACCTGAATCTGACAGCTTGAGCCTGGGGAATTCAGGTTTGCGGCAGAGGAACTTAGAGATCATGGAGTTTGACCCGTGCTAGTTACCTGTTATGTTTTTCTCAGGATGCTCTCTTCAGTCAAGAAAGGCAGGAAGCACTGAAGGCTTTTGCTTCTATATGTCAATAAAATACTTTTAAATTTGTTTTTTTGTTGTTGTTGCAAAGGGATTGTTTCAAGAGTGATAATAAACACTTCAGCAATATATTTTTATTTTCCTGAAGCAGTCCTAATAGGTAAAGACATGAAATGGTGATGTGTATTTCTTTGTTAACAACAGATACAGGAAGAACCAGTGGCTGTACGTTCTATCCCAAACTGTATCTTTAAAAAACTCACTAGAACTGAAGAAAACAATGTGATTTGCCCTAACAGAAGTTGCAATGTTTTTTCATCCATCTTTGCCCTTGAAAGTATGGAGTGGATGATGTGTGTTTTTGTTTTTGGGTTTTTTTTTGTGCAAAAGGAGTGCAACTGCTCTTTTATTTTGAATAACTAAAAAAAAAGTGTTTTTCCAGTAAGAACTGGACTATAATCATACTGAACCAAGACAGGATTGCTTATTGTGACTACTCCCACAGAAGCACAAAGTGGGATGTGGCTCCCATGGTCAGTGGAAAAATCTGGGTGGAGTCTGGTTTTGATAAAGCTACAAGTAAGCGAATTTACATGACAATTTACTCACGTTCAATTGTAGTGGTGGTTTCTTTATTTATTTCTCCTTGAATCTTCGTAACCTCAAGGGCTGACGGGATATTTTGGAAGTTCTGCTGAAAACAGATAGCAGTTCAAAGGAGAGCATAAATATATGGCCATGTTTCCTGAAATGTAACTCTGAAATAATTCGGGCACCATTCTAGGACCATCTTACAGAAATGTGTCTCTTTAGATACTACTGTAATATTTCACTGGGAGTAGTGAGAGTGTAAAAACAGCTTTTTGAGTAATGCCACAGCTCAAACAAAGGATGATGTAATATACTATACTTTCTAAATCGATCTTAGTTCAAATGTTCAGGAGTAATTTATCTGATGGCAGCAGGCGTCAATCTATTTCTTCCTTGGAGCAAAGTTTACTGGAAGTGTGAGCAATGCATTGTTAAATCTGTAGAATTTATAGAAAACTGAACCTTGTTATTAAGACTGTATTGATAAGGAAACAATATTAACTGGAAAGATATCTACTTGCTAGTCCCTACAGAGCTGCTGCTAGCATTTTTGTAATGTACAGTGGATTGTGTGGGGTGCTACATTCCTGTTGGTTACACTGAAAGTAAATCTGATGTATTCTCTATCAGCCCAGGACGTGTAGGAGAACCCTGGAAGCCAGCTGGGGCTGCCAACGTAGCAGGCAACAGCAAATGCTCATACTAAAAGGCATGATAATGGAAACAGGGGAGTAATCCTACAAACTAGGCCTCTACTTTGCAAGTGTATTTTTCTTATGTGCCCACAACAGTATTCAGCTGGGGGTCCTATTCTTTCATCACTGCTTCTTAGTGAGGAAATTGCTGGATGCCCAGATAGTGCTCTCTTAATGTTCAGCTTTCTGAGCATTAAAATGTTATCTGAGATTTTGAAGGAAAGACTAGTGGCTCCTGCAGCAGCCCTGAAGAGGAGAGCACTGGCTGTTGCAGTAGGATATCCTAGACTGAGCCACAGCCATATTTATTTTCCACTCTGATAAGAACTTGAATCAAGGAGGTCAGTGTTAAAAAGATTCAATACATAATGATGTAGTTTGTACTCAGGAATCTGCAAGAGTCTTTAAAGGAAAGTGCATCTTAACATGAAATAAAGTGGCCGTGGGATGATATACTTGTGCTGGGAGATCTGTCATGTGGAGAGCGTAAACAAATCTTAAGAATGAGGCAAAAAACAACTTATATTAATGGGAGAGAGCAATGCAAAACATCGTGGCACTGAGCCTTGTGGTGACAGTGATATTAAAGAAGCTCAGATGAGCTGCAAGATGCATGAGCCTCTTGGCTAATGAATGACAGTGTTAATACTTCAAGGTTTAAAGGGCATAGGCGTGTGTGTCTTTGATGAATGCGTAAAAACAGTACCAGGTTTTGGAGCTGCTTCTAATAGCTTCCAGCTATTGTACAAAACTCCAAACACCATCTGAGAGTGGTGACCAAACCCTCCCTGAGCTCCAGGAGCTCCGATCTGTGCCCGTTACCCTCTGGGGCAGAACCTTTCCCTAACCCCCCACACCTGAGCCTCCCCTGTCACAGTGTCATTACCTGAGCATTCCCTACACTTTGCTGCCCTACCTGCACATGCTCTCTTATAAAGCTCATACTCGAGGGGCACAGCTGTACATCCAATTTTGCATGACTAAGTGTACCAGATGGCCTTTGTCATGATCTTATTAGGAATAAATAATACAGGTTGAGTGTTGTTAGGGGCTATCTAAATAGGTATTTAATATCTGAAAATGCATATTAGATTATATGTAGAGACAGCATCTGAATTCACGAAATTTCATTTTGATGTAATCAGACAAGTAATCAGAAACCATCTGTAATTCCTGTATATATACATATATTATTGCCAGTCACTCTGAAGAGTTGGTATGAAATGATGTTGCCAGCTAATCAAATTGCACCATGCTATAAGATGTGTATTAGAATATACATTTCCTTGCCTTCAAATTCTTGAAAACAAATATGTTGAGAATATGGCATGCAGGAATAATGCTCATTTTCACATATGCTTTATTCTGACCAAGCTAGTCAGACCTCATGTTCTCACCTTCAAGTGTTGCTTTGTGAATAAAAGAGGTCTACAATTACCTTGGAAGAAAACGTGGCGACACATGATAGAAGGATGCGCTAGTGAAAAAGGTGTGATAAACAAAATTCCAATATACTTACTTATTTCTATTTTCCAGCTCCTTTTATGGAGCCTGAATAAGCTAGTGTGGATATTGCAATGAAGTATTATTAGTTGCTCTTATGTATGTTATTACTTTTTCATTGTTTGTAAGTGGGAATGAGTAACTTTCTTTTTCTTTTTTTTTACCCCCACGTGTTTAGGTTTTATTATAGACTTAATATAGCTTAAATACACACAGCTTTGGCACATTAGCATGCTGACTGTTAAACCACGGTGTCAAGATTGATATATATTCTGGTCAAGTTCCAACTTAATTTCAACGGGTGCAAGAATGCATATAATTAGTGTTGGACAGTAAGAATAGGCAGAAAATGAAAAAGTAGCACTTTTATTAACTCTCTGGAATTATTTAAATTGCTTGCAAAAACAGTAGATTTCTGTTAACAGAAAGGTACGGTCCTGAAGCAAAAATTTGCCATGCCATCTGGTGCATGAGCACACAAGTAGGCATGTATAGGCCATACTTGTCATTTTGCCAGCCTCGCTTATGCTAAAGCAGTCAGAGAACTTGTTTTCTCCTGGGAAAGTCACTATAATTATGTCACAGCCTGTCAGCCACACTTCTTGTGATGTGCTGGGATTGATAATACTTTACCACTTCTGATCTCTCTCAAAAAATTTACAGCACATGACTTTTATGGCTTTTGTGTCTTAATTCAACACAAGGTTTTTGTTTTGTTTTATTTTGAAAGATGTAAGACTCTGGTTAGCTGTCAAATTAACATAACATATGCATGCACGTTTTCTGGAGAGATCTGTAAGTGTTCAATAGATTAAAAGTTTTCATGCAGGGGAGGCTGGGATGGGCAGCCGAGGGGGCAAGACCAAGGATCAGCACTGCTCTGTTGACCATTATTATATTTATTTTCAGCATGAAACACTTTGAATATTTAGAATTATTAGCTCTGAAACTTAAAAGTATCCTTAAAGACATGAGAATAAAATAAAATAGATTATATAGTAGCAAAAATGATTTCCAGAAGTTTTATTTTTTTTTAAACATTGAAAATTAACTTTCCTGAGTTAATGGAGAGGAAGTGTAGGAGAACTGAATGATGTTCAGATGTATGATAGTAAAGTTTTTAGCAACAGGAGGCAACTAGATAAGCGTAGCTCAGGCATCTCTACCACTGCAGTACATCACTGTGTCTCAGCACAGACAGGCAAGGGCTTCATTTTGACTGCAGCAGCTGTAAAATCACTGACCCTGAGCAAATGCAGGGCAGTTTTTTTTAAAGACAGTTTACTCCCAGTCTGATATGAAAGAAACTTACTCTTCACTTAGCTAAAGATATCATCCACATAAGTTTTACGTTGTGCAAGCTTAACTGTTGACCTGCATTATGAATTGAAATGGTCACGGTGCTGTTTCTCACATAGTTTAATCAGAGTGTAATTACTCACTACCAAGTGTTCTCCTGTCCCACTGCATTCACACTCACCTCATAGCCTTTCCAGCAGAGGTTTCTATTACAAGACAGCCATCAAGGACATCCTGGGGCAATGCATTACGAATGGGAGCACTCAATCCAAAGGCATTGGCTCTGCTCGTCCCTTACAAGGCAGAAGGAAGAATAGGTCTGAACATTTAGATCAGCTCTTATTAACATAATTACTCATGATGGTTTCACCTAATTGCTGTAATTAAAATATAAAGCATCTTTTCTTTCTAGTTACTTCTAGGACAGTCTGTTTTATTTCTAGCACTGATGTGTAGTGTAAGGTTATAGAACAATGTCTAGTGAGGGAAAATGAATACAGTTTCTAAGAAATTTAATTTAACAAAATCTCTATTATATCTTAAATTAAAAATAATTTGAATAGGGGCGTAAAGGGAAAACAGTGACTTTTAGAGCACACATTGCATGCATCAGACTTTTGAGTTTATTTTCCCAGTTCCAAAACAGATGTCATAACGTGTTCCTTATTGACTAAGATCCCAACCCACTTCAGATAATGACTGATCTAGTGATTGTGTATTTCCACTCTTTCGTTTCCAGTGCAGTGAGTAAGCAAAGAATGTATCTTAACAATCTGAAAGCCCTTAGTAATGCTGAAATTTCCACGAGGAAAGAAAATTTCTAGGCTACTTGAATTTTTGACTGAGTGGGTGTTAGTGTTGGTAATGTCACTGCAGTGCTGTCATTCGAAGTACACATCAACTTACTGGCCATACAGGCAGGAGTGTCCGATGTCTCTGCTGTCAGCCAAGCTAGGTGCAATTTGAATATTGTATGTTGACAATTTAACACTAGGAGCAGTATTGCTTGATACTGTGCACTGAAATGTGGTGAAGTTCTGTTATTTAAAAAGAAAGTGAGATCTTAGCTCCCACTTCATTCTTTTAATATAACTTTTTTACATGTCAAATTTGAGCTGGATGTCCCAGAGCATTGTTGAAGCAGGGTTAACCACGAGGAGGCTGAGAATGTTTGATAGTACGTTACAAAGAGATAAAAGGTACTAGAAAACTTACTGTTTGTCTTGGAAGAAATAATTACAGCAAATTAGTCTAGTTTAATTATTACAGTAATTTAAGTGACTTGTGTATTTTTGCTGTAATTATAGCATCACTAAAGCTGCAAATCCTGTAGAAAAATAAATAGTGCCTTATTGAAGGCAGCTGTTGTGACAATTATTGTAGAGCTAGCTTTGGAGAGCAGTGCAATTCAATCAGTGTGGCTTGCTAACTAGTATTTCAGTTCAGCATTTTGTGATAATGATTCACAGCAAATGAACTCCTGTACAAAACCAGAGTAGCTCTGCACCCCCACACAGACCAGCGACGTGTGCTGCAGGCAAAGGTTCTAGTATCCTTGGTGGGGCAGTTAGGAAGAGTATATTCCTCTCAAATCAACATTTTTTTTTTTTTGCTTTTTTTTTTCTCCCCATAAAGCCAATTTGGTTACCTTTGAGGGTACTTTGTGGCAATGGCACATGCAAGAATGGCATTCTTTAAGAATCTGAGTACTTTATGTTGCTTGTGGAGTTGTTCTGGCTGAATCGGTTTCCCATCCTGCATGCTCAAACTCTGGGGACCCCTGGAGCTCTTGTCCTCAATCATCAGCAAGCCATGGCCCCTGCTTCCAGAAGGAAAGAAGGAAGTCAATTTTATTTATGTACTTATTTATTTTCCAGAGGCATCAGAGAAAGTTGTGATAATTGTAACCACTAATTTAGGACTTCCTTCTGCCTCTGACCCCAAATCCTAGTGGTGCTTGGGATGCACGGAAAGGGCATGAGCTAGAACTATAGAAGAGCACATCATGATTCTATGATTTGGTTTCTTTTTCCATGTGACTCATCTACACCGTCTTGCCAGGTGGTTTGGCTTTTAACTTCATTTCTACTTAGGCCTCATTTCTGATTTGGGAGAGATGAACAAAGCTCACTGTCTTCAAAAGGACACTAATGCTAATCCTTGGTTTGAGTCTCTTCTGCTTAAGAGAAAGCCAGAGGTGGTCAGGTCAAGATGACACCTAATGCCAAGGCAGTCATCCCCACTGATCCTTCTTGAGCTGTGAGACCTGTTACCTGGTGACTTCGCTGGTTGCAGATGTGTGCGTTTTACCCATATGCTAACAGAACTGCTAACAGAAAGGAGCAAGGGGGAGCTACAAATCTCTAATGGTTGTTAATGGCTGGGTCTTTTCAATGCAAATGTAGAGATCAGCCTGAACGTTACACAATCCATTCGGCCTCCAGAAAATATATTCCAAGCAAGATAGAAATGAAAAGAAAGAGTTTGGCTCTTCAACAAATAAGTAATATTACTTATTTCTACACTACCTCTGCTGCAAGCTTCCCTCTCACCTGGGAGGTTTTGTGCCACAGAGGGGCTGCTCTGGGATTCAGATGACTTGAAGCAAACATATTCTAAGTTTGTTAAATGCTCTTAAATGAGTGAAACTGACCTCGGTGTTTGAAGCCCTGATTTTCCATAATTGTACAACAAGTGAGAAGATGGAACAGTGCAATACGACTGCAGGAAAAGTCAGGAATTTGTCATTTGCCACCATCAGATACTGTATTTCTTTAAGAAATAAAGAAGAATAGTTGCCTAAATGTAGGCTTGTGCTTGCTAAGGACTGTTTTGTAAAAAGCTGTAAAATTAGATAAGTGGAAAAATAAAAATTGAAACAGTACATAGATTCCAGTTCAAGCTTCAGGTCTAGCAGAGTAGAGCTATTTTATGGCACGTGTCTAATGAATTAGAGTCTCCCTCTCAAAAACTATGTTCTTTATCTTGCTGCAGCACACCTTTTGATTGGATTTTAAAGCCTTTAAAAATGCAGATTCAGGGTTATCGTATTGCTTCCAGTCTTACCCAATTTACCAGGGTATTGTTCAGTACGTTGAATGAAGATTGGAAGTGCTCCCTGACATCAGTCATTAGTGCCTGGCTCCCTTTTTGCAAGTTCTGAGTGCTGCCCTGCAGAAGAGTGGGATAATGAATTACCTACACCGGCATGTGTCGTGCCTTCAGGACAACTTGCATGAAACATTTTCTACAGTACTCCCCACAGGTTTTTCTCATTTTCCCCCTTTCTAGTTTCCCCCTTCAGGATGACAGTCATACATACTGTGTTTTTACTATCACGTAGTCCTTAATTGAAAGACAAATAAATGGCTGTGCTGTTGTGTCGCTGAATCACAGAATATCCTGAGTTGGAGGGGACCAATGGGGATCATCATGCGATCCCATCAGTCTAAGACTTCCACCAGATATTTGAGGTCCTTACCTCTGATGTTGCTAAATTGAACTTGAAGTTTCAGGGTTAACTAATAAATATTGGTCTTGAAGTTTTATTTTGCTGAAGGAATTGTTGTTGTATGTTTACTATAATGGTGACTCATGGTAATGGCTTTCTATATCCCAAGAGTACAGCATATGATCTAAACAGATTGGTAAAGTGTGTCTACAATTAAATTTGATGGCAATAAACTGCTGTCAGAGGTAGTAGTAATCTCTAGTGACTGTGCTTTAAAAATCATCTAAAAGCTGCTCTTTGCTTTGAAATTCTGTAGTAAAGAAGCCAAGTAAGCCAACCTCTCGTGGATGATCAGGACTGAATTTAGTGCAACTAAAGAAATCAGAAATGCAAGGTAAAAGAGGCCATCTAAGTTCAAATCAGTCTTTTTATTTTTTTATAAATATTTTTGTCCTGAAGAACAAATTCCACTCTCTCTCTTGAGCTAGACCTGACCAGCTGCCTAAGTATGCCAGTAGGGCAGGCTGCCTGGAAGCCAGTTAAGGTTTGCCCACCACACAGACTCGATTTTGACAGTTTGTGTCTGGGGATTTTTAGCTCACTGGGACTTATAGATCAACATATTTGTTTGTCTCGCACCAATGGCCCATTGTGTTTCCTCAGGGTGCTGTCTGTAGTTCAGAAAGGCAGGACGTATTGAAATCTTTTGTTTCTGTACTTCAGTGAAATACCTTCAAATTTAATTATTTTTATTGCAAAGGAAATGTTTCAGGAGCAGTAAAGGCTAAAACAAAGCCTAAGATCAAATATTTTTCCTCCTGAAGCACTTGCTCGCAGGTGGGCACTAAATTATTATTATTTTGTCAAGCTATTAACTTGTGCAGAAACAGTGGCTACAGATGAGCATTTTACTTCCTACTTAGTAGACAGTTCTGGATTTTGAATGTTTTTCTTAAATAAGCACAGCCAAACACTTTATCTGTTCTTTTTTTGTGTGCCTAACTATAGAAGAGTCCAGTAGTCAAGTGTATAAGAACAATTTTGCTCTTAAAATGTAAAATATAAATTAAATGAATGAATATTAGGGCAGTGTGCTTTTGTTGAGCATTATTTTTGACAAAGTTTTGATAAATAGGCTAACTTATGCTTAATTGTAATATTTCTATAACCATTGTTTCTTTAAGGTCTGACAATTTATTTTGGATGTTTTACTGGAAACGTAGGGTAGTTGAAAGGAAAAGTGAATATACAGTCAGGGGTTTCTTTGGTTATAGACCTCAAGGAACATATGCTGCATTCTATGACTATTTTATGTGAACACTTTTTTTTAGATCTTACAGTAGTAGTTAATGGAGTGGTGTGGTACCTGGCATGACAACAAGCTTTGTGAGCAATACCTGAGACATTCTCTTGTGAATGAATAATCATTTTTCCTTTCTGTTGTCACACCAGTCCTGGCATTTTACTTATTATTCTGCCATCGAGATTATTTTCCATTCTTTCTGGATAGGTATCACCACCTGCTCTTCTTCCAGTACACACATCTTTTCAGTTAACAGGGCTCTTGTCAAAGAATCTCCAAACTTCTGACCTTGGTTTTTCTTTTCACTCTTCCAATGACACAGCAGTACTGTAAAACAATTAGAAGGGACAAGATCTAAGCATGGTAACATTGAGAGAATCTTCTCCCTTGTTGTTTTGGTTATGCTTTGAAAGGATAGAAAGGTCACATTACATTCCTAATCGTGATAGACTTTCTGGTAAAACTGCCCCTTTTCAGGTCCCTACATTACAGAAGATGAGATTTCAATAATAGTTTCAAAATAGCCTTCTTGAATAAAATTAGGTAAAATTGCCCCTTTGTCACAAGAGGTGCCGAATTCATTAGCTTTTATATTTCCTTCATGATAAATTAGGAGTGCTATGCAACGTTTTGTATCACTACAGTAACAACTTCATTTGCTTTAATGTCAATTTTTTTTAATGAGTTTGAGATAATTATATCTGTACACAAAAATACGACTGAAAAGAATTGTTTTCAACTGTCATAAACTTTATGGACAGTACAAGGTTACACTGCAAGTCCAGTCGTTCCTTCACTTGAGCAAAGTTTGCTGAATGAGTGAGATATACTGTTAAGTCTGTAGTTAGTAAAAGACTGATTATTTATCAATACTTCATTAACAATGATGTTCAATATTAACTGTAAGATCATATATTTGCCAAGTCTTGGCAGAGGACATTCTAATGCTTTGGTATTTTAAGGTAATTTCATTAGGGTGGTGGTCACTGTGAAAGTATTTCCCAGCTTATCTTGGCTCTGATGGAACCCCAAACTCCCTGTTCCTTCAAGAACAGAGGCAGAAGTGGCAAACAGTGTGAAAGTAAGTGCTGCAAAGCGTTTTCTGGGCTGCCTTTTCTCTTGGTGATGTTTATTTCTCAATCCACTGACATCTTGGCTGCAGCACAAAAAGATGGTTATGGTACAACAGCTGGAAGCTATGAGAAGCAACTCCAGAATCTGGTACCATTTTTATGCATTCATCAAAGGCACATATGCTTATGCCCTTTACACCTTGAGGTATTAACACTGTTGTTCATTAACCAGGAGGCTCATGCATCTTGCAGCTCATCTGAGCTTCTTTAATATCACTGTCACCACAAGGCTCAGTGACATGGTGTTTTGCATTGCTCTCTCCCATTAATATAAGTTGTTTTTTGCCTCATTCTTAAGATTTGTTTACGCTCTCCACATGACAGATCTCCCAGCACAAGTATATCATCCCACGGCCACTTCATTTCCATGTTAAGATGCACTTTCCTTTAAAGACTCGCAGATTCCTGAGTACAAACGACATCATTGTGTATTGAATCTTTTTAACGTTGAATTTCTTGACTCAGGTTCTCATTAATATCAATCAACAGAGTGGAAAATATGGTAGTGAGTCAGTCTGGGGTAGCCTACTGCAACAACCAGTGCTCTCCTCTTCAAATGCAGCTGAGAGGGCAATGCTCCCAGTCCTGCCTCCAGCTAAATGCTCCTGGCTCTTAATTGACTCTGCATGTGAAGGCCTGAATAAAGTTGTGATCTATGGAGAATTGAATAGCCACATGTCCCATAGTGTCAGCTGTAGACAATGCCTCTTGAAAGAAAAAAGGTGTGTAAGACACAGAGAATGGAAATGTAGAAGCAGGGGAAGCAGCCAAGCCATGAAAGGACCTGGTCCCATCATAGCCACTGTAGTATTGCCACCCCCCAAAACTTAGTTCAAAGTCTTGCATAATTTCATTGTCATTGTGTAGGTTGAAAGATGTGGAGACCATAAGCACCTTGAACTTAAGGTTTGCTGCATTCTGAACAGTGTAAACATGAGCTGATCTGCATTCATAAGCCTTTAATAGCTTTGTTTCTTACTATGGTTGCCAATTTTTTTACTAAAAGAAAAAAAAACACCTGAGAAGAGTATAATAATATGTCTAAATAAGTAAAAAAGCTGGGTAGGAATCAGTATATAATATATAGTATTATAGGGCGTTACATAATAATATATATAGTATACTACAATATATAATTATATAAATATAGGTATATAAATGCATATAGTATAGTACAGTATGTAATAACAGTGGTTTTGCTTTGTTTCCTTCTCAGTAGCAGCAATCACAGGCACTGGCTGGAGGGCGATCTGCAGGAAGGACAAGGAAAGCCATAGAAACCGTCAGCCAACAATTTTTCACCTGAAAACAACAATATGCAGAGGAGCCAAATCAGTGATTTCATTAAGCAGTTGCTTTCAGAATTATCTTCTCCTCACTTTAAAGGCAGGGAGACTGTCTGTCATGTCAGCTTCTCTTCAGTGATAACCTGGAGTGCAGTTTACGAACGGAAGTGTTTTATTGCTGTTTTTGTCTGTATTGCATCTTGTTAATTTCATAATTAGATATTTGCTCTGGTTTTTTTTTGTTTGTTTGTTTGTTTTTTAGTTAAATGAAGTTATCAACATCCCTTAAAAGAAAATCAAAGTTTCTGGCATATGCAACTTCAGAATCTAAGAAAGTTTGAAACAAGTCCCTGGTTTTTCCTTTTTTTTTTTTTTTTTTTGGTTGACTTATGCTGTTTTGCTTGTTTGTTTTGAAGTTGCTTTAGAAATTGCTACTTTGCACTTGTCTGACCAAAGAGACTTCAGAGCTGGCAGACCCTTGGGCTTCCTTGGGTCTGCACATAGGCATCTTCAGACTTCAGCCACAAGTAAGCACTCATGAAAGTATTAATTTTAATTAATGTGCATATTGATTACCAAAATGCAGAATGGGCTAATTGGGGTTCTTAAATCCAAACCTCAGATTTGCCTGTGTTTGACTTTCTATACTGTGCATCCTTCAGTTAATCTTGTATGTGTATTTATTATGTTCTAGAGAGAAAAGCTTCATGATGTGCACCGGGAGTTGTAAGAGACAGTTTCATCTTTCGTAGGGATTTAGGAAGGGGAGAAGGACTTGCTTTTGTAGAGATTTAATACAATTTGTGCATTTTTCTTTTGTGAAACTAGTCCTTCTATTTCTCACAGATTTCATATGAAGCCATAATCTCCAATTTGAACGTTAACCTTGAGGTGCTCGTGCTCAGTCTCCAGATCTGTTAACAGAAGTGATGCTTTCTTTCTGCTGGTACGTTTGAGATAGGAAGGAGTACAGAAAAATTACACAACAAATACTTGAGAGTAAAACTAAGAGCTGCTCCCAGTAAAAAGACTCCAGAACAAGCAGCCACAATGGGCTCAGTCTGTCAACTCATGACATGGATACCCAACATGCTGCGAAGGTTACACCTTTCAATAATGCCTTCATTTTCTGAGCAGACAGCATTTCTTGACAAAGTATCTAATGATGAGCTGAGTTAATTTTGCCCTGTGACTTACTCTGTGGATTCAGATATTTGAGGAGAGGTGGGGGACCCAAAGAAGTCGGAGGGAATAATGACATGGGGGCAGCTGTTGTGCCTTACATGCCTGTGAATGCCCTCCTTAATCCCCTTTGGAGCATCCCAGGGATGAAAGCAGAGTTGCTAGGATGTGGTTGAGTGTTTTTGAGTGTTCTTTTGAGTTTTAAGTGCTATCAGGATCTAGCAATTACTAGTAAATATCAATTCTCCTTCTTTTTTCATCTTCATTTATAGGTGGCAAAAGAGTATCCTAAAATTCACATTCTAGTTACAAATGACCAGTTAGAATCATTTGCTTGTAGGACAATTTGCATTTATAAATATCCCTAATGCAATCCCATTACTGTTGAAAGAATAAAGAAGACAATAGGCTTTGATCAAGTAACTATGTAAAATATATTTTGGTATTTCCATGTTGGGAAGCATGAATAGCCACAGAGAAAATATGCTTTCCTTCAGGCAAGGTTGTAATTCTGTTCTCAGCTGAAAGGATAGGTAATAAACATTGGCAATGTGTAAGACTGTCTCTTCTAGGTCCTACCACTTACTAGCTTGAAGAACAGCAGGTACTAATTTACAGATATAACTAAGCAATTTATATTAATGATTATGGTTCAGACTATTGTGGTGCTTGTTCATTCTACACTGAATGCCTTCTCTAGTTCTCCTTTCTGTCTTCAGTATGGAAGAAAAAGAATTATTGTTAAAATATTTTGTTTCTGATTCAAAGTCTTAATAACTATCAGGTCACCACAGCACATAAGAAATATGCACTGCTCTGACTACAGTAAAACTTTCAGCAGTGATTGCTTCATTGCTGTAATTTAGAGAATCATAACAAGTTATCTCCTTGATTGAAGAAAGAAATGCAGAATATCTTTCTGCAGTGTATGTTCAGTTGGAAGCTATCACTAAAGTCAACATCAAGGCTTTTACTGGACTGGAACTTGAAATAATAACTCATAAATACACTTGGATTCAGCTTTAGGATACCTTTGTTGTTTCTGTTATACTCTGTTGGCTCAGAGGTGTTGTTAGAACCAGGATTAAGGCCCACAGTTTAGGCACACGGAGACTTATTTAGCTATCTATGAAAGGGTAGAGTTTCAATGTCTAATTGCATTGCTCTTAGAACTAGACATACTTTGAAAATGAACTTCAAGCATGTTCTGCTTTTCCATGACAGTGCAATTATTCTATTGAAGTTACTTTTCTATCTGGTTAATAAACAAAGTCAAAATCTTCTGTCTGCCAAATGCTGTAAAATGAAAGCTACTTCTGTTTGAGACTAAGTTCACATGATGTTATCTCGAACTGTGATGCACTTTGGGAAAAGGAGACAGCTCTGAAGGAATTCACATCTGTTCCCTTCGAAGTCCCACTGAGAAAATAAATGCTTGCAATACATTTCCTGAGGCTTTCTCAGTTCTTTCCCTTGACCAGATTTACACTAATCTCAGTTTGGTTCATAAGGAACATTCCAGGGCAAGTATGCTTTATTTGTTATTCTTTATTTCTTATTCAGCCTCTCCTTAAAATTGGTTACCTTTTAAAATTGTAGTTATTTTTCTAAATACCGATTATTTTTTTTTTTTTTGTCCTTTTTGGAAACCTGTAAGAAGTTGTTCAGCTTAATGGTATTATGCTTGCATGCTCAGGTCTGCAGCTGCAATAACAACCTCCTAGGGAGCCCAGGTGAGACTTCTGTCTAGAAACTTCCATGAAAGAGCTGTCTCACATAGGCTTTCCAAGGTCTATGCTGAACATTGTGTTTACTGAAGCTTTAAAGAAGAATAAGATGCTTATGTTGAGGCAGGCATTTGCTTTCTTATAGGCATTAATGAACTTTCTGAGAGTATTTTCTCTTCCATCCTTCTCCTTACTAACTCAAGGCTGCCAGTGGAGCACCGGAGGGTGGTGGTGCAGTAGACAAAGCTGTGTAGTGAACCGCACCAGTTGTTCCATACCTTTGCTGATGTCTTAGCAAAGTGCTAAAGAACTGGTTTGAGTATACAATGAACCTTTTCAGGCTGAATCCTACCAAGCTCATAACACTTACTTTGGGAGTTTTGAGAAGGCACATGAGGCCTTAATCCAGATTTCTATTTACTAAACTGATAAAGACAAAGAAGTACAGTATATAAAAAATTGAGTTATCTACCTAACTTTTCCTCTACTCTCATTTAAACGCTGCCCAAGTCATTTAATAATTCCATACCTATCAAACCAGAGAGAACGTGCAATGACTTCGTCTCAAAGTCTAAGATACTGTTGTCAAAACAGGGTGTGCTGGTCTCCAGCTTCTGCTTCAGCACTGTGCATTTGTCCACTGTTGATATAAAATAGAGAAATAACCCTTAAAGCCCTCCTGTCTTCTCTCTTCTTTACAATAGTTGGAAATGCGCAGTAATATTTCTCTTAGCACTCTCTGTGGTCTGGGCCTGTTATATTGGAGTTTCTGAAGTCTTAAGTGTGAAGAGGATTTGTGTTTCTATTTTTATGTCTTTGTTTGTTTGTTTGAACACTGCAATAAGTCTTTTGTTATTTCAGTGCCAAATAAGATGATCTGCGGGGCAGGAATATTATCCATGTGATCTGCTTGGTTGAATTTTATCATGGGTTCCCAGGAGTTCTCTAAGAGTTGTGTTAAATCTGGACAGGTTTTCTGTTTGTGTGCATCTGCCTAATTAGTTTGCCAATGTGTCCTCAATTTTTTGGGATGGAAGTCATCACCAGTACAAGCTTACGTACTGCAGCAGAGTTATAGCAGGAATGGGTTGGGTCTCCTGCCAATAAACTGTGCAGTCATGTCATGTAAAATCTGAGGCTCTCACCAAAATATTGATTTGACCAAATTATTTGACTTTTGCTCAACTAGGATATCTTTTTTTTCCTCAAGAAAATGGAAGCTATCACTCAATGTAAGCAAGATCTGTAGTGTTCATATATATGCAGATATATTTATATAGAAAATGTAGCATATGCTTGCAAGTACTGTTTGTAGACAACTTTGTCCCTGTTCCTGAGAGAGGAGCTCAAGCATGGGGGCAGATATGGGGCACTCCAACCATAAGTCTCCATTGGGATAGCAATCCAGTGATTCTTTGGAAAGGCCAGACCCTATGCAGTTCTCTATGTAAAAAAAAAAAAGTGCACGTTGCTAATCAAACCATTCAAAGCATTTGCAGAATTATCATCCTCATCATCTGTATGAGGAAAAAAAAACTTACCATGAAACATGATGATGAATGCAGGCTGATCACAACTTGACATCCAGCTAATAAGTAACTGAGCAGGGAGTGGAGAACAGACCTATGGGTCTTTGCTCTGAACAGGTATACGCACTTCAGTGCACAGAACAGTGATAAGGACTGATATCTCCTACTAAAGGAAAAGAGCTTTATCTTTCAGATCTCTTTTCAGAGAAGGGAGGAGATGCAGCTGGCAACTGTCTTGAAACGTGAAGAATTTAAATCAAGCAAGTTACTTCTTTTTACAGGCTTGAGGGATGAGCCTTTCAGAATGGAATTCATCGTAACTGCTTCTATAAAGTGTTTGCCTTCTTTTTTCCTTGAGTATGATCGTGACTTCACTGAAGAGCTCACACCTTGCTGAACTGATACCTCAGATTGGTTTCTCCCATGCAACCATTACATGTGGAGAGAACAGGAGAACCAGCGTGCTCCTCTTTAATAGATGTCCTTCCATGAGAATTCCTGATTCTTGGAATTCAATGCTACATCTTCACCTGAAAGCTCTGTTGTTGATATCCATTGTAGACAAATTAAAATACATTCAGCTGGGATACCTGCTTGGTTAACCCTTTTGTGAGACCTATTTGTTCAGTGCTTTTATGCTCTCAAATTGCGCAGAAAATGTGCACTAGTTGATGGGTAATATGAGATTGCAGCACTATGAATTCAGGAAAGCACTTAAATAAATGGCTACATAGATGACTGTGTGATTGCAGACATATTTAAATGAAATACGTGGCCATATGCTTTGCTGAACTAAGTGCTTTCCTGGAACAATTAAATTAAACTTGGAGAACAGAGGTGAGCGAACAAAACCTCCAAAATCATTGTTATCTTCATAATACGTGTGATGCTGTTGTGCCTCAATGTGCACTCATCAAGCAGTATATTTAGCAACATTAAGAGGGATGTTAGAATTACACTTCTAGAGCTTGTTTGCACATCTGCAGACGTGCATGATATTACAGTGAAATGGAGAGGCTAAGATACCTAAACACCAGACTGCACTTCAGAAACAATCATTGAGAGTGGTGGCATTCATCTGTGTTAAGATGAATGATTCCAGGAGAACCACAGTGCTGTGTGTGTATGATTGATTCTGAGCCTTTTAAGAACTGACTTGGGGAAAAAAAGAACCATTCCTTTTGTTCTCAGAGGGGTCAGATCTTTTAGCTGCACTTGCTAGAGTGAGAGGAAATATTTAGGAAACAGTAAATTTATGGTGCAAGAAACATCCAGCACTCACAGTTTTAATAATGTAGCAGCACTTTGGTATATTATGGCAAGTAAACTGATACCATTAATTCGTTATGACAAGAGTCAGTGTGATTAGTCTACTACATATTCAAGCAGCTAAATCTTAATACAAATTGAGTACCATAAAAAATTAAAGTTTTCTTGCCAACAGGAGTAGTTAGTGAGGAAGTTTGAGTGAGCTGAGGAATAACCTTGAGAGAAGTCCCAGCCCAACAGGAAATCATTGCTCTGCAGCCTACCTCTTCAGTAAGGAGATCTCACATGAAGGCTCCCATAAGGTAAAGTGATGGACTCATTTTCACACTTAGAATTCTTATCATGTTGCTCTCAATTTCTGATGTAATTTGTTATTTTCCCCCTAGGGAATTTCAGTGGTCATCTGCTTTATCTAGAATTGCATCCCTCTTTGTTTGTAGTCATGGCCATGAGCTCTGGTGCTCTGCCATCAGTGTGCTGTCTGGTTAAAGGAGCCTTCATGCTAAGGCTTACCAAGGTTCACAAGCCTGAGCCAACACTTAGGTCAAGTGCAGGAGTTGAGGGCATCCATCACAATTTGTGAACAGTTCAAATCTACACAGCACTTCTCAGTCCTCTCCACTTTACTGAAAAATAATTTCTAAGTGCTCTTAACAGTTTGAACCAAAATGTTTAGTTTGGAAAGTAGAGATTTAATGTCATTATTATACCTGCTGTAAGAAAAAGACAAGGTATATGTTATATATTAAGGCTGCATACTATGAAAATTCTTCCCTGTAAACTCTTCTGTGCTATTTTTTCCTCTTTCTATTGTACTTTTGACATTTACTGCTACAATCACATCAAATCTGTTTATATTAATATTAGCATTAATAATTCATCGTTCCTTACTGAAAAAGTTAAATGATCATAAATTTGATTATCTATTAACAATATTTTAGTAGTTCATCTTCCTCATTTGAGAACCTTTAATGACTTCATACAGTGATTAAAGCAGAAATGATAGACAAGGAATGTGAAGGTTGCATGAAGCATCTAGTAACAATGATATGGAAAAAAGAACAGTAAAACCATTAAATCATGCAATATGGACAAACTTATTGGCATTTTATTGCTGCTTTTCTTTCATTTACAGAACCTGCTGAGTGATACAGAATGAAAATATTATTAATTAACCAGCTATTCCTTGGCTACAATAAACACAGTAACTAATTTTAGCTGAGAAAGTTTCTGCAACCTGCCTGTAATTATGTATGTGCCTACCATTGGTAGATTGGTTGGCAAACAATGCAATGAACTGATAACAGCAGAGAATAAAACATTGGTTTTGAGACTGAGCTTTACAACCAGGATCAGCAGATGAAGAGAGCAGAGGGTTTTTAAGGTACGTTATCACGTTTACTCCATCTATGTTGCTGCAGATCTTTTCCTTGCTGCAGAGTGCAAGTTGCACAGCAGAAGTTGCATTTATGAATTATAAATTATAAATCCTTGTTTCTGAAGTCTCAGGTTGTGGAGACCTTGAATATGAAAAAGCTGAAATACAATGCTACGGAAGTTTGCAGGGTGGCAAGGACAGTTTGGCAAGAAGAATTTTAATATTCTTCTTTATTTTTAATATTTAATATTCTCATTTTCAGAAAAGTAAATGTTACTCGTTAGGGCTCCTATCTGTGGAGTGTTCTGACAATGCTACAGGAGACTCAGAGGAGGAACTGCTGGAGTATAATTTCCTCATTGTAGAAACAGGCCTTAAATATAAGCTTTTAAATATGCAATGTAATGGCAGGTTTTAAATGTGTTACTTCCCTTAGGAAGTAACTATAATCATAAAAATAAATAGTGATTTTGATATTAACAGAGAAAGTGTGAATAGCACTATGTTATTTGTCCAAACTTTTTAAATAATCACTGTACAATCGTAGATGGGTTTGGGTTGGAAGGGGTCTTAAAACTCATTCAGTTCTCCAACCTCTGCCATGGATAAGGACACCTCCCAGCAGCTCAGGCTGCCCAGGGCCCCAACCAGCCTGGTCCTGAGCATCTCCAGGGATGGAACAACAACAGCTCTCTGGGCACCAGTGTCAGGGCCTCACTGCCCTAATAATAAATATTTTTTTCTTAATATCTAAATAAATCTATCCACTTTGAACTTAAAGCCATTACCCCTTGCCCTGTCACTAAATGCCTTTGTGAAAAGCTTGCCTGTAGGCCCTGTTTTAAGTACTGGAAGACCACACTAAGTTGTCCCCAGAGCCTTCTCTTCCTCAGGCTGAACAAACCCAGCTCTTATCTGGAGCACATAGAAGTGCTCCAGCCCTCTGAACAATGTGTAGCCCTCCATACAGAAGGGTACATTTATCTAAGTATATATATATATCAGCTTTATTGCACTGGGGATTGTTGGTATTTTGTTATTGCTTTTATTCAGTATTCATTCTGGTGGCAGTGCAATTTCTAGGAATAAGAATGATGTTGAGGGTAATAAACTAAACTTGTATAAAGTGGTCAGCAATTAAGTTAAATAGATTTGCAGTGTTATTTCACAAAATCAAACCAACAAATAAACAACAACAAAAAAATAAAACCAAAAATCCACCCCAAAAGTATTTCTAAAGTACTTTTCTTTTGGGTTCTCACTAAAGCGCCTGAGAGTGTTTTCATATGCTAGTGCAATGTGTACACATTACTGCATTTTCTTTGACTAAAAAGAAGCTGTTTCTCTGCATTTAATGCTGTTTTATAAGGTTAAATATTCTTAACCAAATGTGAAATGCAGTTGCTGCTGCCAATGTATATCGATCTGCATGATGGATATCAGTTTTAATTAGTTTTACTGTTGGCGTGCAGTTCAATGTTAATAGTCCCATGTTGTTCTTTCTGGTGCTGTAGTAAAATAAAAGAAACTTCCTAAATATACTCAGGAGAAAATTCTTATTTGTGTATTTAAAAGTGGTTTAGTGGGAACAAATCGCATTCCTTGGTAGTTGGCCAAGAGTGTAATAATGGAGTAATCTGTGTGAAATATCTGGAATAGGAGATTTATTTTTAATCCCAGGACTAGGGGATATGATTTAAAACCTAAGTAATGTATGAAAATACAAGAATCGAATGTGAATACTGTAACGTAGGGTTTTCAAAACTATTTTGTTTTTCTCATGCCAATGGTGTTCCTCTTGGCTTAGATGGGCAAGAGGAAGTTCAGTGGCCTGGAAATCACTCTGATTGCTCTCTTCTGCCTGGTGGTGGTGGTCGCCATTGTCCTCATTGCACTTTTAGCAGCAGGAGTACCTGCAGTCAGAACTACAGGTAAGCACTTCCCACTTCCAGGACCAGAAGCAGAACTGTCAATGAGAACTGCTCAGCTCTGCTTGCTGAGATGCTCACGAGACCCATAGCACTCCAGAAACTGCCTGTTGGCATCATTTAAACCATTGTTGAGATCAGATTTTTCAAAGAATGTGGGTGTTCAAGCGGGGAAAAAAAAATGATCATTTCTGTTTTTTGTTTGTTTGTTTTAATCTGGGTATTTCCTGTTACTTTCAGTGTTATATTTATATTCTTAAATAAACCTTAGGGCATGTTTAAATGACCCTCTACCTCAAGCTCCTTTGGATGAGCAGTATTTCATGGGAAGGAGCGCTCATAAGAGCAGTTACACAGCACTGTTCAGACAAAAGGAAGCCCTTCTGATTTTAATTCAGCATAAATTTTTAAAGAAGCAGCACATACTGGGTTACCAGACTTGTTGAAAACTGAATTACTATATATCTTCACAATTAAAATAATTTATGTCACCTATTTGTGCAAAAGCTCAGAAGTGTAACTCTCCTACCTTTACCTGGAATAGTTCTGTGCAGCTTTTCAAAGCTAGGGTAGAAATAGTTTAAACTCATTTGAATCTGTATTAATGGTTAGAGGTTCAAGGTGGTGAGAAAGACTCAGCAGAACCAGTTAATGGTAGTCCAGATATTAATATATTTTGGAAATAACCCATTAATTTATTTCTCTAACAGAATTTACACCACAATGTCAGAACACAGTAGCAGAGGAGAGAATTGACTGCATCCCAGATCAAACAGCAACAAAGGTCTGAAAACATCAGAGTAAAAACAATTAGAAAATAGGCTTTTCCTCATAAAATCCTATATTTAATTATGAAAATTTACCTTTTCCCTAATGTATTGATGGTTTTCATAATTTGTTTTGTTTTGTCTGTGAACGCCTGAATACTTTGCATATAAACGTAACTCCTGTACAACCAATTTTAGCCCAGAAGGGCTGATTTTCTTTTAGTCACTGTGGCAGTTTATTGTCAAGGATTGAAGACCTTTGCCAATATACTCCCCAGCAATTCAGCTCAGTGATAAGAGGAAACAAAATCAGGCAAACAAGAAGCGGGTAGAAGTACGTACTGTTTTTAACATTTTTTTTTTGTCTGATGGCCAACTGCTAGTATTTACAGTCAAGCATATTTTAGAAATAGCACACTGAGATTCACTTAACTCAAGTGCATGAGATCTTTATAATGCAAAGAACTCTGTCAATTTCCTTTCAGAACAGATCTGAATCTCACCTACTTCTTTGTTGTCTCTCATCTGAGCAAGCGCAGAACATTCTTATGGTGGTTGCTATAGAAAGGTTATTTTTGTTATTTTTCTAATCATCATTATTATTCATTTTAATAATGGATATTTCCATTTTCTGATGGAAGACGATGGGTGCCTGGCCTCTTTTTTCTTTGTGGGGTGCAGCCTGTGAGAAAAGATAGTGAGTATATTATGATGTGTGACGATAATGCCATTTACAGAGATATAAAAATGATTAACCAACTGTCTCAGTTTCTCTGTGAATTCCCAATCTAATTGCAGAAGCGACAGTTGTTAATGATACTGTCATACCATGAGTTATATTATGATATATAGTTCAATATAGTCTTGCAGGTTAACAGAGTAGTAAGGGCTCAGCTCACAGCATGTTTCTCTTCTCTTTGGTTCCTTGCTTCAGGAGCAAGCCCACCACGATAGGTGTCATGCAGATCACTTTAATCTTTAATTACTACCTTCAGAGCAACCACCCCATACTAAGCACTGTGCTTATCACAAGTGAAGAATATAGACTTGCTCTGGTTGCAACTGCAAACTTTATTGCAAATCTGCTTTCCATTTTATCCTCAGTGATCAGATATAATAAAAAACAATAAAAATAAAATCACCAACAAAAAGAAAAGAAATAAATAAAGGGAGAGGGCAAGATGCAGATTTGAACACTGTGGTACTTGGTCTGGAATTAGAAGTAAAACACATGATTGTTAAATCTGCTATTTCCTTGATGGGCAGTGGATTTCAGAAGATTAGACACCACCTTTAATAAACATAGCAAACATAAATATCACCTTTAATCTTTACTCTGAAGAAAGCTGCTAGGAACATGCATGACAAAACCAAGAGTCCTGTTCCAGTGTTTCTGTTCATCCCCTTACACTTTTTCTCCTGCAAGCACTTTTGTTGTCCTTCTTTAGGTTTATTCTGATATTACAGCCAGCAGAGATCTAAAGGTATGTGTATTTGATTAGGGAAGAACTCTGTAGTGGTTTCCATTAATGGTTTTTAGAATAAAAAGCATCTGGGAGTGTTATGCTTTGCCTGAGCTCAGGTAGCAGCTTAGCATCTCTCTTGATTTCTTTCTTAAGTATTCTAGGTGAAGTCTGGGAATGCAGAGGATTAGGAGAGTGGAAAGCAAAGAAGTATTTATTAACCAATCACAGGATTGCTAGAGATAAAAATCCTGAGAGAGAGCAGGCTTTTGTTATCTAGTCACTGCTGTGGAAAGTTTGGTTTTATAGGACAAGAAGGATGCACTAGTAAAAATTAAGCTAACATGAACAGAACTAGTACTGTCCAGTACTGGACCTCTGAAAGCTTGAGGGGAGACTTTGTTTGGTTTGTTTTTACTGTTTTCAAATATATTTTAGCAGAAGTTTGTTTCGATACTAAGAAGGTTAAGTGTTGAAGTTTGACACATAGCCAAGCAATTATTTCAATCCTTGATGCTATGTTCTCATTTTGTATCCCACCATACGCTGCTTCCTCATTTCCAGTATTATTTATAATGAAGCTTTGACATTTTCTTTGACTTTGCTGTGCTTTGGTATCTGTTGCATTACTTTAATAGTTCAGAGGCTCTGACCTCCTCCTATCTTTGTTTACACTAAATGATAGCTTCTGTAACAGCCTTGACAATACCTTTGAATGAACTCTGCTCTTTTCTCTGTGTCAAGCATAACTGATCTTACACTTGTGCACTTACTTCCTCATGCAGCAACTTCAATGTGCCACAAAAATACAGAACCAGAGTTGATGAATCCACTACACTAAAATCTATCCTGCAGAGAATCACTGCACTGTAAAGTAATTGGTGAAAATATTCAACAAGTATACATGTATTTACAGGTACACAAGTAGCTGGGAAAAAGAAAAGCATCTTTATGAAGTTGGGAAAAGAGATGCTTGAGCTGTCAGGCATTAGGATGAGCTGGTTTTCAAGCTATTGGAATAGTCACTGGTCTAGGAAGGGCTAAGAAGATTGAGGTTGCAACTTTATAGTTTACTTGCTGTGCTTGGCCCAGTCGCCACAAAATAAATGCATGAAAATATCTTGAGCTACTAGCTCTGTGAATTTCCTCTGTGCCCTCCTTTGGCGTTTGTGCTATTTGTGGGCTAGAGCTTTCTCTGTTCAGAGAATGAGACAGGTATATCACCTGAACTTTATAGATTGGGCTCTATAACCTGCACCAGTAGCAATGGATTTTGGCTTATCTTCATCTATACCTGCAGACTGTTTTAAGTAATTGTGGCACAAACAATGAAAATATTTGAGCACGAACAGCTTCTGCTAGCATACAGGTGGACGGAGAGGTCCTGAAGATCTGCGTGTTGAATTTGGATGCCCAGGATCACTGAGATCATAGCCTTGTGCCCTTGGTGGTGCTTCTTGTATCACTACTGCCCTTTGTTCCCAAGTAATTAGTTTGGTTTTTAACATAGGAAAATGCGTGGACATTTACAGTGATGAGTTATGCAAGTGTTATCTTCATACGTTGAAACAGTGCAGACAATCTGTGAAGAAGTTAATTTCTAACAGTAAGGCAAACATATTCCAGTTTATTGGAAATACTGAGAGGTAGATTAAAGGTTGATGCCTCTAGACTGAGATATATGCTTTGAACAGTGGGTTTAGTGGCTTGGGTTATTTGTTGTTGTTGTTCATTTGTTTTTTAGAAAAAAATCTGAATCTAAGGTTCTACAGGAGCAACCTTAACGTTTCTGATATTGGGAAATGACATTGAAATGTAGTTCCCACACATAATGATAAATGATGCATATGTGTTTTCCAGCCAGATGTTCACTAGATGTTAAGCCAACCATAAATGTTATCCAGTCTCCAGAGTGTGAGCGTTGGTTAGTCTCTAGTGCATCTACCACAGCTCAAATGTTTCCTTAATTTTTTAAGGGTTCATTCTTCCTGTCAATCTTCAGGTTCTAGGAAGAATTTATTATCTATGCTTCTACTCTGAATCACGAAAAACAAAAACCTTGTTGTTTATATTTGAATTGATTAAATAGATTTTCAAAGAAAGCATTTGATTGCAAGTTTTACTATGTTTTCTGGTGTTTGGGGTAAAAAAAACCCACTTCAAGTGCATTTTAATTGTTATAGCATAGAATGTTTATTGTGTAAAATCAATGGATTTGTGTCCCTTCTGTCCTTTAATTAGAGCACATGTGACTTGCGTGGCTGCTGCTGGAGTCCCCAGAGTGATACTAGTGTACCCTGGTGTTTTTTCTCAAACAGCCATGGGTATAAAGTGGATGGGTCAACAAGATCAACTCAAACAGGTAAGCTGCTTGCTGAGGAACCTGGTTTTAATGCACAGCTAGATGTCTGATTTGAAACAATAACATTCCAATTTGTTTTCTTTAGGATTTGAGGCCACGTTAACGAGGCTGTCATCACCTTCTCTCTTCGGAAAAGATATAAACACCGTTCTCCTCACAGGAGAGTATCAGACACCAAATCGCTTCCGGTTCAAGGTTAATTTTCTCATCTGTTTTTATAAGGTTTATGATCTGTATGTGGTTTTAGACTGGCCATTTCCATGCAGTGAGTTTAGGAGGGCTCCATTAATCCTTCAGCTGCACCATCATCAAAATGATCAGCTCTTCCTTTCTTTGTCCTCTCTGGTGTTGCAATGCGTATGGTTAATGATGGTTTAGCACAGTGGGTTTTCCTCATGAAGAAATTATTAAGACCTTTAAAAACTCAGTTTTTATGGTATCTACTTCTTTTCTTCATTGTAGGAAAAGATTCTGGGGCCAAATCTTTTTTTTATTTCAGATTTATTTATGGCCTGGCCATATTTCTTAATCAATTCATCAGGCATATTTAGCTCTTCTGAAGCTTTATGGGAAGTTCAGTAGTCTGTGTAGTGACTGTGGGGTATCGGTGGTTTCTGGGGTTGAGAAGGGCTTTTTCTGTTGGAGGCTTGCCTCCTGTGGTGGGTTTCTCTGGAAACCAGGGAAAAACAAGGTCAAATATAAGTAGGGAAATAGTCAAAAATGAGTGAAAATGGAAAGAGAATGGTAATGAACATAGAAGGAGGAGTCTGTGACAGGGACAAGATGGTGCTAAATTAGATAAATTTGTTAATGCTGGAAAGTGTTTCCATGTTTTTGAAGGACTAATGCATTTAAATATGTGCAGATTACTGATCCTGCAAATCAAAGATTTGAAGTCCCCCACGAGCATGTGGGCTCTTTCAGTGGACCTGCAGCCTCCAATTTAAACTACAGAGTGGAAGTGAGGTCAAATCCCTTTGGTATCGTGGTGACCAGAGTGAGCAACGGGAAAGTGCTGTAAGTAATAGTGGTGGTTTTTTGTTTTTTTTCTGATTAGCACTGATGTTGCTGGTTTTTCTGAAGGCCCGTGTTGCCACACAGAAAATCAGTTGCCATGTGAATAAGGTAGAATACACTCTTGGATATGGCATCTGTCTCTGGTCTTTTGTATGATGGACATTCCGGAAGGACCCTTGTGAGGCCTTTTGAAATACTGCAGTATGAAGAGATGTTGTAGAGACTTTAGGTTTGGCTGTCCCTTTTCTTTCCTCCAATACTAGTGAAATCTTTATAGCCACTTTGTTCAAGGAGTATTTGTTATCTGAAGACCTTCTCAGTGCTTCAAATCACAAATACTCTTAATTCCATCTTTTATCTTAGCTGTAACAATCACACCTTAGCTCTGAATCACCAAAATCAGACTGCTCTTTATACCTATGATAGAAGAGTAGTTGTTGCAAGGCAGTGATAAGCTGGTCATGTAGTGCTGTAAAATATTTGAAGTACTGTATATTGAATGCTTTAATCCCATTTACTGAAAATAAACAAACAAACGTAGGTCTGAACTAGCTGGATGTCTTTGAGAGCTATTAACAGGGAGGAAGTATCAGGATGATTACCAGTCAGAGTTCTAGGACAGTTGTATTATCAATGCTTCAAGTTTAATTAAATAGCTATTATTTTCATGCTGTTGTTAGCATTGTTTTCTTATTTGAAATCCTCCGTAATGATTGATTTGCAATTATGGAGAACACAAGAGATGGACTTATTATTCAGTAGTCCATGACTGATTAAACAGGTATATTAAGGTGAGAATAAGCATCTAGTTCAATAGATCCATGCTGAAGCCATGCTATGGAAGACTGAGAGAGTTGTATCACTCCCTTTCATATGGATATAATGACTGTTAAATACCACAATTTCCCACAAAAATGCAATCTTTAAAAGTTTTAATTACAAACTATATGAAGTGAGTAGATCAAAGAAAATTACTTTGAAACTGTGTACAATGTTAAAACTTATTGGAGTAGTTTTCTATTTCAAAGTAAGCAATTTTCTCTGCTTTTGGTGAAAGACTGTTTCTGCTGATCCATGTAAGCTCTTGTTTTAATAAAGCTGAAAATAACCTTCAGATCTCGGGATCAGCTTCATTCCAATTGCTTTGTGATTTAAATCTGGTTTAACTCATAATTACTTTCTCATTGTGATTGTTTCATTTAAAAAACAATGACTGATGGAAGGTAAAGCTACTTCTGGGTGGGGCCAATTTTCATGCATTTGCTAGGTGGAAATGTTGAAAGTCTCATAGCAGTAAAAGAGGAAAATGAATATGACTAAGATCAATATTAATGAACTTAAGTCTTTTGACTGATTAAAGGACCACTGTCTGGCAGTGGAAATTGCCCTACTCCTCACTCTCTCTGTCTCAGCACTACTCAGACTTCATCCCAGTTGCCTGAGTCCCCCCTGAATAAATAAGGAATGAATTTAGCTTTAGATTCAGCCTCTAAATCTCCCCTAATCCTTGCTTGGGAGATGCACAGTTTATAATGAAAGAGACTGGTGAAATGTACAAAATTAATTAACAGAAGAAACTTTATTAATGAAGCGGACTTTTACTGTGTGGATTCACAGATGCTTAGGTGGGAAGCTGTGCAGGAAGAGGCAATTGTGAATGTATGCCTGAAAACAGAGGCCACCTATATTTGAAGTTTCTATAGCATTGAGAGGTATTACTTGTCTCCTAATCCATGCAAGGGCCTCTCTACTGCAGCTACACACTATCCCCTTTCAGCATCCCCCTCCTTCAGGTGGAGAACTGATCCTGCTAACCAGCTTAGCTAAAAGGAGTAGAAACAATCACTGCAACGATTCCTGATATAATCCTTTTTAATTTCCTTCTTATTTTCCTTTCAGTTTTGATACTACCATAGGACCACTGCAGTATGCTGACCAGTTTTTACAGATGTCAATCAAACTACCTAGCAGCAACATTTATGGTGTGGGAGAGCATGTGCACAAGCAGTTCCGACATGATCTCAACTGGAAAACCTGGCCCATATTCAGCAGGGATATTGGTCCCTCTGAGGTAAGGACCTATTTTTTTGTGTTCTCTGCAGATAAATTCTGGAATCCAAACCTATTATGTAGTAGTACATTAACAACACCTACTTCTTGGGATACTGCTTGGGTAGATAATTATAGCATGAAGGGAAATAGTTTAAAGCACAGGAAAGGAAGGTTTAGATTGGATATCGGGGGGAAGTTCTTCACAGAGAGAGCGGTGAGGTGCTGGAGCAGGCTGCTCAGAGATGTTGTGCGTGCCCCATCCCTGGAGGTGTTCAAGACCAGGTTGGATGGGCCCCTTGGCAACTCAGTCTACTACCAGATCTGGAGGTTGGTGGCCCTGCCTGTGGCAGAGGGTTTGGAACTTGGTGAACCTCGAGGTCACTTCCAAGCCAAACCATTCTGTGATTTTATGATCCACTGAGCTTTTCCAACAAAATTCGTTATGCACCCTGATATTACTAAAAGCTAGGTGGTACTGATGAAAGTTTTCTGAAGGATAGCTTTTAGAAACATTGTGATTTTTCTGTTGGTTTGAAGTTCAAAATAAGTTGCTAAACATTAGCATATGAGTCTTCAGCCTTGGCTGCTAAACAATAAATGTCCTAATGACCAGCATATATGACATACACATGCTCAGCTAATGGCCTTGTAGTTTGGCAGATGATGACAAAGTTCTCTTTAACAGCTGTTTAATTAACAGATAAAACGAGTCAGCGGTTATTTGTGTCCATGCTCTTTTTCCAAGATGACTTCCAGGGCACCCATCTTTTTTTGACAATTACAGATAAGTAATTTTATATTTGCACTGAGGCTTCTGTAGGCTTTTTTCCAAGTTCTTAACACTGGAGCACACAGGCACATGGTGTTAGTTTGTCAGTTTCTCCCTGCAGTGATTTGCTGGCAGCATTATAATTTATGAGTATACGTGGATTAAAATCAAGTGAAGTGATGATTCAAACAACAGTTGTCATTTTTTTTGTTTGTTTGTTTTTTGCTTCCTCCAACTTGAAATTCCTGCAGATGGTCTTTTTTTTTTTTTTTTTTTTTTTTTTTTTTGCTACCTTGGGGATGTAAACAATCAAATCTTATTGCTGTGTTCATTAATATCCTTTACTTTGACTAGGGAAATATTTGCTAAATCTTGTCAGCACTCAGCTGAGCTAATGCTATGAACGAAAAAAGCAAACCCAACACGTTCAATGCAGAAGCCATTCTATGATTATGGACATTGTGGAGAAATTAAACAGTACAGAGCATGAGAGAAGGAATGTCTGTTAAAGTGTTTTTTTTTTTTAATTATTGTTGTTCTTAATGTACTTTATTTATAACTATTTAATGAGCCTCCATTTGTCAGTGTTCCTTCAGTTTAGGAAAGTGGCTTCTGTATGATTGAAATATCCCCCAAACACTTACTGCTAACAGATTTTAGAAGCTCTTTTATTTTTTCCCCCCTTGAAGAAAATTGAAAACTTATATGGAGTTCAGACTTTCTTCATGTGTTTGGAAGACAGCAGTGGAGCCTCTTTCGGTGTTTTCCTGATGAATAGCAATGCCATGGGTAAGAAAGCTTTATCTGGAGTTCCCATAATAGCTTTATAAATGATCTGTGGGATTGAGATCAAAACTGAGGAAATATAAATGTCCACTTTAAAATACTGTTGCATATGAAGTCTTAACATTACCTCTAATTATCTGACGGGAGTCATTCTAAGCATTTAGAAGCATTCAGTATATGCAGTGTAAGCAGTGAGTGGCTCAGAATCAACATGCAGGTTGTGTCAGAAACCTATTGGAAGCTTTGTGTGGCCCTGTGCAGATGTGTAGGAGAGCAGTCAGAGTGTAAATTTGGAGTGAGCATCACTTGAAAGTAAATGCCCTTCAGTCTCTAGATATAAGCCTACCTATATGTATCCTATTCATTTGTTTTGAGTCTGGAAGGTTGCACTGAAAATTTGAAGAGGACAGGTTATGTCGCTGGATTTGTTCTGATTCTCTTCTCTTTGTTGGATATAAAGAAATGCAGATATGGGTATTTAAAAGAATCATGTCAATACATTTCTTCTTGATTGCTAATTCAAATAATGGTTGTGTGTTCCTTAGAAATTTCTGGTTTGTGTTTCTTTTTTCTTAAATTTTCCACTTTTCAATATCCATAAGACAAAGTCAGTTTAGATTTAGCTGGTATTCAGAATTGATTTTGTGCATGCTTTGTCTTTCAGAGTTCGCAGTGCAGCCTGCTCCAGCAGTGACCTACAGAACCATTGGCGGCATCCTTGATTTCTATATCCTCTTGGGCAACACTCCAGAGCAAGTAGTCCAAGAGTATTTGCAGGTACCTTTATTTTAAGAGACTACACACTGAACAGATCCTTAAGAGCAACTTTTTTCATCTTTTTATTTCTTTTTCTCCTTTATGTGGCACTATACCTTTGCTACATTATCTATGCGTTAATACATGTTTATCGAAGAACAATTGTTAGTAGGTCACCAACGTAATAGTTAGCTGGGATTATGTGGAGGTATAGATGTTTTTAGCTGGCCTATTACAGGCAGCAACACCTAGAGCACTGGTTTGACAGGACATACACGTGCAGAGAGGATGCAACAGTCTGTACACCCTGACTGAGTTCCACATGAGCTGACGATGATTTAAGTAGAATTACTTTTGCTTCCTTGTTCTTGATATACGGGCAACTTCTTATTCATATGGCAATGTTATATTACATAATATATATATGCCTAAATATATGCCCATAAATATCATACGATCATACGGTAACATTACAGTAAGATTCTTAATGATGTGTCATGATCTTCCATTTGTAAGCTATCACAGATTTTGTGCTTCATTTATTTTCTATCTATTTATTTATTATTTTCACTCGTTTGATCAGCTCTCAGTGCTACCTCGAAGGAAGGAACGGGGGCTGAGGTAACATACACAGCATCCACTGTTAGTACCATTAATGATTTCTGCTCTCAACATGCAGCTTGTAGGACTCCCAATGTTGCCTTCCTACTGGAGTCTGGGCTTCCAGCTCAGCCGCTGGAATTACGGGTCTCTGGATGAGGTGAAGGCTGTTGTGGAGAGGAACCGTCTGATTGGACTCCCTTATGTAAGTTCAGGGTTTGAGGAGGGCAACAACCCCATCAAGGCAGAGTCCTGTGGGAGAAACTACCCGGAGATCATGACTGTGGGCGTTACAAACCTCACTCGTTTCACATCAGTTAAAATTAGTGAATTTATAATAAATTATTATTTATTACCTTCTGGTGTAAAAAGATTTTACACCTTTTAATGCAGTGGCATTATCAAAATGGGACACCAGGGGAGGCTTAATTATGACAGGTTTTACTTGCCAACAATTTATTGTAATAATTTTTCAGTTATACTTTCCAACTATATCCATTTATATTTTATTGTTACCTAGTCCAGTGAAATATTTTTTTCACAGTCGTGTGGGCAATTATGGAAATGTAGATAATTCTTAATTGATAAACAATGATAAATTACACGTAATTTTTAAATAGACTTCAGACTGCTTTAGAAGAACAGCTTAAAAAGTATGAACGTGCTCTGATTTTATGCAAAGAGTTGAGGAAGGAATGTCTGTATTTAAATGGGTGTTCTTAGAAGCTGGGTAGCTACAAAGAAACATACAATGTCCAGGGTCTAATAAAAAAAAATGCCAGTACACACATTCATTTGAATTCTGCCGATGTGAAATGTTCTTTTTAGGTACAAAAGGTATTTCAGTACAGTTCATTCAGATAGTAAAAACAGAGAGAAATTGTCCTAAGAAACGGCAATAGAAAAATATACAAAATCAATATTCAAAATCTTTACATACCACTTCTCACATTAAAGCAGAAATCTCTGTCTTTCAGGATGTTCAGTTCACTGATATTGATTACATGGAGGAAAAGAAAGATTTTACATATGACAAAGTGCTGTTTAGTGATCTTCCTGGTTTTGCAACTTACATGCATGACGATGGACAAAAATATGCTATCATACTGGTAAGCAGTTCTTTTTGCCTTGTAAATACTATTATTACAACTTTTCATAATTATCTTGTGGATTTTTTAATATAATTATTACCTTCCTGCTTAACATTCCTATAGTCTGTAAAAACTGATGCAGTGTTTCCTGGTTTCTATTTTTTTTTTTTTTAACTTTTATTTAGGATGCTGCTATCAGCACAAAACCTCTACTTGATGGTAGTCAATATGGCAGCTACGTCAGGGGGGAGAATAGTAAAGTCTGGATTAATGAAGCAGATGGAGTATCAGCATTAGTTGGAGAGGTAAACACATTTTTATGAACTTTAAGTGTGGTTGGCTTGTTGCAGTTTGTTCAGGGGGACTCACTGTAAACTCTCATTTTCTAAGTCACTTCTTCTAGAACTAGCCAGCAAGAACTTAGATTACAAGGTCTCATTTAGCATGTGATAGTTTTCAATCTTTGATTTTATTTTTTTGAATTTTCTACATTGTATGTTTCTATTTTTGTTAAAATCCTGCGTGAAATTAATGTAAGTTTTATGGAAAAGGAAATGTAGATATTTTGTGTAGCAGATGAGAGAGAATACTTTCATCCCTCCTCACCCATTAAAAGCTAATGCAAGAAAAATGATTTTCTAATATGCCGCCACTGCTTTTGGTGATTCATACTTATCAGAAGATTTAACATTTTTTATATAAAATTATGAAATTCAGTGAATGTTAAACTGGGATCTGGAGGTGCTGGGTGACAGCAGTGTCAACATGGGCCACTAGTGCAACTTGGTAGTCAAGAGGCCAATAGTCTTGAATTATTATTTAGGGGGAAAAAGCCACCAATAGAACTCATATTATACATTTTCATCTTATTCCAATGCAATTAGCAGTATATTCTATTATTTCCCTTTCAATGCTAATAGGTATGGCCAGGTGAAGCCGTGTTCCCAGACTTCACCAACCCAGACTGCACCAGTTGGTGGATAGAAGAATGCAGAATGTTTCATAACATAGTGCCGTACGATGGGATCTGGATTGTAAGTAATTCAGGAAAAAAAAAGACAAGGATTGATGTTTATTAAATTCAATTAACATTGCATTTGAAAGGGATGTTTACTATTATTAGTAACTTGAAATCAGTGCAGGATGTGTATGCCTTTTACTGTTGGATTTACAATTCAAATATGAATTTCAATTTTAAATTTGAATTAGAATCAGTTATTGTGGCATTTAAATGCTCAGTGTGCTGTTTACTGCATGATAAGTGGTGGTCTGAAGCACTTCAGTGAATGAACCATCGATAAAGACAAATGCTTTCACACCCCTGAACTCAGAATGGCTGTATTTGGAAACCTATATACGCAGACAGAAAATGTGTCTTAAACAGGGTCTGAATATAGGGTATAACATCTGTAAATCTATGCTTCAGCTAGCTCATGGATATTCAAGTTAACATATTTGCAATCACTGTCCCAGATTAGGATCTGGAAAAGTCAGACTGCCTAGGCAGAACTCACAGTGCATCTCGCTGGCTCCGCATTTCTCCCCAGACATGAGCTCCCTACTCAGGATGTTCTCTTGAGATAAGTGTGGAGCCAAACATGGGTAAATACAGCATAAATACACAAGGACCTCCTGCAGCTTTTGTCTCTTAGGGGATAAAGGATAACTCTCACCTGCAAACTGAAATCTGTCCAAAATAGATGCATGTATTAATATAGGAATGGACCATTTCTGTGCCCAAGTGGTATCACTCTTACCTAAAAGTATGGCGCTAGCACTAAGTAAAAACTCCTTAAAGGGTAATAGAATAGAACATTAGATTGGGATAACATGGACTCGAGGAAACTTCATTACAATCTACATCTCACTGCCTGTATCTTGCCTTTTCAGGATATGAATGAAGTCTCCAACTTTGTCCAAGGTTCAAATAAAGGTTGTGAGCAGAATGACTTAAACTATCCTCCATTCACTCCCAGTAAGTCCACCTCCTTCATAGAATGAAATATCAGGAAGCTTATTAATTATTGTACAATTATCTACAAGGATGAAAAGTGAATTTCCTCTTGTTCTCATAGATTTGAATATTAAGTACTGATTTTAAGAAACCTTTGCCAGTGATGTTGTCCAAAAATTATTAATAAATTTAGGCTGTAGGTATACAGTGCCTCATTGCAATGGGTGAACAGTTGCTAGCAGAAGAAATCCAGCCACTTAGAGCCCGTACTTAGTGTGTCAAATTTGGAAGTAAAATTGTTATTTTCTCTGACCTCAGACATAGATGAAGGTTTCAAATTAAAAAAAAAAAGTTCCAATTCAGTTCTAAATTAAAGAGGGAAAATTAGGAAAGGGTTACTTGTTAGTTGCCTGAAAGGTACAATGTTAAGCAGTGAGTTAGCTTTGGGGGTTTATCTCAGCATTAACAGGCCACTAAGTAGCACCACTGAGGAAATATGACTCAGTGGAGACCTTACAGGCTTAGTCTGCAGCTTTACAGAGAATCAAACAACTAATGCAAAGAAAGGAGATTCTTCTTACACCATCTTTGTTGCTTCCAGAATTATCCTTGGTCTTGTGATAAAGCCTTCAGTGAGTACATTTGTACTAAGATTTTTTAAGAGAGGCACCAGAGAGTACTGGAACTGAATGGAGCCTGTGATTACCACTTAATCACACCTAGGCAAGGATAGAGTATTTGAGTTAACCATTTTATGTTATGCACTGAACAAACTGACACACACTATCCATCAGTTTACTAAATTCCACTGCCTTAACAAAGCTGCATTTACGGCACTGTCAGCAGTAATGAATGGGTTCTTATGGTATTTGTGTGTTGATTGTCATGAGGCATCCAAAGCTCAAGAACAGAAAATAGCACAAATAGAGCAGAGATGAATAAAACTAGCAGCCAAGAGAAATATTTCATTCCTGTACTAACAGCGACCTTAATTTAAGCACTGAAAAGGGCTTGAATGTCAAGAGTGTATACTAAAAAAAAAAAAAGATTGTAAGTATTCAGAATCAAAATGCACTTTAAAACTAACGTCTGTGTTTCTTTGTTGAAGATATTGTCGGTAATCTCATGTTTTCCAAGACACTCTGTATGGATGCAGTGCAGAAGTGGGGCAAACACTACGATGTCCACAGTCTTTATGGATATTCCATGGCCATAGCAACAAGACAGTAAGGAATTCATGCTAATATCTTTACAGAAAGATTTCAGAAGAGTACATGGTCTACATCTTTCAGAGCAGCCAAGAGATTTCACTTCTAAACAAACCTATTTTCTGGACCATGTTATATTTTATTTAAGCTAATGTAGCAAAAGGAAAATCTACTAAATTCTATGTCAGACATTGTCAATCAGAGGTTTATAGAAAGGTTGTTTAAAATAAATGTCTTGAATGTCTCGAAAAGAAAGCTATTTAACTGTAAAGGACCCAGGTCCCAGGGATAATCAGTTGTTGAAAATGAGTCAGTATATATAGAACTATTGATGTCTGAGTGACCTTTTTTTTTCTGTTGCATAGTTCCAGTCTGGTTTCCTTTTCAGAGCCATCGAAACAGTGTTTCCAGGAAAACGAAGCTTCCTTCTTTCAAGGTCTACTTTTATTGGATCAGGGAAGCACACAGGACACTGGTTGGGAGACAATGCAGCAACGTGGGAACAGCTAAGATGGTCAATACCTGGAATGCTGGAATTCAGTCTCTTTGGATTTCCTTATGTATGGAATATTAGTTTATTATCTCCATTCAGAACAAGTGGGCAAACATTGCTCTTTTACCTCAGTGTTAATATAGACATTACCTAATGTCTTTATAGCCATCTTACCTTTCCAATCCTAAGTTAGTTCCCTTCAGGGATCTGGTTTTAACTTTTTTTTTTTCTTTTTTGCATTCCCAGTGACTGATTTTTTTATTAGAAAATTTCTTTTTTTTTTTTTTTGCCATATGTTTATGATGGGACACATGTAGTTAACAGATATTATCTTATTTATGCTGAAGCTGTAGTACTACTTTATTCATTAGCAATGGATGTGAAATACATTGGTGTTTTCCTATTCAATTTCACACAGAATAGAAAAATCCATTTGTAAGTGAAATGACTTAAATATTTATATTTGTATGAGTTTGAGCTGTTTTCCTAGTGTTGAGTTATTGGCACCAAAAAGGAAGGTAAAGCTTTGAAAGAAAAAAATATAATAGACAGCCCTAGGAAGCAGTTGGTTTCTTGTTTGTTTGTTTTTTTTTTGTATACCATCTAGTTGAATGAAGAGAAGTAGAAATACCTTGAATGTCTTATCCGCCCTGGCAAGAAATGAAAGATGAACTGACACATCCCTTAAATCTTAGATTTTATGTAGAGATTAGAGGTGCAGTATGCTGTCTGTCCAACACAATCTGATTTCATTTTAAGATTGGAGCAGATATCTGTGGCTTCGTTTTTGACACAACAGAAGAACTTTGCAGACGATGGATGCAAGTAGGAGCATTTTATCCATTTTCCCGGAATCACAATGCTGAAGGTTACATAGTAAGTTGTTCCTTCTCTTACAAACTGTTTTGGTTTCTGCTACCATATTTCCTTTTATAGCAACACTAATAAACATTACTATCACTAATAATTAGCTGACCAGTTTGAAAATGGAAGAACCTTGAGATCTCTTTATGAAAACTTACATCCAAGAGGTTCATCTTCTCAGGGGTGTAGTGGTTTAACATTGATAGGTAATCTCCACAAGACTGCTCGCTCACTCCCCCTCCTCAAAAAAAAAGAGAAGGAAGTATGATAGGAAAAAAAAAAAAGGCTCACAGATTGACGTTAGGGAGTTTCATGAAATGAAAAGAGACACAAAAAAAATTGAAAACAAACAAACAAAAAGGCCTCATAGGAGCAAGGAGAGAACTCTAAGCATCTCTACATCAGCAAGTGATGTTTGGCCGCGTCCTGAGAAGCAGAGCTTCAATGCTTTAGGTAGTTGTTTGAAAAACACAGTTGCTTTCATAACTAGAATCCCACTGTTTCTTCCACTTCATCATCTTTTCTTGCTGAGTGTGGCTCCATACAATGTGGAATATCCCTTTTGTCAGTTTAGATCAGCTGCCCTAGGGATGTGTCTTTTCCACCCACCCCCAGCTGTGAGACAGCAGTCAAATTTCACAATTGACAGAGTATTTCCTGCACCATGAAAATAATCTTGTAATATTTATTTCAGCCTCAGGATCCAGCTGTGTATGGAGCTGATTCCGTTTTGGTGCAGACCTCCAAGCATTACTTGAACATTCGCTACACTTTGCTGCCCTACCTGTATACACTCTTTTATAAAGCTCATACTCAAGGGGACACAGTTGTACGCCCAGTATTGCATGAGTAAGTGTACCAGATGGCCTTTGCAATAATTTTGTTAGGAATAAATAATGCAGACAGTTTGAATATTCTTAAGATCTATCTAAATAGGTATATAATTTCTGAAAATGAATATTAGAGTATACATAGAGACAACATCTGAATTCTGAATTCATGAAATACCATTTTCATGTAATCAGAAGAGTAATCAGAAACTATCTGCAATTTCTGTATATATGAATGCATTATTGCCAGTCACTCTGAAGAGCTGCTATGAAATGGTGTTGCCAGCTAATCAGATTACTCCATACCTTGATGTGTATATTAAAAAAGCCATTTCCTTGCCTTAAAACTCTTGAAAGCAACTACCTTGAAAACATGTGTACACACGTGAAAGCACACACACTTTCATATGTGCATAATAAATTCTAAGTTAATCAGACCTTATCTTCTGACCTTGAGATGGCCTCAGATTTAATAATAATAATAATAAAAAAGAATTTTCGCATGACACCTTTCAGTGATGATTCTAGGACACCAGTTTTTGGAAATACGAAGGTTACTGAAGATGGTATAACTCCTCAAAGCCAGTTACTACTCTGTCCTTTCTTCAGGTTCTACTCTGATGAGGAGACATGGGGAGTTGATAGACAGTTCCTGTGGGGTCCTGGGCTACTTATTTCTGCTGTAATTGATCAGGTAGGTTTGGCTGTTTTCATGTCTGTCTCAAAAAGCCTTACCGGGGAACAGAGGAACCTGAAGTCACCAGTTTCAGCTCTTTTCTCTATGGGTGGGAAACTGCAGCATAAAATCACCAAATACACTATTGATATCTCTCCTTTATTCATCTAGTTAGAAAGTAGCTTTCAGTTTTTCTTATTCGTGTGACTATTTTGTTACTCAGCTTGAAGGTTATAGTACCTTTACTGTGTATTTCCTTCTGAAGTCATATTCCCCCTCCCTTTTAGAACTGAACAATCTGAACTGTCAAAAGGGAAAGTAATATGCTTAGTGCTATTAATTACAACTCCCATTTTCCAGACCTCTACAGAAACAAAGTCATCTGATCTGATATTCTGATTAATTCATCTTTGTATCATCCCATAGTGTCACCCAGAATCAACTTCTCTCGTGCTATTTTAGCTTATCTATCACAGAACAAGTAAATGTTGTTTATGAAATGCCTTGCTTTCAAACACATATTTGTTTCTTTGTTCTTCTTTCAGGGTGTGGATGTAATTGATGCATACATTCCAGATGCAGTATGGTATGAGTACGAAACGGTAAGTAAATGCATAGGCTCCCAGGGGGTGTTTCTCTAATGGTCTTTGTGTTGGAAAAAAAAGATCTTCAGTTGTGCTTCAGTGGCAGAGACCTGAAGCAAAGCCTACAAGAAAGAAATGGTGAACAAGGGGGTGGAGGTGGTAAAATAAATACATGAATTAAAGCCTCAAGAAAAGGACATAGAGGTGTGAAATAAAGGGCACGAGGTGGGAAGATGGATTGAATTGAAACTTTAGGAAAGATCATATTTGAAGTAGAGTAAAATATCACAACACTTCACATTTTATTTTATTCGCATTTTACTTTCACTAATCTTGTTTCTGCAAGTAAGTTTCCTAATATTGTGATGACCATTTGATGGATATAAAAAGACATTGCTCAAATTTTGTATCCCAACAGGACTTGCTGTCTATGTTAACTGAGAAAAATCACAATGCTGAAATATGTTTATTTACAAAATTATAGTATATTAATAAATTGATGGTTTTGTTTTTTTTTGGGGGGGGGGAGGGGCATTGGCACACAGATAGATTCCTAGCTTAAACCTCCTCTAAAAGAATTATTTGAGAATTTTCTCTTAGATCCCAAATTTCACAGCAGTGAGAAATGCAATAAACCCATTCTCTTTTATGTGGCTGTCAATAAGGGGGCAAGAATCTCAGAGAGAAAACAATGGACCAAGTTGTACCTTCCAGCTGACAAACTGGGGCTCCACTTGAGGGGAGGCTATATTTACCCTACTCAACAACCAGCTACTACAACAGTTAAAAGGTATGCTTCCAAACCAAATGCTTTCATGGCTTGGTTAGTGTAAATTCAAGAATGGGCTTAGGACTGTCAGGTTACAAATCAGTAGTAGCCCATCAGATTTGTTCTTTCACTTTGAGACTTCGTAATAACTGCAAGCCACAACTCACTTCTGCTTCTGTTTACATCAAATATGTAGTGATTAATTCAAGGTTTATTTGCAGAGCATTTTGTCAATTTGCCGTGTATTTTAATACATTTGCATGAAAATGAATGGTAGTAAAGGAAATATCTAAGATGATTCTCAAAGTTTTGCAACCCTGAAGAATGTCACATTCTTAACATCAACAGGATTTGTTAAAACTCTGCAGTGAGCAGTTACATATTTAAAACAAAGACTTTCTTATAGTCGCAGGAATCCATTAGGGCTTATAATTGCCCTGGATGAGAACAATGCAGCTTCCGGGGAGTTGTTCTGGGATGACGGAGAATCTACAGGTGAGCAGTTACCACTGGTGAAATAGATAAGATAAACAAAAGTTCAGTATGCTTACAGATTTCCATTCTCCAGTTAATTTTATAGAGCAAGAATGAGCCATTGAGGACATAGTAACAAACAATTAACAGTGGCTCGTAAGTCACTGGTTTTTTTGTCATTTTTAAGTGGAAAGAGTAACTGTTATTTAGCTCATCTGTCTTTTTTTTTTTTTTCCATGCGTTCATGTTTCAACATAACCTTCAGTATGTAAAATTTTGGCACATTAGCATGCTGACTGTTAAACCACGGTGTCAAGTTTGATATATATTCTGGTATAGAGCCAAATTAATTTCAACGGGTGCAAGAATGCATATAATTAGTGTTGGACACTAAGAATAGGCAGAAAATGAAAAAGTAGCACTTTTATTAACTCTCTGAAATTATTTAAATTGCTTGTGAAAACAGTAGCAATTTTGTTAACTCAGAGGTACGGTACTGAAGCCAAAATTTGCCATGCCATCTGGTGCATGAGTAGGCATGTATAGGCCCTACTTGTCATTTTGCCAGCCTCTGTGGTATTTCTGAAGGTTTAGATGAGTATCCAGTTTCCATAAAATTAAAATTACTTGAAGTACTTCAATCCCTTAAGCTGTTTTTGCAGCATTTGTCCTATATTATATGTATTTTAGAGGAATCAGCAAACAGTTTGAATATGTTTCTTCTCTAATTCATTTCATATTGTATCCAGCTGTTGGCATGGAGAACTGCATCCCTCTTACCTAATTTCATAGTTACATTGCCCTGTGTCAGAGGTCACTGTCTTTGCAAGGGCAGCAGCTGGAGGGAAGGTGTGATCATGTTCCCTTCCCTGTGATCAGCTCACATTCAGATTTCACTCTGGGGAGGTTGGGACAGGCATTAGCAGGGAGCAAGGCCAGGAAGCAGCACTGCTCTGGTGACCTCTGTCAGAGCCTTTGGATTTACTCACTGGTCTCCTTGAAATGGAGAACTCTCAGTCAGATATTAGGACTTGTACATACTAGGACATATACATCAAAAATCCTAGCTCAGAAACCTCTAGTTTGAAGGGTTTCTGTGCCATGTTGCTGCAGAAGTAGATGCTGGAAGAGTTTTTTTTTTGTGCAGTGTGACAGGAGAACAGCTGCCCGAAGAAAGGTACCGGTGCTCCAGAGGAATTATGATGGCAATATGTAAAAATCTCACTGGAAAGAGAATAACTTGGACGGTTTTATGCATTTGACCTGTAGGGTTCCCTTCTGTTATTTTAACTGTATCAATCACACCTCTCAGAAAAAACTTGGAAGCTTCTGTTTTTTAAAAATGTTGTAAAAGTTTGGGGTGCTTTGAAGAAATAGAGCAGTGATTCGGCTGATTATGGCAGTGATAAGTATTGAAGGCCTTGGGTGGCTGCTGACATGACAGCTGTATGTACTGCTTTGTCAAGTCCTAAAGTAACTCAGCTGCTATTGTAGTCACTTCTGCTGAGTAACAAAACAATAAAACATATAGTCATTTTGTTTCCTGGTCCAAACTTACAGATTAACATCTTTTGAGAGAAACAGTTTACAGTTTGCTTGCATCAAAATAATTTTCTCTTTATTGCAAGGGGAAAAAAAAAAAGACAGGTGCAGACAACTTTTGTATCTCTTCATTTTATATAATCATTTTCATTATGAATCACTTATTTTGATTATTTTGGAGCTTTAGCTTTGAAATATAGATCTACATTCAAGAGGATCTAGAAGAACATAAGCAAAAAGTGAAAAATAGCTTCCATTTTAGGAAAGGTAATTTTGATGTTTTGGAAAAATTTGAAAAATTCCTGGTCTCATGTAAAAAGTTTAGAACTTTCTGATGTTCAAAGAGAAGATGGCAAGAGTAAAATACAAATCTGTCTGATGGAAATTACAGTGATTACTTAACCTGTCTAACTCATAAGCTTGCATTTTACCTGCAAAGTGAAAACATATGGAGAGAGCAAAGCACATCTTGTCACTTTGGACTATATTTAGCCTTAATCCATGTTAATTTACATCTAGTTTACATTCTTTCATTTCTGCAGAAAGCAGATTGCTGGCCAGGATACTAGTTCTTAAGGTTATAGCAGAAGTGCTGTGAATAAATCACTCTTCCTGACTTTGTCGGACTTTGTCAGCTAGAAAGTTCAATCTGTCTACAAATTTTACTCCTCTGGACAAATATAGATAAATAGGAGACCAGAAGACATCAGCAAGATCGATTACAGGTCTAGGAGATGTCTCATGGGAAAAAGTTGTGTGACCTAAATGGAAAAATAAGGGAAAACAGTACAGGTATTTGAAAGTGCAAAAATACTGTTTTAATGGCAAATAGCCTTCCACATGTTTGGGTAGAGAATGGTTTAGTTGCTTCCTTTTAGAAATGGAAAGTCCTCTAAAGCAAGGGTTAAGATAAGGGTTCAGATAATCATAAACTCTGAGCTCTACATGATCTTTAAGAAGAAAATTAGGAGTCAAGACCACCAGTAGCTCGTGCACAGTTTGCTCAGAGCAGCTTCTGAATGCCATAATGATGATAATGAGTAATTACTTGGTGACAAAGTCCTGTTTTTTATTTGTTCCTTTCTGCACTTCAAGTTCAACTTCTTTCTTTACCTTACAGGAACAGTTGAGAGTAACAACTACATTTACTATGAGTTTACAGTTTCCAATGTAAGTATTCTTTTTTAAATGATCTTGTATTCTCTTTTAAATGATCTTATTCAGAGGTTTTATCAAGTGTATAATGAAAGGGCATCCTTTTCTTCCTCCTTATTCTTCCCTCACTATTTACTGAGAAGCAAAGTGTTTAATACTGTCAAGAGGGGTCATTTTCAAAATGCCATCACTTAAGTGAGCTGAAAGTCTTTTATTTGTCTTCTCTTAATTACTTTTAGCATCTAACAAACTCTTTTCACTTCAGCTGCAATGTTTATTGAGTGAGAGAACTATAAAACATCAAAATCTTTATAGTGCCAGAAAAGAGGAGGGCGCAGTGTTTGTTAGACTGAAAAAAAAATTGTTAAAATGAAAAAAACCTTTTGTACCTACACTGGAAATGTGTCTCCATAGAGGGAGTGAAAGACCTACATCCTGTTTGAACCCACAGTATCTGTTTCATGATTTGTTTTCTGTTCTGAGCTGTCCGTTGCATAACACAGATTGCAAGTAAAATGATAACCTTATTTTTCAGAATCGTCTACAGATGGATGTCATGGGCGGCAGTTATGTTGATCCAAACAACTTAAAATTTGAAGAAATCAAAATCCTGGGAGTGCTCCAGGAAATAATAGATGTTACTGTCCTCCAGAATAATGTAGTGCAGGTGTATACACCTAATATCACCTACTATCCTTCAGATAAGGTAAGTTAGAAACGTGAATCTTTGAAATCATCTCACCTTGATTTTCTGTATTGCAAAGGATAGGACTCATTACTAATTACACAGGATATGTGGTGCACTTGATTACAAAGAGAAGTGCAATTGCATTAAATATGTAACGTGTTGCTACTAAAGAAGAGCAGTGAAGGAAATGCTCTCCCACGTTAAAGGTAGCATGGAGGTTGCTTTGCACTTGTAATGAATGTGCATTGTACTCTCTAATTATTACAAGCACCTGAGTTATCTCAGTTACTGACTCAAAATCAAAATGATTTTTCTGACCACTTCCACTCATAGTTCCAAAGGTGAGGGACCGTGTCTTTACACCTGTGTGTTTCCGGATAGCAATATGGTGTGGGATTTAATAACTATTTGTTTAATATTTATAGGTGGCTCATATAACAGGACTTCAGCTTGAACTGGGAAGGTCTTACACGCTACAGTGGGTTCAACAACAGAGTATCAACGAAAGGTTTGATTGTTACCCTGGCATAGATCCAACACAAGAAAAATGTGAACAACTTGGCTGTGTCTGGGATGTAAGCAACTATGATTTCCCTACATTGACGTGACTGAAATGTTTCCAGAATTATAGTTTTCCTTCTGTATTGGGTACAGAGATAGAAGTAGCCAGGCAGATTGGTCAGATCTAATTCATGTGGAGGCACAGCCATCAGCTGACCCATACAAGCAGATTTTATTTACTTCAGTGAAACTAAGGTAGTTGACAATAGTGTATTCTTCCAGAGTGTATCAGAAATTGAGGACAAATGTGGTAGTCTTTGCAAGGTACTACAAAATAATAATAGAACTGGGAAAAAATAGAACAGAGTCGATCAACATCTTCAACTGCCTCTTCTGCTTCAAAGGTACCTCAGCCATAAAGGCTTAACTGCCCTTTGTCTCACAGAAGCACATTTTAAGTCAAACTAACTCCTTTGGATTGATGCTTGAGGAGTAACCCCCGAATTCATTGGAAATCATATCTCACATGCAAACTAAATTGTTCCTCTAACTGTTGATAGCTTACACCTGGATGTATCTCCTAGATATGAACAAAAATATTCCCTATCAGCTACTCCTGAAACAGCAACATTCATAATGCTGAATGTACTTCACTGAATTTGTTGTACTATTAGAAAGATTTGGTGTGATTTTGGATCTTTGGACATGTCTTTTCATGTAAAAGACAGAGTAAAACAAACTCTGGTCCTATTATTGACTGAGTACGTCTTAAATGTTTGCTCAAGTTGAAATATGCTTTAATTTTCATGACAACAAAAAAGTTTATTAGCAACTCAGATGCAGGGAGAAGACATAGTTTAGTTTGAACTACTAGACAGGACAGATGGTATGCAGAGGTGGAAGGAAGACTAATGTGTTAACCTACATCAGCTCATCTAATCTGAGAATAACTAGTTTAAGTTGAATTATAGCAAGAAACTGTATAATTCTAATCTTGTTCTCAGGAGATCTTAGATAAATAAGATAGAATCCTTGTTGGGAATTTTAAGGGTAAATCTTATGAATGAAAACACATTCAGGCTAATTGAAAGGTCTAGTCTGAGTATGCCTGAATATCTCATGAGTTTTGGTGTATATTCCTGGTGGCAGATGGAGAACAGGATTAGAAAGGAAGTAAGCTCTGTAGAGTTCAGCAAACAAAAACTCAGCTGTGTACTGGAATTGAGTTGAAAATGGTAGATAAAGGGAATTTAAATCCACCTTCATTGTTCCACTTGTCAATTTCATGACTGAACTATTGGCACAATCCTGACCAAATTGTATATATCTGATTTTTGGTATATAGACCTCTGTGTTCTGCATTGCTTTTTATTGTTCACTAATTGCCTTCAGTTTTTCCCTAATTTCAACATGTTGCAGCCATTAGATAAAATGCGAGCTTTGGATTTCATGCTAGTAGCATAAAATAGTTTCCCAGCATAGCTCTCTAACCTGCAACCTATTTCCTTTTACAACAGGCATCATCAGCCCCTAACAGTCCATCCTGCTATTTCATCTCCGACAATGCTTACTCTATTGATGAAGTAGAATACTCCTCAACAGGTTTGGCAGCCAACCTGATCTTAAACAATCCCAGTACCAGAGCTAATGAGAATTACACTGCACCAATTGGTACGCTACGCTTGGAGGTTAAATATCATAACAACTACATGCTGCAATTTAAGGTAACATTATTCAAAAACCTTTGTAGTATAACAAATATATATTTGTGGTTGTCTAAGAGTTGACTACAAGATTAATCAGAAAGATATTTAATGCACATGCATATATCTGTATTTGAAACAATGAAAATTAGATATGAAATTTCAATTATAGGTACATACTTTGAATAATTAAGTCATTCCCAATTCATATTTACATCTTTAGGGCTTTATTATTTTTTTCACCAAACCAAATAATGTGAAACAATTGCAGGAACGATATGTACTGGAAGAAAATACTAATCTTGTAAAGAATATTCAACAATTTTTTGTGTTCATTTTAATGAATTCGTTTCTATCACTGTAGATAAACATTTCCTTGACATGATTTGCTTTTTTTTCATTCCCCCCCCTCATCCCCCATAGATTTATGATTACCAGAATGCACGATACGAAGTTCCTATAGAATTAAATCTCCCAACCACCCCAACGAGTACAGCAGAGGGGCGACTCTATGATGTATCAGTTCAGAAGAAACCATTTGGCATTCAGGTTCGACGCAAAAGCACAGGGACAGTCCTGTAAGTCATAGCCACCAGCTCTTCCCCACCCCCCTTCATTTATTTTTCCTGTTTGTTTTTTTCAAGCCAAAACTTTTTCTTGCATGTTACCTTTTTAAAGTATCTCAAGTCCAGTTTTGTGTCTTTTACATAAAAAACATTGTCTGTTAAATGCCAGCCTCATCAGAGATGGCTTCACAGTTGCATCGTGTGAGAACACTGACTAGAGAAAGGATGAAGAATATACTTGGAGCAATACCCCTTTTCTCACAATTACCTGGGGCTTTTACCCTTTCAATTTATAGTCTGGCACTTGCTGAATGTCCTGTGAAACATGGGAAAATGCAGAATGTAGACATCTCCAAGGACTTCATAATGGGTAGTTCCCAAGTCTTTGGCAGGCATGATATTCTACATGTTCTCAGATTTTCCTTAGGTGTCCACAGCTGATCATTTGATTGGATACTGGAAAGTGTAGGAAAAAAAGAAAGAAATGTCTCATAAACTTTTGCAGATGGATTTTGGTAAAATAGTAATTCATAAATCTGAGAGGAGCTTCTTTCTTTACTGTGAAGATGGTCAAACCCTGGAGCAGGCTTCCTAGTGAGGGGGTCAAAGCCCCAGGCCTGTCAGTGTTCAAGAGGCATTTGGATAATGTGCCCAGTAAAAAATATGCTTTAACTTTTGGTTAGGCCTGAAGTGGTCAGTTAGTTGAGTTAGATGTTTTTCCAACTGAAATATTCTACTGTACTCTATTCTATTCATTTCTTTCCTTGATAAAACTTATCAGAACTAGAAGACTGGCAGTAATGATGTTAGCAGTTGTGTGCATTTTGGATTTTTTATTCATAACATCATTCTTCCAACAATTTTGAAGTAAAAAACTTCACTGCAATTTGAGTTCCCTCCCTGTTTCAGCTTTTAGAATAATGTAATTCTTTGGGAGAGCAGCCCCAAAGGTTGCAGTTTGGTTTTCCACAGTAAAGAAAGAGATTTATACCAAATGGATCCTGTGGATTTGTTTCGGTGTGTCTGCAAAACAAATCCAGTGAGTTTTAAAAAGCACCTAACTTACCATATTCCATATGGAATCAAGGATCAGACTGGGAGGAAACTATGATCAGACTCATTGAAAGGGCATTTTTTTCTCTAAATTGCCAAAGTATGATGCAACTCACTGTGACTGATACCTATGCATATATATCTCTCAAGAGACACAACGGATTGTGTATCAAATTCTTAGACATCCTCAGTTCATGTGCTTTAGGTTTTCTCAATGCCCATGAAAGATTTATCCCATCTCCAACAAACAGTGACAGTTTCAGAGAAAAAAAGATACTCTAAAAGAAGAGTCTGCCAACCAAACGCAGTACTGAGCACTGCTGTATTCTTGTTTTTATTTTCTTCTGTTTTAGCTGGGATTCACAGCTACCTACCTTCACATTTGGTGACATGTTCATTCAGATTTCTACACGCTTGCCATCCCTGTATATATATGGATTTGGAGAAACTGAGCACGCCACATATCGACGTGACATGAACTGGAACACTTGGGGAATGTTCACAAGGGATCAGTCTCCTGCTGTAAGTAGAAATGATCTAATGCATAGAATTGTTGAGCAAGTCTTGAGAATCCAGTGGATGTCTGCTGGGTCTAGATGCTTACTGGCTATGATCATATTTATTGAAGCTTATGATTTCAATGGTGTCTCAATGACAATGGTTTTCTCTAGGCCTGTGTTTTGTTTGTGACCAGCAAAACAAATCATGTGGCATTCAGGCTCTGAGTTATATGCCAGGTGATAACCAGAGGTTTATAAATCACAGCCCATTGCTCCTTTTTTTTTTTTTTTTTTTGTTTCTCAATGAATGACTCTGAAAGTTAGGTATGAGGCAGGGACTCAAACTACTTTGTGATTCAATGAGTACTTGGATAGGTAAACCAGAAACATTGTGTCTATGCATATACAGTGTTTGCAGTTCTCAGATAATGAATGACCTGTGGTGGTTCAGTATAGCTATGGCTTCTGGTGTAGATTTCAGTGCATCAAATTATACTAGAACAATAGTAGAATGTCACTACCATCTCCTCATCATATGGATACCTGCTACTATTTGAGAAGTGGGGAGAAATAGGCACGTTTTGGCTTGGAGAAGTTCTCACTAGCAAATTTTAAAGGCAGCAGTACTTCTGATTTCCTATCAACTTGATCACTCTTAAAAAGACTGGCTCCAGCTGTCAAGCTGAATATAGGTGTGCTTTGTAGGCATGTAGGTTATTAGCATATACTTTTGAAGCTTATTTGTTGTAGGCTTGGCAGTTGTGTGTCTCATCTTTTCTTGAATTTATTAGTAAATGTAAATAGGTCATTGCTTATGCTGCTTTCACTGTAGACAGCATTTTTATTTTATTCTATTATTATTATCATTATTATTTTTTTGCAGGACCATTTGAATTCCTATGGTTATCATCCCTTCTACATGGCTCTAGAAGAAGATAGCAATGCCCATGGAGTTCTCTTGCTTAACAGCAATGCAATGGGTGAGAAAACCCTCTTTTTTTTTTTTCCACAATGCATTTTATTTTTACATTCAGTGCTCTGCAGTAGGTGTTAATCTAGGCATCCTTTTCTCATTCCACTTTCCCTATTTCCAGATGTGACGCTTCAGCCAACCCCTGCTTTGACATACCGCACCATTGGAGGAATTCTTGACTTCTACATGGTTTTGGGCCCAACGCCAGAACTTGTTGTTCAGGAGTACACTGAAGTAGGATTCTTACCCCATTACCTACTTGTTCTCTTTTGGTGATTGGTTTTGGCCTATTCATCACAAATGCACACTCTCATTTTCAGCTAATTGGACGACCAGTGATGCCACCCTATTGGTCCTTGGGATTCCAGTTGTGCCGTTATGGATACAGGAATGATTCAGAAGTTGCTCAGCTGGTGGAGGAGATGAAAGCAACTCAAATTCCCTATGTAAGCTGGTTGCATTTAATGTTTGAGCTCATGCCTATAATTCTGGCTTCAAACTATTAAGATCCTTCAAATACAAAAAGCAAAACAAAAAACGCCTCTATCCTTCTGGTACCCGACGGTAGATCCCTTTCTGCTGAGCTGCTCTTCAGCCTCTCATCTTCTAGGCTGTACCTGTGTCCAGCCTTATTCTGTCCTGACAATTTAAACTGAAAACAACTCTTTGGCAGATGATCTATAAATATATACTTTGAAATTGAAATTTCTGTTAATTGTTTTTTGAATTGCAGGATGTCCAATATGTTGATATTGACCATATGGAACGGCAACTGGATTTCACTCTTGGCGCACGCTTTACTGGGTTACCGGATCTAGTTGACCAAATAAAAGGAGAAGGAATGAGATTTATCATTATCCTGGTTAGTTTTGAAAGCTGGTTTTCAATTGCAAATTATCACTGTTTGACCATAAGTTAAAAGAGTATTGTGTTCAATTTTAGGATCCAACCATCTCTGGAAATGAGAGCAATTATGCTACCTTCACAAGAGGTGTACAGGATGATGTCTTCATCAAGTGGCCAAATACCAATGACATTATATACTCCAAGGTACTGTTCTTAAAAAGCATATAACAGTAAAGGTATATCATCTCCAAGTGAGTGTACGCCAGCCTTGAATTCATTGCTATCTATAGGTGCAGTCTGCTAATACTTCATTTATGCCTGAATGTAAATGATGCACTGAATATGTACTGTAAGCTGAATTGTTTTCAGTTTGCATTGTCATTCATCTATGTAGCAGTGAAAGAATGGTTTTCTCTCTCTGTTGCTGGTATTCAGTTTATATTCTTGGTCATCTGATTGTTTCAAAATGTCTTTTGTCCTATAGGTCTGGCCATTTCTTCCCAATGTTTTAGTCAATGAGTCACTGCCTGAGCAAACCCAAATACAGGTAAAGTTCAGCTACTGGCTCAAATATAGAGAGAGAAGTGAAGTACTTCCTTTAAGATAAGTGGCAGCAAACTTCTTAATAAAATAGTGTCTGGAATAAGAAGCAGAAAGTGGCTAGCTCTCCTATGGAGACAAGAAAGAAAATAAGTGATTATTTTGAGTTTCAGGAAATGTTTTGGCATCCCAACAATGTGATGCTTTCACTTGTGAAAAGCACTTCTCTATTTTCCTACTATTTCTACAGCTCTATGGAGCACATGCAGCTTTCCCAGACTTCTTCCGCAATTCCACTGTAGAGTGGTGGAAGAGAGAAATCCTGGAGTTCTACAACAATCTCAAGTTCGATGGCCTGTGGATTGTAAGTTTTATTTCTGGATTTTTCTTCTCTGCCAGTTACTAACCAGGATCAGCACATTTCACAGCGTATCCTTAAGTTCAGAAAGTATCTGGTGCTAAATTGCCATTAAATAAAACAAAGAACTAGGCTGGAGGGGAGGAAGCAGAGTATCAGGGCAGAACCTGAGCTCCCAGCTGAAAGCACCAGTTTAGCTCTGGGCTGTACATTGGCACTGCTTCAGCCATGACTTCCTTTTGCTGTGACACTGAATGGATGGAACCAAACTCAGACTGGCTTTTCCCTTCTTACACTTTGCTGCTCCCTGTCCCTGCGCTGTGCCTGGTGTGAATATGTGTCAAGGAAGTGTGGAGATGCAGACTGAGATTGCAGCTGCAATGTTCCCAAGGGCACCTGTAGTTCTGTTTGTTGTAATTTCGAATTTAGTGTGTTTTGTGCAATGGAAGCAAATGCAATTAGGTTTTGCTCTCCATTTTTAGGACATGAATGAACCGGCAGCTTTTTATAATGGTGCAATTGGCGGCTGTAGAAATGAACTCCTAAATCAGCCTCCGTATATTCCTCGTAAGTCTGACCATTCCTTAAAACAGTTTTAGGAAACTAAATGACTAATTGAATAAATAACTAATGACTAATATGAAATCTCTTATATGTTGTAAATGTCTAAAGTTAGGTATATAAAACCACAACCACACCGCTAACTCAGTGTCCCTTCTCTTCCGAGAGCAAGAGCGTGCTAAAATCACATCTGTTCCAGCTGATAGCAGTAGCTATGTGGCACTTCTAAAAACTGAATTTATTTCTAACTACTTGCCTGTATGTGGATTTTGATACCTGTTTTGCTAGAGGCATGATGAAGAATGTAGTTTCCTTCTGCAGTTTCTTCAGATGAATAATACAATTAATTAAAATTTCAAAAAATATCCTTGTCTCTTCTAATTAACATTTACCCATACAGTAAAATACGTGAAACACTCAGCTAGCATTTATCTATGCATGACAGTAATTTAAATTCTTGGGTTTAAATTCTTTATTTAAGTGCTGATGTGGATAGTATAAATCAGGAATTATTTTTTAATGTTTTATAAGAATACGTTTGCTGCTTACTGTTGTCAGGAACGGTCATCAAGTTAGTATTCAGACATAAGGCTTCACCAGCACCACCACCCCCAGATTTCTGTATATACACATGAAGGAGCAGATTTACAAAGATTTGAAATGTCTTTGGAATTTAGGGTATACCTGACTTACTCTTTGAGCCTTTTCAGCTATTGACACACTTACAGACCCTGATATCTGCACAGAAAGATTGGAGAAATTCCATGTCATGAAAATGGAAGAGATGACAGTATAGATGCCTAAAAGAGAGTAAACGCAACAGAGATCATGAAAACTAACAACTCCATTTGTTATCGAGTCTTCCATATTAAAAAGCAAGTATTACTGTTCCCTTTCTGCTAGATTTGGGATACCGGTCAGAAGGCTTAACTTACAAAACTCCCTGCATGGAAGGTCAGCAGTATCTCCCAGACGGTACTCCTGTTAGACACTACGATGTCCACAGCCTTTATGGATGGTCTCAAACGAGACCTACCCTCGAGTAAGTGAGATTTGAACACTTTCTTGCTATTCCCAAACTATGTTGCAAGTGAATAATGGGTGATTTCATGCTCGCGAAAATTTTCATGAGTTTGCCATGCCTATGAAATTTTTCTTTTCATCCAAAAAGCTTTGAGTCTTCGGTTCAAAGTGGAGTTTGGTATTTAAAGATTCAGGACCAATGCTATATTTATTCCTGTTGGTTGGTAGTGTTTCAGTCATGTTTCTGCTCAGTTAACATAGCGATCTCATCCACGGTGCAAGCAGTGTGGGAGGAAGATGAGGTCTTAAAAGGGACATTTAGGAGAAGGCAAGGTGTGTCTGCTCAGCTCTGAGCTGAGGCTGTGCTTCCATAATTTTGCAATGTAAAGGCATTCTGCTAATGGAGCCAAGTAGAAAAAATAAACTCAAGCATGTCTTCACCTGCAGTGCATCACTATGTGCCTCAGAGCAGGCAGGCAACGGCTTCATTTTGAGTGTGGCAGCTTTAAAATCACTGACCCTGAGCAGATGCAATTTTCAAGGTACTTTTCAAAGACAGTTAACTCCAAGTCTGATATGAAAGAAATTTGCTCCTCATCACAAAGTAATTATTTGTTTATCAGGTCTAAGGATTCCATCCATAAAAAATTTTTTACATTGTGCAAGCTTAACTGCTGACCTGCAATATTAAACATGTCATGGTCATGGTGCCATTTCTCACATAGTTTAATCAGAGTATTATTACTCACCACCAAGCATTTTCCTGTCCCACTGCATTCATACACAACCCGTAGCCTTTCCAACAGAGATTTCTATTACAAGACAGCCATCAGGGACATCCTGGGGCAATGCAGGAGCACTCAATCCAAAGGCATCACTATACTCTTCCCATACAAGGCAGAAAGAAGAATAGCTCTCAACACTTGGATCTGCTCTTGCTAACACAATTACTCATGGTCTCACCTAATCGCTGTAATTAAAATATAAAACATTTTTTGTTTCTAGGTACTGCTAGGACAGCCTGTTTTGTTTTAGCACTGATGTTGTTCTAGTCTTACACTTCAGGTCTAGTGATAGAAAATGAATTCAGTTTCTAAGAGTGTTAATTTAAGAAAGGCTCTTTTATATCTCTTACTGTGAATAACTTGAATAGCATTACGGCTTGATACTGCTTATCAGGTGTAAACTGAAAAGTACTGAAACATTTACTTTATTCTTTTTTGAGAGATATCGTAACAGAGTACCATAAATTAAACTGCTCATTCTCACACTTAAAACTTATAGAAAATTGTTATTAAAAAAGAAAAGAAAAAGAATCTCAGCTACCAATTCATTCTTTGGTACAACCACAGTAGTAACTGTGACAGTGAATATATATGATAATAATAATTTAGCATAATAGTGCGCCATCTAAACAGAAGCATTCAAAAGCCTAAAGACTGTAGCACAAAAGCAAGCAGCAAATTTTTATCTAACAGTATCACTTCACTCCTCCGTTACTTAGAGGAAGTTCCTATATTTTAGCTGAAGGCTGTTCCTCATACTGAGTCTTTTGCAAAGATGTAAAAGCCTGAACCTTTAACTGTGAATCCAGTAACCACTTTGAGGTTTAACTAAGGCTTGGTAACATGAGGAATTGCTTTTCAGGGATACAGTTTTGGTTCAGTCCTGAAGCAGAGAGCTGGCACTCAGAGTCAGCAAAACACTCGAGCACTCTCAACCTTGAGCAGCTCTGTGCATGACATATGGTTTCCTTACATGACAAATTTGAGCTGGGTGTCCCAGAGTATTGTCAAAGCAGGGTTAACCAAGAGGAGGCTGAAAATGTTTGGTAATACATTACAAAGAGATAAAAGGTACTAGGAAACCTACTATTAGTCTTGGAAAAAGTAATTACAGCAAATTAGTCCAGTTTAATCATTACAGTAATTTAAGTGACTTGTGTATTTTTTTTCCTTTCTGTAATTATAGCACCTCTAAAGCTGCAAACCCTGTAGAAAAAAGTGTCTTACTGAAAGCAGCTGTTGAGACAGTTATTGTAGAGCTAGCAATGGAGAACAGTGTAATTCAATCAGTGTAACTTATTAACTAGTATTTCAGCATTTTGTGATGATGTTTCATAATATGTGTGCACAACTGCAAATGAACTCCAGTAAGAAACCAGAACAGCTCTGCACCCCAACATGGATCAGCAATGTTTGATGCAGGTAAAGGTTTTAGTATCCATGCCAAGGCAGTCACCTCCAATAGTCCTTGCTTGCACTGTGAGGCCTGATACCTGAGTGTGAGATGAAAATGACTACTTTATTACACATGCTTCTAGACACATCCATGTTGGTCACTGCTCATCAATCTTTGATGGCTTTTTGATGTTTCTAATGTGATTGAAGCTTCATTGCTTGCATTTTATTCCCATGCATTTTGGTAACTGAACCTACGCTGCCATATCTAGCATTCCAAATCCCTTTTTGTCATTTTGGTTGCAATTTTCTCAAGATTATTTTCATGTGGTTTTCAGGTTCTGCAATAAATTAATGATGTACCACATTGTGTAGACCTATTAAATGAGCAAATTATTCTACATTTGTATTTTCCCACAGGGTAATTATCCTTAACTGGAAATGTATATTTTAATACCTCTTTGTTTTGCTGGTTTGCTCACTAACCATAGGTAGGCTGAGACTTCCATCTGATTTTCTACATATATCTGAAACTTGGTGAATTGTCATAATAAAGAGCACACCTGGATTGGATGTGAACATATTGGTGCACTTTGATGTGAAAATATAAGCCTCTATGTTTATTTTCAAAGAAGATCTTAGGCAATAAGTTCTCACATAATTTCTTTCTTCATCTGTTTTCAATGTCAGAGCTTTGCAGAGTGCCACAAGGGAACGTGGGATTGTCATCACCCGTTCAACATATCCCAGCAGTGGAAGATGGGCAGGACACTGGCTGGGAGATAATGCTGCAGCTTGGGATCAGCTGTCAAAGTCTATTATCGGTACGTAAAAGGAAGAGGATCTGTAATCTGTTTATTTTGTACAGTAATTCCTTTTCCTTGACTTACTTACTTCTAGGACTCACTGATTTTAGCTGAAATAAGGTCTTTTGCTCAGCAACCAGAATTCAGTCAATTCCTTGTTGACCTTTGCTTCTTTCCTTCTTCACTGGGCCCTGGGATCTCCTTTATTCCCCTGCCATATTCCTGTTCCCTGTTCTGCCTACTCTTTTCTTGTCACCTCCTGGTGCTGCTGCCCAACATTTCTTTGTCTGCCTCAGCCAAATCAGCTCCCATCTCTTTCTGTAGAAAAAAAAATCATGACACATCAGAGAAATAGTGAAACTTTTTTTTCCCCGTCATTCAACACTATATACAATACATTATATATTATCTAGCACAGCCATTAGCATATGAAAGGGGAAAGAAAAACAGCTGGTAACACTGAATTATTTTTCTTTCAGGTATGATGGAGTTCAGCCTCTTTGGAATATCATATGTAAGCTTAGGAGTTACTACCTAATATTTAATTTTTTTATACTGTATAAGAATTTATGGTATTCCAGCTGAATTATTTGTCAACTCTCAGACAGGAGCTGATATCTGTGGGTTCTTCAATGACTCGGACTATGAGTTGTGTCTTCGCTGGATGCAACTGGGTTCATTCTATCCATATTCAAGGAATCACAATGAGAAAGGAACAAGGGTGAGTTGCAAATTCTTAATGGCTGGGCAATGCAGCTGTAGAGACCAGCCTGAACATGACATAATCCATCCAGCCTTGAAAAAAAAACCAAAAAACCAAAAAATCACATTCCAAGCAAAGTAGAAATGAAAATAACATGTTTGTGTCTTCATGAAATAAATAGTAGTCTTTATTTTTACATTATTTCTGCTATAAGCCTCCCCTACACCTAGGAAGTTTTATGCCTGCAGAGGGTCTGCTCTTGGATTAAGATCACTTGAAGGAACAGTATTCAAAATTTGATTAGAATAAATACAACTCCTACATGCTTTTCTCTGTTGGCTATTTTTATTTAAATTCACAACACAAGGAAGACTAAAATAGAGTGCTTTTATGGCAAATATTGTTAAAGGGTAGAAACTGACCTCGATGTTTGAAGCCCTAATTTTCTGCAATTACACAACAAGTAAGAAAATGGAACATTAAAGGATGGCTCTGGAATAAAAGTCAGGAATTAGTATACTTTACACATTTGCCACCATCAGATACTGTATTTCTTTAAGAAATAAAGGAAAATAGTTGCCTAAATGTAGGCTTGTGCTGGCTAAGGACTGTTTTGTAGAAAGCTGTAAAATTAGATAAGTGGAAAAATAAAAATTGAAACTGTACATAGATTACAGTTCAAGCTTCGGGTCTAGCAGAGTAGAGATATTTTTATGGCACGTGTCTAATAAATTAGAGTCTCCCTCTCAAAAACTATGTTCTTTATCTTGCTGCAGCACACCTTTCGATTGGATTTTAAAGCCTTTAAAAATGCAGATTCAGGGTTATCGTGTTGCTTCCAGTCTTACCCAATTTGCCAGGGTATTGTTCAATATGTTGAATGAAGATTGGAAGTGCTCCCTGACATCAGTCATTAGTGCCTGGCTCCCTTTTTGCAAGTTCTGAGTGCTGCCCTGCAGAAGAGTGGGATAATGAATTACCTACACCGGCATGTGTCGTGCCTTCAGGACAACTTGCATGAAACATTTTCTACAGTACTCCCCACAGGTTTTTCTCATCTTCCCCCTTTCTAGTTTTCCTCCTTGGGATGACAGTCATACGTACTGTTTTTACTGTCACATAGTCCTTAACTGAAAGACAAATGAATGGAGGTGCTCAGTTTCAGAGATGGAGGAATCTGCAAGGACCATTAGCTATTCCTCATCTCTACCTTGCTATGCTGATTTTGACATGTTTGGTAATTACCACTGCTACTAATAGGTTATATGAAGTCATGAGAGAAGAAAAATGGAAGAGATGCTAGATATAAATTCCCTTGTAAATATCAGAAAATTCATCGACCCATTCTTTTCTTTGATAGCTGTTCAAAACTCACTAATCCACTTTGCACAGCAATAGTTTTCTCTCTTTTAGAGACAAGATCCTGCTTCTTGGGACTCAGCATTTGTGAACAATTCCCGGCACGTGATGAATATCAGATACACTCTGTTGCCCTACCTTTACACATTAATGTATGAGGCCCGTGACCATGGCAGTACTGTGGTCCGCCCCGTGCTCCATGAGTAAGTACAACTCCTTTGCCCTCCTCATTGGGAATTTCCACTACAACTTCTGGAGTTAAGGTCCTCTTAATTGTAGTTTTCTGATAGTTAAAGCTTTTTCCTTTCTGTTAAAAAAAATGCATGAAATGTTAGTATGAGCTTTTAGTGTTGAGTGTCACCTGAACAACAGTATGTGTGTTTTAAGCCATGCAATATTGAATATAGGTTTAGAAAGGATTCATGTGTATTTTTTAAAGCTCACCTGTAGCCTCCTGAGGGAGAGCAACAATAGTTTCACTTGATGGAAGACATACATAGAATAAAAAACTGGACAAAAACTTTAAGTAATGAATATGGAGAGAGTTTTGCCATAAGCCAGAGGTATGCATGGAAATGCTTTTTTTTTTTTGTTTTTTTTTTTTACTGTTCAAACCAATAGACTGGATAAAAATAAATAAATATATTATTAGACACACAAAACTTTATTTGTTCTTGATCAAGAGGAGCAGTACCTGTAGAAGGTCCAACTCTACGTATACTAGATGTGATCTAGTATGTGTATGCTTCTCTTGGCTCAGAAATATTGAGTCAGTTGCATGTATTGTCTTGATTTTTCCAAACCATGTGCCCAAGATAGAGGTATTACAAATTAGAAAGTGATTTCCAGGCTGCTTGCTATTGCTGATACCTTCTCAGCAAAACTGATCTTCTGAATGTTGTGATCTAGATAGAATAAAAAATCTGTTTGCCAAAGAAATGACAGGAAAAAAAATAAGGTAAGTGTTAGCCTGCATTTCTCTAATGATTTTCATATTAGAATCTTTATGCATACATAGCAAAGATTAATGATGTACTTAGAAAGAAATGGATAAATAAAAGATACATATTTAATCACCTCTCAGGTACCGTTAGTACTAGAATAAATACAGATGAGGAAATAGTAGGTACTGAGAATAGTAGATTAAATTACCAGAAATAAATGTCTTGAAGAGGGAACACTTTAGAAAAGTTTAGTGCCCAATGTCTCATCATGACTCCATTCATTTGCAGGTTTGTAGAAGAAAGAGAAACCTGGGAAATATTTGAGCAATTCCTCTGGGGGCCTGCACTGCTCATCAGCCCTGTAATGACTCCGGTATGCACTGAAGCACCTAAGTGTAGATGAAAACGTTAATGTTATGTTATCTAAACTTCTTTTTTGCTTTAACTTTCTTAAAATATTTATCTTTTATTCCAGAATACTTTCACGGTGAACGCTTACTTCCCCAAGGCCCGCTGGTATGATTACCACACAGTAAGTCATCTTCAAAATTGCATGCATTCTTTACAGTGCTCTGTGGGTAGCAGCAGGATGTGCTGAGGTGTGAAGCCACTATTTCCCTTTTACAAACTTCAGTTTGGTATCAGTTCTCAGTGGTACATCAGCTTAGCCCATTTCTTATAACAGCCCTTACTTTCTTGTATTGTAATGCTTAACGTGACCACGGTTAGGAAAAGTGAAAGATGGAAACAGTGCCTTTAGTTCTTCTGTTGACTCAGTTTTAACCCCTGAACGATGTGCACAACTTCTTTGTAAAGAACTGCCACGGTTTAATCCTGATAGACAACCAAGCACCACGCAGCTGCTCCCTTCTTCTTCCCACTAGGATGGGGGAGATAATACAAAATGTAAATGGATTGAGCTTAATATGGACAGTTTTAGATGCAAAGCAAAAGCTGTGTAAGCAAGCAAAGCAAAATAAGGAATTAACTCAGTACTTCCAATTGGCAGATTGATGTTTAACCTCTTCCAGGAAATCAGAGTTCTGTCACACCTAATAGTTTATTGGGAAGACAAATGCTGTAACTTCAAATGTCACTTTTCCTCCTCCTTTCCCCCAGCTTAATCTGAAGCTTGTTTCACCTGAACAGCCACCTTTGTTCACCTGCTGTCAGATGGAGACAAAAACGTCTCATAATTTAGTCATTTTTCTTAAAACCATTAAGTAGTTAAGGGATTTCTAGTAAAAATTTCTAAAAAATTTACCTATCCAAAGAAATTAATACTAGAAAACAAACAAATAAAAAGATTTCAGTCTAAAAAAAACCTATAAAACAAGAGTAATTCAATAGAGGACTTCTTCAATTATTTTCTCATGAATAGGATGAATATATTGATGCTAGAGGAGAATTCAGAGTTTTAACAGCTCCTTTGGAACATATCAATCTTCATATCCGAGGCGGTTACATCCTGGCTTGGCAAGAACCTGCTAATACAACTTTTTACAGGTATGATAAGATTAACTTGAAAATTAAAATGTAGTTTTGTGTGCTTTTGTATCATTATTATCTGGGTATAAAGAAGCCATGTAAGCTTTATGGATGCTTTCTTTCTTCGTTTTCCTCTGAATGACCTCCTTTTAATTTAATAATATGGGATCAAGGATATGAGTATTAGAGACCAGTTTGATGGCAGACAGTATTTCTAATATTTGACAGAGAGAGGAAAGGGGAACAACAGATAGAATTGAGGGAAAACTATTCTCTTCTTCGCAGCCGGAAGAACCCGATGGGACTTACTGTTGCTTTGAATGACAGTCTGCTTGCAGAAGGACAGCTGTATTGGGATGATGGGGTTCGCATTGGTATGTATGGTGTTTCTTCCCATCATAAAAATCTTCCCTGCTGTGGGGGTGGTGTGACAAGATGCCCAGATTCTGCTGGCCAAAGCAGACACATTTCTGGAGGCCTTATCTGAGACTAACTTCAGAGACAAAACTCAAATTAAAGCACAACTTTGGCACTAATTAGCAAACGGATTTTGTTCCTGACTGAAAGAACAGAATCCTTTGAATTACAGAATTAATATTTTCTATAAATTAAATGGTTTCCTGAACCTAGGGCAGCACATATAACAAAGATTTATTCTCAAACCTATAGCACCTTTATAGGCAACGTGGAAAGTTTTAATTAGTTTCCTCAATGTTTCTAAATCTAAATTGCCTTCAGGAAAGAGATATTTACATGTTGTTTATCCTATCTATACAGAAACTATTACTCTTGTAATAGCAATAAGCTATTACCTGAAATTACAAGAATGAACACAGAATATTGTGGATCTCTGTGATCTGCTTGCTGTAGTTTGGAAAGGCAGAAACTGCACTGCTCGTTTTCATCAGCACTACACTGAGTTTACTTGATGCTAAATAATAATAGACTTGATAAGATATACAACAGCAATTTCAAAGAAGCATCAGTATCTATCATGATCATATGTAATTGGAGAGTAATTAGAGATGAACCTGGGAAATGACTCCCATGCTGCCTTCAGTGAGAAACATTTTCTCTCTTGCCAGTCTTAGCTTAGTTTGTTTGCCTTCTTTTGTGTCTTACCTTGCTCCTTATTCAAATAGCACACTCACAACAAGAAAGTATTTCATATCAAAAACATTTCTTGTGCAAATACAGTACTGATCTCTTTATAGGTATACAAATGTGAGCACGCTTCTTGAATTGATTTTATTATAATATATAACTAAGCTGAATGGTGAATACATTTGATTTTATTCTTTCACTTTTGTCAGATGCATATGAAGACGGTGTATACCTGCTAACATCATTTAGTGCCCAACAGGTAGGTAATGCTAGCTCAAAGTTTCTGAATGCTCATATTAGGTGATTATTGTTATACTTTTAGCTATCGATGTTTTACTTTATCAGTTTCTGGAGTTCAGATATCTTTCCCTAATGTTAATATTAGATGAAAGACTAGTTCTTATTCAGTAGTGTAAAAACTGAGCAAGATCTATAAATGTAGAAGACACGTTGTAAGAAAGTTGGTAAGAAAATGCCTAATTAAAGAGATCTTGAATCAACCAACAAGAAATGCTCACATTCAAATAAATACCCTAACCACAAATACATTAAATATTCACAAGTGTATCAGTGGGCTCACACGAGGGCTGTGAACCAGTTATCTTTTACATGACTTTGGAGACTCAGTGACAGTACCAAGAACACTCTAAAGAAAACGTGTGCCCATAATCTACCTAAAATCACATCAATGGATCCAGGAAATGCTGCCCCCAGTTCACACTTGTATCTTTGTTAGGCCTAAAATGGAGAGATTTGCAATTCATCCTAGATGCTTTTGCAATCAACAAAAAGACATCTGAATATCATTGGAATATTAAGAGACTTCTATTTTGTATTTGCTGATATATATTTATTTCCCCTTCTAATGTCCTATTCCTCCTCCAAAGACACACTGGGGAAGTAGAGGCGTTCCCACAGGACATGAGCAACAGCTCATAGAAGCAGAGAATTCTTTCCACTGGATCTGATAGGTTTGGGTCCTACCCAGAACCAGTCAGTTCAATAAAAGGTCTGAAATAGCAGAATTCAGAATGATGAAAAATTGTCTTTTAATTCTGGATCAGGCCTAGCAGAGGCTGAGAGAAGTGCCAACAGAGGACAGGTTTGTCCATGCAGCTGCTGTTACACACATGGACAGGGAGGAAGGCAATTGAAAGACACAGGCAGACTTGTAGCAGCCTAATGACCACATCCTATTTTGTTCTTTATTTTTTTCCCCTTCAGAATGGTTTACAGATCAATGTTGAGCATCATGGTTACAATGATCCAAACAACCTAATGTTTACTGAAATTAAAGTCCTGGGAATGTCCACCAGTGTTCAGCAGGTGACTGTACTGCAGAAAGGCGTGACAATTCCATCAGCTCACGTGCTGACATATGATGCCACCAAGCAGGTGAGATGCTGCTTTTGGGGTAACAGCATCTTTGCAACCACACGTGCTTTTAAACCTCGAGAGATGTAGCTGCCTTTTAAATATATATATATAAATATATATAATATTATATTATATATAAATAATATATATTTAAAAGGCAGCTATATATATACCATATATATATATATATATATGCATATATATATATATATATCAGCACTCAAAGGATGAGAAATACAAAACCTATGCTGGTTAAGACAACCAATGATAGAAATACAAAAGAAAAGAACAAATTCTTGTAATCTATATTGAAAATCCAATGTATCCTGTCAAATGCTGAAAAAAACCCCAAAACAAACAAAAAAAACCAAAATAACTGCATACTATCAAGGTGTAGTTACTAATTTTGGCTTGCTTCTTTTCCCTCACAGGTCCTGAGGATCACTGAGCTTCAACTTCAGTTAGGACAAAGCTACACAGTGCAATGGAGTTAAAAAAAAAAAAAAACCTGCACAACAGCTTCAGCCACACTGCTGAATTTTCTTGTTGTTTTAGAACTTGCATTCTGTTTTCATACTGCCACTTTGGCATCTTAAAATACACTGTACTTTAAAAACATATCATATTCAGTTCTTATCAAGGTATTATGTGTTTAAGAGAGACAGGGTTTGGTACTGTTAAAGCCTAAGTATTAGCTCTCTATATAATAAAAAAAACCTATGTTTTAAACAGTATAGCACTTCAATGTGTCATCTTTCAAAACTGAAATCTGAACGCTAAATTCTGTGTTTTGTTGAGGAAGAATTTCTGGCTGACTTCATGCTTTCTAGACTTTGCAAATAAAGGTGGTTCAGTTGGTGTGCTGCATGCAGCTGGGGTGTAACTGCCCACACTTACCTTCTGTCCTCTTGATTTTAACTCTCCCCAGGTAAGCACAAGTACTGAGATGTATTTAATAGCAAAGTAAATGCATTCAGATTATGAAATTAGCACAAAGCAGTGTTGCCAGTTGCTGGTCTGTAAGATACTAAGGACCAATGACAGTCATGCAAATATTCTTTATGACTTCAGCCAGACGTTTGAGTTTCCTAGTGCTGAAGTTGCAAAATTAAACTTGAAGTTTCAAGGTTAGCTGACAGACATAAGACTCTGAGTTTCATTTCACTGAAGTTAATGCTGTTAAGTTTACTATAATAGTGACTCGTGTTAACAGCTTTCTGTATCCCAAGAGTGCAGCATATGATATAAACAGATTGGTAAAGCATGTTTACAATTAAATTTGATGGGAATAAACTGCTGTCAGAGGTAGTAGTAATCTCTAGTGACTGTGCTTAAAAATCATCTGAAAGCTCCTCTTTGCTTTGAAATTCTGTAGTAAAACAGCCAAGTAGCCAACATCTTGTAAGAAGATCTGTGTACTTACAGGACTGAATTTAATAAAATTTCCCTGTAAGGAAACAAAATTGGAAATGCAGGATAAAAAAAAAAGACCATGTAAGTCCATATTCACCATTTTAATGAGTATTTATGTCCAAGAGAAAAAATTCCACTCTCTCTTGAGACCAGCTGCATAAAAAAGCAAGGAGATCTCCCATTGCTGCAGAAAGAGAATGTGCAGGTTACTCAGCCTTTGACCTATTCCCTGTCCTGTAATGTCCTACCACTTTGCACCTGCCCAACTGATGTGGGCAAAGTTGGGCACAGATGAAGGTTTCGGAGACCTTATTTTAATCTTTTTTTTTATTATTATTACTACATTTATTTGTGGAAATTCATCATTCTGTTTTCTTGGCTTTGTGATGGCTTGTCAGAGCACATCATGTTAGCTGAACTCCATGCATCTGGGGCACAGGAAAAGGCTTTTACTGAATCCCCAAGAGAATAATTAATCAGGAACTTGTGCAGACCTAGAACCAGAGCTCATAAAGGCATTGTGTGCTCCCTGTTGTGCCACTTCCACAGGGCCCAGGCAATGAGCACCCCCTCCTGACGTTTGTACATGCACAGTAATCAGAGCAGGGCACAGCCCATAGCTCAGCCCAAGAATGGAGCCAGACCATGTGTTTATCAACTCTATGTGTATTATACACACAAAGGGCACTAAACTTCACAAGACTAGATATTCATGATTCTTTTTCCAGTTGGTTTCCATCTTCTACATATTTTCATACTAAGGGTCATAAATGGGATGTATGCTCTGGATTTCCAAGTATAAATCATTCTGTTTCTACGACTTCATCAACACTCCCTTTTTATTCCTATTTAACTATTTAACAGAGCATCTTCAGGTAAGGAGTTCAGCAACACTCCTGCCCACAAAATGGCTGCAGGCTCACCTCCTCTTGTTCAAAGATGAACTGACTCTTGTTTCATCTGGCATCACTTTCACATTGAACCAAAGTCTACTTAACATGGTTTTTACTTGGTCTTTGCCTTAAGAAAACAGACTGCCTTATTTTCGTTGCATGTGATTTTTCATTAGCTAAAGAGGAATTACTGACAGAAGACTGTCAAGGCATACCTAGTTAAGTAGTAGCTAGCTGAAGCTGCTCCTTCTGTGTGTCTTAAGTGCAATGGTTCAGAGTCAGTGTGCACTGTCCCTATTCTTCAGAACCTTTCCAGGCACGGCCCCTTTGGAAGAGAGGAACCCTGATGTATGGGAATTGCTAAGTCATGGCCTGAAACAATGGTAGAGGACCTGGTGAAGGAACACAGCCAGCCCTGAGAGCACAGGTGAAAGCAATTCACCTGTGCGACTGGAAGAGGTTCTACCAGGTTCCACTCCTCCCCAAGCCTAATTTAAGGGCTGAGTGCAACATGGGTAGGTTCTCCACTTGGAGATTCCTTCTTTTGGAGTATTCGGTGAGCTCAGATCCGTGGGATAGGTAAGCAAATATTTCTTTCTTTAATTGGATTGTGACTATCACTCTTTTGGGATAATTTAGAGCTGGTTATCTGCCATTGTCTTTTCCTACACCTGCAAAGCAAGCATGGATAAAGATGAGCTGTTTCTGTTTAAGCAGAAGAGTCATAAATCTTTTCTACTTTGTCAAACTGAGATTTCTGGAATTAGTAAATCATCAGATTATATAGTGAAGTAAGGCCAGACTGGATAAGCTCATGCATGACTACTGGTCCCTAAACCAGTTAAAAAGGAATATATTTTTTTCCTATATGTTCTCCCAGCAGATCAGTTTTGACTCTTTCTCTGAGTAGTTTGACTTTCTAGCACTTAAAAAAAAAATAAATTGTAGAATACCATAGCAACATCCTGTGGTTTGATGTAATCCTCCTGTCTATTCTGCTAGAAAATTCTCACTGAAGGCACAATATCTTCCCTGAAGGATATGAAGCTTTTCCTTCACAAATCTTGCCTACTTTATTGGCTGCTGTCCTGGGTGTACCTAAATAAATAAATAAGTAAAAAGGAAACTATACTTGAAAGAAATCATCATTATGTTTGGTATATTAAAATATCCAGCACAACTTTTCCTAGTAAACTATAAGAGTATTTTATGAATAGCGTAGGAAGACTAGATTCTAACTATCTAGGGATTAATAGAGCCAAAGACTCCACAGGCTGCTGAAAATTCAGAGTGTGAATTCAAAACACTATTCAACATACATCCTGGTCTGCAACTGTGGTGAGCATGGCCAAAAGTAGGATACTGGGCAGCACAACTCACTGCTCTAGGACAGTACCCAGTTTTGTATCTGCACTGTTGTGTAGGTGGACAGTAGGAGAGCTCACTTCTTAATGAGGCATTTTGCATTTTTAATTTCTTATCATACTAGAAGTTGAACTCTGAATGCTTTAACAGGGCTCTTGGTGTCAGGTGCACAACTGAACTTTGAGAAAGATATTGAGTGTGCATATAGATGGGTCTGTGTATACTTGGGCGCATCTTGTACAGAATTACTTATACTGCTATATGTATATGCATGTCGATATATTTATAAATAGCTCTCTATATATGTAATAATATATGCACATATACACGTAGAAACGTATATACACATAAATACATATTTATTTCATTGTTAATAAGTGGAGTTTCTCATTATTGAGCTTTTCATGTTGCTGTTTATTGTTGCTTGTTGGGTTATTTTTGTTTCGGTGTTTTCTGGTATCAGAAGGGCAAAACAGAAGACAGTAAGATTAGAATAGGGCCTTTCAGGTGCACTCTAATACCCGCCTCCTGTCTCTGACATGGCTCTCAGCATGGGTGCAGCTTCATTTACTAGACTAAAAGAGACCTTTGAATCCATTGCTGCAGGCCAAGAACACAGCCTGGGATTAAATCAAGGTCAAGCGACAGGCTGATGGGCATTATAAAACTGCCTCCTAGGTGTGTGACTGGGAGAACTCAAATGTTTAACATTATATATTTTTTTAATCTCAGCATGTGAAGTGTGTGGGAAAGTGGTGTGCACAGTCTTGGTAGTGCTAAACTGACTTGACTTTGAAGGCTGGAATGTGTATAAATCATGATTTCAGGCAGGTAAATGAGAGAAGGTGGAAGTACCTGCCATCCTGCCAATATGGAAGGGAAGAAAATGGATAAAGTAAATTAATTCCATCCTTGATCTTAGTAGGTACTGAATGTCACATTGGTCCAGAATGTAAAGACCAAAGACTAATCGTGGTGACTACAAATCCATGTCTTCCTTTTCTTTCTACTGGTTTTGTTTTAGGTACCCTCGAGCAAATGCTCATGCATTGGTCCCTTTGATCCCCTGCACCAGAATTCATTTCAACACCATGTTCACAATTTTAACAGTGTTTAAGGCTTTTAGACATGGAATTAAAGAGCTACACAGAAAGGTTACCTCTTACAGAGAATATCCTCTTTACAGAGTTCTTTAAAAATACAGGTGTTTCACAAAAAATAGTTAGCCCTCCTCCTGCTACATTCCCTTATCCTTATATTTTCTGTATTACTTTGCACATTAAAGGTGGCTGCAGAGTCATTATAACCATTCAGCCTAATGGACAGAGCCCTGAGCAGAGGATCAGCAGACAGGTTGGAGACAGCTTGCAGCAAAATCTATTCTTGGCACAAGGTGTGTTTGGATACAGCAGAAATGATGGGGGGGGGGAGGGGGGGGGAAGCTAAGTACAGCAGCTGTCCTTAATGGTGGTCGTGCAGGTCTCTCCAGATTAAGGTCATATTCTACAGAAAGATGAACGATTGTGTTTTCACTATAAGAGAACAGTGTGTACTGAGAGTATGCCCAGGGACTATCCCTCAGCTTTTCAGGTGCTGGTTGATAATCCTGACTGCCTTAAAGAAAACTAATGTATGTTTCTTTCCTACTTGATGAGTGGCTCGTGTGGTCATTTGTGTCAGACAAGTCCAAGCTCTCCAGTTGTGCATGAATCATGGGCCAGCCATCACAAGACTGATGGAAGTCAGGTCCATGACTGCACCACTGGCAGAGAGGACATCACCTCCCTGATGATTGGCAGTGTGACCCTCAGTACTGTTTATTTTGTACACAAATACCAATCCCTCCATTAGTTAGGGAGAAGATGACAGGACAGGCCCTGTCTGGCCTACCCCAAAGTACCTTTTAAACACCTTCCACGTGGTTTTCCAAATGCTGTAAAGCCCTTTGGTTGTCGTGGAATGACAAGGTAGGGCTTTTATTGGAATTCCAACTGGGTCCCTTCTGCCCCACTAAGAAACCACTGCTCGTGGTCTTTGAAAGCAGAGAAATGGAGGAAATGTGTATTTATTTCAAACTTTTTCCTGCCTATTTCTGAAATAGCAAGTGGACTTCACCTGTGTGCACTCATCTGAGAGATTCATGTTAGCAGTTTATATTTTAAATATGATTACATGGCTGTTGTAATGAGCAGTATTCAGAGTTAATTACCTTTCTAATGTCTTGAAAGTGGAAGAATCCAAGGATTCCTCAGTAATAAAACACATGAAGTGCAAGCCTGGAAATAGCTTGGGGCTTTCTTCCTAGAAATCATAACGTGATGAGCACTATCGAGGTGACGGGTCTATAAATTACATCCTTTCCACACAAGTGGCTGGAGGATGTTTTCAGAGGAATGCCCAGCAATAACCACAGGGTAAGTTACCTTAAATACATTCTGACTGAAAACCTATGGACACAGCAGCAAAATACCAATCTTAGCAGAATACTTAGGGGTTGGAACCTCAGCCTTCAGGATGCAGGGTCAATTCCTGCAGTGTCACACCTGATATTATTGCTGTCTGGGGAGATGACAGGTGCTACAGATTTCAGCTAGTGCTCTGTTATAGCATGTATTGCCCAAATAGCAGCTTTTATCAAATCTTCCGGTTCTTGTGGGCTAGCATGTAGTCAGGATGCTTTTATTTTATTTTCTTTTTTTGCCTTTTGGAAGGTGCTGTCAAATGATCATCCTTTCCCCTGCTGGGTGGTGCAGCTGAAGGATATCAGCAGCAAGGTGCTGAGTGGAGGATCTGCTCCTTCAGCACAGCCCTTACCTGCCTGAACTGTAAGGGAGGAGCAAGCTGCAGCCTGCAGATGCCCCCAGGCATTGTACTCCTGTTCAGGTCAGTCTGCTGCACAAAATCCCCCTGAAGCAGATGGGAGTCTGTGAGCTCTGGCTCTTCCCCACAAGCAATTCTCTCACTCTCATTTGTGCTGCCTGTGGAGTCAGATCTACCTCCATGAAATTATCATGTTTCAAAAGGAGCCCTTTTGCTACTTAAAAAGAAGTGACAATTAATGCATGCTTGGCTGGGCTGGTTCCAGATGTTTCCTTGGTGTTGGAAAGTAGCAACAAGAAGGTGACATCTAGCAATGTGGTGGGTGCATGGTCTGTTGCTGTTCCACCATTCAAACCTCTTCACAACTCTGAAACAAGTTGCTGCTCTCTACCTCTCATTAGAAAGGTGGAGTTATTGCTTTCCATTTCATTATATTTGATATATCATGAGGTGGTAAAAAACCCAGCTTGCTTGGCTACTCTAATGCTTCTCCCAGCTCCAGTGAGAGGTAATACTATGCATATTTTCATTCTGTTTTACAATAATTTTTTTTTTTTGGACTGAGAACTGATGAATTTGGGTGATAGGACATTTTGGTAAGAAGCTACACCACCATTAAGGAGTTTGTACATTCCTCATCCTGCTGAAAAAGCTAACCTCATATTGTTTTAAGAATTAAGACAAGTTTGATGTTTTCACTGGTATTAGTAATGAGTATATTGCAAAATGATTTGTTATGAATTTTAGAGCAATGGTGAATTGAAATTGGATTGTGAAAAAGGAATCCAGTGGGACCTAAAACTTAAGGGTCCTACATGGACCCTTATGGAAAGATCAGGTGTTTAAATTTAAAGTCGTTGCACCAAAATTAATGCCTTCTAATTATTCCCATGGGAACTTCAACTGATACAAAGAACACAGTAGCACTTCTTGATAGAGCAAATTCTCTGCTAAAAATACTTTTTCCACATAGTCAGCACCATTAGTTATCAATATTTTGTGTTTTATTGTATAAAATAAGTAGTTTCTTTTTTTTTTTTTTTTTTGCTTTAAAATTCAGAGCCTTTTCAGATGAATTTTTTGTGTATGAAGCTTTATGGATATAATACTAATTATATTACAAAAAATTTAGGAACGTTCTCTTGAGACCTTTCAGGCAGATATAGGGCACAATTTACTTCTGTTAATATAAATCAAATAATCAGGGTCAGGCCATAAAGCAGCTGTTGCAAGTATATTTCAGTTATTTTACAAGCTGAAGCAATTTACATAGAGAACTCAGTGGAGAAAAGGCAAATAGCAGAGACATTCATGTGGGATGACCAAAAACTAATTGTTAAAGGCTATTATTTTCCAGAAATTACCTCTTAAAATACCAGCGATAGAATTTTATTTTTCCCACACTTTTTGGTCAGTGTTGGATATTGTTTGGCTGTGACTAACAGCTTGTCATTGAGTATAGAGAAAGGAAAGTTTTGGAGAGGGAACGGGAACTCGGTTTTCAGTTTTGGCCTTGGAAGCAGGCCTGAGGATTTTGCCCTCCTATGGTCTTCTCGTGGTCATCCTGAAGCACCCATCCAGCCCTGCTCAGCTCCTCTGTGTGACTGTAGGTGAGTGCAAATCTGGTCCAGGTGAATTCCTCCAGATCTGTGGATTTGTTTGCTGCTATGGGAAGAGTTGGCCTGGAGGAGCTGTCCTGAAACATAGAGAATGCTCAAGTGCTACATAAGTTTGAATATCCAAAGCTAGGGCTAGTCATGGTCTAGACATTCAAAATGGGAGTACACCGAACAGTGCAACATCCTTGCAATTCCTTATGTTTGTGGATTGCTCTTATATCAAGATGATGTTCAGAGGCCTTACAAGAATTAGTCACTTCCTTCCAGCAGGGTCAATCACAGGCTTTTCTGACATTTCATAGTTCTGAATTTTTTCAGTATTCAATAATGAATGAAAAGAAAATAGAACATTTTGCACTGTATATGCAAAGTCTCAGATTAATTTGTTGCTATTCAATATTCTCTGATTCATTTTCTACTGAAGCAAGCAGTGATGCTTAGGAAGCATGTTTTGTTATTTTTCATACCAGGCAGCTCTTGTTTCCTCTACAAGTTTTCATCTGATTCCTTTAATGAAATTCCTCTCACAATTGAGCTAATCTCTCCCTCAGCTCCTCCTTTTCTCATTTTCACTGCAAGCCTTTGCCTCCTGTTCATTCTATGTTACTATCAGTCTTGAGAAAATGCTTTTAAGGGTTCTACCTATTCCATCTCTAACTTAAGGAAAGGAAATATTTTCATGCCACCTCTACACACTGCAATTTTGAATGGATCTAATCAGTTCTGCCCTCTACCTTTTATAACTGGAAGCATTTTCAAATGAAAATTGAGATATCCCATCCTTCACTGATAGCCTAATCTCTCACTCTCTTTCCATATAACATTTCAAACCATAAAAAAAGTTTTCCTGACTTTCAGAACTTACCCACAGTACAAGAGCTTTTTCCAAGAGTTTTAATTGAAGCCAAACATCTATTTAGGTTAACACATCCTATCTTCAACTTGAATACAATAATTCCTTTGTTTTTTAACCTTTGATCAGCTGCCTACCTTCGAACTTTTGGATAGCTACCCCATTCTTGGATCCTTGTCCTATTTCTCCTGTAACTCTTGCATAAGTGCACCTTATATCTTAGGTGAAATAAGTTTTTGGTTTTTTTTCTCCACAAAGATAGTTTTATTCACCTTGTTTATTCTTTAGTTTTTGCATATAACTACTGAAGAAATCTAGGGTATAATACTAATGAATAGAATGGAGTAGAATAGTTTGATTGGAGGGGATCTACAGAGATCATCAAGTCTAACTACCTGACCACTTCAGGGTTAACAATAGTCCAGATTATATAAGAGAATTGAACTTATCTGTGATGGACTTGGGCCAGCATGTTCCATGGACTATGGTCAGCATGCCCAGAGCTTTCACTTGACCGCACTGAATAAATCAGAGGTCTAGTTGGCACTGCCTGTTAGGAAAGAGCAAAGCCTATTACTGGGTTTATGCCCCTTTTCCACTCAGGAAATTCACTCTTCCTGGACAGAATGCAGGGAGAGGGACTGGAGGGATCACTCTTTTCAGTAGGAATGAAGGGATGAAATATCCCACTTTCTTCTGTGCTTCTGGGTTACTCCCTCTGGGTGACAGACACCATTAAAGATGTTCCACTTTTCTACTGGGACTCAGAAACCTCAAGATGACTAAATCAGCAATAAAAACTAAAAAGAAAACGATGACAAACTGCTTATTGTGACTGGCACTTTTTTCAGCATTACACCTGCTTACGTCTGTCTTTTCTGCCTCCCTCTGATCCTGCAAACAGTCTCTGGTGATGCAAGAGGGGAAGAAGTGACAACTGGGTTGTTCTGGGTTTCAGCAGCCTTTATATACAAATCTGAAGCATGCTTCTCCTGGTGACAAGTGTCTGGATGACTGCTAATGCAAAAAGGGGCTGTATGGAAAAACAGCTTTTAAATTGCTTACGCAAAGCAGCTGGAGTATGGCAACATGCAACTAACTGTGTCATTTGGGTAGGTACCATTCCCAAACTACCAATGTATTATTTATGGAGAAGGTTTGTTATCAAACTGTAAATTCTGTATACCTAATAGAAAATATACCTGCCAGCATATCATCAAGTTTTCCCTTAAATACCCAGTTTCACAGCATTACTCAAAAGAACATGTGGTTACACATATAATGCAGGCAAAGTATTATATTAACATAAAGCAAAAAGAATAAAATAAAACAACCAAATGTCGAAATACAATTTCAGGACAGTCGGAAGGGTTTTTTGGCATGACTTCAAATATTCTAACCTGCTAATTACCTCATGTTTAAGTGCTTGCATTAAGTGATTTCTTACTTTGGTGCAGACTCAGATATCGGGATCTTAATACAATTTTGAATGAATTCAGAGCAGGAATGTCTTTATATTCACTATTCATGAACTAGTTAATAGTTATCAGTCCTGTCTTGCTCAAAGTTTCAAACTAAATACTACACTGATTGAAGCAAATTATAATGAATATGACAGTTTCAGGCTTGATGCAATTATCCAAGTACTTTTTCTCTTTGGAAATGGCCTTTTTCATCATAAACCTCACCCTGCTTCTGTTACTGTCATCTCCCAGGTGAAGAATACTTTCTTACCTGGCATGCACATAGGAATAAGTAAAACTCTGGTTTTAAAATTGTTCATGAATCCTCCCATAGAGACAATGGTTTCTCAGAAAATTAGAGGACAGAGTTGCACATGAAGGGTGGGAGACCTAGAAGGATGGAAGATTGTGAAACAGAAATAACAACTGAAGTCTTGGTGTGTTTTGTCGTTTTCCCCATTTGTGAGGATGTGTGTCAGCCCCCGAAACAATTTCAATGTGCTTTTCTTAGTTCATGCAGCATAAACACAAGAAGACTTCAGTGTTTCCAGGCACTGAAATAGAAACATAGAGAAAATGCATTGCTACTGGAACAACCCAACACTCAAGTGACTGAAGGAACCACTGTACTGCAGGTTATCCAGATTTTCCTTCTGCTGACAGGTAAGATCACAAGGAAGCTATAAAATTGATGGTGAGAGCTGGCATAGGCTGAGGGTGTTGACCACCAAGGGAAGTTGTGATGTTTCCTTCACTAGCAGAGCTCCTGGGAGAGCTTGCTATGTGCTCTTGTAATCTCAGCATTTTCTGCATGGCAGCACCTAGCAAACAAAGCAGAAAGAAATGGTGTTAATAAAGTAATCAGAAATCAAATTGTTTCTGAAACGAAACGACATTAACAAGATGACTATTAATGAAGGATCATCTTATTGAAACTGAAAATACATGCAAAATAATACTGCTGAGGAAGTGGACTGACATTTCAGAGTCTGGCACGGCCAAGTTCATTTAACTCCCTTTTTTGAGCATCCTTATGCTGGTTGATTTTGTGCAAGAGAAGAGCTCAGAGACTGTTAGGTCACATGCTGTATTTCACTGGGGCAGCACCTCAGGTCCTTGCACTCAGAGGAGACTTTTATAGCATCCCTTAAATATGAATCAAGTGTATTAACATTCAGAGGTGTGGCAGGGCTAAGTGACACAGTCATATGGAACACTGCACTTCTAACTGAAGTTAGACTGCATAGGAGTGTAAGGAATGTCAATTGGCAGTTAAAATCTGACCCAGTGGTTTTTATTCCTAAAGATATATACGTACAAACATGATTTAGGCAGGCTCATTCTTAACAGATATTATATTATATATAAATAGAAATGCTCATTAATAGATTATGAGAAGAATTTTGGGTCAGGTTTTTGCCTCTCAGAATGCATTATAATGCATTTCTTATCAAGTCTTGCATTACAGTCCTAGAGAGGTAATTTGTGCTTTCCTTCTATTCAGTATTTCTTCGCAAGGGAAGAACAAAACTTAGAATTATCCACCTGCTGCTAGATATCTCCTTTGAGATTTCTTATTTATTTATTACTATTAGATGTTAGATAGCGAATATCCTTTCCAGCAAACTGTAATGCATATTTATGAGACTACACGTAAATATGTGGGTCAAAAAGGAAATTATTTTTCCTTTAAACAAAGGAAAGAAAATCAAAATAAGCTTCTCTTTTAATGGCTACATGCTGAAAATGTCAAAATTTGAGGTTATGTATTTCCAGCATAGACTATTTGAAAGTTCCTTTGTATACTGGGTAATGAATCATAACGTCCTGGGGTTTGTTTTTGATTATTTTATTTTTTTAAATTGTGTAGAAGCAAGGTCCCAGAGAGGAAGTATTTCCAACTGCTAGAAATGTGGCTTGCATATTCATGTGTAGAATATACCTATACAAAAAGTGTTGAAGATGTTAAATGTTTACTCACAGAGACATCCATTTGCATATTCCAGAAAACTGATTGTGTCCGTTGGGAAACATTTAGCTGCCAGACAAAAGATGCCATTTTTCTCTCTCTTCCTCCAAGTATATATGATGCATATAATAAAAACAACTTGTAGTGTTACAAACAATAACAGTTTCATATGACAACGACTCTGTAAGATGTTAACATGTTTAGAAATTGAGAGTATTTGTTTTCATGAACATTTACTCTCAGGATGAAACAGTTATCCATGTGCCACATAGCCCCATGGATAACTTTCCAGTGCCCTATTCAGTTTTGTGGATGTATGGTATAGATACATTCCATGTGCTTTCTTTGTCCTTAGGAGTTTGTTTTAAGTTAACTTAAAGATAACTTAGTACCTCTGTTCCTCTATAATGAAAGTCTTAAAGCTGTGCAGTCTTAATATTGTTGTAATTACCTTTAATAACAATGACAAAATAAGTAATTCCTGCAGCCCGATATTTTATGATTTTAAGTCATCTTCAACTTCCTGTAGATTAAAAAAAAAAAAATCCTTCCACTGTTTTCACTGTCCCATAAAATGCAAAGAAGCAGCTGTGCACTTATCACAAGATGTGCACAAGAGCATCATTCACATGCTGAGACACTCACTGGAGGTAGTGCTCAGTATCTGTTGTAGAGGGAAATACCACTCTTCCATAGCAAATCTGCAGCAGTTCTCAAACACCACAATCAAACAGCAAAGAAAGACAGTAAGAAGTGAGAAAATGCTGCTGAGAAACTTTAGTCCCTCAGTCCCTTTACTGTGAGTACCTTGCTTTTATTCTTATTTACTTTATAGGTACCTTATAAATATTTAATTTAAACAGGATCTATAGTATAAAGTGAGCTTTTACTGCGAAATGACCAAGCTGTAACTTGGTTTAAATTTTGGGTACAATTAAACTTTTTTACTGCCCTGCTACCACAGGAGCCAGAGACACAGGAAAATATACAAGAGGAGGACAGCCAGCCAAGGGGAGCCTCCCAAAATGGTATTGCCTGGGACAAGAATGTCACTGCATTGCACCCCAGCGTCTGTTTTCTTCCTGCAGAAAAAGAGGAAGATGAAGAAATCTTTTTTTCTTTTAACTTCAAGTCACACATTTCTACAAAAGAAAAAAAAAAGCAGCATTATTGTTGAAGCAGAAGAATTTCAACTTTCAAGTTGTCTTTTTTTGTTGTCAACTTCAGAAGTTTCCAAAACTTAACAGCCTTACTTCAAAAGCATTTGGTTTAAACCTACGCTTGATAATGAAAGAACATCTTTTTAGAATATTTTCAGAGTCATAAAAACCCCCAGCAAGCTCACATGGCTGACATGTTGACAAACGACGTACCCAAAAGGATCTGGTCACAGAAATAAAGTTAATGGGAGAGTGGCACTTTCTCTCCAGCTAATTGACAACTCAGGAAACAAACCCATCCCAAGAAATACACAACAGTATTACAGCAACACATAAGCTGTCAGAAAATGGAGCCTGCTTATTAATCTGAAATCAGCATTCATTTTGATCCCTGGCAGGGCACAGATAGGACTTTTGGGGGCAGAAGAAATTTATCTGCAAGGTCTCACAGCACAACGTGCTGAGGAAACAGCGAACCCAGTTTTGAAGGCCCGTTAGACAGCAGTGAAAAAATGTGAAAAGGCAGCAGTTTAAATATTTTTAGTCCTCTGCGGCTTCTTCCTTATTTAACAGCTTAGCTAGGCTGCATAGATTGCAGAGAAGGGTTAGAATAACCTCAGGGTGGGAAGTTGGGTGAATAATGTGTTACTCAGAATGACTGGTTTCAGGACAGCATCACTTGGCACTGGAACATTCACCATAAGTTGGGTTAGGAGGAGAATATCCAGAAATCCAGCACCTGATGTCAGCTATTTTAGATCTAACCAAACTGCATGGAGCCACTTTCCCATCTCACTAAAGTGGAAGTCATCTGCTCTGGACTGATCTGGTGGGGGCTCAGCCCCGGGGTTCAGGCCAGTCCTGAAAACACCATCCCATCACACTGGATTCTCCCACTGATGCCATCCAACAGCAGGAAGGAGTACTTTCCAGTGGAATGGCCCACATTAGATACAAGCCTACCACCACCCCTGAGACCCGTGCATCCAAGAAGTTGCTAGACCCTGCAAACACATTTATTGTTAGCAGTTTTCTTGTCAGAACATCTGCCAGCTCTGAAAGTCCTCCCACTCCACCCATTTTTAAAAATAAAATGAAAGAGTTAGGAAAAATGGGAGAGAATGTAATAAATTTGACATGCCAGAATGTATTAGTGAAACAGACAAAGTATTATTACAAAACAGAAATGGGGGAAAAAAAATGAAAGATATAATAAAACCACTTTAAAGTGCAAAGAGCAGAAAATGGGAGAATTTAACTTCATGCATGGCCTAACAACTTTACGACCTCCTCCAACAAAGTCAATAAGCACATTCTAAGGCATTCATCATCAGGTCAAACTCAGTAGCATTTAATTTCATTAACCATTGGGCTTTCAGATACCTACTAAAGAAATGTGTGATGCAAATACGGAGATGCTTGAAGAAGTAAAGAGTAAAATGGCATTTTATTTCTCAATGGTGTGTTCAAGTAAACAACAAAAATAGGCTTCAAGTGTTTGGTTATGTTGCCTGGGACATCCTCAGTGGGTAGTCCTCTACTGCTGAACTGCAGCAGTTGTTTCCTTGTACAAATCCTTGTACAAGTTCTTTCCTTGTACAAAAGTGGCATCACTTCCCAAACAAGGCTATGCTGTTAGTCCATGGGAAGGGCACAGTATTGACAAAGCTTTCCATGGCAGTGAATGAAAGGGTGTGCACTTGATGACACTAAGTTGGTTTGCTTCCTCTATATGCACACAGGACAGTACTCATCCAACAACCTTTTCCAAACAATTTCCTTCTCTCTCTGTCTCTTTGGGAATTTTCAACTTCTGGCTTAATGGGATTTGCCTCTGGCAAGGGGGAAGAAAAATAATTCCTTCTACCCCAATCCTTTAATAGTGCCTGAGGACTGGCTAAGAAGTGGCTGGCCTTAAGATACTTTCAGTGCTTTCTGTTTGTTTGTTTGTTTGTTTTTTAAGTGAAAAAAGAAAACAAAAAGCTACAGATAAACCCACCAAACAACAACAAACATCTGCAGTTTTCCCATTGCTACTGCTTATGCACACAAGTGAGGACCAGAGCTTAGCCCCTGTAGCAAAATCCATCACACATCTTGGCTGTCCTCAGGCACTTTGAATACACACGGGTGAATACTGAGAAAACATTGTTCGTTGTGCTGAAGATCCTCTGTCAGTTCCCCACAAATCTTCCCTTAAATTTTGCAGAAAGGTTTCCTGCACGGTCTCTGGTACAAATAATTGAACAGCTTTCATGGCTTATTGGTGGGATGCAAGGCAGCAGCAGATGGTTTGAACAGGCTAGAAAGGTAGTGAACAAATTAGTAATATAAACCAATACTCAGTCACAGAAGGATTGAACCTGCAGTTTTAAGCAGAGTTAAGAGAAGAAATAGAGAGCTCAGAATTCACATTTACTTACAGGAATGTGAGACTATGTGGTCAAGAGATAAGTGCATGCTTACTGTGCTGACTCAGTGGTTTGGTAGTAATAAATCCTATTACTTTTCTGCTAAATATTGTGGGAATCTTTTCTTTCCCCTCAGTATTGTGAAATCAGCAATTATTTGATATGATTGCTGTGGAGCTCCTTAATCATTTCCCTGTTAGAGCTGCCAAGCTTCTTCTCCTGAAAATGATGCGACATCTGAAGAATACTGAGAATTTTATGCATTCCCAATGGAACCATGAAATATATGTGGGTTTTACACAGACAAACTACACTAGGAATTTTGTCTAAAATGATTAAAAATCTGATTAAAAGAGTTTGGAAATTCTTAAATAATAAGAAGTTACAGGAGGAGGACACAAATCCTAGGGAGAAATCGTAACTTTATTACAAGTAAATTTGAAATTTTATCCATGCTGGAGAGCTTATAAGGACAGAATACATCACCAAACCAATTCATGAAGACACTCTGAGGTCCTGCGATGGTATCTTCAGCCCATCTGACAAACTGAGTCTGTGCTGAAACAACTTTCTTGAGAAAGGTGTAATGTTTATAGATCTGATGGAGGAAATCCACGGGTGAAAGTTCCTCCACTTGCCAAATACCAACACACTGGGTGATGGTACTTCCCAACACAGGGCAGCCGTATTTTTTGCTTTGATTTTTCACATTTTTCTCTCTTTAAACTTTTCATAAGGCAGATATGTACAACTTCAACTTATAAGCAAGTATCCTTGTGCTTTTCTACTTGTATTCCTGGAATTTAACACTAAAACCATTTCAATCTGTACTGAGTGTTCTCAAAAACTGCGATCTGGTGACATTTTCCTCACCCTTCCATTTCTCTCTACCAAAAAAAAAAAAATATATATATATATATATATATACTACATGAACCTATCATTGTTGAAAGCAATAGAAAGTAAAATGTACTAGTGGAAACTTTAGTTTCCAGTTAACATCCACCCTTTTGGGTATTTTAGAAATGCTACAAAATACACCATGTTTGTGGGAAAGCCAACGTTCTCTCTGTGGCTGTAGCCTTAGTAGATCACAGACACACTGAGTAGGTTTGATAGTTTTATCAGGAGAACTATGAGAAGCTGCAAGGAAAAGGCCTGGGAGGAAAAGAACTCTTGAACAGAAGTTCAAATGATATTTTTCTAACTTGGACACACTCTTGTGCCATGTGTGGCACTGCCACAGCTGCCCAGCAGCTACCTTCTGCCCTTCCAGCCCTTCTCTGGGCACTTTCTCTCTTCCTCTTCTGCCTACAGATCATTCATTTTGTAACTAAAATTGGCTAATAGAAGATTCAAGTTCATTATGTACATTATTTGCTATAGTAGTCATATGATTTACCACATTATTAAAAATGAGATCATTTCATACTGATTTCAGGGCATGTCCCCTGCAGGTTCAGCTATTGTGCATTTTACTTCACTTTGCAGAGAATTTTGTTTGGTCTACTACAGAAATATTATCATCAAATATTAATAGTTTTTCCCTATTCACAGTCAAAATATGCCAAATGTTTGTCTGTTTTCCAACATCCTAATCAGCTATTCTGAAAGGAAATAATTATGATTGTCTTCTACAATGGAAAAAGATTACACTCAGAAATGATGTTCAATTTCTGAAAAGCACAATAAAGTCTGCATGTTTAATAAAGAAATGCTAGGGCTTTCGATGTACAAATGCAATTTGTCAATCTTTTTTTTTTTAAATACCAGAACACTTCAGATATTCTTGTACCTTCCTCAATTCGAAATCCACTTGAACTTCTGTGGGAGGCAATTAACAGTAATGAAATCTAACTTCAGTTTGGAGTACATTGTTTTTAAATGCCACCCACAGAATTTCATGCAGATCTTGAGTACTTCGGGTGAAGAAAGACTCCTGTTTGAAAAAGGAGATGGACAGTACATTCAGTATTAAGAAATTTTATTCGCATTCAGTGCAAATTCCTAAGCTTGTTCTTATAGCAGAAACCATGATTGACTTTCAGAAGGTGAACGCATGAAATACACAGACATTTTATTTACAAAAACTACAGCATAGTTGAGAAGGAACACAAATTCTGGGGATCTACATTTCACCTCAATCTCAAGGTCTCTTTTATTTTTTAATAGGATGCATCTAAAGACAGCAGACAAAAGACACCTTTAATTTGCAGTGTGGCTGAAGTTTGAACCTACCCAATTCCTCCTAAATGTGCAAGCATCTTGTTATCTGAAATGCTTCTACTCAAAAGTTAACTCCAGGAAAAAGACAAAGATTGTGTTAAAATGAATACAATCTTTGTAAAATATTTTAGTTTAAATTCCTCAATCTTTAGGGAATGTGATCACCAGTGTTACTACTTTACCATTTTGAAAAAGGTAGATGGCTACACAATGCAAATAATTACCACTAAGGGTGGTGCAGCACATTTAAAGATCTTGCTAACTACAAAAGTAATAATTAAAGTTTGAAGAAGAGAACACGATGAATATAATGGTTTGCTTTGAGTCTTAAATAGATAATGAACTACTAAATCTAGCATTTAAGCACTCTGTACTACATGAATCACAGGTTTAGTACACTAGAAGAGCTAACATGAACAAATCATGTCTCTTTTACTTCCAGCATTGATTCCAGTGGATGACATTACACACTGTGGTCAGTAGTACCACTCCTATTAATTAGAAGCAAATTTTGGACCATGAGAGCCAAATACAAGCTGTCCCTCACACAGGGTACGTGGTTGAAAGGGGCAGGGCAGTCAGGCCCACACAAGCAGCCCTCCCACAGACCATGCCCAGCCTGATGCTCAGTGCCCACACAGGGACAGGAAGGTGCTCCCAAAATACTTCCAGAGGCACAGTGAAGGTGAACACTCATCTGAGCTGGTAGCCAAGGCAGAAATTTAACAACCTCATACCTGACTGCTGTGCTTCTAGTCACAAATTGGCAATCCTCTTGACATAACTTAATTACACCCAAGAGGACATTATGCCACAGCATAAGCAAGATATATTGAGAATACTGTGTCTTAGCTGATGGCATTATCTAAGTCACTTTTTATGGGATTAATATTGTTTAAGTAAGCTGAAGAGAATTTCACTGCGCTAGGTAGAATAGCAACTAGAACAACAGGTCCAGAGGGTGAAAAGAGCTGTTAGAGGCAATGATGGATAATTATGAAACATAATTATACTTTCAGTTTCCCAGGGAAAAGAACAAGACCGGATAAACATTTCAGCATGTTCTTGCCAGTAGGAAAAAAGAACGTCTCAAAGAATTTAAAACCACATGACAACCATTTTTTCAATAGAAGTTTGAGATGCTGAATCCTTGGATTAGATGGGTCATTTAAATATACAAAAAGATTATTTCGTTCATGCACCCAGTACCTGTACAAATGAAAGCAAGAAGTAAAATGATATTGTATGCATGCATATATGTATATGCTGCTAATTTTGGATTTAGAATATTTTATACAAATTCATTGTTTGGATAATGTACTTTGGATTAAAAAAAATTAGGACTCCGCAATATTGCTGCAAGATATGGCCTCAGCTGAACTAACATTGATATTTGGAGTCATTTATGCAAAACTGTCATTCTACCTTATGTTTATCCAATTTAGGACAGGTATTATGGGGCCAGAAATGTGTGTTGGCTACAGAAACAGATGTGCTACAAAATGGGAAAATCTGTAGCTGCTTTAACTGGGATCCCTTGCGTTTTGTCAGTTCAGATCAAGGCTTTCATGCATAGCTATTCATGGTTTTTAATGAATATTTCTAAAAATTATTTTGCACATATAAAAAAAAGATCCAGCAGATCAAAATCTTTTACAATCAGTGACAAATTAACAATACTCTTTGTGAAGCTAAGAGAGTGAGAAGATACATCTATGTCTTTAGGTGTCCCCCTTAACAATAAAATAAGCTGTCAACATGTCAAGATGTGTTGACCGCACAGCAAGCAAAGAAACAATAAACCTTGTGAAATAGCACGAGAATTGAAATGCTGTAAGAGAAAACTTTGCTTTACTGTACATTTTTCAACGTTTACTTAGATCACGTATCTAAAAATAAGAATGTCTGCCTTTCCCATTAAATTAGTCTCAGCCAGACTATGTTGTCAAATACATACGTTATATAAAACCTAAAGAGAAGGGTATTAAAAATAGAAGAAAGTAAATAAAACAAAAAATAGAAAGCACGTAAGTATCTTGCTTTGAAAAAAGAGATTTGCTTTCATATACATAAATACAAATGATTCTTTTATCCTGGCATGTATATCTTTATTTAGAGGCATATGCACAGGAATTCCAAAAACTACAGAGGATCTGTCAAAAGAGTTTGTGATATATATCTAAGTATTCTATGCTGGAATTTCTTCTGCACAACAATGTGAAAGCTTGCTTATAGCAGTACACCCATACATTTGTTTTTAACATTAAAAAAAAAAAAACAGTACAATAAATTCAGCACTATCTGTTGTTCACACAGATCACCTAAATGTGGTCTATTTGCTGGTCTAAGAATGCATTTGTTGAAAAATGCAGATTCAGGCCAATGGGACTATTTGTATATAATTTAAAAGATTAGCCCTCTAAGGAAAAAGTTTTGGAAGACATCAAAGTGCTTTATTTTGCGTCAACATTTCAAAGCAAATTTGTTTCTATTTTTCACTTCCCCACTGCTTCATTTCAAAGTACTTCTTTTTAAAGAGTAAAACATAAAGACATTTCTAAGATTGTTGCTTTGTCAGAAAAGCTAATGAAAATAGTTTAGATTTACATGAAACCAGCCACTAGCTGTCTGGGGTGGCTTGGGCTCACCTAGCAAAACAAGTATCAGTTGGGCTTATCACTTCATGACATAAAATGAAATGAGACATTTGAAGAAACTATATCCCATCTCTTGATAAGTAAAATTAAATCAGATATCTCATCATATAACGTCCATGGAGGAGGTCTGAACTTATAGAAAAATGTTAAAAAGTTGATTTTCATTCCTCAAAGTATAGAGTTTGATTGTCCTTATCTTTCTAAGAGTTGATATCAAATAATTCAAGTCAACTCCATGCAAATAACAGTCCATTGTGAAAAGGCCAAATGTTTTTCCTGAGACGTTAGGGCCAGCATGATCTGATGCATTTTTATGGAGAGTTCCATAAAGCTCACCAGGAAAAGCAACACTACGAGAAGATGTAAGCAATAAAAGTGAAGTTTTATATTAAGATCATCAACCAAGCTTACTGAGCTCTTTGGGAAGGGCTTGCTTCCACACTAAGTTCTCAAAGCAACAATAATAAATCCTGTAAGAGATCATAAGTGGATTTCCATGGCAGAATCTTCACGCTGTAATATTATTCTGATTCAATTTCTCAAGTTGGTGGTACATATTTCTCTGAGGGTCTCACAAAGATTGTTTTTCTTTTGTGCTCTGGGACTCATCAATGGACAGGGAGAGTGCTGGTAACAGATGGCATGTTTGCTGCACTGTAATATCAGAAGAAGGCTTGTGCTGGGTTTCTTCTGCAATTTGTTTAATTTTACAGGTCTGTGGGTATGCAAAATTAAATAAAACCTTTTCTTCCCTCTGCCTAATTTGTAGTTATGATTTATGTTCTAAATAACCCCCTAAACTATTCAAAGACTCAATTACAGGAATAACTGTTCAAATGCATAACAAATGACTGCTTTTGTTCCAAATAGTAAATAATTTGAACAGAAGATCCATGAAAAATTGGAATTCCTGTATTTTTATCCCAGGAGTTGCAAAACAATCTTCTGGTTTGAGAATAGCTGAGATTTTCTGTGTGGAGAATGGGTCTGACAGCTCAGTGTAGTGTTCCTTTTGCCCCTCTTACAGTTACTTACATAGAGCTAGGGGAAGAAAATTGTTTCATAATAGAGAGCTAATTGCTGACACGTTGCAGTTGTGTATTTGAGCCTAAGAGAGGCAAAGAACTCAGCAAGCTGTCAGCCTTCAGCTGTCCCATTGCACTCCAGCTCCCAGATGGGGCAAGTAGAGCTGTGGCATTCAGAACTCTGAGTTTTTCCCTTTTCAATACCCACCCAGAAAAGCTGTCAATTCAGGTTTTCTTTTTCCAGCAAAACTCAAGCCCCTCGACTTTTAAACTTCTCTCAAAGATACATCCTGATACTGTAAGTCATCCAGAATTCTATTTGGATTTAGGAAATGAATTTTGCCTGCCCTGTGCTCAAATCCTGGCAATCCACACTAGCCTGATGGAGTATCTGCTCTCTGGAAAGGATGTCTTATTTTTACCACACAACTTATTCGTCTTGCAAGGAATGTTGAAGGAAACAGAAGCAGAAATGGTTCAATTGAAGTGTCCTTACAGCCACGACTCATTCCTACAATTAAAAAAAATGAGATTCTGATAATAACCATGTTCATGAGGGAAATTGCTTTCCTGTTTATAGAATTCTTTATATATCAGAGACATCAAGAGTCGTATTATGTTAGCATACAGATGTACATATTTGCAAAGGAAATGGCAAATTTCTAATCAAGATTCACCTGCTGCCAGACTCAACATAAGAATATACCAGTGGCTGTCAACAAAATGTCAAATTAAATTATGCAATGTGCAAAGGAAGTGTAGGAATAGATCATTTGGGAGACGTTTCTAATCATGTTAAATACACATAGCAACACTAAAAGCCTGAATTTCAAAGGCATGGAGGTACCTAACGAGGTTTTTGAAAATGACTTTTCAGCACTACTGAAACATTGCAGGAAGTGCCTCACTTCCCCTACGCACCTTTGAAACGATCGTTTTATGTTTCTATCATCAAATCTAAAAATACCCTTTTAAAGCTGCAGAATGAACCAGACAGGCTCCACGCAGCAATGTCATCTCTGCACACTTGAGACTGAAGGAGCTTTTGAAGGAGATATCCTTTCACTTCAGTGTGCTTCGGACCTGACCCTACAAGGAGCAGACCTGGAATTTGTGTAAATCCTTCTGTGATTCCAGTTTGTGGTGACGACTGGTGTGCACGTTTCCTGGGCTGTATCTTTGCTGTGGGCACAGTGACCTGGAGGTGGCCACTTGAAGCCACCATGTCACAGTCCCTGACCCTGGCCCTTTCTAGGGTAGACAATTTCTAGATCCCCTCTCTGTGTTTCTAAGAATTGGGGTTGGTGAGTTTTCAGTCTGGAGAACAGCTGAAATGAGGGGACTGAACAGAGCAGCTCAGGGCATCGATCAAACAGAACAGTGTGCCATTAAGAGCCTTGGGACAGTACTGGGCCACACAGAGTCAGTTAATAAAGAGAAGGAAAAAATCCTGGATTTTGATGTACTTTGAAACAAGCCAAGCCTTACTGATCAAGCCCCAAAATGTTAACAGATAAGTGTGGAGTACTGGGGCTTGGACCAATAAGCTGTTGATATCACAGATACACTTGCAATTTCAAATGACTTCATTTTTTTCCTTTATAATTTTGTTTCTTTCTTGATTTAAAATGGAGAAATATATTAAAGACAAAGAGTAAACACTGCATAGGAAAAATACAATAACAATCCATTTTCCACTTGCCATTCTGCTCCATGAAAGCAAATGATTTACATAGTGATGCCCAGGCATACTTTTTCCTCCCCATGGGCAGGCTCTGAGCTTCAGAAACACAAAGAGCAGAATACAAATCACCTTCTGCTTCCATGACATTCCATGATTTCAGCTGAGAGCAATTTACTTAAGACATATTTCTCCAGCTGGGGATACATAGCACCAGTTCTCCTTATTGTCCTGGACATTTCACCCACTGCACCATTAGTTTCCTCTGAGAACAGAAGTAAATAGCACAATTTGTTCTCACTGAAGACTGGCTGTTTTGGAAATGTGAAGAAGCTCATGGCAAATGGGTAGAATGTGAGGAGTAAATAAGAAAAATGGGGCAGCAGAAATAAATCTTTTATGATGACTTCTCTCATTCATTTAAAAGGGAAAAATCTTTGCTGTTCTCTGCCAGAGTGAAGAGACAGCAAAGTTGTTAAGTTCCTGAGAAAATATATCCAGTTCATGGGTAATTTTCTATATAGACTTGAAATATAAAGTTTAAAGAAAAATGTGAAGACACAGGCTTGCAAAACCAGCCAGCAATTTAAGAAAATTATATCACCAAATAGAGATGTGTGCTACAGTCGCTTTAAAAATAAATAGCTTTAAATGTGTAAGTAAACAAATGAAAACATTAAATCTTTTTTCAGTTTTCAGAAAGCTACCACAGGAATTGAACTGTATGTATTGTACCTCATCTTTAACCCCATTCCCACTTCAGATGTTTCTGATACTCCATATGCCAATCCGTCAATTCCAGCCGTGGCTTCATGCTTTACTTCACCTAGCATGGTTTGCACTCTGCAGTTTAAGTCTATTCAGACACTCAGGAGTGCTGGTTGGAAATGTTAAGTCACTCTTTTGGTGCTTCTTAAACTATCAGGAAAATTCAGCATAAGTGCAGGTGACAAACCTGTCCCACTCAGTTTGGGTAGGGAATTCCCTGAGCAAACGCAGAAGCCAATGAAAAGAAACTTTCACAACTGTGTGTCTGAAGAAGATGGTCCCTCTACAATGCTCTAATTCAATAACTACATGCCTTGAGTAAATGAATGATTTCTAATTTGTCAGACCATATTCACAGTGATTTCACCTCCCAAACGGAATGTTGCATCCCAGCTTGAGAAACTGATGGATCGTTCTTGTTATCTGCCTCAGAGCTTCCTTGCTGAATTCTGAAGAGAAGTTATAGGGGGAAATAAATTCAGAGGATGAAGTGGCTGAAATTAGAAACCTTTAGATTTAAGGCTAAATTACAACACTTCACCTTTCTCTCTAACTCCAGACCAGAGGGGATGTGAGCATTAGGCAGGTGCTGAAGTGCCACCAGGCTCATGTCACAGGGCAGAGCAGTGAATAAGGTACACAAAAAATCAACAGTTTTATACTTTCAGAACTTTTAACTCTCGTGCTAAATGCCCTACAGCTCTGCACCTTTTATATGCAGGCACAGGTAAACTTTTAGCATAAGGGTGCTATGTAAGTGACTGGCTATGTGTTGGTGAGAGAGAGCCCACCAGGATATACAAAACTCAAAGCTGACATCATGTATGCATTCAGGGGTTAAGGAGAAAGATGAGTTATGAGTTACTTCTGTTTTGATTCTCTCTAAACATGGAAAATGTAGTGGAAATGCTAAGTCAGGGCTTGAAGCAGTGATTGAGCACCTGCGAGGAAGGCAGGGCCAACCCAAGGGAGCTCAGGTGTAAGCAGTGCAATGCACCTGAATAACAAGAATCTGAGTTCCCAGACATTATTTAAGCATTGGCAATGGAGGTGAGAGTATCTCTTTAGGGAATCCTGTGTATCTGAGGCTTTCTGAAGGTAAGCATCTTCTTTTCCATTTTTTTCCTCTCTACCTGCTGTTGCATTTGAGCAAATCTTTGCTTTCAGTGGCCTGGGATCTTGCTGTTCTGTTGTCACTGTTGTACTTTTTTTGTTGTGTTACTGATACATTCAGGAAATCAGTCTGTAAGCTATAGTAATTATTCAGTTATTTCATTTTATTTTTTGTTCAAGTGAGCACCTGATGTGAGTTCTATTAAACCTTTTGTCTGTAATAACATTAGCAGACTCTTGGGTGCATTTTCTTGTGGCTGTCTCTGTAGGGAGCATGCATCTACATGTGTAACAATGGCTGTCAAGGGAAAGCAAATGTCACATCACAAACAGAGCTCTCTGAGCTGCCTTGCAACACCACCTTGGAATTAGCAGACTTTTATAAGCTCACAGGGTCCTATAGGAGGAAAATTGCAGATTTTTCTACTTGTGCTTGTGAAGAAGTAGCCTTCCTGGAGTGTTATAGCCAATAAATTATTCCTAAACAGAGTGGCCAGTGCCATCGCTGATACCAGTCCTCAGGAGACCAATGCATCAACTGTGAAATTTGGGCATATCGCCTGGCCCAGTAAGGAATGTTTTCCTGCAGGCATAGCCCTGGGAAAGGACAGAGTGGGAATGACTGAGATCATTCATTTGTTTAATTGTGAATAAATGTCATTAAGATGAAGCTGCAGGCAAAGTTAATTCTCTTATGTATGAGAATATGTATGGCTCTGCCTATGGAAAAAAGTTTCCCTTACCTCTTTACCAAATACACTCCTTACCACTAGTGAGAAGCAGGAAATAGGAAAAGTAGAAAAGCAGGAATAACTGTGAAGTAATCATGGCTGAAGATGCTCCCAGAGTGGGGCAGATACATCTGGATGCTTTTTGTTCTGCCTTTCCTGCACCACGTTGGAATTTGCACCCAAAGCAGGAACCAATGGAGTGTCTCCCAGTCCACGCAGTAAAATTTCCCACTTGTTTAACAGAGGAGACTGGTCTGCAGGTCAGCCTTGATAGTGGACAGCAAACTTGAGCTTTCCCCTTCCTGACACCAGAAGTGCAGCAGTTCTGACCACATGATTCTCTCGTTATCACACAGATGTGTTAGTACTACAGCATCAACAAGAAGTTATTAAAGTGTCTTTGGCCATTGAAATCCTAAAGCAATCTGTTCACGCCAGGGAAACCCCTTTAAAACAAGTATTTCTCTTGCAAACCATAAGCACAGAGGAGAAGACGCATCAGATTGCTGTGAGATAAACGAAGCTTCACAGCAGTCCTTCTCAGCTATTAATAAAAATTCTGTCCATGCAGAATGTTGGTAGTATTTTACATTAACTTACAGAGCTTAGATCTGACAAACCTGGCAAGCTCAAAAACAGGTGCATGTAATCTATAATCTCCTCCCTGGATGTATGTTTTTATCAGGATACTGTGGCTTCCAAGGCAGAAGTTGTATAGCTAAACTGGAATTGACTTTATTCAGGACGTATATTTATGAATAAATACTGCAAACAGTTTAATATAAATGTCAGCTAGGGAGAGGATTTCATCTTAGCAATATTCAGAGGTTAGGACAATATGTCACCGGAGATATTTTGTTAATGGCTATATACTTTGCACTCTGTACAATGGCTGCATAAATTATGAGAATTTTGAAAAGCAACTCTAACAAATTGTAAAGTATGTCAAAAGGTGTTTATAAAATGCATTAAATTTATCTGTGAGATATTCAGCAAAGAGAAGGACGCTGTTGGAGTGGAAAGAACATTGTTGAAAACAGCTCTTATAAAATCACAGCCAGTATTGGGCATCTTGCAAAGCCTCCACTATGGTGAATTTCTGCCTCAGTCGTTAATTTTCATGTCTGAAAGCAACCTTGCATAGTTTATTCTCATGAACATGAGAAAAACAAGCACCAAGAAAGGGAATAGTTATTTTGTAAGTTCAGATTGATTAATAGTCCTTAACTTCAGTACTACGGTAGGACATCTTTCACCTGTACTGCTGAAAGAAGTAATAAGCAAACATGTAGTTCTTCCTTAATTATATCTTTTTGCAATGTGGATGATAACTTGAAGAAATAGAAGTCAGCCAATCAAATCACAGAGCAGTAGAAAGGTCAGATTCTTACAGCCTAAATATTGAGAATTGTAAGAAACGTGCATTCATGTTCCAAACTGCTGCTTTCTGAAAGAGTTTTTAGTGAGAATAGCGAAAGCAATCTGTCCTGATGACAAAAATTGTAATGAGACTGTTCTCCTGCTCTTTAAAATCTCTTCAGTGAGGGGGAATATGCTTCTGTATCAGGTCCATAAAGTATTCAGCTCATGCCAGCAGATTACACTTATCAAGAAATTCACACGATCAATCACTCTGCCTGTCGACTCTCCATTAGGAAAATGACTGTGCTGAGTCATCAAATCACCTGTCCTGCCTTCAAGCTGCCCTGCCACAACTGTTGTTTCCCTTCTGGCTTATAAAGCACGTAGCTGTGTTCTCCAGTGGGCGAGAGCAATTAGGAAATGTACATGAACAATCACAAATAAAAGCTAAGCAAGCCTATCTGAACTATGAGACTTCAAAGCCACCATGAAAAGAACGTGTCTTAGCAAAACCATCACATTTTTTCTCTTACGCTTTTGGATGAAGATGCTCACAGCTTGCTGTCCTATCCATCCTCTTGGAGCTGTAGGGTTATCCCAACTGTTCCAGGCTGTGCTAGGACACTGGTACCATCCTGCTGCCACTCATCTCAATGGGACGTTTTCAGCCTCCTTGCCCAGCTCTCAGTGAACCCCATTAAGGAATTCTCAATACCCAGAGAGCGTCTCTATACGTAAAGAACACTGTCAGAAATGTGTCTAATGATTTTAATTCCTCATGAGCAGCATTTTTAAAGCTTGCTAGTGTTTCCTTGCTCGTGTACCTAAAATATGCCTAGAAGATAAATGTGTGTGAAAGCATTGTGTTCTCTTCCTGGCTTCTCTGCTGCATATTTCATCAAGGATGTAAAAGCAAATTCAGATTTCCTTAAGAATTAAAAATTACATACTTATTTTTTTCCTTAATATATCACCTACCATAATTAATTTTTGGTAGCAGCAAGTGATCAATATGCAAAGGAGATAAAGGATACTATAAAAGATCTTTTGAGTATGTCAACGGTAAAAGAATGACTAGGGAAAATGTGGGTCCCCTTCTAAATGAAGGGGGTGTTCTGGTGATGGGGGATGCTGAGAAGGTGGAGATAATGAATGCCTTCTTTGCTTCTGTCTTCTCTGTGGGAAGTCCTACTCAGGACTTGTGGACTCTGGGGGTAAGTGAGTGGATATGGGGAATAACTTCTTCACAGTGAGGGTGACGGAGCACTAGAGCAGGTAACCAAGAGAGGTTGTGGAGTTTCCTTCTCTGGAGGCATCCAAGACACACCTGGATGCCCACCTCTACAGCCTGGTCTAGGAAGCCTGCTTTGGCACGGGGGTTGGACTAGATGATCTGTAGAGATACCTTTGAACCTGTGATTCTGTGATGTGTTACCTTCTAGGTGACCACATCTGAGCATATCTTCATACTGACATCATGGTTACCACTGAGCATGGTAACAAGAAAAAGTTTTTCTTTCTGTGATTAAAAAAGTAACAATAGTCCCATGGTTTTTTACCATTGCAGTTCCTCTTTCTCTTCCTGTCTTTCTATATCAAGCCTCATAGTAAGCGATTATTTCTATGCAAACGCTGTGTAATAGAAGTATAACTTCTCTATAACCTGCCTTTCCTTAGGGAGATCAATCTGCTGTCTGTTTGGCTGTGGTTTCCAAGTAAAACAGTAAGCTGCAAAATTTTATGCTATTAGTGGCCTTCTGCATCATTTACATTCTCATGTATTGCTTCTGATTTGGGCACACTATTAATTTTGGAGGAGCAATAATAATCTTGTTTATGCAACAGCTGAGATTTTCCAGATTCAATAATCTGAGGTAGCTGGTGCTAACACCACAGAGACCACATCAACCATGCTGCCTTGCAGTATTATCTCTTAAAATACACAGAAAAACATGTATAAAAGAGATGACTGCTAGGTGGGAGATAGTTGGTAGGAACAGTTAATTGCAAATTGCTCCATGTTCCCTGATCTGCCTGCAAATGTCAAGGCACCCAGTGACCGTAAGTGACCATTTGGGGCTAAAACATGAGAAAGTAGTGCACAATTTATGTGGTCGCTGTTCTCTTGAGCAGGAAGAACCTTGATTGGCAAATACCCTGCTCCTTCTGCTCTGCATGGCTGGGACTACAAGGGCCAGATCTTTCTGTAGTGATCATGGTGTGCAGGGAATTCTGACGGAGGATAGCTGTACCACCAGCTGAGATCTGGTGTGTTACCCTTCCATATTTGTGCCCAGTCACCTAAGGCAAATAAATAAACAACATGAAGCCTTTCTAAGTGTTATAATGCTCAGAACAAATGTATCAGTAGCTACTTCCAGAAAGCCTGCATTATTTGCTTTTACACGTTTTATAGTAATAAAAATAAAATAGTTTTGATCTTTCCTGATTTTAAAGTGTTACCTTATCATGAAGGCCCCTAAAAGCTTTGCCTTTCTTAACATCAATCATAAGTGTGAAGTTTCTTGATTGCCTTTCATGTGCAAGGACCTGGAGGTAGTCTTTTCTGCAGCTGCTGCATGGCAGCACGAAGCAGGTACCTGGGCATAGTGGAGGAGGTGAATTTCTAATCATTAGAATCAAAAATTGCACAATGTTTCTGTAATTCAGAGGAAACAACTCCTGCAGGAGGAGACTTTTCATGCAGGAAGCCATAGCTGCACAGTGGCTTTTGAAGGGAGAGAGGAGTGGAAGCATGGGGTAGTAATGGACCTTCTGCCTGGTAAAGGACAATTCAGAGAGACATTGAGGCTGTGAAAGCTAGTTCATTAATTATACTGTGAACGATCTCAAATAATTTCTAGCTCACTTCCTGATATAGAAAATGCTTTTGAACATAGACAGAATATTACATTTCCTTTAATGGTGCTTTTAATGGCCAGAAGCTACAGCTTTTGCTAGATGCACACTTTCCAAATGAGATCCAATTTGTATTCATATCAAACTGATAAAGACAAGAGCATTTACGCTCAGGATTATTGTAGTATCTTCAGCAAACAAACATGTTTCTGCCCTTATTTCCAGGGGCAGAGTCCAGCATCCTGAATACCCATCTCCTTCTCTCAGTGGTTAGGGACCTAACCTTATGACCACCAGCACTGCTCATGCCCCAATTCCCAATTAAAAAAGTTTTGCTTCCTCATTTAACATGACTGTTTGGAGAGAAAGTGGGAAAGTCTCACAAACAGGTAGATACATGTTTTGTGTCAGATTAAATGTAGCCACAAAAGAAGAGACTGGCAGATTCTGAGCATCAAGCTTTTTTACAAGTCAAGTATCTTTTGTAACAGAAAGAAATGGCAAACTGTTAGCTAAAAATAAAGGAATTAAGTGCTTCATTTCTTCAGAAAATTTACACAATTGAACAAAATCTGCCTGAAACAAAATTTCTTTCAGACCAGGGTTGCCCAAAGGTAATTGCATAGAGATTCCTATTTTTCAAAGTTTCAATGTGAAGAATGATTAACTGTACACACAAAAAAAATATTAAAAAAAAATATGGCTCATGAAATATCTATAAAGTCCTAAAAAATATTCGCATGAAATTTACCATTTTTTTTTTCTTTCTTTTTGTCAAAGTCTGTTGTTGTATTTCACCTGGAACTGCTCATCTCTCATCTTGTCCTTGGGGATGTGCATGATACCAAATGCAACGCTTCTGGTTCATGAAGCCTTTTAGCCTCTCCCAACAGGCAAATCCTTCAATTAATAATGTGCTCCTCTCTCTAATGGAGGATGATTATATTTTCTAAAAACAAAACAAAGATTAAATAAATCAATGCAAAAAAAGTAAAGAGAAAAATCCCTCCACTAATCAAATAGAAATACAGCAAAACAAGGCAGGAGTCAGAAACTGGGAGGCAGACCATCCCTTTGTGGTTTCTTGTGTCTGCAAGTGCCCCTAGGTTCTTACACTTCCTCATTACTGCTATGTTTTAGGTTTCAATTTGCTTCTGAATTTATTTACATGCCAAAATAAGACTTAGGCTGCTAGATCTGCATATTCTTCAGTCAACTTGCACATGCAGTTTTCCTGCTGCTGACTTATCAGAGACTTGTTTTAAGGAGAGCTGTGATCACTGTTGGAGCTGCAGTTGGATGTACTCCCTTTTTCAGACTGGGAAGAATTGAGCCCTGATCCGTTTGTGCTAGAACTGGTTGGAAGTGTGCTTTTAGAACCTTGTGGGAATTTAAATACATTAGCCTAATTAAAATTGTTGCTTTATTTGTTTTGGTAGGCACTCCCTTTCATCTGCATGATAATGATTTTGCCTCATCACTTCAAGAAGTGTCTGTGGGTGGAAACAGTGAATGATATATTCATATTATGAGACTCTAAATGACTACAAAAGACTTTACATTGCTGTGAATCATCCATCTGCAGTGCTGCATTATTCAGAAATTAATGCAACCCTATAAATGAATAATGATTTAAATGTACTTTTAAAAATTGTTAATGCTCCAGCATTTATTCCTTCTCTGCATAATCTGAAAATTGATTATGACTATGACTAGACCTATGTTCTTCATTTAAGTTATGCAATGGTAATGTAGACAACAATGAGAACGGAAAGAGTTCCAGAAGACTAACACTGGGTTTATAATCTTCAGAATTCCCTAGCCAAATTTACTTGAATTCAGAGGGTATTACCACCGAAAATCCTCGTAAAAGACTGTAGGCACTAAAGAAAATTGATTTCTGAAGTTAATGAAAATGATCCAAAATAGGTGAGGATACATGTCAAATATATCAGAATAATTTGACCATGGAAAATGTTTTGCTTGCTTTCTGTTTTTTTTCCTGTTATCTTTTTTTATAAATCGAATGATGAAAGGAATCGTAATACAAGGAGCCACATGAGCAGCTGAAGTAACACAATCTAATTTCATAAGCATTTGTCTGAGGATGATCTCTCATGTAGGTTACGTGATAAACAAAACAGGATGAGTGCAACCAGAGCTTTTATAACAGTGGGCTCTATAAAGGGGCCTCATGTCTCTGCCTGGATTTTTATTTTTTATAAAACTAACAGCATTATGTCTTTGTTAAATTGAGACAAGATGGATAGATTCCAAAGGCAGGGAGTTAACAAATGCAGAAAAGGAGATAAAGAGATGTCATGTATACCTTCAGAAACCAGGATGGAGTCAATATGATAGTACAGCACTGCTCACCACTGTCCAGAAAGGATGTTAGAGCACAGTAACTCAGACTGGGCTCCACATCCCATCCCTGCAAAGCTTATTTTGTTACAATCACTGCGTGTGTACTGGGGTTTTTAGCAGGATGTGACCAAGATCAGAATTGGTTATATTCATTTATATGAACATCACACAAACAACATAAGAGCAGTGTCCTTAGGCATATGTTTTAAACCAGGTATTATATAAATTATAAAATGTTTTTCTGGTCAAGTCATAAAGCCAATTTTTAAGAAGACCAACGATAGGAATTTGTTTTCTTTGCAATAAAACAAGCATTATCTACTAATTCACTTCTCTGAGCTTGTTTCTTTCCTGTGCCAAAATGGAAGTATGAAGGACAGACAAATGTTTAGTGTTTTCAATGAAACTGGATACTTAAAAGAATCTTTGGTCAAAGAAGAAGGGTTCAATAAAGCCATTTTCTGCTAGCATTGTTTTATATTCTGCAAGACCCTACTAAATTACTGTAAATTATTGATGCTGTAAAGAGCATGAACCTTACTAAGGCTACAGTCATTGAAGTCCCCTTTATTAAAATCCTGTAAAAATCATTGCCACTTGAGCAGCAGAATTGAATTTGTATCAAAGATATCCTAAAATATTGCTACCCACCTATCAGTCTACTATGGTTTCGAATTTCTTAGCGTTTGATAAACTCACTAGAATATTCTTCTGTTAAAATCTAATTCTACTGATAAACTGTGATCCTGACGTTTTTCTCCACAGATGATTTACTGTACTAGGCTGAAAACAATACTGCCTGTCCTAATTCATCTTAGCCAGTGAATCTTTATCAAAGGACTTCATGAATGCTGGGACTGTGCTGTTAGCTCAGCCTTTGCTACAGGACCATCCTGCAATGCAAATCATTTTCAGATGAATCCAAAGGATTCTGCCCAACTGTCACCATTCACCCACTCTTTCAATTATGAAGTCACATGGTTCTGTTTTATAACACAATTAATACCACAAGCAAGCCTTCAGATGTGCAATAAGTGATCATAAATGATATCTGCAAAGGAATATTTCTATTTCTGCAAGTTATTTATTTGTATGGAGTCAAACAATTTCTCAAGATTCCTTTTAAGGATTCTACGTTTTTCATAGAAGGTAGAGGTGTCTAGAATTTCAGTTTCTTCATAAGGAATGTCTATGAATCTGTTAAGAAATTTTCCCCTTCCAAGATGGAGAACATTAAATCTCAACGCTAAATATCAGCCAGCGACTGAAAAACACTGTTCTCATGTTAATATAGGATGGGATCTTCAGTGTTTCCTCTTACAGCTGGCAGAACACTTAAACTAAAGAAATCAGAGTGTCTGACTTTTTTTTTTTTTAATTCTATTTTGTTTTTGTTACTTTATCTATTTTCTAATTACCAGTAGTGGTTTCTGAATTGAGCTGCAAAAGTGAATGTTACACTGAGCATAAGCAATGAGTCCAACTCTTCCAGTGCTTGCTGGGCACACACACAGATAGAACATAACTGATCTGTCTTGTGCTGTCCTGGTCTTCAACATTAAAAGCAGGTAACCTTAAAATAATTTCATGTTACTTCTTGTAAAGAATTTCAGGTCCCAGTTCTTGAGAGCTTATCTCAAATGGTCTAGGAAACGCTTTATCTTCAACTTGTAATATTAAACAGGGATTACCATGATTCATAAATTATTCTCTTTTTAATTTTCAAGACTGACAACCGAGCCAACTTTTCAATTTAATTAGGGAAATTCTCTGTAAGAGATGTATTTTAGTCAAGTTTTGTTCTCCACAAGTCTCACTGTAAGTTTCATTCTTTATGCCAACAAACTTGCTTTCTCAGAATTTGCCTTATGTAGATAACATAAAATGTTTCATTTTGTGTATTTACATTTATCTTGAAAGATGCTTTCAACTCCTCCTGTCTGGTAGGGAGATCCATCACTCTTCCGAGCTTCCTGAAGGAGCACCTTACTCAAGCACTGACGTTTAAAGGACACAAATTCACCATTACAAAACCACCTCTCATCAGCACTTCAACTCCCACCTCTAGGCCAGAAATTCTGCCATTGCATTTCACTGACGGAGCTACATCATGGAAAGGCCAATTAAAAGAGGGGCAGAGAAATAATGAGGGAGGGAGGAATAAATGGATTAGTTGAATGTTTAAAGTCGCAAGCTCTATATGGCATTCCTTAATTAATCACAGATTTTTGAAAGAAATACAAAACATCTTTTGACTAGAAGAATGTTAGACATTAAACTTTAATTACTTCTTCTCTGTAATTTTCTGCAAGTTCCTGAAACAGAGAAGTCATTGAATCCTTACTCAATGGCTTGCGAGTCTTAACTATGGATTTACTGCTATTGATTCATAATATAGTAGCCTAGGAGAAATAGACTGAGTTGATTAAAATTACCCATTTTTATTAAATTATATTGTAATGAATTCTCCTCTAGTTGAACAAAAGACACATTAATGCAATCTTAAGTTCTCCTATATTTATATGAAGAATCAGAAGCAGGAAAATATATGGCTGGTTCTGAACTTAACATGTGTTGTCTGTTCTAATCTCAGCTGCAACTGCAAAAGTGATATTCCCCAAATTGCATCAGTTGGATGTACACAGTCTGAGTACATGTATTGCTGTAACTGCAATGCAACTGCAATATCCACAATATACATGATGAAGTATGTTATTATTTAGTCTCTCTCTTTTTTTTATTGTTTTTTTGTTTTTGTTTTGAGTCACAAAATAAGCAAGGATTTGAGTTGTTATATTTGAAAAAGCTATTTAATTCTAGTTACAGAAATATGATTTATTTTATTCCTGAATTATGCATGCATTACTCTTATGACTGGTATGAGAATTGCTAAGTCACGGCCTGAACCAATGGTCAAGCACCTGGTAAAGGAGCACAGGAGAAAGCAATTCACCTGTATGACTGGAAGAGGTGGAACCAGGTTCCACCCCTCCCTAAACCAGATCTAATGGATGACTGCTACATAGGCAGGATCTCTGCCTGGAGATCCCTTCTTTTGAGTATTTAGAGAGCCTGGATCCTTGGGACAGGTAAGCAAATCTTTCTTTCTTTAATTCGATTTTGACTACCACTCTTTTTTGAGTAATTTAGAACTGGTGCTCTACCATTGTTTTTCCTTACAACTGGTAAAACCACGAATAGTAGAGTTTGTCATCCTAACTATTTATGCCAACATGTATGTTTTCTGGGATCTACGGATTTTGGTGAGATATGCTTTTGATGTATATGTAGAGCTGTAAATTTTAAACCTAATTATCTACCTAAATTACTGTCTATGAGAAATTATAGGAAATCATACCTTATTAAAAATAACTCTGTTGTAGAAAGAGCTCAGTTATTAAAATATATATATATATATATATATATATATATATATATATATATATAATCAAACATTGAAGCAGTGACAGGTAGACACGGATGATGAGTAAAGTCCAGAGAATGAGGCCAAGGACACTGAGGAAGTAAACATTTTTGGAACTATTATTGTATGAAAATAAACATTGGCTCTATTCCCACATGCATACAGCTTCATAGATGAAGTTTTGACATTTGCAAGTGAACTGGGATGATTAAATTGTACCAGTATATCTAATGATTCCCATAAGCCTATGCCTTATTTTAAGAATTTTAAGAATTCAGACTTTGAAAACTAACAGTGTTCCCAGTTTACTTATGTGGAAGGCTTTAATCACTTCATCTGTGCAGCCACCAAAGGTTAGCACTGGTTTTGCTCCCCTGAACACAACCACTTCTGCAGACCTGGAAGGTGAGGGACTGGGAGCCGGTGTCGCTTCCTCCTTTGATAAACAGACCTTGTGAAAGAGTTCTGGTGATGGTTGTGGAATCCATGGGCCAATTTCAAAGAAATCTGATAGCTGAATAAAGAACTAATTGCTATTTCCTGGGAATTTCCTATTATAGATAGCTCAGAGAGGGACCCTACAACTGTTGCCTGCTCAGCTCATGCATGGAGTGAACTCAAAGCTTCCTCTTCCATTTGAACAGTACTGTTTTCTGAAGGTTTGTGAAATAACAGAATTTGTAAAAGTGAAAATATGATTTTGTAGTCCCCTTCCTTGATCTGACTTTTATCACAGTTTTCTTTGTCTCATTTATAAGTATTTCCTTCCGGGTACTGTCATCCTTTTGGTACTTTCCAAGATTGCTCCGTGAGATGTCTCTGGATTGCCTCTCATTATTCTCACTTTTCTGTAGATTATATAGAAGGATACACTCTTTATTTTATTTTATTTTATTTTTTTGTCTGCGTATTTTTTTTTCTTGTTATCAAGCTCATGGCTGTGTGTGCTTTTCCCCAGCAAAACTTAGCAGCAAAAGGTACAAAGAAAGAATTAAATCATTCCAATTTTATAGAAGTAGGGGTTTAGGTAAAAGAGAAAGCAGGTTTTGAACAATTTTATCCTAATAACTACTGATCTCACTGGGGAATTTCTGTAGCAACCAGCATGTCACTGCCAAAATAGTCTGCAGGAAGGGATTATAGGTATATGCAGAGATAACAGAATCTTCGTATAAATCAGTTAAATAGTCAATCAACCAAGAGACACAAATCCATAGGAATCCTGGCTTCATTAGTTTCACTGCTTACAGAATGACTTGGATTTTCTAATGGTGCTTTAATCCTGTTAGATTTCAGAGGCAAAGCAGTTATGAGATTGAACTAGAATCTATTCCTTTTTATGCATCATTAAACAACTCCAAAGTGAATTAATTATATCTGATCAACCCACAGAAGGCAATGAGGCCATGGAAGGTGCAAGTTAGGAGTTGCAAAATATTTATCCCTGATGACATGGCACCAGAAAGAAAACTGTTTGACTTTCAGATCCAAGTGTGAGCTGCAGATCTAAGCATGAGTTAGTAGGGCTGGTTTTACTGAAGTAACTCTTTCAACCTAATAAGGGGCTACATTTGAAGAGGAAAAAAAAATGGAATGTAGAGTGCTGCAATGTTATGTCAATTATTACAGAGCCATTCCTGAGCATCCAACTTCACTTTGATGCTTCAGGTTCACTACACAGCTCCATTCCAACAGGACTGGAGCATGTACAGTGCCCAGGATCTCAGGAGCCCCCAGTCCATCTGGGTGGTGACCAAAGTAGCTACTCAGCAATGGCAGAGCCACAGCCATCTGGGCTATCACAGCCTCTTCAGCTGTGTGCAAGTTTTCAACATATCCCACTAGGGAGCTTGGTGGCTCTCACTCCCAGTACTGAAGCCTCAAAGACGCAAGTGGAGACATAGTAGAGAGATACTGAAAAGAATAGATGGCATTTTCTTTAGAACAGTTGGAGTTGCAGTTAGAGGACTGTCCCTCAAATTCTCTCTCATCAATAAGAGTGAAAGGTCAGGCACACTACTGCTAACTGCAATTATACACAGACTTTCACCTCTTCAAACATCAAGCAGTATGAAGAATTCCTCTGAACTTAATGGTTCTCTTCTCTTTTATAATATTAAGCACTGAAGCAGGCCTAGAGCTAACATAACACAATCATCAAGCAGATTATCTTCTCTAGTTCCTCAGCATTTCCCAAAGTTATATCAAGCGTTTTTAATCCGCAGAAGAATAATCCCAGTACTTGATACTCATAGAAAATACTGAAAATAAGTTTTGTGACACTGCAACATACTCATGTTCCCAAAGGCTTCAGGCATTGTCATGTAACAGTTATCTGATGACACGTTCATGCAATTCTGTACTTCTAAATACCAGAACTGAAACTTTGCGGCCTTCCTCTGTACCCTCTCCATCAGCCTAACAAATAAAACAATTACAGCTGTTAACTGGATTTAGTTTAACTGATTTTGAATGCATATTGGGATGGTGAAAGGTTCATTGACTATTCAGACCTTTTCCTGAAACAGAAAATAGTTTTTTTTGTTTGTTTTGTTTTGTTTTCTACCTTAAACTAAGAGTTTTATTTTGTGCATGCTGGTGCAAAAAAGTGTAACTGATGTTCAGTGGTTATGGTGTATGTGCTCACAGGGACTCCTCTTACAAAGTGGGGAAAAAAAAACCAAACAACAAAAAAGCCCATCATTAATTAGTTAATCTTGTCTAAATGACCAAGCTGTATTATTTCTGTAGTTGTCTAAACAGGTACTAATGACAAAGCATTTTGGTGTTTCTGGAGGAATCGATAGTTTTAAAGTAGAAACTGTGGTTTTCTGCCAAAGTTAATAAATCTGCTGCTCGAGAGGTCAGAATGTCATCTGCAGGGCAGACAGTGAAAGAAACAATGGTGCATTTGTTGAGCTACAGAATTGGTCTAGGGCAAATATTTAGCACGCAAGCAATCAAGAGGTTAAAAAGTATAGAGAGGAATACAAGGCAACAAACGTCCAACTTAGAGAGATACAGCAGAGCTAAAAAAGAGACATTAAGTGTTTGCTGTGACTTGAATAATGAAATAAAGTCCATCAGATCCCAAGTGTTTTTTTTTTTCTTTTTTTTTTTTTTCTGCAACTAGCCCACTAAGAAAAGGGGAAAAGTGTAACAGGAGCAGCTTGTGTTCAGTGCTGTCCTCTATCTCACACTGAATCAACCCCAGCAAACCCTCCAGGCCTTCTCTGCTCCTGCATCTCATTTCCACGCCATTGGCCAGCACAATAATTCTGCTACCAACACCTGAGAGGCCCCCAGTGATGTTGGTTACCAGGATTCCTGTGCTGGATGGTGGCTTCTGCTCCACACAGTGACTCTGTGTCCCTTACAGCCTGGAGTTACCCACCTAATAAATCCCCCTGGCTTCATAATGGAGTTATCATGGAACAAAGGAACCCATAATTGGGACTGCATTGCGCCAAGATGTGAATGTTTTGTGGCTGAGCTCTGCATATTATTTTCCAATTAACTACTGGTTTTTGTTTGTTTTTAAAGTCTAAAGTACCTACCTGCAGTGACATCCAGAGTCAGTGGCTACTCTAACTGGGATTCTAAATACATTTCCCCATTTTAAAGTATTCTTCAAACTTTCTGTAAATAAGTTTCCCTTGTCTCTAGACATGTTTTCCCAAGGTTTCACAGCTCTAATTATTATGAGCAATATCCTTGTGGTCTCCTGCTAAATCTCTCAAAAATATAACAAAAAAAAAAATCTATTTTGAAAGTTTCTTTGAACTTCATAAGTCAATGATTTCTTATATAACTGCAATAAAAACCTCTGGGAAAGAACCTATTATGAGCACAGTGTCAGCAATTTTAGCTTATTGCAGATGGCTTGCTCCTCTTTCCACATAAGTATTTAATGAATTTAAACTAAGGATTGTATAATTTCATAGCCAATAGCAGCCGTGAGCTTTTACTGGGAGGTTTCTAAGCCGAGATTGCGGATCTATTTAGTAAAGGAATTTAATGAAGAAAATAATTCCTAAATGCATTTGGCTTCTGCCACAACAGCACCAGAGCACATCCTCCAGAAACCGCTGCTGGGAATCTCCAGCACCTTGGCACTGGGAGACACGTGGCGGATGCTGGCTGGTGCTATCTAACAACTGGATATATTCTTATTGGTTGTTTTCTTTAATTTCTCATCCATTTTGTAACCAGTTGTCCTTACACTTCAAGACAGCTCCTGTACTCAGGGCTCTCTGTCCTCCCTTCTGTCCTTCACTCAGCTCTGGTACAACCATTAGCACTCCCCCGTAGAACAACAGTTGGCAATAAAACTGTTTATATCCATGTGCTGTGCCCATTTGCTGGTCAAAGTTTAATTGCACTAAGAACTGTAAACAGAATAAAAATAAAGCAAGGCAGCACTCCGTCTCCCTCTCTTTCTCCCCCTCCATGTTACTGCAATCATGTTGTTAGGGTAATAATGAAAAATAGCCAATGAAAGAGCCGAAACGAGGATAGAGCACAAGAATATGCAGTTCCTTACTCATGTTACAGTACCACTGGGGCTTTATCAGTAAAAAGTGAACAAGGCCTTTTTACAATGTGAACTGTGACTCTCTTCCTTTCAAAACAGTTTTGATAACCAATAACAGTTTTTATGAGTTTTTGTGTGTGTGTGTGTGTGTGTTATGTTTTGTCTTACAGTTTTGACACTTGTGGACTTGAAGGATGGAAACAGAAGATTCAGCCAGGAAGATCTGGTTCATATCCTAGGGTGACTTTACACCAAATAATCACTTTCCTTGAGCAAAGGTTCATTATCGCTCATCTTCTACTGACATCTCTTTTTCCCATAACAGCTATGAAACAGGCCAAAGATACTGTGACATTTGTAGCATCAGTGTTGGCACTTTCCTTCCCAAATAATACCAGGAAGCAATTAAAAGGTATGTTCTCCAATGGGCACGAAAAGATTTAACAAAGTCTGGTGTTTTTTATTTGGCTAGAATGTAAACCAAAATCCTGCACTGGACGGGCTCTGAGGAGCAGCAGGATACTCCACACCATCCCTATGCTCTACTGGTTTCAGGAAATTCCCTGCAAACAGAGAGGGATTTTAGAGGGGACAAAGGAATGAGTCATGCCAGATTCAATCACCTATGGCTGCAAGTCAGAAAAGGAGATTAAAGCAAAGCAGTCACTACACACCAGCTGCTCAGTGGTCTGCAAAGAACTGCTCCTCTGAGCAGCACGGCTACTTCCCTGTGTATGATGGCTTTCTGCATCTTGGAACATGTTGTGCTCACAGTATGAAAAGGAAAAAATTATCTGTATTAGTCATAGGTAGCCGAATGCCATCTGTTACCCAGCCTGAAAGTGAACATTCATCACTAACTCTTTCATGATTACAGTTTGCCTTCTGGAGGAGGTACTACTGGGGTAAAACCACGCTATGGAAATTGGGAGTGTTTTCATCTACTTTTGGTAAGCTCTATTTGTTCTAAGTATTAAAATTGCCATTTTAATTATGTTGGCTTTTGCTTTTTATTGGGAAATAACAGTATGTTTCCAAAAAAGAAACAAAAGAGCTTTTCTAGGAAAAAAAAAAATCAATGTCCAAAGCAAGAACTCCTTGATATCTGCTTTCTTGATCAGCTTAGTTTTATGCAAGTCATATCTAAAAGTTATAGACCTGCAGAATCTGTCCACTACCCAAAACATACCGTGACTGCAGTGAAACACTGTGTAGCAAAGACATTCTTTTATTTTCTGGTATCTTCCAAATGCCCCCATGGACCTCTAATTATCCATTACAAACCATGAGAACATATACTTAACATCTTCTTATATCTACAGCCTAATTCAACTATTGTCTTTTTGTGACCCAAGTACTAGAACTTTGCTTTCAAGTAAAGTGAAGTTATTAATAGATACTTCATAAGTGTTTGACACCAGTAAGAGCATATTTTTTTATATCTAGGCTCTGCTAAGCAGTAACGTCAGAACAAAACGGTCAAACTCCAATATTTTTTGATAACAGACAACTAAAAGCAAACAAACCCATAAACATTAACATTTTAATGAGTTACATTCTGCAAATGGTTTCTAAACACCATGATGACAACTAGAGAGGGCACACGAGAGATTTCTTTAGCATCAGTGTTATTATCCTCAAATGTTGCTGCAAGTTTTCATCATCGAATGTGTAATTAAAAAGTAGCAAAATATCACATTCAGCTAGGAAACTCTGAACTGCTTTGAAACAGAAGATCTTGTTTTGAATCAGAATTCAACAGGAAACCTATACCATCCAAGAATTTGGTCTGTTTGTTTTTCTGTTTTTGTCACGATCAATCCCGTGGTGGAAAAATAAATTCACTTGAGCTAAGAGTGCCTGCATATTTGCATAATATTAGCCCTGAAAAAAAAACCAAACCAAAACAAAAACAGTAAGGACTACCAGGTATAAGATGAAACAAACAAAAAAATAACTATAGTATCTATTTCTTGGCAGTTCTTCAGTGTTCTTGCATTTAAGACATTGACCTACTTTCCAGAAATTTTCAGCTCTGCCTAGTAATCCTTAAACTAGAACTGAAAGGAACTTATGGCTAAAAATGAAGAATTCATTTCAGTAGAATGGGTTCTCAAATATCAGGCAAGACCACAACACATTTCTCATAGTTAATTTTCATGCTGTTGTAACTTACTCCAGTTTCTACAGTCGCAGCAGCATTTAGCATTTGAGTCATAACTAGGAAAATTCTCTCAAATCTCTCAGTTGTTTTTATCTGTGACATCTTTTTCACTCTTGATTAATAGGAACCTCAGAACTTGAAAAAACAAAAATTCATTTAGGGATTTCTACTTAAAAAGAGAGCTTGGTGAACATAAGATGAGGACTACAGAGCTGTGCAAGAAAATTGGAGAGTGAAAGGTCATTATGTCAAGTTTCACTAATGAACTAATCTATCTAAATGGCTTCTACCCCTCAGACTTTTTCCCAATTTTTAACAAATCTATTTGAATGCATTATTTTTTTTTTCATTATGCTAATATATGGCAAGATTTATTTTATTGCACAGGAAAACGTCTCTTGGGATATGGGTGGTAAAATTCAGGCATGTTTTGGGATGTGAGATAAAATGCCACGCTCATTGCAATAGTTAGTATTAAAAAAAATCTCATGGAAATATGAGTTAGCATATGTTAATCATTGTCTTCATGAGTTATGCCTATGTAGAAAATTGGGATGGTGTAAAACAAACTATCTGCATCACTGCAGCCATAATGCGTTTTTCAGGTAACGTGCTAGCTGAGTGCCCAGTCCTATAGTATTGCTATCATGATAAAAACTTAATGAATAATGTTTGCAGGTTAATTTTTATTTCAGAGCCAGCCCAAGCCTTCCACTATGCCCTGGTACCCCCTTTTCCCCTCTACTCCATTCCCTCTCTGCCGGAGCAGAGTAAAGGGAAGGGATGCTCCAGCACAACCTCTGTCAGAAAAATGAGTAGGTTGAGAAAAGGAATCTAAGAATATCACCCGTGCCCAAAGACTCATGAAAATACATGAAGGATTTCCCTTGATATATATTCAGACACAGATTGTGTTTACCTCTCTGGGATATGAAGCTGATTATTCATCATCAATACCTCATCAGAAACAGAAGTTTCAGTTTCCATCCGTGTGCAATGAAAATGATATGATCACATCAGCATATTTTATTATTATTGTTACATCAAATCACCTTCCCTAGGTACATATAAACACTCTTTTTCTCCACTGAAATAGCACGCTAGGTGGCCTCTTTATAAAATAATAAAAACAAAAGTGTTCACAAAGATTTGCGTCAAAAACTATTCATCCATCTAAGGAATTGAATCAAGCAGCATCTCTGCGCACTTGTAATAAAATCTGCATGACTGTCTTGGTAGTACTAAGTCCCTTATTAAGTAAAAGGAATCTAGCATCGTTAAATAGAGGCAGCCTGAGGTGCACTGAGAGATCATATTCTCCCTCTGTTTAATCTTCGTAGAGAAAGAGGAACGTAGTTTTACAGAATGTCAAATAAGAGTTTGTACTGTCCCATTTAAAACCTAAAAAGGCTGATGGGACTGTCATCTTCTAATATAGGACAAAAATCAATACATTTGTAGCAGTTAGCACACCGAATGAACCCTTGCACTCTTAACATCAGCAGGAGCTTTATAAGGAAAACTGCAGCTCTATAAAGTTACCAAGGTCCGTACCTAAAACCTTCTGTTGCACTGGAAGAGGATCTCCAGTCATGGTCTAACCTTGAGTAAGAGCAGCAGTTGCAATGGTGCAGAGCTCTAATAAGGGGCTCAGGGCAGGGGTTTTAAACATGCATTTGAGAAGTTCATAATGGAACTAAAATTCATAAGTCTCTTGTGTCCGCTAATAGCAGAAATTCAGACAGGTGTGACTGTCTCAATGAGCACATCTGCCTCTTTTGACAGCCCTCAAAGCAGAGATCCCAATCACCCGTTCTCCTGAACTGTCTCACCAATTAGAATAATAGAGCTAAAATTTCAAGACAACCATTGGGAATTAAATCAGCTTTGCTGCTGCATCCACCCCTGGGGATGTTTGTCCAACTCTGACAATCTCCGGAGAAGTAGCATCTTTAACTGATGTCTTTCTACTGTTCCTGTGTCTTTCACCAATCCAGGTTAAAAGCCTTTCTTCCTAACACTCAGTGTAAATAGTCTTTCTTGGAAATTATTCACCATAGTGCATTATCTATTCTTGCAAAAGATCATCATGTGTTTGACAGCTGGTCTGCATCATCCTCAAGACGTCACAGCCATTGGAAACTGCATCTAACAATAAAAAGTCTTCTGCTGCCTAACACTAAGCAGCCCTTCCTTCCCATATGTGTGTGCGTGAATTCACCTGCACACATGAAATCTGGCTTCAAAATCTGAAGTTTGTGAATAATATTTCACACTTAATGACACAAGAAATAGAACTGGAGAAAGCAAGAGAAATGCTCATGAAATCCTGTCACTTGAAAGCTGCCTACAACACATGAGCATTTCTGAGGAAATTTTCTATTCGGACAGGAGTATTAACTAGATGTCCTAATGTGATTGAGTCTTTTATTTGTTCGCTTGTTGCATTTTTTCTATAATGTGTTTGTTTTTGTGTTTATTTTTTCTTTAATTACTTTTTTTTTATCCATATTCATTATTACACCATCTGTCATTCTAATAATGAAAATAAATAAACCAATGTTGAATTCTAAGACTGTGACACCTAAATTGTGAACTTGAAAATGTTATTCATCCATCAAGTGATAAAAACTTTTCCCATCTCCAGCTATTTATATTTCCTAAGAATGACAGTTAATGGCATTTGACTAAAGCTGCAAGGAACAGCATGAGGAGCAGTTTGGATTGATAGACAGGACTTTTTGCTGCCCATTTATCTGAATCTTGTGTGTCATAAGTATGACAATATATCACCCAATGCTGTAAATAAAATCTATTACATTTTGGAAGAGAATTGTTTTCAGTCCAGTTCTTAACTTGCTAGATTGACTTATTTCATTCTTTGTTTCCCTCTCTTAATCAGTTTCCAGTCCATGCAAGTCCATTATGTCCAAGTCTGTGATTACTCTTAGCTTCCTTAATAGATGTTTGAGCTTTTTAATACCCCAAATAAATTATATCTATCACTTCTCGGTTATCTGTTATTTTGCTGACACTCTGGAGGAAAGGCATTATCCCTTTTGTGAGCAGAGCTGTTTTGTCCTCATAATATCATGGTCACTGTAAATCTATAGCTCTTTTTCAGCTAATGTACCAATACTGAAGCGAGACCCATTGGTTTGTAATTCCAGAGCCCATCCCTAGCACACATTCTGCAGACAGAGAACACAGAGTTTTCTCTCTGGCTGTCCAGATTTTAAGAATCAGCAAGTTTGGGAAACTCAATCCTAAGTTTCCAAGCAACCTTCAGACAGAGCTGCTTCCACTTCAAGGAATGCCCACCAGCACCACAACCCATTGTATTTGCAGCTTTAATCTCCTGCAGCCATCGGTGCAGCAAGGAGCACGTGCAATGGGGCTGTGTTCCCAGCAAGAAATGTGATTACTACAAAATGATGCAGAACTGATTATTTGCATCTTTAATCAATATTTTAAATGCTAAACAACACATCTCGAGCACTGATACATGCTGTTTACTGCTTTATCCCTGGTGGAGCATAATTATATTTTATATACATGAAAGCAATTTCATTTGTTTGTATCAAGAGATACACTTGTGTAATATTAAAAATAATAATAATGTGCACAATGATCCAGACAGGATTTAAATGTTTTTAACAACTGTATTAAATAACACAGCTTTTTATTATTTTAGCAGACAATCTGCATTCAGATTAGAACAGAAAATCAGGAGTGGGCTGTTACTCCAGTCTTTCTCTGGTACAACTGTTCATTTCAGTGTGGTGAAATAAATATGATAAAGGAAGTATTTCTGCCCAGTTTTAAGCCTTCATCTCTCTCCCATTTTCTAAGCATAAGAGCAAGGAAATCAGATACCAGGTCAGAGATATCTGCCTTCTACACCTTCTCCTCACAGAGATTCATTACCATTCTGAGCCACAGGTATTCTGTGATAGATAAATAAAAAAATAACTAATGAATGATTGTAGCAGCATCACTTGCCCAACAAACTCTGTGGCCCTCTCAGGCCAACCCCATCCAATATTTGGACACATTTCTTCTCTAAAATAGTGGTCAGACATTGGCACAGGCTGTCCATGGAGCCAGGGAGTCACCATCCATGAAGATGTTCCAGAACCATGGAGATGAGGCAGTGAGGGATATGGGCAGTGAGCATGGGGGGATGTGTTGGGGTTGGACTGGATGGTCTTTGTGGTCTTTTCCAACCTGTGATCCAATCCTGTGATTCTGTGAACTACAGTGAGGTAGTGTAGTGGAAATACTAAGTCATGGCCTGAACCAGTGACTGAGCACCTGGTGGGAAGGCAGGGCCAACCCTGGGGAGCTCAGGTGCATGCAACACAATGCACCTGAGTGACCAGAAGGGCTCGAGCCAGGAGCCACCCCTTCCAGACCTCATTTAAGAGCTGGCAGTGGAGGTGAGGCCATCTTACTTGGAGTTCACAGGCCTTCTGAAGGTAAGCAAAGCGGTTTCTTTCTTTTATTTCAGAGCTCTCTGCTATCACATCTAAGCTGATTCTTACTTGCCGGAGCTGAAGACCTCACTGTTTTGCTTTCTTTTTAAGCTTTCTGTCATATTACTGGTAGTCATTGCTTCCCCTTCCTCCAGTGCTGGAGTTAGGAACTAAAAGACAAATTAAAAAGGCTCTTCCCTTTGCCGAATTTTGATAACATAGTTCTGTAATGACTAAGCAATCAGTTCTGACGTGCAATGCAAATCTGAAGTTAAAAATGTCATTTTCCTGCCAAGCTAATTATGATTCATTAGACTGAAATAAAAGCTCCTAACACCTTTCTCTCAGCTTTTCAGGGAAAATATGGAAAATTAAAACCTCTTCAGAAAATTGTCACAATGTCACAGACATTTGATGACTTTTTTTCCAACTAGTCTAGTGCCTGTAAATTATATGGTTTTGTTGTTGCATCTGGAAGTGCTACAAGCTAACAGATGTAAATTACCTTAATGCCTACAAATGTCTTCTGAAGTGTATTAAAACTACCAGGTACATGGATAACATGCATTTCATTGGCATGGTAGTCATCAAGAGCTGAAAACTGAAAAAGCAGTAATTACATACAAGCCAAAATAAACACAGAATTGGTTTGCATATGTACTTATGATTAGCTAGGTTTAACAGGCTATTTAATAATCTTTATAATTATTTTTTTAATTAGCGGAAATTACTGTTGAAAGGCTACTCCTCTCCAAGCTATGCAGCAGGACAAAGTGTCTCTCCCTAGGAAGATGAGCTGAAATGAATTTATTATTAAATTTCAATGGAACTGATTTCTACTTTACTGCAGCCCTTTGGGCTTTAAGGGGAAATTATCAGTACTGCTGAAGTTACAGAAAAAAGTTATTTTTTATTTTTTCACATTTAAATCCAAAGAGATTACAATGGCTTTCTCTCTCTTTCATTGATGTTGATCAGGGAAGAATAACATTTTAACAGAATTGTTCTGTTGGTGGATGTTTTTCTAAGGAAAAAAACACAAGCAGAAATAGTGAGGTACATTTCTTGCTACTTTCTCACTTAAAATTCTCCGAGCTCCCTAAGTTAAGTTAAATTTCACTGTGGATAAGGAAGATAAGACTGAAAGAAGAGACATTGGGAAGATAAAAAGGAGTAATGCAGAAGTGTTTAAACTTCCAGGTCTGTACTAAAGGCAAAACCAGTAAATGGATCCATCTCTTCATAAGCACAAATCTTCCAGAAACTGTATAAAAGCAGTATTTAACAGCAATGCTACTTGCCTGTGTTGGCAAAATAAAAAAGCAATATTTGCCAAGGGATGTTTGTAAATCATTGCTTTCACAGGCTATGGATTACAGCAGGCACAAAGATGCTGAACAAGACAGTAAAGCATTTTACCTACACAATTCCAAAATGCTCCAGGTCAGGACTGCAGGGCTAACCTGGAATAAGATCCTCAAATCCCTATTGTTGTGACATTTAGACTTCAGAGGAGCGTCACAGTCAATTGTCACGGCTTGGAGGTGCTGCTTCATGGAGAGTTTCACAAAGTTTGCAAAGGAGGAAAGGCTCTACTCATTTTCTTTTCAGCATTATGAATGAATGTGAGGAACTTAAGCCATGCTGTTCCAAAAATACAACCTCTATCTTTTCCAATTGATACGGTTAGAATAACTTGCTGACTGATTTCCTTATGGCATATCTGAAGCAATGTTATTTGACTCGGTGTTCTTTGTGAAGTTTTTTCTCATGTTCATTCCCAGATTAAAACATCATTGTAATAATAATCCCAGTAATAAACACAGCACATGCAAACCCCATGGCATGTGGAAAGAACTGTGAGATGAAGAGGATACCAGGAGTTTCAAGGCATGCACACGCTCAACAAAACTGTGGACAGCCTCGTGGCCTTGCTTCCTCACTTTGATTTCATTCTAGTGTGATTCTTTTGACTTCAGCAATATTGGTATAAAATAATGGAAACTGAACTGAATAACGTATTAACATTGAAAGCAAAATATTAGTCTGTTAAAATTGCTTCCTATTTGAGTATAAGAGAGAAATAACATTTCTAGTGTAGGTCTACAGATTGTACCACCAAAACATCTCAATGAATGTAATGTAGATGCAACATCTGTGAGATGCTACAGTAAGTGGGGAGGTAACATGTGCTGACAATACACTTAAAAAGCTAATTTTCTTTCTGGTGAGAGATAAGCCATTCCAGATTTCCTTAATTTCTCAGTCAGCTTCAAGTATAGCACATGTAAGTATTAGTAAGACTGTTTTTTCCTTTCGCACTGTCAGTTCACATTTACTAATTCATAAGAAATAGTTTACCTGTATTTAAATGGAAATTATCTGACTCAAAACCCCAGCTTCAGTGTGAGCTGGTCCTGTGTTAACCAATAGGAGCACAACAGTGGCCTGAAATAGGAAACAGTTTCCTACTGGAATGTCTTTTATTGTGTTGTACCACCTCCTTGATCTCCAGTGTAAATTACCTGCAGAGATTGTACTAAATGAATTTCTGGGTACAGTACTGAAGAATAATATTGGCAATTTCATAGTGATTTCACAGTACTATGCATGTAAAAAAAAACAAACAAACTACCACAGCCAAATCCAGTGTATTACTTTTCTACAACTGGACTTCTGTGCTTAGTTTATTAGTCATCATGAAAGTTTAATATGAGTCTTGGTTTCTTCTTACTTTTTAAATGTAGCACGGTTACAATAAGCTGCAACCAATAGCAAGTAAATTGAACTCAGCCAAGAATACAGGAGACGGAGAGGACTTCTATACATTAGCAACTTGTATTTTCACACAGTACCTTGAACTGGTTGGTTTTGAAAGAGGAAGCATATGTGTGATTAAGCAGATTCTTTCATATTTCTTTGGATGATAAATTCTTCTACCTGCATGCAGGGATATCTGCTCCAAGATGTTAAGAGAACCCACTATTCAAAAGTGCAGATTAATCTGAATGATGTTGATGTGAACACGTAAGCATTGCAAAATAGCAGTAAGAAAGCATGATGCAGAATCATTTGAAAAGAAAAAGCATAATGGTGATACTGAGAATGGGAAGAGAAATCTGCTAAGGCAACAGCAAAATTGAGGGTAAAAAGGCAAGGGAAAAATTGAGCAAATTTGAGATTTGGGTCCATCAGACCTTAGACTGAGAATGGTAGGACTGAGAAGAACATTTTAAATAGAAATTGTGTATATATGCTTCCGCAATGCTTGGCTGCTTGCGATTGCAACCCTTCTTTGTCAAGTTAGAAAGATGGTTCATAACCCAGATAATGATGTTCACAAGTGCTGTTCAATACAGTTAAGCCTTGTTCTGCACCTAAAATGTTAAGAATCAAGGTTGACATACATTAAGAATTTTGTCAGAATGAATGAATTAAAAAATAAATTCATGATGATTCAGTGGATGTGTTGTCCCACTGAATATCTAATAGGTGTCACCTGTCCTTGATCCTACATATTAACCTAGGGGTTAAGCCACACACTGGGCAAACGAGGAGCTCTGATTTGATGGCTTTCTCAACCATAGAAGGTTTAAAATTTGATCCACCTATAATCTCAAAGTGTCTACAGCTGCTGAATTTGTGTGAAACATCCTATGCTTCAGTTTGTGGCCATTTCCCCTTGTCTTATCACCACACACTGTAGAAAAGAGTCTGGCCTCGTCCCTTTGCCTCCCTCTCCTTAGGTATTTATAGATGTGCTTCAGATACCCTCTGAGTCTTTTTTTTTTTTTTTTCATGGCTGAACAGCCCCAGGTCTCAGCCTTTCCTCATAAGGGAGGTGTTCCATGTCCTTTATCTTTGTGGCCCTCTGCTGGACTCTCTCAAGGAGATCCTGGTATTTTTTCCTGATTCTTATAGAATTTATAAGTAATATAAAAGATACCCACTTTCAGTACATATTTCTAGCCAATGCAATTTGGGATTAGCAACTTTTAGCCTGAACACTTCAATCCCTTTGTATTGACTGGAAACACAATAGATATTTTTCATAGAATATGCATTCAATCTTAGAAGAATAGCACTCTGGAGGCAAAAAGCAGGAACATTTAGATTAACATCTCTGTAAATAGAAGAAGGGTATTATGTGTTTTCTGATCTGCCATTACAGTTGTTGGATGAGAAGGCTACTCTTACAGTTAGAGCTGCTAACTTGGACAGGTATTTTCTCAATACAAATGAAACCAGACTGGTCATTATGGAGCTCTGCTATTTCAGTCCAATTCATCCTTATTTTCCCTTTGGTTTCTTCTCTTTGTTCAGTATATTAGTTTTTAGATGAATGAGTGAGCTGTCGTTTGGAGTTTCAATGCTACCTTTTTGATTTGTGTGATAAAACAGCAAGTGCAGCAAACAGCATCAAGAATTGTCTGCTGAAATGCTGATTTACTATTGCATTGCTTGGTTCTGAAAAAGATCCTGAAATAATGAATCTGTGGCACAGAAAGAAATCCTTGACTAGACTTCAAAAACATTACAACCTGGTGTATAATGTGGTTAACAAATTTTCCTCTTCCAGTACATGGACAATCAGGTTGCTTTTAAATTGAGTTCATGTCCAAGAGAACTCAGGGCAAATGACTAAAATATGACATGATAGTATGGCTGTATTTCAGCCTCTCCCCTCCTAAAGGTACATAATTTGCAAGGAACTGAGGGATGCTAACTAGATGTCTGTATAATCATCAGAAATTAAAACTATGAACTGAACTTCTGGCACTTTGTAGAGTTAAAAAAAAATAGCAGTATAAAACATGTAATGAATACACTGTTACCTATTTTAACATTGAACACAGAATTTTATTATTTGCTCCCAGTGCAAAGGAGTTGCAAGGTTATATTTATGCCTCTGAACACAAAATCTTCAACAAGAGTAAGACAACAGTGAATTATGCTGTTGCATGAACTCACACCTCACAGATGCTTTACTACACTACCAATTTATTCTATGGGTGGAATTATGGAATGTTGTATTAGAGATGCATGGATACATAAAAATTTAACTGGTAAAAATATATATTTCATTTAAAAAATTAAATACAGAAGTCCATAAGCCCAATGCTGTAACTGATAATGCATCACCTTTGGGTGTTGATAGAAACACAGGACTGGGAACCTGTAATTCTATTTTTATGGTTTGTTGTAGTCTTGATGCTGACATTCTTCACAGTTTTCTACGACTGACTATTTTTTATTTCATGTGCAAAGACAGGTAGGCTTTAATTGTCATGATTATCCTGAAAAATGAATGCTCACTTACAAAAGGAAGCTATTATTACAGCTCTCTTGGTCAGCTGAGGTCACAGAGTGGGAGGATTCTGAGTCGAGGCAATTGTAAACACAATGAGAAGGGAGGGAGAGTCCACTGTGTATTGTGCAAGATTGAGTGCATCTGTCCTGCACTTTTCAGCCAGCAATAAAATAGGAGAATGAACTGCCTCTAAAGGTGATCAACAAACAAGGTTGGGAAATTTTATTCTGGAAACACCCAATATGCTCCTGAGCTTGGAACTGCAAAGAAACATTTTGTTTGCGTGTTTTACATTTCCAGATCAAAAATAACTACTGAAATGTCTGAACTTCCGCTAGGACACAAACTGCAAATTTCACTGTGATTGCTGACAGATACTTGTAGAGAAAGCTGAACTGTCAATGGGAAAGAGAACTTGCACTGGTACTGACAGTGATATGAGTAAATACATGTCTAATCTGTTGCTAGTGGGATCCAAAACAAAAAAGAGAGATTCTTTATTAGGTAAGAGACCTAGTTTTCTTTTAGTCCTCCTACATCACTGCGTTAAAATACCTATGCAAAATATTGCTAGTGACAGTTTGCTCATATGGGATCATATATTTACATATAATAATGGCTGGTCATTGGAGCACAAGATCATTTCTTTATTTAGCTTGTGTTCTACAGCAGTGTTTCCATTTTAATAAAACAGTGCGTCCCTGAGCCATGGTTAGTATGTGAATTTTCCAAGGTAAGCTTTTCTATTTGAAGAAAATATCTTAATAGCTCTCTCCATTTTACTACACTTTTCTTTTTATGCCACTGCTCTCTCCTCTACTGCATGACATAAGCAATAGGAAAAAAAAAAAAAGCAAAAAGTATTCTCATAGAAGATTGCCAAGGGATATCAAATGCATTTTGAAGGCTGTTATCTCCTAAATATGGGTACTTACTCAAGTGACTTTGGGACTGAAGAACTTACGCAAAGTTTGGCTCCATACATGCATTAAAAAAACAAGTTATAAGCATTTGGAAAGGCTATAAAGTTTGCTTTTTAAAGTTTCAAAGTCATCCATACTGAGTCTGTACCACACTTCAAAGAAGGGGATAGGAACTCAGAATATGCCATGCGTAACAAATAGGGGAGGAAAACAAAATGTATATGGGAAGATGTGAGGAGTTTAGATTTGGATGTCACAGGCAGTCATGTTTGAGGCATTTTGTTTGTCTGCCAAGTTATATGCCTGCTTATGTGTTGGGTGGTTTTAACACCTGAGCGAAGCAGAGCTGACAAAGCTATTTTGGTAAGCTGTCTATGGTCGTTACCACTACTAAGTGCATCATTATGACTGCCGATCCTTTGATCAACTTGTTGCCTAAACTTTGAGTGATTCGCAGCTTCTTTCTAGAATGGAGATGGAGTGAGTCTCAGAGAGAGCGTTAGCTGCTTATCAAAACTGTGACTAATAAACAAAGGAGCCTGAGAAATTACTGAGAGGCTCTTTTCCTTGACATCTTAGCTCTTTATTGTGTGATGGCAGTGGCTGCGAGCCGTGGTTGTGTCGTGTTGCCTTCACTTCCTTTCTTTGCTTTGTAAAAATGAACGAGGACAGAAATGGAGCAAAGCAAACAAGAGGGATATTCACATCTGGGAGACACCACAAAATCAACTGCAGTACTCATGGTTGTGCTTGGAATTGTTTGAGAACGAATGCAAGAGGAAAAAGAAATAAGAGGCAATTCCACAAGCTTACTTTTTCAGCCAGTTCCAGGTCACGTGTGAATATCCTGCCCAAGGAACTGTGAGGATGTACTTGACTGAAAAGAGGCTTCCAAGACAAGGCTATTTTGTAGGATTAAAAAAGATAAAAGAAAAAATATATTACAGTGCAGATGGTGAGGCAGTGGAACAGGTTACCTAGTGTTGTAGTTGATGCCCCATCCCTGAAGACTTTTGAGGCAAGGCTGGATAAGGCCCTGAGCAACCTGATACAGCTATGGTGTCCCTGTTCATTGCAGGGGACTTTGACTAGATGGCCTTCAGAGGTCCCTTCGAACTCTGAGGATTCTATGATTTTTAAAGTATCGTATTTATTATCATTGATTCCTAATGCCTATTCAAAAATTGGATGATTTGGTACTTTGTCAACATTTAAAGAGGATAAACAGAATGGCAATATAATGATAGAGTTATCAGCCTGATAGAGATTTCAGATCAAATAAGGCAATGACCGATACAAAGCTCATCAAGCACAGAACTAAGAAAGTATAGTTGGTACCAATCAAATTCAGGTTTTATGAAGTTTAATGAAGACTAGATCATTACCCAACTAAAAAAGTCTGTGTAAGATAATAGCTTATTTATAAAAGGAGAATATAGAAAGCTTTATTTGGGATCAATTTAAAAAAGGAAAGCCAGAAGTGCACACAGCAAATAATGCACCAAACTTGATTACCTGCCAAGACCATGACTGTGCATAATCATAATGGAGACAATCACTCAGAGGTGCTGTGTGGGTCACCATCAGCCCACAGGTATGTTCAACCTTCACACCACACCAAGGAAGGGAGTACAAGAAGACAGCACACCACATGGTTATTGTGATCAGCTGGTAATTTATTCAGTAATTAATCTCAAAATTTGCCCATTGTATGGGACTACATTACATCCCTTTACCTTTCTGATGTCCCTATAGTTTGTCACCTGGTCCCATTTGAGTAATGGCTTTATGTACTTAGCAATCATTTTCACCTGATGAAATCTTTCAATTTGTTCATTTTCAAATTGTTCATCCTTCAATGCAGAACACTACATTTCACGTGCTTAGGTTATAAGCAGCATCTGATATTTATTTGTCAGATGTCATCTGCAAATTTCTCTGTGATATTGTTGCCCTCTTCTTACAATGTATCCCATTTTCTCAGCCAATTTCATTAGGATACCTCCATTTTTCCTCCAGAGGACTACAGAAGACATCAAATAAGATCAGTTCTTAGATTGATTCCTCAAAAATTCCATATTTGAGTCTGAGTTCCTTGCAGTGCAAATCAAAACAAACTTAAAAGCCTACCAGACTCTACTTGGTGAACAAGGTTGAAAATGCATTATTCAGGCCAGCAGATTAGAGATGAGATTCAGTTCTTGGACACAGCTACAGAAAAATGTAGCTAAAATTAGAGGTATTTTAAAAATAGTTAACTAGAATTAATTGTGATGTTTTACTGATTCTTTAATACTGAAAATACTCTAATTCAGGCAATATTTTCTAAACAGCATAAGTTAATTTAAATCTGGAAATTAAATCATGGGTGCTGGTTTTGATGGTAACATGTTTTTTGTTGTTGCTTTTTTTTTGAGACTCCCAACTTGATATTGAAGGTGTACAGAATTCCCAATTGACTGAGATACACCTACTCCCTCTAAACTGAATCTGTGAATGTGGAGCTTCACATACAGACTCTTTAGCAGCCCTACCTTAATTGATCTCTATGTTTTCCAGGGAGTTACAACTCAGACTGGAGTTTTTATTTTATGTCTTCTAATATTCTCTTTGATGTTGCACGAAACGATTTAACTGTTTTAGCTGCACATTGATCCAAAACACCTATGGTCTTTTGGGCTGTCCTAAGCATAGATACTATCAATCTTTTGTTTTCCATGCAAGTTCATTGTATACACCTGGGTAGAACCTGATAAATCATTTATAGGACAATTTTCAGAAAGGGTATGCTTTCAGTTAGAGTTGTGCACAAACATCGTCTCTTATAATTAAACCTTAGGATTTCTACAAAAGGCATAATTCTTTGGTTAAATCAGTAGCATCCATAAATCAGAACCTGAAGTGTGAAACTGCATGTAAAGTCTCATATCCATCTCCATTTTATTATAACTTGTTGTAATATTCTGAGAGAAGTGATGCTTTGCTCTTGACTGGGAATGCCATTAGTGTGCTCATTTATGTGACCACAGCCAGCACTCTTTTCCAAAGAATGGGGCACGTTGTGCCATGAAATATAAAGCAAAGACATACTGTGGAAGAAGAGTTCAAACACAGTAGTTTGGATAAAGTAAGCTCTTGCCAGTTCTGCACCACATTTGCTTTAACAAGCCAAAAGCCTCCTCCAGACAGGCCAGGTATTCAAGACAACTTGCTGGCAGCAAAAAGCCAATTGCAAGAATCAGGCAAAGAGTTCTGTATTTCATAAAGAAGTGCCTGTGATGCTTCAAATTTCTTTTTCTGCTGAAATTTCAAACAGGATAAAAGGGGCCACGGATGCAGGTAGGCAATCCAGTGTAGTGAGGGCTGCATCAGGAGACAGAATCCTCTCCATTTTCTTTTTATTATGAAATAAGAAGGGAGCTATGAATCATCACAGCATACACAAATCATCTGAGGCATCTTCAAACAGCTCCTTGAGTGACTGCTGTAATACCAGCTGTCATTCAGTGAAAAGAACTGCAGCTCATACCTACCAGTGGACAGAAATGTGCCCAGAGCCAAACCGAAACCCTTAACTTCATCTAACAACATGATTTTAGAAGCTCCTCAATTAAAGCAGTTGAAGCCTATTCCGAGCAGATGAACGGACCTCTGTGTAAGCCATTGGGTACCAGCACGACAGATTGGAAGGAGCTGAAAAACAGATGCAGAACTGCAAGGGTCCTGGGTCACCAGAGAAACTCCTGATTTGGAATCGCTGCCGAGATTAGCAAGTTTAGGTAGGGAACAAAATGGAAAAGCAGAAGTGTATTGATGCCTGCTTTCCAGACTTGCCAACTCATACGGTCAATGTGGACAAAGCACACCAGCAGCTGCATCCCAATTGATGTGGAGCCCACCTTGAATTTCTGGGTATTCCCCCTTCTCATTTGTACTACTGTTTCAGAAGAAACAGTACCATGTTTAAAGCCCCTCCTACAAAGCAATTTCACCCTCTAAAAAAAATGTCAACAAAAGAGAAATTAGGTGAGAAATCATGGCATTCACATGCAAATATATTCACTTTTTTCTATTTTTTCTTTTTACAGACTATGTACAGCCTATCACTGCAAGGTCATCTGTCTGCAAAAACCACAGCTTCTGCCAGAGGAGAATGCTCTGTGGGAAGCTGAGGTCACATCAGTATCTCTTTCCATCATTTTAGAAATTTTACTATGAGGACTAAAACACCCGCAAAGGTAACTCCTGTTACTTTTTTGTTATTATTCTTTTTTTCCTGTATGGATGCTGGTATACACATCTCAAAGAAATTATACTTAATATAAGAAACAAGATGTAAAGATTCTGTTATCAACATTAGCTCTCTATGTAGTGCTTTCTGGGGTTCTGTGATGGCAGAAGATTGAATTTCCATGACAACATTACAAAATATATTCCTTTTTGGTTTGCTTAAGTTGGTATTCTTTGCCGAACCCAGCAGGTGATGCTGGCAACTGTGAAGCTCAATGCATACTGAAGTCAAATGAGATCTTAACTGTATGAAGATTTAGAATGAGTTGCTTAAATGATTTTTCGGGTTGCAATGAGCACTAGCCAAGAAATCTGTAGCTCTCTCCTGGTTTATAACTTAGTCAAATATATGAGATAAACATATAAGATAGCATGATTTCTTTTAGTAATCATAATGATTTCTGGCACACGTCTGTGGCTGCAGATACCACACGTGGCTCTACTGTTGCTTTCAAGGCTGTTATATATATTCAGTTATAAATCAATTACTTGTATTTTGATGTGAAGTTCTTCCTGGAGGAAGAATATTTGAGTCTACTTGAGCTTTGAGGCTAACTCAAACATGCTATGTAGTAGGAAAATAAGATGCTAAAATTACATGTTTGTCACCATAGGTTTGTCCTATGAGACTCAATCCTTTTCTATGAAGTTCTTGAATAAATCTATCTTTAATTCAAAAGATGAAAACTAAACAAAAGAACAGGGAAGAAAGCCACGAATCTCCAGTATTTATGCACTTTCATTGAATGAAGTATTAAACATTTATCAGAAAAAAAACATCCTTTGTCATCAGTTCCTAAAATGAGGCCACTAATATTCCAAAAAAAAAAAGAAAAATTTTACATGGGATTAACCTAAACCTGAAATCTGTAAAATCTGCCATCTGTTTCCTATTGCATCATGCTCTGAGTCAAACTTCCAAAGTCTTGGGGGTGATGCAGGAAAGTGTGGGGGGAAAAAAAAAAAAGCTTTTCTGTATTAGATTGTCAACAATTACTTTGAATTATGTTCTTTTTCAAGGATAAGTCATATTTATAATGTATGTGTTATGATTTTTGCCATGAAGTATTTATTAATGTTTTGCTGATTGCGAACACTTCTGACAGAGCTATCACCTAAGCTTCAGTTGAAGACAATGTTTCAAAACAGCTATGAACACTAAAGACCATAAATTATTTGTAGTGAAAAGAACTTTGCATCTTTCTAATCTCTGTCTCAGCTACTGCCAGCAGAGTCACCCACAAGCCCGCTGGTACTGGGCATTGAATCCATTCCTCACCTAGCCACAGAGCACAATAAACCTGCTCCTTCTGGTTATATCCCTTTACTCATCCTGTTAAAAATCCTTGTTTACATTTTAATGTTGGTTTCTCTGACATTTTCAACCAAAGCCAGGTTCTTAGCACTATCACGTGTAGAGGAGTCTTTCAGGCAGCATCCGTTGGCTTTATTCTTTCTTATATTCTTCATCTACTTGTTTTCCCCCACTGCTGCTCTCACTGTTTGAGTTCATGTTAGCGCTGGGAGCACAGCAAGGCTTTCCCTTTTTCTATTACTTCATTTCTGGTGACCGTTTACCTTTGTAATAGAAAGAATTCATGGTGTGAAGAGCACGCTTGTTGACATGTTTCTAGCCTTGTAATTGCACTGGAAACATGAACACTCTTTGCTTTCGGGATAACTGTGTTGCCATGAACGTTCAGTGCCTGTAGCAGGGACGGTTTTAATAGCTTAGACCTTACAGAGCCAATTCTCATCTGTGGAGAAAGAATTTATAATATCTTGTCTGTAATCAGACTCAATGCAGGGCTGAGGAATGCAGTCTTTCTACGCCAGCTCTGCTTGTGTCAGTCAAAACCTATTAAGCTCACCTGTCACTTAGCATGTGATCTAATTCAGCCCTCGCAATTCCAGTGCAGCCACTTTCAGTCTTGGCACAAGCTTTCAGTGCCAGATAATGATATTCTGAGACATTTAATTTCAACCCTTATAAAACTGCTTAACTGAACGTATCGCTTTCAGCTCTCCAGCTATATAAATGAACGCCCATTTCAAGCTCAGAAGGATTAAATTCACCCAATCCATGATATTGCTCTCAGAGCCTCCCATATCCCAGCACTGTGGGTAGAGATGGGAAGAGATGGGCTAACTCAGTGGCCAGCTCCACATCCCAAAATTTGCCAGCTCTCAGTCCCTGTACTACAGAAGTGGGTACTGCAAGGTCCCCAGTGGCACAGAGCCTTTTCTGATGGAAGTTCAGCCCTGGGATGCTCTCAGGATGTCAGATGTCCTGGGCCAGAGGCTCCTTCTGATGTGCACTGGGAGGGAAAGACAGGAAATCATAAATTTGCCCCATTCAATGCTGTTTATGTATTTACACATTTTCTTACAAGTTCTTCATTTTTTCAGGCTCCCAGAGGTGGTTGATGAGGCTCAGGGAGCTGTAACAATTATTCATGGAACACTCAAACGCCAATGTCCTTACGCTTGTTGATTTTTTTTTTCAAAGCCCACCACCTCAACAACAGCTTAGGTGATTTCATCAGCAGAGCAAGAAAAGCAACACATTTTAGACTGCAGGATATACAGATCCTTACATTCATCACTCACGCTGTAAGACTTGCATGGAATGGGAAGTCCTGGAATGCCACACTTACCAGCTAGCACCTATGTTCAGGAGCACACACGTATTCCCTTAATTCCAAATGCTTTAGAACGTCTCAATATATAAAATAGATCCCTATAATCATATACTTATCTGCTGTGAAAGTTTTTTGCTCATTTTAGAAATGTGCTCATTAGAATTTAGAAATAGAGTCTTTGCACCCTTATTTTTGGCCTTAACGTTGATCAAGGGAGGACAAAAAAAAAACCCTGAATTTTATTTTGAAGTAAAAAGGTTTTAGAAGCTTGTATACAAAAACTATCAAAATCCCTAATTAAAACCCCAGAGAGTTCTCAAAACTGTAAAAAGCACTTATCTTCTCAGAAGGTATATCTTTGTTCCCAGTATATCTGTGCTCATAAAATGAAAATAGGTGAACACACTTTAGGCTGTATAAATCATTGCCTAAAATCCCATGCAGCATGCACAGATACATTTCATTACAAAGGTATTTTTCGAAATGTAACAAACATTTCCTGCTTTAATGTGTTATCTTCTTTACAAGCCTAAATATCTCCTGGATGCAAGAGTTGCAAAATACATCAACCATTTTTCAGCCTTTTGCTACACTTTCTTCAAAGCCAAATTAGTTGTAAATTCAATAAGTAAAGTTACAGGTAAAGCAAAGGAGAAAAAAAAAAAGAGGACTATTCTAAATAAAAGGAAAAATCACAGCCTATTATTTTCTGTGGAAATGCTAATATTCCTCTGTATCACTAGGACTTTTGAACTATATTTCTATGGATGCTGATGGGAAGTCAATTTATTTCTCTGGTGTATTAAAGGGAATAATTTATCTATGTGGAAAAAAAAAAACAGGCATATGCAAATATGTTCTCCAAATAAAAACATTCTATTAAAATTCACATTTGTGAACAAGGTAAATGTTGTGTAGCACTCTGATGACAGCATTTATATAAGCAAAATGCAGAATAGCATATTCCAAGTGATCATTACATTAATTCCATTTTTATTTTGCTAGGGCAGTTGCAGTTGAAATTAGGTATAATTCTCAAATATGTGTATTTTACCATTATTTCATATAGTGACACTTCAGGCAGTATCAACTTCATTATCTATCTGTTTCTTCAGGATTTCTGAGACTAGATTTAGTGAATCTACTTATGTAAAACCCCTCTCCTTTTCCTTTTGCTACATTCCTTCAAAGGCCACGTGTTCCCTTGAATAGAAAGTAAAACTATAAATCAATTCAGTCATTTTTGTTTCAGTTTCTATTTTTCAGGGAATAGCTAACATCTCATCTCCATCTTTGTGGTTTTCAAGACTCAAAAAGACAAGGGTTCAGCTGACCTGACCTAGTGATGGCTGGAGGCATGAACAATGGCAGTAAACGACCACGATCATCATTTTGACCAGCACTTCTGTAAGTTACCTTAATATTTTCAGTGTTTTATTTGTTATAAAAACCTTGAATTTCTAGACTGCACTGTAGAATGTGTACAGTGGCATCTTTTTACAGCTACACAACTAAGAGGAAGAGCCAATTTTTTGCTGACCACAACTCTGGGCATTCTGTGAGGACTTTGAAGCTAGATTTAATTAACAGCACATGGCTTCAGAGCTCGCGTCCACAGACCAGTGCTTGCTGCATTAGCAAGGTCTAATTACTTCCTAGTGCCTCAGGCACAGGGTGACCCCTTCCCAGGCTGGGCAGCAGCATGGCAGCTGTGGACTGGAGTGATCCCTACCAGAGGGCTGAGCTGGGAGTTCTGGGTAACAGGAAATTACTTTGTTTAGAGCAGAAGATTATTATTAAAAAACTTACAACTAGAAAAACACAGACTTACAGCTGACTGTTGGTGTAATTTACTTTCCTAACTTGAGGCTGGCTACATTTATATTGCTGGATTTGAAAAAAAGGTCAAGTTAAGATGTGTGTTGACTACGTAATATTATTTTAGCATTCCCCTTGATCATATCTACTGGAACTGTTTGCTCAGAGAGAAGCTGTAATGCATATACAGAAGTAGATCTGAGGTGAATATGCAATTGCTGAAATTCGTGAATCAGAATATTAAATACTGGTACAGACACATTCTGGTGCCCTTACAGTATCTGTTGTACTGTATATAAGGACACAAGCTGCCAGAATGACTGAATGTTTCATGCAGGACTTCATAAAGAATCACTGCTAGAAATGTCACCATCTTTGGTTTCTTCAAGACATTTAGCAGCTGATAGTTAGTGTCATCTGATTTCATCATACCCAAACAGCAATCCTTAAAGAAAATCATGATGGATACCAGCAACTAAAGTTCACAGTATATCAGTCACAATGTATTCAAAAGTTCAAAGAACTAGAAAAGTAATGCTGAAAATAAAAGGCAAACTTCTTTATATATTGAGAATTCAGCCAGTGCTTTATGTATAATAATTCTATGTACATATATATCTATCTTTATGTATAAAAATTCTATATTCATCTATATACAAAAATGTTTAACTTCTAAAAATTACAGCTGGGACTCAAATCCTCATTTAGTGACTTTTTCACATAAATCTGGAAATAAAATTTCAAATGACAAATAATGACAGTTCATTTTAACTCATATTGGCAGTAAGGTAAAAATGTTATTTCTAATACACTTTTGGTAAATTCTTGGTTCTGCTACCATGGGAAAACAAAAGATTTATATAACTTGAAGTGAGACAGTTACCAGGATTATTGAGGGTTTCCCTTCAGCCAAATTTATGAATTGTCTCTGAAGTTACTATTATTTTCCACAAAATTTAAAGCAGATAGGAGTGATGTGCACTTTTTAAGATGTTCAAAATCCAGTTTTATTCTTGTCTTAATCACTGCAAATCAGTTCATCACATGTGTAAACCACCATCTGCTCATTTATTTTTCAAATCTCCAAATGTAAACTCATTCTGATATTATGTTCAGACAGAGCACCATGTGTGTAAGAGATTCACACATAATTCCACTAGGATTCAAGATTTTTTGAAATAAATCAAATACTGCAGATGTACCTATACGTCTCAGGTATCTTAAAACGCTGTCGTGTGTCTACAGTGCATCACAAATAACACAGACCATGATGCCATACAACAAATTCTAGTGATGTGGTAGTCCCTAATTTCACAGATTTGAAAAAAATGGAAAGTGTGTGAAAAAAATAAATAGATTAATGATTATATATATGTTCATTAGCTGGAATTAAAGTACATTGGCATATGTTACTGAACACTCTCACCTTAAATAACAAATCTAAAAATAAAGATCAGCCTCTACAACCAGCTGCTGAAAGTCACTGTTGACTTCAATTTGCCTCAAATATTTGCAAGTAATTACAAAGTTTAGAAACCCACAACAAATGCCTTTGGATTTGCGTGGTCGTATACTCTTTGCTCATCAAGTCTAACAGCCATACTGCTAAAGTAATCTTCCTGCTAAGCTAGAAAATATATTAAATCTATACCTTTTATCAAAAGAAAATGGAGATGTAGAAGGCAAAAAAAAAAAGTAGTAAGCTCATATTGTCGTGGCATGTCTGTTTGCTGGCACATCTTTTCTGATGAATCCAATGAATTTGATGATTGGACTAGACAATCTTCACATCCTCTTCCAACCTTAATGATTCTTTGACCACCATTTTAATTCAAAGATCTTTCTTTAACATCTTCAGGGAAGACATTTTGTCAGGTGTCTTGATCTGGACTTGAGCTGAAATACACTGTTCTGTGTTTCAAAGCATTTTTCAGAATATTTTTGTCAGAAGCAAAACTGCAGTACTGCCTGTATCTTTTCATTTAGTAATGAGCAATTATAATGTATGCATGTGCACCACTCATATGTAAGTAAGGAATAAGTGAGCCCCACTTAGTTGTCATAAAGGGCTTTACAAACACAGAGAGATTTGTTCAGCTTTTCAGATGGAAATGTCTTCATGAACATAACAAATTAGTAGAAATCCAAATCATAAACATTCTCATGTTAAAACAACAGCAGCAGCAACAACAAAAAATATGAAGAAGCAAACCCCTGTCCAGATTATTTTCAGCCCAGTAACAAATTCAAAGCCAGAGATTCTCTCTCACAGGAACCCCATTAATACCCCGCTGAAAGAAATCTGAATTTAATTCGAACTCTGTGGGTAATGATGCTGTCTACTTTCCTCTTTACTGTTACACTACAAAAACTCAGGAAAGAGCTTTAAGACTAGAAACCTGCTATCACAACAGACTGCCAAAAATTGAAAGTATTCTCTTTACTTTTTTTATTGTCCTTTTTTTAGGCTTATTAGACCTGGAGATACTATTTCACAAAATTTTGTTGCATCGCTTATAGGCAAAACTCTCCATATATTTTTCTTCACCCACAAGAAAATCACAGATTATTCCCCCCCAAAAATCACTTTTATTCTTGTCAGTCTCACACCATTTATTTGCTGAAGACAAAAGGCATCAACAGTACAGTCAATGAGAGCAGTTAACGAAGTTAAAGCAAATTACCCAGTTTCTTGTAAATCCACAAATTCAAACACATACCAAGTGCAACTCAGTGGACTCTCATTAAAAAACCCCGACATTTTATTACCTTCATGTTTTCAGAAAGGTAGAAGGATAGAAACAGTGGTGACAACGCAAACCTCCCAGTTTAACATAAGAGAGATTTCTCTACTCCTCCTAGAATCTAAAGAATTTGTTCAATTTTGTCAGGGTATCTGAAGAGTTTTTTAAACATTTGTAGAGGGAGGTAAAGGTATTATTCTGTTCTAAGGAAGCAGGTAACCACTGCCACTCCTTAGATGACAAGTTTCTCTTCTCTCCCCCCTTCTCTGCCTTTACTGACGGCAGGCTGTAAAATATTGACAACAAAACAGCAAGCAAATGGTTTGACTTGGCTCTGAAACTCTTTCAGCACTTTGTAGTTGAATAAAAAGCTAAATTTCTGTCATGGCTACCTTCACTGTGATTTCAATTGAAGTACAATTTGGCTCCAAATTGCGAGAAAGCCGTGTTTGTAGGCAGGCATGCAGAATTCATGCAAACAAATGATAATTGAGTGAGAGTTTTTGAACAAATGGTGCATTCGGCCTAGTCAATGCCCTTCTGTGGTTCCAATTCTGTTTGTCCAAAGTAAGGATTATTTCCTGAACGTTTTACACTAAATGCAAGTTATCACACATTCACAAGCGCAAAGCATTCCTCACCAGGAATTGTTTCCCTTTAATAGAGACCATACAGTGTCAGAAATTTGACTCTAAAGGCTCTCTTCATGAGAGCCAAGATTGTTTGTATAGGCGACGTGAAACTCCTCCCAGTCAGCAGCATGTGCTGCTCCCTCCAGCCCTCCTACAGAGCCAAAAAACACCAAGGCATCTGAGGAGCTGCAATGTAAATCCTCAACCAACCCATTTTGTAGCACAGGGCTGTACAACCCCAACCCATGCTCCCATCACATGACCAAAATGGAAATATGTGTGAAATCCCTTTTCTAAGCATCCTGAATTGCAACTGCTATTCCAGAATATGCTCTATTTCTGTAAATTTGTGTTAGTACTGCTACAGTGCTGGCATATAAGGGAAAAGTGCCTACACTGACACAGTGCAACGTAACCAGTGGCAAAGTGGACATATTTATCCTTCCCTTTTAAACTATGGTTAGATATAGGTATGAGATTAGTCCACAGAAGTCATAATGTGTCCAAACTTGAAGTGGATACCATGGCATATCTGATTCAGCCTCCTCAACTCACATCACTGAACTTGGTTTTACCTATTTACTAAGTTCTGTGATTTTTTGAAAATCAATGTCTGAATACAGCTGCTTAATGAAGCTCTCTCGGTATCCATCATGCCAGGCTGGACTCTTCTGGATTTCAGTTTATCCACTCAGAGGAAAGTGATAAAATACAGTGCCAAACCATAATCATTGTCTTCCTTGCAACGTCTGTCGCCTTTCTTTGATGGAGAATTTAAATCAGTGTTGTCTATCATGAACAAGGAGCCAGCAACCTCAGGAAAAATGAAATCAAAATAAAATGTAACTGCCAAAATGGAGTCACTGTTTGAATCTGGTCTTGGTTTCAATGCATTTCTCTTTTTGCTTGCAATGATTCATAATGGTAGAGGTATATGCTGCCAAACGCAGCTGGCTCCTGAAGAGTTTCATTACGCTTTTGTTATGTTCCTAGCATATACTTTGAAATAAGTTTAAGTAAGTTTTAACTGTCATTTAAAATCAGGCAGGGCCAGAGGTGATATTTCAATCTCTGTAAACCAAACCCAAAACAAACCAAGCACGGATGCCTATTCCATGAAGCTGGACAAAGTCAGGCACAGGGATCAAGATGAGAAAGAAAAGCAAGGACTCTGAGTCAGTCACAGGGTCAAGGACTTGGATCACTCGAGGTTTGTAGCTCTGCCTGCATGTCCTGAGCAGAGCAGCCACTGAAGAAATCCTGCACTCCTTTCTTCTCCGTGCAGAACAAGCTGTACTTTCAGATATCTTTTTTTATTTACAGAGATATGTATACTCCCTCCCAGAGGTGAATTCACCATCACAGATAGGTTAGCATGAAGGATAGTATTTTTAAAATGTCCTTGATAGTTTGCATGGTCTGAAAACGTTTCCACATGCTGTGGCCTCTCCATACCCTCTGCAGGCATTGGCTACAGCCGTGAAAAGTCCTGCAAGATACTTCTGAAGGAGAGATTTTTGCAAGAGTAAATAATGCATCATACAAAATCTTTGCATTAGAAAAACACAGGTATTTGCACATAGTAGATACAGAATATTGGATTTTTTTCTAGAGTACATATATTTTAATATATTTTGGGTTTACAGGATTCAGTATCCACATAAGGCAACATTTTATCACGGAAAGCTCTACAACATATGCCAAGCCAGAAGTTCTGGAAGAGCTTCATGCAGTGCTGCTGTACTTTGACATTAGCCCAAGTCACATGGATGAGCAAACGTGGAAAAAAGAAGCCCAGAAACAGGAATTGAATTTGTGAAGTCTCAAAATACTGACAGAGCTCTGAGCTGGTGATTCTGGCTTCGTCCACACAAATTTGAAAGTTGAGGAGTAAACTAAAATATCGTTCTTGAAGGCTGCTTACAAGTCTCAGGGAGAAAGCAGGCTTCTACAGGACTGGGAATGTGCAAATCTCCAATATCAGGCAATGGGAGAGGGCATATTTTGGAACAGTTTTGGAAAGCTAAGTTTTGCAATCTAAAACAAATCAAAGACTAATCCTTTATTCTCATCATTAGGCTAAGAATTAAGGACCTAGTTTAACCTCAGTACACATTCAGAGCATAAACAGGAAAGGAAAATATGATTCTGTCCTAAAGATTATCACGTATTTAGGCATTTTATGTCTCAGCACTGTAAATATTTGAAGAACGAATCCACAAACTGTAATAATTTAACACACACTAAAGTCCCTGCAAGATTGAACTATTACTCAGGAAAATAATGAGGCCAGAAGTGTTAAGTATACATTCAAATATACAAGCAAGTGCATCTTTTTAGGTAGTTTTAAAGAGTAGCAATGCTCCTGGAAATCATCAAGCCCTTCTGTGATTAGATAAACAAATCACAGCAGGTCACTTGGAGGCATAAGAGATGTGCAATTGCAATTAAATGAAACCAGAAAGAAACTGAGAGAATGTATTGACTAGATAATATGCAGCAATATAAAATATATGAACGCAGAAGTTAATGCATCACTTTTTAAACCAAGGGAATAGGTTGATAAGATGTGAGTGAAAATCCTGGGAAATCTCTCAAGAAAAACAATATCTGATCCATTTATCTCACAATCAAGGATGGCAAAATCTTTTTCTTCACTCTGAGACAGAAAGCATTAGCTGAGGTTTATAAAAGCTTCTTAGCTGGAAATCTGACCAGTCTTGAAGAGGCTGTTAAATGAAGATTACTGTAAACTGTGCTTCAAACTGTGTGAAATCATGGGAGGCAATTCAGATTGCTCTCAACAGAAAGAAATTCCACAGGGAGTGCAGAGGAAAGGAGCTGGATTTGTCCCAAGGCCAGGAAGCAAACTACTGTTTCCTAAGCAGCTGCTACAACCCAAACACCTAAACATTGTCGCTGAAGTTCACACAGGCCCTAACACTTGTATTTTTAATTGGGAAGGTGCAATACTGGAGACTCTGGATGCAGCCTTCCTGCTTGAGACCCTTCCCTTGGGGTGCATGGGGCTGATGGAACGGCATAACTCCCACTAAAGTCCTTTTCTTGAGAGAGGTTTGTACCTCTAGATGGACCATCCAGTATCATAGCATTTTAAGAACTAATCCTTGGGAAAGACATTCACCTCTCAAATCCTCTTACCACAGGATTCACAGATATTTTTCATTTACTCTAAAAATTGGAATAAACTTAGTAACAGCAATCTAGAAAAAAAAAAAAAAAAAGAAGTGTATATATATATATATATATATATATATATATATATATATATATATCAAACAGGGAAGGTGAACACTGTGAAATTACAGAGCTCAGGAATCTTTCAGGAGAAATTACAGCGTGAGAAAATAGCAGAATAACATTCTCAAGTACAAGCTTTTATTTTAAACTGTAAATAATAATGTTTGTGTTGGGATTGTTTTTTAATTATAACCTTAGTAAAATCACATAATTTGTTATATGTTTAAGCCCTAGTGTGAACTGTAGATAATAATTAGATTGGGCTAAACAAAAAACATTGCAGCACTGTATTTCTGGGCATTCTACTCATCTTTGATCTCCAATAACAAAAATACAAATTAAAAAAGGTCTAGTTAACCTGTGATTAACATTGAAACATAACTTCTAGGATATTATTATTATTATTTTAGGCTTGTAGAGGAAATGCTAAGTCAGGGCTGGAAGCAGGGACTGGGAATCTGGTGGGAATGCAGGGCCAACCCAGGGAAGCTCAGGTGCATGTAATGCACCTGAATGACCAGAAGGAGTGGAGCCAAGGTCAGCACCTTTCCAGACTTCATTTAAGGGTTGGCAGTGGAGGTGAGGGTATCTCTTTGAAAATTCCTGTATGAGGCTTTCTGAAGATAAGTGCTTTCCCCCTCCCCATTATTTATGTGCTCACTGTTACATTTAAATGAATCCTCACTTGCTGTGGCTTGGGAGTTTTGCTGCTCTGCTGTTATTGTTGCATCATGTTACAATGCCATATGTTAAATCAACTGGGTTAAGCATTAAAATGGACAGTAAATGTAAGAACTGGCATGAAGCACACTTACAAATGGGTAGTCACACTGGTGGCTTAAAGGAGCAATAACTTATCAGTTACTGCAAAACAGCAATGACACCTAGAGTGGAATTTATGCCTTAACAATTCTAATTTATTTTTACTATCTGGTAGTCAGAAAGTCTGCAAAGTCTATTCTGTTAATTGTAACATTTTTTATTTTTGAACCAGTAATAGCACTTCTATGTACAGTGTTACGAGTTCCTTTCCTGACATTTAATGTGGTCCCTTCATCAGTTTAATGTCTTTCCTACTTGTGTTTGGCAATGTGTGTTAGGCTTTTCCATGGCAGGGATTAGGATGATGTATACGTTTTACCTTAAGGAAACACAGTATTGTTGTCTAACTGCCATATTTTTAATTCCTTCTTCTACACTGCAATTCTTCAATTGTGTGCTGAAAGTGACACCATTTCTATGCCAAAGATGTGATAAACTACCTATTCTTTTTGCCCTTGAGCTTCTGTGAGGGATTTCTGGGAGGGATTTTCATTTGCATTAAAACGTTTGCCATCTTAGGGTCTTCCTAATATTCTCCTTCAAAAATTCTGAACAGATTTTAAAAATAATTGTTGTGTGTCCGTGCTTAAAAATTGTTGCTACTTCACGTGAGCTGTTAAATGCTGAAGTTAAAAATTTTCCCACGGACATATGATCATAGTTTGCCAATACAGGTAACAGTTATTTTCTTCCACTCTCATACTGCTATCTTCTGATGCAGTACTTCACACAGAACAATCTGTATGGAAAACAATAAAAAAGGAACCTTCTTTAATACAAATTCGTGGCATCAAATGATAGCTTACCACTCTGAAATTTGATCTTGTATGAAAATTGCTTCTCGCCCCGCTATTTGAAGTGGTGGAGCTTAGGGATATTGGCATCCTAACTGGTGACTGAATGTCAACATATTGTAGAAAATGAATAAAATGTGAATCATCGCTTAGTATGCATAGGCTATTTGACATAGTTAGCATATTGATTTAAAAGCAATGGTGGCTTTCTAGTTCTTATTCTGCCCGCCTCATGCTCAGATTGTTTGGGGGGAAGCACAAAACGTATTTCTTATGCATTAAGTCAGGAGAACTGCAGTTAGAGCTACTTGTGTGCTGAAAGGACAATGTCCTTCCCAATGAAAGCTCACACAATACACTGCGAAGTGTTACCTCTTTGCTAGCCTGCATGTTCTCTGCTAAGGAGAGTCCAGCAGATTTGGCTACAGAAATCAAATAAGGAAAAATCAAAGCTAAGATGTATTTCTGAAGTCCCATGCAGATCACCTGGATTTTATTTTCACCCCCAGAGATCATCTTGCCCACCTGCTTCTCTAAGAACTACACTTCCAAGAGGAACTCTGTTCCTCTGCATGATGCCTTTTGCTCCAGTTCCCAGCAAACGCTCACCTAATTTTTCCCTTTCTTGAATCTAAGTAAAAATGTATCTGGCTATTCGTGTCTTAATTACTCAAAATTCATCTTCTGTAACTTAAAAGATGCTTGCAGCTGTCTGAATCTCTTTGGATTTCTAAGCAAGTGGAGTAGTTTCTATTGCATTTAATAAGGTTTACATTCCCTGACCTTTGCCTGTGCCCGGGGATATTACCAGCAGGAGAAGCAATCATTTGGCTGGCATGGAAGAGTGAAGGGCCCAGCTGAGCTGATAAGAAGTTCCTAGAAATTCCTGGAAGGGAAGAGATGCTCAGCATGCTTGGGGAGGCTCCTAATAAGGGCGGGGGCATCAGCAAAGGAAGGAGAATGATCTGAAAGCAAAGGCTGTTGTTATGACAGTAAAAGCCCTATTACCAGCCTCTGTGAAATACTCCAATGTTTGTGCTCATCATGCAATCAACCTCTTATTTCCATCAAAATGATAGACAGAATAATCAAAATAAAAAGAATGCATTGCATTGCACAGCAGTTTAATCATATAGTTAGTTGCAGGTAACAGAAAGTAAGGGAGGAAATGTTGAGAAGTGGGTCCTTTATAAAGGAGCTGGTGGTATGGTAGTCGCATCCACGCACCCTATCTTTAACCTTAAGTGAAATAGAATTGGAAAGACAAGTGCGATGACCCAGAATGTGAGGCAGAAATCCTGTTATTCTGTATCACTTGCAACGAGGATCTTGTCGAAGTACGAAAGCATCCCCAGCTTCCTTGGGACTTGCTAGCTGCCACCTGAATACTTCAACAAGCTTGAGGAAAGAAATTACTTGGGTCAAAGACTCTACTCTGGGTGGACAAAACACTTGGGAATGGAAGAAATGGTACTCTTTGGCTTTCTCTGATCTGTGGCTAGAAGGGCTTGGAAAGAAAGGAAGCAGGACTCCCCTAAGGTCTTGGCCACAGTTGGATTTGTCTTCTAAACTGAGAAGGAAATTAGTACAAGCATAGTTGCTTGATTAATTATGATGCTGGTTGCCCCAGTCCTTTTCCCAGCTTCTGACTAAGCACCCCAGGCCAATCCCAGCTGTTGCTGCTCCCCCTCCCACAGTTACTCTGTGCCCTGTGTCAGTCGGACTACAGCTTCTGAGGGAGTTACCATCAGAGCTGCTGGGGATTTGCCACTACTATGTTTTTGCACTCTGCTCTCTTTAGTTTAGATCTATGGAAAATAAACTAGTTAGCCATGAGATAAGACTGCTTTCTACAAAGTAGTTTGAGCACTTCTGACACAGTATTCTTAATGCTCACCCTGAAATTTGTGCAAACTGTTGCTGGTCTGCATGCCTGGGTAATGGAAGAGGAAAAAAGTTGCATCTGAGGCAAGAAAACAAACAGTAATATAGACAAAAGAGTACAAATAGCAACTCTTTTTAAACAAAAGGTCCTTGAATCTTGGTATAAAAGCCCTAGCGGCAGTCTGAGCTGCAGGCACCTCAAGCATTTCATTCTACTGAGACTATCTGGCAGCTAACCAGGCACAAGGCTTCAGTGAAGTTCTCGTCCTCCCCTCTGCTTATGCTTTTATTTTTATTTATTTATTTATTTATTGCCCTCACCAAAATACAACTTCCCTGTTTATGCCTGGAACTTTCCTTGACATTTAGAACTGGCTGAAGCTAAGATTGTGGTAGTGAGCACATCACAGATGCACAGAGGCAAAAGAAATGCTGCCATGCGGATGTGCAACCACAGCTCAGTATGCCTGGTGCTAAAAAACAAAGTTCTACCCAAGCCATAGACTTCCTATCTCTCCCTAAAAGCTATTTTTGTTATAGGCAATATGGACCGTGACAATTTTTGCTTGTTTTTTTTTTTTTTAAATGCATTTACCACTTTTAAAATCCTATTTTGTATAGACAATATAATTTAAATGCTGTTACGACTTCGAGTCACATTTTCTTCACTGTGCTTTTCTGCATTAGGAAGAGATAAATTTTTAATCTTTTATTTTTAATGATGATAAAAGAACACATTCTGCTTGGGTTGCCTTGGCACGCCATACATTTTAATGTATATTGATTTGTATAAAAGTCTCATTTAGAGTATATTTTTGTTAGTATTAATGGTTCTTGGACAGTTAATATTAGCCCTCCTGTAATACTGTCAGTCTCATTGGTCAAAGTTGAGGAACACATTACTTTGTTCTAAGATGAAAAAGGAAGACAAAGAGACAGCTGCTGAGACTGGAATATCAAAGGATCAATGTCCTTGGAAGGAACAGAGAGACATGGCCCACAGAACCACTGAAAAGTTCTTCTTTATATCGACTAGAAGAGGGAACTGTGTGCTTATTCTTACTAATTATTTAGGATTTTATCAGGAAAAGAATTTAAGGAGCAAGTTTGAAGGTGAGCTGGAACCCAGCAGAACTTTGTTGCTGCCTAGATATCTGTATACAATTTTGGTAATGTTAAGTGGAAAAAAAACAACACAGCAGATCTCATTTTCAACACTGGTCTTAAAAATACTTCTCAAGCCTCTATTCTCACAAGAGTAACAAAAATACCATTCATTTGCTGAACTTCTTGTTGTTGCTCACTGTGATCTGTTCAGACAACAGTGCTTTATAGAATCTCATGGAATTCTAAATTATGTGAATACATGATCTGTTTCCATCAAAATATAACTCAGAATTTGCCTCAAATAGAACTATACACTTTTCCTGTAATTTAATGGCACATAACAAAAAATTGAAATATAACACCTAATACAGACCTGAGTATCTGTCTATCTAGCTGCCATCTTTTTTCCACTTTCCTACTTTCTTTTTCTTTTCTCTTATGATGACAAACATGCAACAATAGCTTAATAAAATTAACAGTCTTGTCTACCAAAGGTATAACCTTTCATTAAATTGTTGCAAACTGTGACTAATTTTTGTCCAGTATTTACAATTGCTGTAAGTGATGAAGGGTTTCCTTGCTGAGCATTTTGAGCTTTCATTTCAGATTGCAAAATCATCACTACAAGATGATTAGTGGAGGTATCCCACAAACTACATGCTAGATAAATTCCTTTGCTTTCCTCAGTAAAATAAGAAACAGAACCCCTTTCAGATTCAACTGAAATCCCCCAGAGATGTTGCTACTTGCAAATAAAATTGGTCAAGCCTTATTTTCAAGAGCTGCCCTTCACATAGCAATACTCTTCTACTGTAAAGGTTATTATCTGAAGACATTAAAGCTGCAGCAAAAATACATCCTGAACTATCTAGTTCTATCTGTACCTCTTACCACAGTGAAATCATTTCAGGGACAAATTGTCCATTTGTAACTTGATCCATGTCTTTTATTTCACTTTCCACCCATACAACACAATTAGGAATCAATTATGTTCCTTTTCTGCACCTCACTCCTTTTTTTTTTTAATGGTTTTGCTATACTTAGTGACTGAAAAGCACCATTCCTTTGTATGCAGCAACTGATGTAGAGTGGGGTTGTAGAGTGTGGAAGTACAAATAAAGGACAAGCTTTTAATGTAGCATCCTAGGAAGGAGAAAAAAGTAGGCATAGTGAAGTGTGGCCTCACTGCAATTTTCAAGATTTAAGGAAGTCAATATTGGAATCACAGAATATGCAGATTTGGAAGAGACCCACAAGGATGAGCAAGCCCAACAGGACTACATAATATCAACAAACTATATGTCTGAGAGTAGTGTCCAAGTGCTCCTTGAACCAATGAATCTTAGTGTCATGCCCACTGCCCTCTGGGGCAGAACTTTTCCCTAATGGCCACCTGACCTTCCCCATAGTGCAGTTTAGTGTCATTCCCTATGGTTTTGTCATTGAGAACAGAACTCATGCTGCCTTTTTGCTCCCTTTTGCTGCTGCAAGAAGCCTTCCCTCAGCTTCCTCTGCTCTAGGCCCAAGAATCTAAGGGACCTCAGGCACTCCTCCTACTTGTCCTCCTGAGTATTCACTGTCTTTGTAGGCATCATTTGGATGCTCTCTAATAGCTTTGTGTCCTCCTTACAGTGTAGCACCTGAAACTGAACCCAATACTCTGATCATGCCATGCCAGCACAGAGAAGAATGAGGTGATCCCTTTCCTTACCAGCTGACAGTGCTGGGCCTGATGTGTTCCAGGGTACAGTTCATCCTTTGAGTTGACAGGGCAACAAAAATGAATGTAATCATCAATAACTGAAGACACACCATGTGTTATCTTGTAAACTCTTAATTTGATATTTCTCTGGCTGTGGCAAGTACAGTCTTCCATCCGTCCTCTGTCCCTGTTGTACTGCACAGATCTGACTGCACACTGACACAACACAGCTCTCAGCAACAACACTCCAGAGTTGAAAATCTGGAGTCAGCATTATCAGCATTGCATTTTCTAGGATAATTTCTCCATGCTGGGGAAAATAGATTCTATAGGGCAGCAATACAAAATAAAGAAAATGTAACTCCTATTAGAAAAGCAAACATTTTTAAAAATAGCTAAGTGATTTTCAAAATATATTAGCTTTTGTTGTACTTCCCCACTGAAAGCTCTAGAGAGCTTCTGAGAGCTGTTGTCATGAGGGCTGGTCAATGGCAGGCTAATAATATGAGCCAGGATTTCTATTAACAAAAATAAATGTATAAATCTTCCTTGTCCACTGATTTAATTGCATCATAAAGCTAAGGAAAAATGCAATCCAGACAAATAGCACAGCACTAAATAGATAAACTTCTGTAGTATTTGTATTTTGTAGAGCATAATCAGGGCAGTAAAACTATTGCATTACTAGTAGATTACTACAGGAAAAAAAGTTTAGAAAACTTCACCCTCTGTCAGCAGGCAAATAGGTTACACAGGCATGGCTCTGGAGGTTGTTAATGTGTAACTCATTAAGGTGGTTGCTACCTGGATAGTCTAAGTATGGAAGAGAAGTAAGGTTTAGGAGATCTGTCCTTTCACCTATATAGCATGCTCTAATAAATTGAAGACCTGACCTCCTTCTTGAAATCTAGATGGCATTTAATTTGGAAGTAAAATAATGGAAATTCTTATTTTTAATTCTTAGTGATTACAAACACACAAAAAAAAGTTCCCTGATATAAACAATGTACATGTAGGTCAGCTAGAGTTTGGGGAATAGCAGTTCAGTCAAGCAAAGGATTGGAACATATGCCTAATTCTAAGTGTAATTGACTAAAGTGGTTAAAATTGAGCACCTGCTTAAGTGCTTTCATGGCCTGATGCCTAATGAAAAATTAATCACAAATGGCAGAGAGCCATTACACCAAGAAGGCCTTATTTATATTGAATTAAATTATATAATAATTAAGGTATATTTAGTCAGCTTCGGTAGTAAGTCTGTCCGTGTTCTTGTCTGAATCAGCACATTTTCAGAGTGCTAAGCCTACAGCGCGATATTTCTGTTTGTAATTAACCTTGTAAGTGGTTTTATTTTGGTAATAACGTTGCAAAGCACCTGCACTGGTCACCGCGACGGCCACACAGCAGCAGCAGACTTGTGAGACTAATCGCCCTGCTTCATTCACAGGGCCACAGTGAAAATGGGCTGTAGAATCAGCACTATATTAACAAATGAAAAATAGGAGTATCCTAAAACACTCAAAATGATAGAAATAGTAATTATGATTGTGGGACTGGTGGTAGACATATAAACTAGGGCAGTTCTTTACCCTGTTTCATCTTTTCCACTGTTTGATGAAATCTGGGGAGTACAGCAATGGTTTTCAAGTATAATTTATGCTTGTTCTCTAATTACATGGAATTGATAACAGACACATCAGTCGTTTTTCATGTCTGTTTTGTCTCCTCATTGTTCTGCTTTCAAGATGAAAGACAAGATATTTAGATTTGAGTGATCTTGATTTTACAATGCTTCCAAAGGATTTTGTTTCCTGAAAGTCGTAAAACTACTTGCTTTTCCACATCCCTCTGTTTCAAAGACAAAAGAGATATTTGGTCAAGACTTTGCCGGTGCATTTTTTTTTTCAGTTCTCTATAAGACAAAGTCAAGGTGTTAGCTGCTTTCTTAACTACAGGGGAATTATGGCATTCATAAGCAGTAGAAGAATAATGTTTTTATCAGAATATCAGCTTCACAAAGTGAGGCTATATGTGTGTATATATATACACTAGAATATATATATATATATATATATATACACACATATATCAGATTTTTGAAATATATGACTGAAAATTTTGAAGGAAATTCTTTTACTTGTGTTTTCCTGGAAGTAACTTAAATGTGGGGAAAAAAAATCACATAACTAAGAGCTGCATGTGGACTCACGTTTTCATTAAAACCATTTTTTTTTTTTAATGTGCATTATGGCAATTATTACTCCAATAGTCTCAAATTAAAATGGAGCTGATTAAACTAGATTCTTGGTTATCAGATCACAAGTAAGGGAGCCTGATGTTTTCCATTAGGTTTTAATAAATACAAAATAATTTTAATTAGGTCTGAGCATCTTGGAAATAAAATATTGCACTGCAATTAGATCAAAACAAATTAATGTTCGTCAAATGCCGTTTGGCATTTCCAGCCAAAGAGGGACAGTTTTGCTCAATATGAATTTAGATTTGTATAAACACTGTCTGCCAAAGTAAGGACTGATGAGAACTTGTGCGTGTTGTGTATTTTGAACAGTCGACTCATTCATCTCATCCTGGCAGAACATTTAAGTTTAAAAAGATGAGAATTTGGGCAACAGAAAGTTATTAAAATAAGCTTTCACTACACTGTAAAAAAAAAAAAAAAAAAAAAAAAAAGAAATCTTGCCTAAGGATAATTGTTGATGTTACCATTCTCAAATGCTGATCTTCTCAGAAAAGGAAACAATTCAGGACCTGTACCTGTCTGTAATCACATTCCAACAGTAAACAACTTCTTAGGACAGAGTAGCTGCATTTACATAATGAGATACAGGTGCCCCGGGCTCTCTGTACAATAAATCCACCCTGCACAGACAATGATGTGGATCTGAAGAACCAGCTGTCAAGAGATGTCCAGCCAGACTCAACTATGCTACTGGGGATGGAGTGGGCATGGCAGGAGCAGGTGCAGAATACCAATGTGCAGGGCACTGCCTGACAGCTGAAGGGAAAATCTCCAGTTGGACTAAACGGTGATTCGTAGCAGATGAGGCAAATCCAAGAAACACCTGTTAGCTTTGAGAAGAAGAGAAATTGGCACCAGAGTGCTCCACCAGATGAGTCATCAGAATAGAAAGGAAGGAACGGCGTTAAAGGAAAAGAATTAATTTTACTTTCAGATCTGCAAACTGCATAAGAATGTTTAATATTTCTTGCATCCTATCTAGAGGGACAGTGACTCACTTGGATCAAAATTCTTTCATAATTCAACTTCAAGAAAATTACAAAAGCAACTCTCAAATAAAGGATACATAAAAGACGCGTTAAGGAAGGCGGTGCTCTAAAGGCATTCTCAGCTGTGCATGTTCCCTTAGACAGTGTCAGTCCGTGTTTAAATATAACTCATAATAAGGTACTACCAATACATTTTTGGTATCTGGAAGTGAGAATGACGCAGAGTTTAAAGGCACCTCTTGCAGATAACAAAGTGATCCTGCAGTGTGGGCTACAAAGTCAGCAGATGCCCAGGTGGAAGCACAAGTGTGATGTCTCTGCATGGGAGAGCAAGGAGGCAGCCTGTAAAGTGAGCACGGCCTTGAGGTCTGCGATGGAAAGTGTCCTCACAGCAGCTGCTGAGTGGTACGAACTGCAGTACAGCAGCTCTGGATGGAGTTTTCAGTTATGTATTCTTACCTTGCCTATAACCATCACATTCCAAGCTCAGGGAAAGATTGTAGGTTGAAGTACTTAGTGAATCTTATTTCTAACTACCCAACCAATTTGAGCCACAAATACAAATGCTGGTTGAAACAAAACAGCCTTTAAAATTGGCAATAACTTAAAGCTATGAGTCAGATTTTCAGTTTCCGATGCAGAAGTAATTTCTCACTCGAACTTAAAATATTTGCTTTACAAATGGTGATAGCATCCAGACTTTGTTTTACTGGGAAAGTAACATAAATTGCAGTTTAGACATGTAGCTGTGGGGAAAAAAGAAGCTACTGAACTACTTTAGATCATATCCATCATGTTTTCAGAGCTTGTAAGTATCGCCCAGAATGAAACAGGTCATAAATAAATGGTCTGGGAAACATTTAGGATTGCTTCAAAATCAATTGAGCATGAATGAAAAGCCTTTTGCAACATCTTGCAGTGCTGAGGTGGAATTCCTGTTTTGATTCAAAAGAATGATGTTCAACCAGAAAGCCTACTCACTGACGTGGGTTCATGGAGACCATCAGTGTAGGGGTCAAAACACCTTAAGTTACTTTTGGCAGAGATCCTGATAAGGTTAATGAACTAAGTAGAAATGGAAATCCACGTCCAACCTACCATATGTCTGCTACATTTCCAATCTTCTTCTGTAACATCTGTTTTTAGAGAGAACAAGTCCCCATATGCACTAGATTAAGCTTTTGAGAACCTTGTTTGGGTAACATTATTAGCAGCAAAGGGGGAAACGAGCTAAATAATGACATCATGTAGGTCATCAAATTGCCTTGGTCTTCAGAATGTTGGCAGAGATCCCTGACAAGAAAAGCTAACATGGATTATTTTAGGAACCCAATGAACTGTGGACAACTTATGTCTGCAGAAATTATGCTATTACAGGATTTAAAATATTAAAGCCTCAGAAAAATTCGATACACTAAAACACAGGATGGGCAGAACAGCATGCACAGTAAGTCAATACCGGTAATACTGCCACCACACAGCTCCCATTACACCACATCTCATCTGATTGTGGAAATTAATCTGGTTCCCAAAGATGAATTATATTTATTTATTACACATTTCTGCAGGAATGCTGTGATAACAATTGTATATGACAACAACAGATAATTTGTTCTGAATTCATTTTCCCCCAGTGTTAAAACCTCTATTCTTTGGCTCAGTTGGGGTAAAATGAGTGCTCAAATATATGTAATTTTCACATCACCTCATCACAGTGTAATCTCTTTCAGAAGAAAATGAAATGGCCATATTTACCCAAAGGAAATGAAAAATTAGTGAAGACTTACTCCCTACCTCAGGCATTTTCCTCCTCCCCATGTCAGTCCATGATTCGCCGGTGCACTTTGTCTGAGTCTTTATACATTTCATCTCAATGCCACTGTCCTCAGCAGGAACTGTAGTCCCACGTTCCCTTTATACTCCTCACTCCAACCGGTGCCATTACAGGCATTTCCATTATCCACATAAATGTCTAATCCTTTTCTGAACCCCACTAAGCTCTTGGCTCCACTGAACTCTTGTGGGAATTAATTCCACAGGTTAATTATGCATTTGTGTAAATACTTATTTTCTTTAATGGTTTTAATTTTGCTGCCTTTTAGTTTCATTATAAAAGTCCCCTGATTCTTGTATTATAAGAAATGATAAGTGAAAACACCAGATTTACTTTCTGTATAGGCAATTCATTATTTGTATAGCTCCATCGTGTGCCCTCTTTATGTCCCCTCTTCACACTAAACCATCCCAGAGTTTTTAATTCTTTTCCACATAGAAGCCATTCAAACCATTTGCCATAATTAAAACAATTAATTTCAAAAAAAAAAAAAAAATCCAGACTATTATACAGAGAATTAGGGGAGGATAGAGGAGTAAAGTTGAAAGAACAACTAAGCCTCCTTCATCTACTGGGATTTTCTGCAACCCTTATACTGCACACATTTCCATACAGAAGCCTTCTGCTCTTTAGCTATCCAGCTAATAATATTTAATTGTTTTAATTTCCCTTTTCCAGATTATTAACATTTTTAGTTTATTAAGCAGGGTTTAAATTGACAATTACAAGAATTTAAATTTATGGTTAACAATGAGCAATTACATTCTTTCTAAATTTATGAGCCTTCTTTCTTTGTGAGCAGGAAGTTGAAAGGAAAGAAGTAAGCTAAAGATAATAATAAAAAAATTCCTTCTCCCCATTAAGCTTTGGAATGCATATGACAACAAGAAAAATATATGCTTATATACTAGAAAAAAAAAAGAATAAAACACAGTTACATTGATATCAAGAAACAGATTCTTTCTAGGTGAATTTTAGCCTATTTATATTTTAACAACATCAACATCTAATTAACATTTCAGCAGAAGTGACCTTTCCAAGAATTAGTGTGTGTATATATTAGGCAGATGCTAAGATGGTGTGGATGGTGCTCTCTGGAGAGATTTAACAAGAAGGAAAATGTTTACGCCTCGTGGTTTGGCAGTACGAGGCCCAGACTAGATTGCAAACCACTGAGGTAGGAAATAAACTACGTGACAGTGAGCTCTTCTCTCAAGGAAATTTTCAGGAACAAACCAAGTTTCTGCAAATGTATTTCACACCTGAATCTTCTTCATGCCTTTCTTGCTATGCTTATGTTATAACCTGGGATTCATCGCAGCCAGTTCAGTACGGGTAAAGTTATCACACAATCTACTCCAGAAGTAGATGGTTCACTGCAGCTGTTTATTCCTGTTGACTACCACAGTAAAAAAGAAAAAAAAATCATGGAGTTAACTTCAGCATTGCCCACAGACTGGGGTCTAATAAATGCTAAACTTTGCCTCTTCAGGTCAGGCTCTATACTAGCACCCAAAGTGGGGCTGGGAACCCCAACTCTGGTTGGAAACGGGCCTGAAAAATCCCACTGGGACGTCAAAATTTCATCTTGTGTTTTGCTCACAGCAAACTTTACCCCTGTATGTTTTGATTATAATAGTTATACAGTGGTCCACCCTCTCAATTCAAGCCATAATAGCCTTGTGGAAAAAAATGTTTAATACTGTTGCTCTTGCAAAAAAATTTAATTGCATCCATTGATGCATCTGAAGCAAAAGTGTTACCTAATGAATTTTTCCTTAACAGTGGCTTTATCTTTTCTTCTTTGCTATTTTCTCAAGGTTACTGGAGTACAGATCTTATTGTCTGCTATAACGTCGCCTGGCTTTCAAATCACCAATACTGTGGCTATTCTTTTTGAGTACAGGATCTCTTGATCTAAGCAGTGATGAAGTTCTCCTGGTTGGTTTCTGATTTTTTGGATGAATACTAAATATTTGAGATGGTTCATGCAAACAGAGAGGGATACCCATACCCACTCAAGACTCATTTTGACTGAAGAAAAGGTAACAATCTATGATTTCATAGCAAAGAGATCTGTAGGGATATATACTTTCTTGGGAAATCAAAACCAAGAAAGTGTAATAGCCTTGATGGAAGCTGGGGACTAATAAGCAAAGCATTTGGGCATTTCCCAGATGTAACACTCAGCTTAGTCAGATAGAACTGCACTTGTTATATCACATTTTTTTTTTTTTTTTTTTCTAACAAATTGAGAACTGTTGTTCAGTGCTGGTCTGCATGCTCTTGTGAATGCTCTGAAATTTTGGTTGTACCAAGAATATTCTCCTTGGTATTATTTGACGGTATAGTCTGATCAACTTTTTGCAAGCTCAGTGACCTGGTTCTCAAGAAGACTTCCTCGTTTTGCCATTACTGATAAGAAAACTGATGAATGTACAAAACTGAGATTTCTAAGGAATACAGATGGGTTCATAATGAAGTGAATGGTTAGCAGATGATGTACTTCATCATGAAGGTTTTGAGACAACTGTTACTTTCATATGGATGTTTGAATCATGTTGAGCATTTGAGCCGTGAGACTGACTTCAATCTTGCACTTTGTGAGGTCATACAAGAAATAGCTGAGAACCCGACCTTCCCTGAACCAGTGAACACTAAAGACACTGGTATGACATTTAAGTAGATGAAATATGTCTCTGCTGTAAGCAAGAATTTTCCATTTATCCAGCATATGCTGTCATAATTCTGAAGTGTCAAGGTCTGATCTGGATCATTCGCTGACTGATGACAGATGAGCAATTCCCTTAGCAGCACACAGTACATGGGCACTCTGCAGCTCACACTGGCAACATTTTGTTTGCCATTTACTTTAATAGAATAAAACCCAGGGAAGGCAGCTGTGTGTAAAACAATACAACAGACCCACCCTTAAAATAACAATGCAATTTCCACCAAGAGTTATGTCAGGCCAGTGACCTTTTAAAAATAATACTTGGAAGCGCTCCTGTAGGTAGGAGGGACTACAGAATCATACATGTAATCTGACAGGTTTACACTGCCAATTAATTCTTTTTTCTATGCTTGTACATAACTTGATTACTTACATTTCTGTTTGAAATAATCAAAACTGCTCTTACTAGTAATGGGCAGTTTATGTAATACTGTACGGGACTTATTAAGTCATGGACTGAACCAATGATTGAGCACCTGGTGAAAAAATACAGCCAGCCCTGGGAGCACAGGTGAAAGCAATTCACCTGTGTGACTGGAAGGGGTGTAACGAGGTTCTACCCCTCCCCAAGCCTCATTTAAGGACTGGCTGCCACAAGGGAAGGAGATGCCTTTTCTTGGAGTATTTGGTGAGCTCAGATCCTTGGGATGGGTAAGCAAGTCTTCCTTTTCTTTAGCTGTGTTGTGACTATCGCTCTTTTCTGGGGGTAATTGAAAACTTGTTATCTGCTGTCAGCTTTCCATACTCTTAGTTAAAAAGCTGGGAGTTTTACCCTTTAGCAGAACAATAATTCCAACTCTCAGTGATAACTATGTTTGGTTTTAATATTATACTGATGTATTGTTATTTTTTTTAATATCAAAATGATTTCTGGGCTCAGAACAATGTCACTATGGATCACTTGTTCCTGCTCACCTTCTTCTCTGATGAGATCAGAATGTGCACAGGCAATGTGCTTGCTGTTTCTGCTCACAAATCAATATTTGTGCAGCAGAGAAGGAGGGACAAAAGATGAGATGAGGGACTAGAACAAGATAGACAAAAAATATGTATGTTCTAATGGCAAGTCTACTTCCTCATTCCTATTCTTTCAGGCCCTGTTGAGTAGGGGAATAACCAGTAATGTCACAGTTCTGCTGTTTTAAGGTCTTCAGAAAGCTAAATATTTTTATTTGCTATTCAGCTCACCCATACAGTCAGTTTCTGTGCTTTTCTAGAGCTCGTAAGCATAGACTTGCAGGGATCTCAAACAGTATTTCAAGCCTATGTTACAATCAGCAGAGGAAACACTTTTATTAGTGCTTTTATAATTGCTTTAATTCCTTTGTAGTTAGATCTCAATTGTAATTAAAAACAAATGCCCTGGCAGGGTCAGTAATGACTCTTGGTTCCCAAAATTCAGGGGCTCGAGTTGAAGGAAGGAACTCGTGCCTCTTTCCTTGGAAAGATACTACATCAAGCTACATTTGTTGGTCTGGCTTCTGACTTAAACAATTTACTCAGCAGAACTATGTAAGTGCACTAGAGCTGAAGTTGTAATCACAAAACATTCTTAAATGAAGCCCTGAGGCTTTAGGTCTGTCACCTGCTCTATCAATCAGTGGAAATTATCTTGTTCATAGGATGCGGTCTGCATCTGGTTAACAGAGGCACTGATGCCAGCGGCAATGACCCTAACTATAATAATTTCCACTTTAGTAATCTTAACAGTAGTATTTAAAATAAGGATAAAGTTTTATTTATCATGAATGGATGTCCTGCTGTTTATGAGTGCTGATTATGCAAATGAATTGTCTTGGATTTGAAGTTGTAATGCCTTCTGAACTACCTAGTTATTCTGCCTTAGCCCCTTTTCCTTTGGTCTTAATGGAAATAAATGGGGTTCATCCCACAAATGTAAGATAATGACACATAATTTTTCCAGCCGTGAAATTTCAGTACTGTTCTATAAAAATGCACAACTGTAGTGAAGGTATGGGAACATTTGGAACAGTAGACACTGTCCATCTTAAGTTTTTGCTAAGACTTTGTCATGCAACTGAAGTTCACATATAATTTTAAACAGTCCAATAAACTTATCCCAAAACAGTAAAGTTTATTTTCTGATAAAAATGCTAAGGTAGATGAATATTTTCTCCGTTTAATAGATAGCCCAAACTACTTACTATAGGATCATTTTACAAAGTTAGGGTTTTCACCTACTTCTATTCATCGTGTTTTGATAGAAAATATTTTACTACATTTTTTTTTTACATACTAATTAACTTCCCAAACTTCACACACTTTCTTCTGTACTCAGACCAATGGAAACCCCCATTCTCACTTCCTGTTATCCGGATTTATTTAAATTGTTGGTTGGTATTTTATATTTCTCAATCCCATGATTTGAATAACAGTCACACTCTCTTTATTTTCCTCATTCTCCCTCAGTTCTTCCTCACTAGATATCACAATCTCAGATATGTACATGGACTCATAGAAACATGCAATGGAATGCAGGTGGGGAAGCACTCTATTACTACGGTGTTCATACTTTCCTCTTTGCAGCTCCTTGATGGAACCTTACATTTAAGAACACTGATCTCCATTTACACCTTTGGCACTTTCTAGATCAAGTGTAGGCTCTGTGATCTCAGCAATTTACATTCTTTCAGCACCTGCATGTTTGATTTTTTTTATCACTGAGCTTTAGTCGGAGCTCAGAAAATGAAACTCTTTCACTGAGAATAGGAAAAAAAAAAAAGCCCTGAAAAAGAATCTTTAAGTAAGAAACAATTCATCAGCATGCTTCCAGCGTTAAGTGGTAACTCATATTTGGCATGAGGTAATTAACTTGTCTAAAATATTTAATTCCCCAGACGAAATATCTTGTTCTTGGGCTTCCTACTGCCTGCCATGTTGGTATGCAATTTAGTGCATCTTCAAGTCTTTATGCATTCCAGCACCAAGTCTCCTGCCCTCACCTCCTCTGATTCGAAGTCTTTCTAACATCATGTTTTCGAAATGGAAGGCTTACCTTAATTACTTCTTTTTTACTTAATTATGCAAGGTATCATTAAAAATCAATCCGTGTTAGCCAGTTGGGCACACATATAAGTACAGCCTATAGAAGTGTGCGTGCTTCCACTGCAGCACAGTTCCTACCTTCACATGTTAGCAGGGAGGTCTGAACCATGGTGTTCATTTTCCTTTCCTGGCATTTAAACAAACCCTGTGTTAATTTTAATAAGCACCACAAGGTTCTCCTATGAAAGAACTCTCAAGAATATTTAATAGCTGAGATAAACACTCAAAGTGAGAAAGTGTAAGTATTCGGAATTTCTCCCTGATGGAGATCGTGCTGATTATCAAAAAACAATATATGGAAAAGAGAGGAAATGAGCAGAACTGACACCAGGGGAGAAGTTGCCTGGTTTTGGGAGCTCAACCTTCCTGTCTGCCTGAGCAACCATTGGTTGTGTTGGGGCAGGATGGTCACTGTGCTTGGAGCAGGGGACAGCAGCACCAGCCTGTGGCAGCTCCCCTCATGCACAGCTGGTGATCAGCTAAGCATGTGTTTGTAGTTAACCATTGGCAATGGAGAGTTTCTTTTTAAAAATAAAAAATAAAATCGGGAGGATCTGTAAACTATTTTTAAATGCAGTCTCTACAGAACTTAATAGAGCAGCTTCTTTGGTGTAATCGATTATTGCTGCTAAATCCATCAAAGTTTCTGGCATTAATACAGTGGCTACACTAAGAAAATCTAACACCCGGGTCAATGCATTAAACAAATGTTTGACAAATCTCAGAGAACAGGAGAACTTTTGAGGCAGCCAATGATGCAGGAAAACCCTCACTTTGTGACTGTGACTTCTGTGTTGCATGGAACAACACAGAACTGCAGACTGCTGGGACAGAAATAATTCCCAGCGCTCCTCAGATCAAGGCACAGATTCAGCACATCATGTAAGTGGGTCTTTCACTTGAAATTGTTCCAGTCAGACTCCCACATGTTTTGTGATTTGCTAGGTTGCTCCCAGAGCCTTGCACCTTCTGCATGTGAACATTGGCTGCAGGTACCTGCAACGAACCACCTGGGAGGCTCGAAAGGAGCAAGAAATTGTACTGAAGACACTATGAATGAAATCCAGTTTTATCCAAGTTGACACCAAGTATAAGTTATGACAAGATGAAGAGAACGTGTTCTTTTTTTCCCACTGCCTTAAATCTTAAGTTGGCAACCTAAGTTAATCAGTGGGTGCAGAAGGCAACCACATCCACAATGTGTTGGGTGAGGTGTGTTGAGGTGGAAATATTTTCAGTGAATAAGATCTTATCACATTTTTATTTTTTTAGGATAAATGGCTTTAATGGAAGGAGAAAAAGCTGAAGTTAAAATATTCAATTCATTGAGAATTCCAGAGAGAGACCATCACTCTGCATCTCTCCTACACCAGGTCAGCTTTCACTTTTGAGATTATCTAATCTCTTACACAGAATAAACTAAGTATCTTTAGAGGAGTTTTAAAATTTAAGAACTTCCAAAAATGTTCCATTCTATATGATATGCAGTGATGCAAAACTGGGGCAAAGTGCCAAAGCATAAATGAAATAGAAATGGCCAACAGCAGTTTAATCTATAGAGCCTTTTATTTCCACCACCAGCTGAACCATCTGTTCTCCAGTTGTTTGGGTCTATGAAAATGAAAGCATAAAAACTAAAATATCTTCTGTATTTTAAAGCTTAGACAATCTATTAGGCAAATCAATTTATTTCCATATTTAAGAATGCAACCAAAGCAAGCCTGAAGTACAGACTGAAGCTGAAAGTAATAGGCTCTCTGACTGAACACAGCTTCTGAGAAAGCCTAATTTTAATTTGTCCCAGTGTATGTTTACAGACGGGACATGTTATTTATCCCAGATCATACATTGTGTTCCATGGCCCCTTGCTGGATTCCCACAGACTCTGTCCCTCACTGTACTTGTATTCTTCACTGGAGGTGAAAAACGAGGCAGTGATTGTAAGACTCATCTTGCATTTTGAGGCTTTCTTTTTTGCTCTTCCCCAATATAGACCTGCCAGGAGGTCTTCGGAAAGTCGTTTACCCCTTCTGTGTCCTGGCATCCGTGGACAAAGCAAGATAAATGCAATGCTGTGAAAATAAAACCATGGAAAGCTGCAAGCACTCAGCCACAGCACAGATGTCATCCATAAAAGTATCTTTGGTAGAGAAGTAGGCGATCCTCTGGGACTACGCAGATGAGCAAAATGTTCACAAAGCAGAATAAGGCCACATTTGCTCTCAAAATAATCCTTTTACTGGATCAATAGAATCACTTTACGGGCCAAGGCACTGTTCTGCCACGTGTCCCACCCAGCCATTAGTTGGTGTGGTGTCAGGGCAATGCAGGTGCAGTACCACTCATCCCAGACCTAGGAATGTGTTTTACACAAATAACTACACAGATCAGACTATGTAGTTGTTCCCTGAGCTTTCTACTGATCTACCCATATGAAGTTCTTTTCGGGGTTCAAGGCATGCACCAGGATGAGCTATCATAGGCTGCAGCAGATGGGAAGAAGTTATTCACAGAGAGAATGGTGAGGTCCTGGAACAGCCAGTCCAGACAGGGTGTGGATGCTCCATCCCTCATCCCTGAATGTGTTCAGGATGGGACCTTGGGCAGTGTGGCCTAGAACAAGATGTAGAGGTTGGTAGTGGCCCTGCCTGTGGCAGGAGGGTTGGAATTTGCTGGTACTTGGGGTCCCTTCCCACTCAAGTCATTCTGTGATTCTAGGAAAGCAATTGTGTTTTGGAGAAACTGCTTTGTAAGCTTCTGCTGCTTGTAAGTTTCTGAATACCACAGCAAGTCTGGCCTTAGAGATTTCCCATTCAAAATTTCTTCTGACCTTACCAGGATTTATTTAGAAGAACAGACATTCAATAGAAATTGCAATTCAGAAGGCCACCAAGACATGAGTCTTGATCTGCACAGCATATCTGATACCATTTTAAAGTAGTGTAAAATGGGCTACAACAAGTATTAGGTTTTAAGAAATGGGCTCAGTGACCCGAATCCAAGAGATTCTGCAACATAAAATACATCTAATTTATTTTCTTGACCTAACATTTAATATAGATCATAGTTTTAATTGTCTTCCTGAAACTTCTGGCTGTGTACTCTACTGTTTCAAGGATGACGTAAATAGGAAACGTATGCATGTTTGTTTCTGCTGGACAACTACAGTCAAAGGCACATCCCTAAGCTACAGGAAAAAGAGAATTTGCTTTGGAGCAAAACCATAAACAAAAGAGGGTGAAATTGAAGCAGTACAACTCTTTACCCTATTTTTTATGCCAGCTTCCATCATTCCTTATTTTCCTGTATTTTCTCACTAAAAAAATAATATACTGTTTTTAATCTGCCCATTCTTAACTGAGTAAACACAGCTGAGTCTTGCATCAATCCCACAAGCTGCATGTCTGCCAATCTACACTTCTTTTCTTTCTTCTTTATGGCAGTACATGACCCTGATCAAGCAGGACATGGCAAGAAGGTGACTGAACCTCACACGGTACATTTCTGACCCATTCTCACTGAGATAAAACTGGTTTTCAAAAAGAACTTTGAAATCTTTGCAGTCAAGCTGGTAAGACAGGTAAAGTATACTCATGATATATTATTCCATTTTGTCCATTGTATATTCAGTAAATTTGAAGATGACAGTCGCATTCCAGCTACTAAAAATGATCTGTCTTGGGATTTCATTTAATACAAATAATATACGTTAACAATGCATATTTTGGTTTTCTTGCAGGGCAAAGCTCCATAAACCATTCGTTCTTTATGTACTTTTAATGTGTTGTAGACAGCTGCTATGCATGCACTAGTTCCACCACTTTAAAATTACTTCAAAGGAAATGCTGAAACCTTTCATTTCCCTTTATGGGTAACATTAACAACACACATTTAATAATTAATTTATTCTTTTTGTCTGTTGGTGGATGAGTAGTTTTCACAGTGGCTGAACAGTTTTCACACAAATCTGTGTTAATGATGTTTGCTTTCTCTTTCTTGCTAGTTGATGGGCAGGTTTCTAATGAACTAATGTGCTCTGATAATAGCTAGTTTTGCTTTGCAGCAACTCAAAACCAGGAGGCACTCACAGTGCGTGGTAAATACTCAATAAAGATAGTATCAGTCAATCCAGAAAATAATTGTTAAGAGGAGCATTGGAAGCGTACACCTACTGAGCATTTCTTTCAAGGCTTCTCACTACTGTCTGAATAAACACTGGAAATGCTCACTTCCTAGAAGTGAGTGGTGGGAATTGCTATCTCCACCTATCAGTAGGCATACAATACAAGTTCTTTTACATTCATGAGAGAGGAAAAGGAAAATCAGTGATAATCTCTATCACACTGTTATTCCTTACTATCTTCAGAGGATTGAAGGATATAAATAGAGTCCAACAGGTCCTGGAGGCTCGGAGAGGGAATTCCCAAGGAGGGAATTCACATTCAACTCAAGGGCACTCTGAGCATTAAAATCCCTTCCTTGAAATTCCATGACAACCTATTTCCATTCTTCCTCCCTGCAGTCTCCTTTCTAGTTTATGAGAAACCTTGTTAGAAGCATTTCCTCAACTTAATGGTTTCTTGGATATTTTTCTCAGCAATATAGGGCAACGTATTATTACAAAAGCATGTGATATATTTAGGTATTGATTCTCCTTAAAGTAAGTTTATCAGATGGAAGACAGATTTTCATTGCCCAGTCACCTCAGGGCCAGGAGCTCTTTTAGTATATTAACAATTGCAAGTTTGTAAGTGTCTACCTAAAGAAGATATCAGTATATCATATTGATAAAGTAAAATAAGCTTAAATGCTGCTTAATTGCTTACATTGTATGGTTTCTGGAAACATTCAAAATATTTGAATGTGTAAATGTAGTCATTCAAAAGGACAAAGCAAGAATAAACAAGAAAGAGAAGGAAATGGTTTTATTTGCCTCTGCATTTTATCAGGAATTTACTTTTAGTTAATGATAGCAGACTAAAAAAAAATAAAATCCAAGTACTGAGCAACACAAGAAGTGTCATTTGAAACAGAGTTAAACACACTTTCACTATCATTAATCATGGCAAAAGTGACAGAAGAAAAATGAGCTGGCTTGGTATATCTAATATATTAATTCTCCCTGCAGATTGGCTCAATGCATGAGCAAGTAAAAACAGGTAAACCTTCAGGAAGAGAAAAGAGAGGGATGTCAGTATGAGGTTTGCTGTTACTATGAAATACTATAATATTTGGATTTCTCCTCAAGGAAAGCTACAGAAGCTAAAAAATTCACAGGCTCTTTCCTTCGATATGGTTGAATAGCCACAGTGAAATAAAGCTACGCCATAGCAGCTTTAACCCCATTTTCACAGTGGATAAGCATATGTTTTCTTTTTTCTCCTCTCAGTTCCTATGTTGCTAGCAACAGCCCTTTTTCCTTTTAGTTTGCCAGAGGTTTGCTAAAGACCTCACATCTTTCCCCCTGAGCTGTCCTGAAGTTGAGATTTTTCCCCGAAGTTATTTCTCCTCTTCTTAGTTACAAATTTAATTTGTTGTTTGGTATGTTTCTCAGCAAAATTATGGCCAAGATGCTACTTGACTAACGGTGATATACATGCAGATAAGTGGAGGAAGGGCTGGGCTAAGGAAGCTATGTCTTCAGTTCTGGCAAAATACGAAGGTGATACTTTCAAAGCTGAGCTTACTCTTAATTTTTTCCCCCGGTATGTTTCAGCAGTCGTACTGCACATATGGAACTTTCCTAAAAATACCCAATGGAGACCTACTTAGAAAACTGGTGACTTTGTTGATATTTTGGAGAAACAGTACAGTGCAACTAGAGGAATCCTAAATAGTGAATTAGAATCTTTATTGTCAACTTCAAAGTTGACCCAAAGTCACAGGGAAGGAAAGCAAAACAAAAAAGTTAACACAATCTAAGGATTACCTCCTGTCTGCTGGAAACAGAAAGCTCTTATTCATTTGATCAACGTTTCTATATATGGTTCTCTTACTGTAACAGACCACAGAACGATGAGCTCCTGGCTGAGGAGGGAGATGGATTACTTAGTACAGCTCTCAGACTGCTCTGTCCCAAGTTATTCGTGCAATCCATCTGCAGCTTGGTTCTTCCTTTCCTAGCTTGTGTGTTATAGAGAGCATTTTACTGATGCATAGAGAGCTAAAAATGAAGTGACAAAAACAGGGCCAGTAATATATATCCACAAAAAAATAAGAGACATACTAGAATTTGTAGAACCAGATGAGACTTAGAGAATGGTTTGAGCAGAATTCTCAGATTTCTGTCTCCTGTGTTGTACTCTCACTGTCACCTTTTGACATTATAAAATATGAAGCAATTTGCTTATTTATTTGGGATATCATCTGCTTGCTACTTATGCATGACCTCACGAACTACTGCACAGTGGAGAAAAAAGTAGAGTCATGAATGAACTACAGCAGGTAGACAGCATCTGGGCAGCACAACACTGGAAGCAATAGGAACTTACTGGGTGAAATACTTAGCAAACAATGTAAGATATAATTTTTAGCAACCAAGGAAGCAAAATTGAGTCATGTTGAAATTATGAACAGTGATGAGGAAAAGTAACAATGAAAGGACATTTAGAATGAGAAAAGATGCACTGTGGACTCCATACGATTCCAGTAACACCTTCCATTTTATAACCCAAGGCATTAAAAGAGATAGCACTGTTAAGCCTACGGTCCATCTGCTTTGGAGAGCCAAGACACTAAATATAATTTTAAAATTAAACAGAAAGATAAACACTGATCAGGGACATCATTATTTCTTTTAACCTGATAAAAATTTCTTATCCTGCATTTCTGTGAAATGTTAAATGAAATCAGAAAAAAGGCAGACAAGAATTGCATGACTAAGTTAAAAGGCGTTACAAGCTGCCAACAGTTTTTAAGAAGAACACTTCAGCTTCACTAGAATTGATTTCATTAGTATTGGGAAAAGTCTACAGTGGTTCCTCAGATGAGTGAGGAACATGGCTTGTTATATCGGCAGCTGCACTGCAGTTTATTTAAAAGACATGCACTGCTGCATAATTACAAAGTCCTGAGGGATAGCCTGAAAACTATTTACAAATACATCTCCCTGAATCATAATTTTGTTCATGTTTGCTTGCAACTGGGAGAGAACATCAATAAATCTGGAGTCAGGATTTGTTTCATTTTTGTCTGAAAATGATGACAAAATGCCAAAATTTTTTGTCAAGACAGTCGGTTCTGACAATTATTTTTTTGGATTATTTCTGAAATACAGTATTTCAGTTTTGTAATCACACTATCTATAGCAACTGTGAGACTGTCAAAAGTGACTGGCTGTGTTCTTTGCCAATGGAAGTAATACATTCGTGTGACTTACGAAACTTTTGTTTATTTTTCAGACTCATCTCTTTTCCTGAAAGATTTCAGGCTTCCATTTTGATTTGAGGAAGTGTTTACGGTACATATTTATTACTGAATTCTCAGTCCTGAAGCAGATATTTCCAGGAAATTCAAGGGAATTTGACACAGTGAATGAAATAGGGAAGTTTAAGTAAGGCCTGTTCTTCCTGCAGTGAGCTGGAGCAGGTTCTCAGACCATAGAGATATTGAGAAGGTGAAAATCTACCTGAAACACCCTGTGCTGGTTGCCAAACTATGTATGTGAACTTATAGTCATAAAATAATTAGAAAATGTGCACAGTGAGTCTGTTTATACCGTGACCAAATTGATACCCAGGTCATACAGCTTCATATTTTTTGCTTATGTTTCTATAGGGTGGTCAAGCAGATTTTTCTTTTCCCATGTGATGCAAAACTCTGTGTCAGATGCATAGCTAAAAACTGGCTTAAGACACAAGATCACAAATTTTGCTGTGGTCAAACTGAGAGTAAAAATGCTCATTTCATCACAAAACCTTTCTCTCCCCTTTCTTCCTTAGCAATACATTTCTCCTCTGTAAGAAGGCTGCTGTGATCATCATCAGTGGTTCAGGTTCACCGAGTGAACAGTGCACATATGACAACTGGTTTGAATCTAGTTAACAGTTCTCTGTCCTGAGTACTTGTTATATGCAATAAGGTCTGGTGCCTGTAAAATAAATGTGTGCATCCCTTAATTCTTTTTTATAGGTTCATAGGTTCATAAGGATGGAAAGGACCTACAAGATGATCTAGTCCAACCATCCTCCTATCACTATCCCTACCCAACTACTAAATCAAATCCCTTAGCACCTCATCTAAACGCTTCTTGAACAGCGCTAGGGATGGTGCCTCAACCACCTCCCTAGGCAGGCCATTCCAGTGCCTGATCACTCTTTCTTTTCTTTCTCTTGAGATCTTGTGGATCAAAATACAGCGTGAAAGCTCATTTTCATGCTTTTAAAACTGAAGAGAGACCAAATAAGTCAACCCTGTACCACCCTTCCCACTTTACGGACTTTGGATATTGCTGAATATGTGAACACAAAGGCAATTCCTGGTGGTTATGGCGAACAGCCTGCTCCCAAGAGGATCTCTGCACTACAGAGTGCTCATACATTTTCATTCATAGTCATCAAACCACTGTGAAGACACGGACTTCAAGAATCCCAGTTAGGTATTAATTCCACCTTCTGGCACTTCACAAATATTTATCTTTTCAGAATTTCATGTTTCTCCGTTTATTCGCTAGCTATAACCCAACTTAAGAAAAAAGTATCTCTGCCAATTAAGAAACATATTTGAATAAATGCTCAGTAGAAAAGACTTCTTCCTAAGACAAGCTTAGTCATGTACTAAGTTGTTTATTTGCCAGCATAACAACAGAGGAACAATCATTTTATTGTCAGACTAATTTAAATAGTTTCTTCAAAGAGCCAAGAATGGAAGGAAAGCACTTTGTTATAATAAGGTCAGGATATTTCTTAAATGTTTTACATACTGAAGGTTAAATTCTAATCTCTACAAAGAAAAAAGTATTTTAGCTGTCCTTGAAAACTGGAGGAAAAAAAAAGCTTCAAGTGTGATAAAGAAAACACATTTATTTGTACCTTTTGACACCTGTAATTGCTCACCCATACTGCACATTCACACCCACTCAACATGAAGTAATGACTGCTTAAATTAAGCTTCATTTATGCTTTTAAATTTGCTTCTAAGAGATGCATCTATGGGTATAGCAATTACCTAGATAAGTAAGAAAGATGTGCCACAGTTTAAAACTATAATCATCAGAACCGGATGTTAATTAGAGAGAGAGGACAGAAGATGGGAATGTGTTGGGATTGTTTCTATTCTGAAATCACTTAAATAGAACATCAAAAGGATCGCTAAGCAGATTGATACAGAATTCAAGCCTAAATCCTGCCAAGATCTAGCATGAGAAATGCCCACCATAAACATGAACTAAGCTGGCAAAATATCGTCCTTGGGTTTTAGGGACCTCTTGCTGCCCTTTTCCATAATTAAGTGAAGATGGATCCTTTCTTCTCCGTCTATCATCCTTTCTTTTTGAACCTATTTATGCTTGAAACCTGTAAGGAAGATCCACCAAAAAACTCACAAACTTCTGGTGATTTCCTGAGACACCTGTTATGCACTTTCACACGCAGAAAGATGACAGTATAACAACACAAGCTGTCAGTATCTTCCATTTACAGTGTATTTATGGACAATTTAAAAAAAAAGATTTTGGAATTTGACTTTTCAAAATATTTTCCTACTCACAATTGTTATTGACTAATACATCAAAGAATACAGTTCCCATAATGATGCATCAATGCAATACATCATGACGAACTCACTACCATCCTGATGATGTATTACTCAATAATGTGGCAGCAGCTGGCAAGAGCTTCCATTGAGTCTGACGATGCAGGTTTTATCATGTTTGTTTAATTTATGTAGGGGGAGAAGATATGCTGACAGATAGGCCAAGAAAGCATGTTCACATGCAAAAAGTTATAAATTGTCTCAAAAGATTCTGGCAAGCGTGGTATATTATTTTGGAAAGGCAGATGCTACTTTTCAACATTTCAAAAGTTTCTAGAATAATCCTTGTATCATAACACTTGAGAACTTGTGCCTTTACCCATCATAAACAGAGTCCCTTCACTGCAGCTCCTCAACTCAGCACCAACAGCCTTCTGGCTCTTCCTCCCCCAACAGGCTGCAGTGCTTACCAAACAAAAGAAAGGGTAAAGAATTCTACTTTCTACTCGAGACTATTTTTTCCTTGAAGAGAGACTTTGCACCACTGCTGTGTCGGGAACATGTCCCTTAAGTGATACTTGCTACCATTCCACCAGTCTGCTGCAGACCATTCAGTCCTCTCCACTTCCTTAGCCAGGCCCAAGGGCTTTTAGCAATTTATTTACTCTGTAGGTGCCCACCTCAGGCCAGTAAATATTAAACTACTGACTTTACCTTCTGAAATCCCAGTCAAGTCTCTCTTCAGTAGCCATTCCATCCTTATCTCTGCCACTGTGCATGGACCTCCTGGGCTCTAGTTCCCCACCTACATTCATCACAAAGACACAACTGGATTTACCTGCATGGAGTCTGAAGATCTAACATAAACTGAAAACTAAATCTTATTTTCAAATAATGATCACTCTTTCTGTTTATTTTGAGGAAAGTTTAAATAACTGGAATTAGCATTTAATCTCAAAGCAAAGCAGCTCTGGTCTGGCTGCTGTATCACATTTTGACACTGGAAAAAAAGGCATTTTCACAACCACACACTGTTAGATTGGATCACACCATATTTCTCCCACTTTAATTATATTGTATTTCTGAAAAGAGGTGTTGGTTATATCTGTTACAGAAAAAAATAAAAATTAAAAAAAAATAAAGGAGAAGCAAAGGAATGAAAGGCTGAGAAATGAAAAGAGGTTTGTGTTACAGAGGGAAGAGGAATTGTGAAAGGCTATTGAAATTTTCCAAGGAGGAATATTACATGTTCATGGAGAAGGCTGTAACAGCCATCAAAAGAGAATTGAGAGGATGGATAATTTGGAGAGACTGTGAATGCTACTGGGGAACACCTTAGTGGTGATCAGTTTTGTAAAAACAGACATCAAAGGAAAAAGTTGCAAACTATATGCAATGAAATAAAAATAAAAAATGAAAAGATGAAAAGATACATGAGATTTGAGGATTTAAGAAGGACTTCATACTGAGGCACTTAACAGGTAGAAGAGCTGCTGATAGCAAAGGAGAAACAAAAGGTTAGGCTGTTACATCAGCCCTTTTCAAGCAGACTGTTTTGATGTGATCCAGACCTGACTACACAGGATGATGTTTATATAAAAAAATCCATTTGTATCAGCAATAGCTTCATGGTTGAACGAATGGAAAGATATTTTCTGTACTAAATAAAAATGCGATGTGCAATGTAACAGGGAAGCTGAGTTCTGCAAATGTCTTTATAATAGAGAAAGAAGAGAAATAAAAGGAGCACAAGGGGTAACAACCTTTACCTGTAAGAGTCTTTTTGATTTCTGGGTTTTCATCTTGTTTACTGCTACGGAAAATTATTCTGTGCCAAGTTTTATAGCTGTGGTATCCGTGAATCAGAAATGTAGGCTTATTGGACATTGTCAAATGCAGCACAGGAGACTTGGAGTCCATTCAAAAAGCAATCTAATCATAATGCTCAGCTAAAGAGCCAAAAACATAAGATCAAGGAACAGGCATGTCCAGCAATGAACACAAGTTCACTGGATGTTTTGACTTTAAGTAATGACCTATGACTGTACTGTGGAGTTAGAAATGATGTAGGCCAGAAATACTTCACCAAAAATCCACTCCATAAAGAGAATGAAAAAAAATCTTGAAGTCAGGGGCCTCAAACCACTTCATGAAGACAACAGCTTCATGTGCTTATTGAGGCCCCACTGCATCCTGCTGAAACAGGACTTGCTCACTGCCTGTGTCACAGCCTAAGACTGGAGACAGCATAACTACAGACTGTCAACATCGCACAGAGGGGAGAAAATCTGCAAGAGATGCCCAATATCATCACACAGCACACATCATATTTCTGCTTGCTTTGCTCCATCACTTCACACTAATGAATTGCAGTAGGCACGGTCAGAGTGGGAGAGAAATACCACCACTGCAGGCCTGACAATGGAGCTAAGTCTCAGCACTTGAGTTCTGATGCTGGAACGTTTGCATTGCTCTTCCCTTCCCTGTATTGAGAAATAGGTATTGTACAGTGAGACTGTATCTGTTGATGCAGAAGAGGAATTTGGGGGGAATATTTTGAGCAGCTATTTATTCAAATCATTGCAATTACCCACAAAATAAAAGAACACAGTCTGACAGAATGAGGAACTTGAGGATCTTAGCCCAAAAATCAAACATGCAAAGTACAGAAATAAAACAAATTGACTTTGATGATTTTTTAGTGAGAGGGAGGTTGGATGGTAATTCCACATCCTCCTCAATTATGAGTCATTTCTAGGTTACATTAAAAAAAAAAAGTTGGCCTTCCTATTATTCTAGTAGTTTGATTTACAAAGGCTTTCTCTAGAAGACATGGTAATCGGTAAATAACTATTTAAGCTTAGGTCACTTCCACTCCATACAAAAAACAACAGAAGGAAGTTACAGTGTTAATCAGTGTGCAGGTCTGCATCACTGCTATAATACTCTACCAGGGTATCAGAAGGAGCATAGTTACATTTAGCTCTGACTAAAAATAGGTTGCAACTGATCACATTTAAACCACGTTGCCTAATCAGTCCTATTTTAGCACCTAAAATGTAGCCCAACTTAGGGGCAGAGTTATACCATGGTGCCTATCTACACTAATAGTGTAAATCGCATTACCCACTGCCAGTGATGATCATGTTATAAGTGGATTTTGTGCAACAGAAGGACTCCAAGTACTAAGAAAGAAACTGGCGTTAAAAATATTTGCTTGAACACAAATACAGAACTGCATCACCTGATGATTAACCAGTGGATAAAGAAGTATTTTCTTCAGTTCATCTGAATTTACTGTTCTCATAGGAAGGAAGATGGTGGGTCAAATGAGTTCTGATTTTACTTTAAGAATAGCTGAAGGTGCTATGAAAACATCAAGCAGAAAAATTTGTATTTTCATGAGTAACTTAAAATATTCTTCCATTTAGGCAAGGACAGGGGTGCCAGCAAACAACAAAATAATAGGCAAAAAAATGAGCATCTAAACAAAAGCTGCTGGGTCATCATGTTGGAATTATCTAAGAAACAAATGAGGCAGAGAGGTGTTCAGTTTTCAGAATCACTCCATTTAACGATGATGCAAAAATAGTAAAATATAGCAGAACAACCAGATATGCAGTGATTGAGTAGATTTGGTTTATGGCTGAATACAGACAGCCCAGTGCTGGCAAAAGCAAGGCAATAATCTCAGTCCCAAAAATAAACATGAAAATCATTGTTGAATAAAGAAATCATAAGAGAGATCCTGTGGTGATTGCAAATAATAAAACCATCTGCCCAGTAGCAAGAAGCTCTACTCTGGGCAAACAGGAGAACGAAAGGTAAATCACAACAAAGCACCGTGCTGATGGGAAAGATGCTACTGAAAGTTCATCTGGAAAATTATGTGCAATGCTAATTACCACATAAAGACATTGCAGAAATAAGCAGGTGCAGGTCAGAGCTATCCATTCACGCAGAATCTGGGGGAGTTTCAGCTAGGAGGACAGATTTGCCAGACTTGGCCTCTCAGTCATAGAATATGGACTCTAGGAGGGACTTTTGAAAATGTTTACAAGGACTTGATGACAGTAAGAATTTGAAAAAGAACAAATTAAACTAAGCATCTCAAAATGTGAATGACAAGAGCAGAAGGGAGCTGGAATCACAGAAATTGAATGGTGTCCTTACACAAAGGTTGATCTTACTCTTGTACAGAGATCTTTATCTCATTTTATGCTCCTGTAATATGTTTCTAACACTATTCTCATATCAAATGTATATACTGGACTGGACATCTTTTTATGTTTTTGTTTTCTTTTTGACATGCCCTCCTCCTGGCTCCTGTAGGTAAAATAGAAGTATATAGACCATGGCAATCGCCATCTGTGGTTTACAGAGGGGATTAAGAGAAGATAGAACTAGGGTGAATTTTGACAGAGATAAGGTTTATAGTGTCTGCATTCTGAGCAGGATATATTTTATACAAGATCTGCTCCAATTCTTCTTAAACTCTAATGAAAAAAAGGAACTTGTGCACACACTTCTGCTGTAAGCTGGTAGAGTATTCTCAGGATTTCTGGAAATTTAGGGTTGAATCGTTTGTTTCTTTCAATTTATTGTTGCATTCTATTTCCAGCAAAGGTTGTGGTCTTGATAGAGCTGGAGACCTTGGAACCCATTGTCTCTGATAAGAACACTTAATCAGTTTCACCCATCACATTTGAAATTTGCTTTCAGCCACATGCTTAGCAATGGCTTCATACTTTCAATAATGCTTATGAAACAAGAAGTAAGATGCACAACTATAGAAAGGAATCTCAAAATAAATTAGGTGAAAAAGATAAGCAAATGTTGCCTATTCTTTCTTTTGTATTTATGTTCAACTTAGATTGTAACATTGACTACTGAGAATATGGAACGGCTGGAAGTATATTTTGGAGATAGCAGATAGCAGAATGATGCATCTTTTCTTCTTGATTTCTGAATGTGTTGGTATTTCTGTTAACAATACTATCTCTCTAAAAGCATGCAGATGATACATAACATTAAAAAGTCTAAACTTCGTACTATGACAAATGTTTTTTTAAAACTTCATGGTTAGATAGAATATCATGTATTATATAATCTTCCTATTCTATCTAGCCAAATTGCAATATTTTGACAAAGAATAAATCTGTTATTTTAGAAGTCAGCAATAGCTTCTCCAATTACTTTAAAGGGAGCATGAGCAGGGTAACATGTGGTTTTGGAAATTTCACTTTTCTATGCACACTCCCACTATTAGGAAAAAACCCTAAAAATATCCAACATACCATCTTTAAATTTTCATCTTTGAATGTGTCATTATCCCTATCAAAGAGTATTAAGTTAAACATATAGCTTTTTTACACAAATCCCTAAGGTCTATATTTTTTCCTCTTTCTTTGTGAGCATATCATAAAAGCAGTTACATTATCTTCTTTAATGCTGCTAACCACTACCCAGTATTTAATGTTTAAGAAATACTTTTCCTTTAAAAAAAAAAAAAAAAAAGGTAGAGTGCTTGACAATTATTACAGTTTGTAATTACAAAGGCAGCAAAGATACATAATGTTGGCCTGGGCAACAAATAACAGAGCCTGCTATTTAGGGCTGACAAGCAGCGAAACAGGCTAATGAAAGAGATGTCAGTTTTTCCATGTTTTCCATCTCTTCTAAAATGATGCAGATACACAGGTATGTCAATGGTTTTCACTTTCTTTTGTAAATCTTTTAAAACACTAAGTATCAGTTTGCATACTGCAACAGAATTGTCAGGTCAGAGCATGAACCAATGGTTGAGCTTGGCTAATCCAGGGAGCTCAGGTACAAGCAATGCACCTGAGTGAGCAGAAGGGGTGGAGCCAGGATCCACCACTGTTCTTAACCCTCATTTAAGGGTTAGCAGCCTGTAAAGAAGTTGCACTTCTCTTGAGCTGTTAGTGGTCATTAGAAGGGGTAAGCAATTTTTTTGGGGGGTGCTTTTTCCTCTGTAGGATTTATATCTTTCTAGAAAGTACTGTTATTGCCTTCTTTTGTTATATGTGTACATTAGCACGAGAGAACAGTATTACAAGATATCTTTCTAACTCAGGTTATGTCTTCTTGACTTTGAAGATTTTATCACTAATAGTTATTTTTTTTTAACAATTTGAGATGATTCATACATCATTTAAGAAGTAAAATCAACTTTACCATTTATTTCATCTGCAAGAGGCATTGCTGCTCTGGTTCAATTCGTAGTGAAGAATAAAGCTTTTAAAGTTTCTATCTTGCTTACTTTTTAAGTTTGTGTGAACGATTTTGGGTAAGATTTACAAGTCTGTCATCTATCACAACAAGTGACCTGGAAATTGGATCTTACATTGAAGTTCACAGGATTTATGCTCTGCAGAATAAAAAAATGAAAATGTGGGAGTCAACTTGTCTATCAGCTGCATCTTCAAAAAACAGAAGTTGACTTAAGAATTTAGAAGAAATCTTCATAAAGCAATCATTCTACTTTTAAGAAAAATATTTTTCAACATTTCTTGATTATCAAGTACTGGAGTCTCATGACAGTCCTTCTAGGAATGAACTTCAAGCATGTGAGTATTCCCAGAGCAGAAAGTGTCAAGTATGCTCACTGTTTTAGAGCGTGTAAGAAGTGAGCAAACTCTGTGCTGTCCAAATTAGAAGAATCAAAGGATCATAGTATTGTTAATGTTGGAAAAGACCATTAAGATCATCACGTAAAGCCATCTAGAAGAAGAGTGTACCTCTGCTCTCTAGAGAGAGATTTGAACTCCAGTGTACACCTCTGTAATCTAGATGAGAATAAGAGACTTGTTAGCAGTTTATAGGGCAATTTAGAAAAACCTGGTGGGGGAAAAAAAACAAACAAGTAACCTACTTGCTATTTTTCAACAGTAGGGAATACTGAACTCCTCCCTAAAAGGGTCATTTTCAATTTTAAAAGGGTACAGCATTCTTTTGCTCTCACTTCCTGGTATTCTTCAATTCAGTTTGATTAAAGGAAATGTGCCTATTTAAAGGGAGTAAGCATGTTTTTTGCTTACTTTACAAACAATTCAAATTTACAAGTGGAAACATGCTCTAAGATACAAGCTATAAAGTAACAGGAACCTGTAAAGATGAAAATCATTAAATGATGTATATAGCAAAATTCAGAGTTCCAGCTGCATCTATGGTCACAAAATCTGTGTTCTTTTCTCAAAATAATGAACTTCCATTCTCTGCACAAGTTCAGCACACAGTGACTTTCTTATTTGTACTCATGCGGCAATGTCTTCGGGGCCAGTGCTGTCTATCTGGGCAGAGTTATGTCAAGAAATCTTGGCACAGTGGGATTCTCATTACAGCTGAGTCTGTGGACTTATTGCAAGACAAAATAGTTGAAAATATATCAAAGAACTTTAGGAACAGCTACTGACATTTCATATTACTTTAAAAGAGGCTTTAAGGAGAATCAGCCGATGACAGGTGCAAAGTCAATGAGGTAACACAACTGTGCCATAACAAATATGAGAATTTTATTTCAGAGTTATGTAACCCCAAACAGCAAATTAACAGTGAGACACACTGGCATTTTCTGTCTCTGCTAGGGCATATATAAAAGGTAAAAGAACAGAGAGTTCTAGGGAAGAAAATATGTCATGAAGAAAGTGCTAGAATGTGCTCAACCCAGCCAACTCAGGCATTCTGAAGATGATAACTCAGAGCCTGTGGAGTTGGAGAACTGAGTATATTGATATTAACACATTGAATCATGAACAAAGCAAATGTAGTGCTCATTTTTTCATGTGTATGTTACCTTTTCCTTTTGTAATTGAAAGACTGTTTCTAGGGATGGTCTTTATGAAGACGTATTCCCCAGACAGTCTGAAATTCATGACCTGCTCAGTATCTCTCCAAGCCTAAATTTCCCTTCAAACAGTAAGGCAGACTATATGAGACAGAAAGATTGAAGAGAACAAATATCTAAATTTGATCCTCAACAGTCCTTTAAAGGCTTTAAAGAATAAAATCCATGAAATCAAATAGTAACTTTGTGCTTTTTCACCTTCTCAGCTGTGCATGTAAGATATAGCATAACCTTGCATTAATAATGAAATCAGACAGTTTTATACCTTTTTAATAATGTATGTCAAATATATTTGGGTTTAGGAAGCACAGTATTCGTTTATTGATCATGATGCATTATCTCCACCCTGGAAACTTCTAAGAAGCTTTCATCTCCTGTGCAATTCTAAATAATTCAGGATGTAATTTCAGTTGGGTTATTTTGTTTCTATTTTTTTCTTATTAAAATTGTATTTTTAATTTAAAAAAAACAAAGCTGTCAGACCTTTGGCAAAGGGTCATGTGTAGATCTCATATTACTCAAAAAGCCCTAGTGAAACCTTGAGAAAGTAGTAAAATCAAGGATGTAACTATCTAATTCCTAGTTTTCAGAACAACAGCATTTCTACGTACTGTATTTGTAGTGTTACATGTATATCTAATAATGATTATGGTAACAGTAGCAAATAACATCCGAGTTCTGTAAGGGACATGTTCACATAATAATTTCTTTTAAAATTTTTATTTTTTATTTTTTGCATTAAGATTGGAACAGTTCATCCCTGCCAATTCTCAGCTTGAAAGCAGGAATTTTGTTCAGGTTTCAAAGTTGAAAAGTAAATTTAAATATGCAGGAAGCTATCACTAATTTTTACTGCTTATCTGCATTCATTCCAAAGGTGGATTCTTGTGTAAGGTACTGACAAACCTGAAAAAGCTATCTGCCTTAGAGATTTTCAGGCTTATCAAGGTGAATATTTTAATTTTAATGAATTTCCAGCAAGGTTAGATTTTTATTTCACTTACCTATAACTAGCAGGGGCAGGAAGAAAAGGATGAGGACAAACAGATGCCATAGTGACGCCAAAACAAGAACGAAAAAGAGACAAATGGAATAAGTGGTGGTTCAGATAAATAAATTAAGTGCATTTACAATACTTAAAGCCTTTGAATGGTCAGTTCAAGAGAAAATTATGTATTAAAGGAATTACTGTAGGATTCTACTGACCAGAGGTCAAAGGTTACACCAGATTTTAAGGTGATAATTTGTGCTTTGTGAAACAAATGAAGAAAATGTACATTTTCATCATTACAAACACTGAAGGCACAGGGATAAGTTCCAAAGTCATATATCAGTGGCTGCTGATAAATCTTATAACAACTACAAGAATCCTTTAGAACTTCTCAAGTCATCAACTGAAGTGGTGTTCTCAGTATTTCTGCAGTAAGATAACAAAGTCATAAAAAATAATTGAAAGAATTTTTTGATTATGTGGTTGTACAATTAGGAGCTGTGTTATTCTATAACTAGCATCTGCTCTTACTTAACTGTTCCTTCTTTTCATCTTCTCAATAAGTCATTTGCTACAATGCACCATCACATTTGATGTGTGATGTAGCCTGAAGATTAAATCTTGTGTGTCTGTTTGGCATTGAAATGACCACAACAGTATGGGAATACCCCTGGCCAGTCCTGAGCTCCATCTGATATGACTCTGCCAGTGCTTGGACAACTTGGATCATCTTGATAATAAGCTCTCAGGTCTCTGAGATTGGTTATGGCATTTACACTGCAAAGAGAGCCCTACAAATACTGAACTTACTTCCCATGTATCCAAGTGAGCTGGAAGTTCAGACACAGATGTATGGATATTCCAAAAAGACAGCGTGATTCCCTGGAGAGAGATGATCTATGATACAATTCAGCCTAACTGAAGTAGGAGCCAGGAGACCAGCTCAAGCCAAGCTCTCTGATTTCTTTCTTAATAAAGACAAATGCCAAGTGGTCACATTTTAACTGTAATAACCTTATTTTGTTGCAGAGATGTGCAAAAAGGCTCAAAATAAAAGACAAAACTGGCAACCCCTAGCCATCATTCACATCCAAAGCCCTCTATGCATGGAAACTTGCAGTGTTTTGCAACAGTATCTTGAGAGGAGTCAGAGCTGCATGATGGTTCAGTCGGAGCCCTACTTGCCAGCTGTATGGAATAATGCAGCTCCAGCAGCATTTGGATTTAATTGCCGTGGGCTGGATTTTATGAGGTAACACCTTAGTCACATTCTGTGAAGAATTTGATTAGAAACAGTTGAAAGCTTGCTTTTTCTGTTCTTGTTTGTGTCTGGGACCTCCATCACATCAGTGAGGATGTATTAACAATTTCTATTCTGGTAATTCAGTATTCAGCTCTGTTTTCATGTTCTACAGGTAAAGTCTGTTTGCAGGATATGTTCCAGTAATGCAAATTACATTCAGCCATTCAAGTCTTGTTCCAGGTGCTTACTTTCACTGGGATTTACACTTAGAGGGAATAGGAGCAGTGATAATCCATGTTTTTCTACCTGATGTCTACTCTTCCAGAAAGAGCTGAGGATTTTTGGTCCTACAAGACATAATTCTTCGCTGGTAACATCCAGTTGTACTTTTAACTACAAGACAACTTATATTTTTGAGTGACTTTCTGAATGCACTCTTGTAATTTTTTCTGTTTTCTAAGGACAAGGAAGTAACTTATATCACTTCCTCCTACTACATAATATTGAGTAGAATAATGCACAACTTATTCCTCAATATGATGTAGCACTTCCATAAATAAGGTGAAATATTAACTCTGAACATTGCACAGTGGGTTTAAATTTCCTCTTCAGTATTGATTTTGCATGGGTTTATCATAACTTAATATGAGAGACCAAACTCTAAATCCAAATTCAGGGTAAATAACATTTGATAATGTAAACTCTTCCTTCCATGTAATTACTTTTCATCATCATGCTGCCTTCAGAGGGTACTTCTGAAGGCAGAGAACTTATAGGGTTGAGTGCACTGCAGTGTGTTTCTTGTCACAGAAAATAATGCATATATCATAGTTCAGAGTGGCTCTGCCTGATAAAAAGAGTAGAAATGGTGATGTGAGCCATGAAGCAAATAGATTTAGCATGGCATGGTTGAATAAGCAGTGGACAAAGCTAGTGAACAATACTAATACATGTTCAGTCAGTGTAAGTATTCCTTGGGAGTAGGAAAAAGCAGTGAGGTTTGGGTAGTCAGCACCCAGGGCCAGGAACATCCCTTGCAACTTGTAGGTGTGTTTGACAGCCTTCCTACCTGCAGACATTTGAAGTTCTTTTGGGTATATCCAATTTCAGTCACCCTCTGATTTTCTGTTCTGCCTTGAACCACCGGAATAGATGTACAGAAAGGCTGTGTGATAAATTCTGGGGCAGTACAGGGAGCAGGGGAGAAAAAGGAAAAAGAAATGCTGGAGCACAAAGCCTGGCAGGGGTATGTACGGAGCAGATTTCAATGACTCCTGCAACTGCACAACTCGAAAGGAAGCAATCATTATACACTATGCTTCCACATAATAAAATACAATAATCAGGAAGACTTGCTCTCATATAAAGACACTGTGATTTGTGATAAACTGAACTAATCAGAACATCTTCAGGTGTAATAATCTCTTTTATTTCTTCAGAAGAAATGAAACAACTATTTACATAAACATCATAAACACAAAATAAAGTCTGACTTGATATTGCCCATGCATATACCATCTGTCAAAATTGTTTTTAAAAGACGTCAAAGTTTGCACATTTGTTTCACCACTGATGGCATATGTGAGAAGACTGAGATCAGTGCACTGAAGGCCTATCTACATAAAAGCATCCAATTCCAATTTCTCTGGCAGTGCCTGACCCTCACATTCTGAAGATGAATGAAGTAATCTTCTTACGCAGCTCTGCTTTCTCAAAAGAAATAATCTAAAGAACACAAATCAGCAGTTACAAAAATTAAAATGTCCTACTCTATTGTGTCTCACTGTTTGAAATGCTTTCAAAAATTACCAAACATTTTTAAAATGGATTGTAATGGTTCTTCCCAGAACCTCCCATTCTGTGTGTGCCATTCTCATTTATGGTTCATTTATTAACATGTAAAGAATCTACAGAATGGAGATAAATGGAATAAAGAACTTCTATTCTTTTATTAAAAACTGTAATGTAAGGCAACTGGGAATCCCTTCCTTGCTACTAAAACAGAGTGACTCTGCTTTGCATTCCCAGCATCCATATGTGGCTTGACAATGAGAGCTGAAGAGATGCTAGCTGAGATTGTCTTTTAATGACCAACATGAATGTATACCTTTAATACTCAAAATGCAATTAAAATACAGAATTTCAGACTGTTTGAAGGTCTCATTCAAGGTCATAAGTTAGTTTAGCTGCTGCACTGAAAAGAACTGAATTCCAAGTCAGTGTGCTGGAACGGACTTCCAGTTTGCTTTAAAAAACCTAATACCAGATCTTTTCTTAAACTAAAACTGAATTAAAAACAGAACAGAAATAGAATCAACCAGAAGGTGCAGAACTGATTACAACACTAATTCCTCTTGTGAATTTATATCCAAACTTTCTGATAATTAATAGAAACAGGTCACCACATTCAAAAATACAACCTGGGCAATGATGACAAATTAGAAAGAACTGTGAACAATGAAGAGTTACGAAGCAAAATGGATCTTTTTTCCTGAATTCCATGGGACACAGTAGAGAAACCACAGGTTGGGTTCCCATACATGCCTTGCTCGGCATCTTTGAAAAAAGGAAACAAAGAAAAGATACCAAAAATGTAAATATTGGTTTGCTGCTATCCCACGTGAGCAGAGGAGGGCATTAAGAAAGTATCTGTCGCAGCTCAGTTGAAAGATTGCTCTGTGCAATCAGAAAGCAGAAGGTCTGACTTTTATTATTGACAAAGTGGTATTTAAGTTCTTGAAAGTCCTCATTCAAGTGAAATGTGCCTAACTCTGCAGACAAGCCCGTTAATTCATAGTCTCACTACACACTACCAAGTTTATATATATTTCTGTTGGTTAACAGAAGGAAATTATAAGGGTTCACTTCCCAACAGGGTCACAGCTCTCTTCTCAAAGGAACAGTGAGCTGATGGTTTGTATCATTTACATCAGCAGCCCCTCTGTGCTACCCAGCCCAGCTCTAGGAGCACCAGCCCTGGCTGTGCAGGAGGGCAGCATCTCTCACCTGCAGCACAGCTACAGCCCATGCTATGGCTACAGCACTGTGCAGTTCATCTCCCCAGCCACAGTCCCCTTTGGGCACAGCCATCACTCAGACTTTGAGTTCCTCGTTTCGTATTAACTACACTTCTGGAGGCTCCATTAGAAATTCCACTGCCTTGAAAATGTATGTTTCCAAACTATTTAAATAAGTGATGAATAAAAGAAATTGCAGGCATCTTTACTAAGGAAGCCATAAATCAGGGGGCAAGGTTAAGAAGAGCTTGTGCTTATTGATCACGTTGCATCACAGACCTGGTAGAAACTACTAAGCAGTTTCCTCTTCCTGACAATATTCTAAATAATTCAGGAAGTAATCTCAGATTGTCTTTTCATCCAAACATATCCCTTTTAAAATGTATACTTACATATATTTTATCAGTCTCATCAGCTCATCTTTCCCAAATCATTGAAGGAAATCTGTATTATAATTCGGGAAAGTTTTGGTATGCTGTACCCCTCCAACTTCATATTAAACAGGGGCATCTCAGTTACATTAGGAACCATAACTTTCTTCCATGACACCTTTATGATTCTCCTCCCCATAACTCTCATTCGGTGAGGGTTAGGGAGACGTTTCTTGCTCTTGATGAACAGCTTTTCAGATGAACTTTTAACTTAGAAATTCTCAAAGTTTTCCCTTAATGACTTTTTTGTGCCTGCCAGAAATAATGTGCAGAAGAGAACTTCACCCTGCCCCACTTCAGCTGCTCTCACCTCCATAACACCACCTTCCTCAGTAAAATAAGCTAAATATGGACAGTGTTCCCAAAATACTGAACAGAGGCAGTTAACATAAAATTTTCAATACAAAATTCATTAGAACTTGTTTAGATATGATTAAACATACAAAGTCCAGCTGAGTGGAGGTGGGTTTTTTTTGGTATTACAGTGGGAGCATTGCTCTAGAGAAAGAAAATATAAAGAGCCCTGCTAGTAATTAAACATCACAGTTCAGTATAATAATATATTAATGAAGACAAAGTGTGCTGGCACCAGGACCACGAATACCCATTTTATGATTCTGACCCAGCTGCCCTCTCCTCATACCAGCTACATTTATCTGAGTCCTGTAGCTCCAAGGCACGTTGGCCACCTCCTTCCAGAAAACTCACTTTGCCACAGCTCCTTCCTAGTCTGCTATTAACAAACAGCACAAAGGACCGAGCCACACATCGGGGCTGAGCTGAGGAACTGTAGGACTAGAAGTAAAGCAGCACTGGGGAGCTGATTGTAGCACTGCAGAACAGAGGGGATTGAGGTTAATTCCTTGCTGTGCATGGTCTGGAGACTAATTAAAGTGTGGGGAGACCTCCAGCAGAAAATGCTGCCCGGCTTTGTTGAGGAAGAAAGAAACTTGCCACCAGGGGATGATGATGCTTTCAGCACAGTGGGAAACTCTACAGGCTTCAGAAGTGCTTTGCTTTGCCTGCTTGTTTTCTTTTATGTTTGATGTATCTGACTGCCACAAACGATATGGATCTGAACCTGATTTCTGCATGACATTCATACAACACTGGCGTCTAGTTAGTGAAATGATTACAAAATTACATTATTTTACATTTTACTTTACTTACAACATTGGTTGTATTTTATCTGATCATATTTTTATTATTTAATGGCTATTGTAATTGAACCCATATGTGCATACCACCTAACAGTAAATTAAGCAAATTAATCTTCCAATTGCAAACATTTTATAACATCCACGTACACTAAAACATTTCCTAACAAACTCTCTCAGTTCCTACTTCTCATTAATCAGAAATTGTTCATTTTTGCAAAAGAGATAATGAACTGAACAGAACAGATATACACTCCAGTTAAATGTAGAAATATTTAGTGGTAATTTAATTATTTTAATTGTGAAAAAAATTAAATTTAATTGACAAATACTTGGCCTTGACATACTGAACCAATATACTCATCATGGGGCAAGGGAATGGAAATTCCTTCAATCTTTGTGACCAGCACTTTGCTCACCACATCACAGCCCCTCGTAACAGTGGCACCGAGCCCAGCAGTGTGGCCAGTCCTGTCTGATCTTGGAAGCCACAGTGCACATTAAAAATTGCATTTGAAAGACACAAAGCTATTGCTGGTGTAAAGTTGTCTCTTTACATCTTCCTTCCAAAAGCAGTTGTGGATGTCCCATGTTCCATTCCTGGAAGCATTCAAGGCAAGGTTGGATGGAGTCCTGGGCAGCTTGGTCTGCTGAGGTCAACCCTGTCTGAGAGCATGGGATTGGAACTAGATGGGATTTAAGATCCCTCTCAGTGCAAGCCATTCTCTGGTTATATGATCATAACGGCCTGGAAGTGTAATTTCAACGTGGGACCAAATCACCAAAACTGCCACACTTTAATTAATTTCGAGTCATGGCGTAGCATCTCCATCCTCTCATAGTTTATTAAGATGGACCATAGGATAGCTTCAAAGAGTCGTCGTAAATCAAAACAAAAAAAAAACTTCAGGTATAAAGAATTTCCTGAATAACCTACCAGAACGTTCCCTTGCATTCCACGCCACATTATCATCATGCAAACACTAGAATGGGGAATGAGATCTTGGAAAAATGTTCAAGTTTCACTTCTAAAACATACGTGAGATTCTGCCTGTGGGTCCCAGTGAAACTAGTCATGCTATAAGGCTGCCAGAAATGCCCAGATGCTTCAGTGGCCCAAGTGTCACCATACTAGGCATTGGTGGGTGCATCAATTACCGTGGCTGCATTTTGGGAGATAGTCATTCCTGCTATCACATTGACCTTGGGCTATTTTATGTTCTCAGTTAACATTTGTGGAGCTTTACAATGCCCGCTGTTGGTATATCACTCTACTCAAAGGGAATGCTTGCTCCCTTCCTTTAGACATTGCACTTTTCTCTCAGGTTCCAATATTGCATTTCGAAAGAGAGACATCTTTCTTTCAATTATATTATCTGCCTCTGACAGTTACAGCAGCAAAGTGACATAGCTTCTCCCCACTGATTTCTAGGTGGACAAGATTGAGATTTCTACCTCACCCACACCACTCACAAAAATCATTTATTACGTTTTGGTAAGCACCATTCCTGTTTCGCTCAGAGTCTAATACATACCTCATCTTCATAAAAGCTTGCTGCCTCTAATTTAATTTTACGCCTTTATGGAAACTCTAAGCTTCTGATTAAATGGAAGTTACTCTTCAGTGCTGTTTCAAAAAGTACTGCAACATCACTTATTAGCAAACAGCTAAATGCACTCCTGACATATGTTTGATATCTCTGTCTCTGTGGAGAACATGAGTCTATAGACAAAAAGCCTGCTGTTCTGCTTTGCTGTCGACTTATCACCAAAGAGCTGTCACTTATACGTACCTCTGCAATGACTGTATAGAGGGTATTATCTATAAATTGTAAAATACAGTGCTGCATCTTTGCCTCAAGTGAGGAAATGCAGCAGTAGCTCAGATACAAAACACCTCTGGAGCAAATGCTCCACTTACCTGTGTGTGCATCAAAGGGGTGTTGAATGGGGTTCCTGTTAATGAAACTTTCAGACATTTCTCTTTGGCTTGCAGCTACTGTAACAAGCCCTCCGAGTCTTCCCATCTATTGTCTAGACTCTTATTTTCAGCAGAAACGATTCATCTTTTACTTATTTGTGACTAAGCACTTATGCGTAGCTCCAAACTTGCACTAACACTGACATCTGCATATTTTAAAGTATCTTCAGCACAATAAAACAGAGCCTTTGGGAAAACACAGCATAGACAGTAAGAAATCAAGCAAACGTAGCAATGCAAGCAGTAACAATAATTTCCTCTGAGTCACCAGCTCATTTTATACATTTGAGATCCAGAAAACACAATATGTTGGAGACATCCCAACAGTTTTAGGTGAACAGAAATAAGCAGCTGCATATACCTTGGAATTCTCCAGCATTTTATAGCGTGTGTGAGTGAACTTAAATAATATATATATACGTAGTCATTGCCTGATCCCCTGTGACAAACTTTCCTATTTTACGAAGCCTGCTGCATTGCATTAAGCTGGCTCCAAAGTCCACTGAGAAATGCAGCTTTACTTTTAAGTGATGACATCAAAGCCAGTAACAGTCGTGACTATTAAAAGTTGATCTTTACAAATCTCAGCAACAAGCAGGTCTTATTGGTTCCCCTTTCAGTACACTCATTTCATCCTGGATTTTATAATATCAGTTGAAAGGTTTAGGACCTGGTATAAAGAAAAGAAATGCAAGGGACCAAAAATGAATTATACATAGAAAAGTTAGAGAGCGGCTTGAAAGTTTTATCAAAGTTTCCAGTGTGACCTTCTCGGGAAACGGAGAAGTAGCCCTAATAAATCTGAGATAATTCTTCTCCTCTTCCCCCAGGGATTCAGCAGATCGACTTCCTCATACAAAATGCTGTGTGTGCTACACACCAAAGGCTCGGGGGGTGGAGTTGTAGCTTTTTTTGCAGACTGTGTTCTTTTCAAACTGTTTAATGGGACCCAAACAGAACAGTGCACCCCACTATTTCTTCAGGTAAGAAGTCCACATGACCCAATTATTTCACTTCTAGTCATCAATTTATTAATTTACTTTTTCCTACAGACATTAGTAAAAATCCTCATCTCATATCAAATGTTGCAGTAATTGATTTCACCAGATCAATTGATAAAATAAAATAAAATAAAATATAATAACAAAGAATAGTAAAGTGAATTTCATTCCATTCCTATTTAATTCCTGCACATTTGCTGTTTGGGCACAATGAACATTCTCGTGCCTTTTCCAGACATAAAAAATGATTTATTAAGAAACAGAAAGGAAAAAAAAAAGAAGACTCATCAGTTCAAGAATTGAAGCTTCCTTAACCTATGTAACTTACCAGCAGCTTTCCCTTACACCTCCAGCTTGTTTCTCTGCAGTTTTTAAAAGATGTATATTTAGCCCTACTATATAAAAACCATATTAAGCAATAACTGACCAGTCATTAATCTCACACTTAGGATTCCTGCTGGTATAGACAGGTGCAGTCCAAACTTAGCGGGGACAGTACAAATACTTTTTAAACCTTAAATGAATCAAACTAAAAGTTGAGAAGAGAAAGGTGATTATATAGGTTTATTTATCAGTTACACACTCTCGTATGTGAAAAAAAAATCACATCAAAAACAAGTCAAGTCCATGGGTTTGATGTTTACTTTGGTAAATTAAAAAATTAAGCAACTGTTACTTTGAAGGCGACGACTAATTTAAGTAGGTCCTACAAAACATATAGAAAAGCACTATTTCAAAATAAACTGGTACTCGAATGCTTCAGCAAAGCAGAAGAACTGAATGGAAAGGTTTGGAAAGTGAACTCTGGGAGAAAGTTCAACTTGAGTTATTGATGTAGAAACTGGCATACTAATCTCTTATTATTTAAAAGAAGAAATAACCTTGTATAGAAGATAATCTACTTGTCTTATATTCTACATCTCCTGCAATCATTTTCTTGCTGCTCATGCATAGATAGGGTCTTATCTAGTCCTTACTGAAGTCAATAGCAGGTACCTTGTTTGTTTTTTAAATAGCAGCTGCATTGGGTATCTACAGGGAATGAAAAAGTGAAAGGATTACAATTTTGACCTCTTAAAATTGATCTATAAGAGATTTTTTTCTCCTGTTATGTCCAAGTGATGAATTGCTCTTTCAGTTAAGGCTGTGTGAAAAACCAATTTGTCGATTGCAGTCTGACCAAAAAAATTGGAAAACTACCCACTTCGTTTAAAATATTCCATGTATTCTGTGGTCTGCCCTCTCTTCACCAGAGTAAAACAAGAAAAAAACAAATGTTTTTTTTTTTTTTTCTGGAATGTTCTCTGATGGGAATGCTCCAAATAGAAAAACTGATGGAGTTCCCATTTCCAAAGTGATAGAGCAACAGAGCTCCTTGGGCAGACACACACCCAGAAAGGAGACGAGCGAATGTCGCTGCATCAGAAGAACCTGAATGACACCAGCAACCTCATGGTACTACTGGGATCAGTACAGTGTAAGACCCCTTCTGCCTTCCATCTCCTACTGAAATGCTCACTATAGGGTAGAGTGCCAACACCAAATTTGGTGGGCATTCTCATTTATTACAGATGAGCGCAGTTCAAAGACACTAGCAAATCAAATGGCCTCCATCAAAGAACTGTACAATGTTTTTAACAGCTGAACAGCTTAGAGCATCCTTTATACTTTTGCTAACAATACCACACTGTGAGATCTGTGTCTATGCAGTATTTTAATAGGAAGTGACTTGCAGTATTCCCACCTGACTCACTTGACCCTTTCTAACCCATGACAAGCTGTCACCAATGAGACATGCCTGCAAACAGCTAACACCCAGCATCCGCCCTCAGGTCTGCTAGCATCAAGCCTATGGTCTTGAATACTCTAGATAATAAATAATAAGGAATGTAAGGGGAAAAGAAAAAGAGAGAGACTGCATGGGTACTTCTATTTCATACCCCAAAAATCTTGGGAGTACCTTAGATCAGTGTTTCTAGCTAACAATAGGTGAGAGAATGACACAGATGGGATGCTAACACTGAAAATCAGTACAGCCCAGGGTCTGCCAGGCCCAAGTTATGACAGCAGGGAAAATGGGCCCAACGTTGTGCCTAGAGCCTGCTCTTGCTGCAATGGTCTCTCTTCAGTCAGCCTCATGTTTCCACTGCTGCTACTTCCAGGGAACCTCCTGGCAGGTTTTCAGGCCCTCTGCTCTGTCAAGAGAAGAAAAGGACCACACTGAAGAGGGCTGCTGTGATCAATCCTGACAGGCTGCACTTGTGCGTGACCATGTAGGTGAATTAATGGCCAAGTCTATCAGACAGAGAGGGTTAGGCAAGGGTTTGAAGACACCAAACCAAGAAGACCCACAGCCAACCTGCTTCCTTGCTGCATGATGAAAGCCCCCACTGGAAACTCTACTACAGCATCTGGCATCCTGCCCTGCTGCACACACGAGCCCATGTCCAAAATGCCACCACCAAAGGGCTGGCACCATTTGCTCCTGGTTGCTAAACCGTCTGAAACCACTTTAATTCATGCTCGACTTCTGTGTAGCTTTGTGTTCCTTACAACTGGGATCTCACTTACTGCGTTTTCTTTTTTCTTCCTTTTGTGATGTATTCCATTTCAATAAATATTAATAATCTGAAATTAGTTCTCTCATCTTTAACAACAACAAACTACTTAGAAGCACATTGAGAGGATTAATTCTGAAGTACTCCAAAAATGTCAAGTGCTTATTAATTATAAGTTAATTGGAGTAAGAATTATGCTTCGGTAAATAATAATAAATTAACATAGCTGATGGGCAAGAGGGAAGAAGAGCGAATAGTATTATGAACATTTATGCTTTTAGCAAGCCTTTAGAAGAAAATTTCTGACTGATGATGCTTAGTAAATTATCTTCTGCAGAGCATTTTTACATCTGTGGAGAATTTAAAATTATTTCTTCTCACCTGTCAGCCCTTACTCATTGTTGGCTTCTTCTGATTTACGGTTTGAAGGAAAAGGTCTCCATGATTTTTGGAAGCACACAGTTCATCATCCACTTACCTCAGTGAGAGCCATTTAGAGGTTGCTGGATTGCACATGGGGTATAAAGTACACATGGAAACCCCCTCTACACTATAATGGGAGAAATTACAGCTTTAGCATTTGTGAGGGTAGACAGGTGTGTAATACAGTGTAGTGGTTAGAGGACTGGAACTGAAAGTGAGACGTTGAAATCTTTCCCCTGCAACCAAAGTCCCAGTTTGAACTTCATCAGTGCTTGAATGCTTCGGTCAGGAGAGTCAGCTAATTGCCCCAGATAAGTTCCTCCCTTAATATAGTAATGTAACTGACAGTAATAAGATTCAAAGTCATGTATTTTCACGTCAAAGATGGAATAGGAAACCTTCATTACTTTACTATCATATATATATATACACATACACACTTTTTTTTTTTCCAAAAAAAGATAGCACATAGTGTTAGGTCTCATGTCTACCACAAATTAGAGTATGACTGCTTTGCCATTCCATGTAAATGTCAAAAAGGATGATACATTTATCATTTTCTGGAAATACAGATCAAGTTTATTTTTCTTTGTAAGTGAGCTTCTGGGAAATTGTTTCAGACCATGGACTACTGTCATTCCAGGCAAAACCAACTTTTTTAATCATCCTTTTTCTTTTTAAAATCATGATTTAATAAGATTTTTTTTCTTACAGTCTTACCAGAACTTTGTACATGATAGTAGTTAAGCCTCTTAACAATAAGGAAAACAAAGCTTTCCCATAAGAAAGGCTTTTGGAATCAGTACTCTAAATCACAATTAGAGACCACATGTACTTGTCAAATATTATTTCCAAGTAAATGTGTAGACTTAGTCCAATGGTAAATTTGCATACAATGTGAATGGAGGGTATCCAGTGCCTATATTTTATAAACTGTTCCTAATTTGTAAAGATATTCTGAATGAGACTTTAAACACTTAAATGACAACATTTCTGTTTTATTTATTTATTTGTTTGTTTATTAATAACATTAAGTAGAATGTTAGTGTTCTGGTGAAAATGCAGGGTCAACCCAGGGGAGCTCAGGTGCATGCAATGCACCTGAATGACTGGAAGGGGTGGATCCTGTCTCCACCCCTTCCCAGACTTCATTTAAAGGTTGGCAGTGGATACAAGGGCATCTTCTTGGAGGTTTCTGCGTACCTGAGGCCTTCTGAAGGTAAGTAGCTCACTTCCCTTCCATTTCTGTGCCTATGGTTGTTGTGCTTGAGTGAACTCTTGCTTCCTGCCTCCTGAGATCTTCCTGCTCTGCTGTTATTGTTGCACTTTTTTGTTTGTTTGTTTAATTTGGGGCTGCAGAAGAAAGCCTTCAGCTCCAATTATTTCAGCTGGTGCAATAACCCCTTTGTTTCTAAAGCATTACTGGATTAATCTATGGACAGCCTTGATGTGAGAGTAAGTGGAGCTGCAGCCCTCCATTCCCTGCACCTCTCCCTGGGGTTGTGGCTGCTTTCTGCTATCGTGTTTCCACCATTGCAGCTCTGAGGTCTATGTTGTTAAAGCTTCTAAATTACAGTTTCTGCAAAGCTGCAGAAAATGAAAAGTCGTCTCCCAACTGTAGTGCTGATTTCTCTCACAAAGATTTTCTGTTTTCTAAGCATGTGGTCAGCAATCCATACCTGTTTGATCTAATTCATGATCTAATCAGAGATGTAGTGTGACAGAAAAGTCTGTTTCCTGTGTGCTGCAAATTGTCTTGTGCTTTTGTGAAGCATAAATAGAATCATTTAACAAAGCATAAATGGCACAATGGATTTGTGCTTCGCTATTAATGTGTGATGCTTTTACCCCAGTAGTGTGAAAACAAATGCAATCTATACAAAATTACCAGAAGCCATTTAAGTGTGAAGACTATAGGATATTAACACCAAATAGTATTCTTTGAGATGCATGCTCAATAAACTGGGAGATGTACTGATGCCTCTTACCAGAAACAAGTAGTTATGTCCTGATTTAAAAGGACAACTGGACTTCAAGGGAGAGGAGACAAAAGTCGGTGTGCAACTGTATTCTCAATTCATCAGGCCTGACAAATGCTAGTAATGTGCCCTATGTTAACTGCTGCTTCCTCACTGTTACCAAATGCTCTGTTTTTCTTGCTAGCCTCGTTACTGAAGCTACATAATTGCAGACTGTAGAACTGCTGATAGCATGCTGAGACTTGCGTTAGACTGAGTGAGAGTTCTGTGATATTATGAAGTTTCTGTGGAAAGAAATAATGAGGAAGTTATTTGGATAATATTTGGAATAATCTATTTGTCAGAAATTTGATGTCAGCTTCTCAGTGCTGTCTGGAGAGCCTACATGTCTCAGGTTTTATTCAGAAAAGGTTATGTACTCATGGACCTGAACTTAAGTGCTTGTGAATCTTTCTAATTGACTAGGATCTGCTATGGAGAGCATGGCATCAATTGCTTTAAGTGGAGTTCCTGTGCTGCTGAGCAGTTTATGAGCAATGGATGGCACTAGACCCACTGGGTGGATATGCAGCAAGAGTGTGTCTCTGAATGGTGGTGAGAAAAGGTAAAATACCAAGGATAGCTCTCTACAAAACAAGGTATTTGCAGCTACAGTAAGCTCCCTTAAAACTGTCAACATACTTTGTTCCATCCTGGGATCATTCCTTAGTCAGGGGCCTTTAGGACCCCAACACAGAAGCAGAGGCACGCTGATTTAGGAAATGCAGGTTCATTCCAAAGCTCTGTGCAACTCTTGTAACAAATGCTTTTTAATCTCCAAGCCTCACGAAAACTTCAGCAAGAGCTGAGGGCCAGGGTTGCTCAGGTTTGGCCTCATCTATTTTTGACAAGAGGTCAGGACTGCAAAAATGCAATTATCTGCCATGGCCACTTCAGCTGGATGCTGGGCAGGAGATGAAGAAAGATGTCCTGGTGCATTTGGAGCACGTATGCTTTGTGTGTTTGTGCCCAGTGGGATTGCTTTTCACCAGAAGCTTGCATTTCCCAGTTGAATATACAACCAAGAACAAATCTGAAGCAAACATGAATGTGTTCTGCTGAGACCAAATGAAAGTCTTACAAACAGAAGAGCTGACACAGCCAGGAAAGCAAGAGGGTATTCAAACAAAATCACTAAAGCAAGACTTTGTTTGGAAGGCTGAAATCTGAGTGTGAATACATTGTTCTTGGAAGTTAAATCTCAGCAAAGTCCTATAGCTTTATTTCTGGATACTAACGCTTTTCAAAGTGTTACTTCTTGCTGACCCAGACCCAGCTTTATTTTTATTTATTAAGAGTTAAACAGTATCTGTTGACATAGTAGGATAAATAGCGGAAGGATTTTTACAATAAGTGTATTTTAACTAGGTGTCTGTCATCTTTTTGCCAAGAAACAATCTCAAAGAAAAATCACAGCACTCCAAAGGAGGCAAGAGAGAATCCTCTGTGATTTCTTTTCAGCACAAGAACTTGTACTCTTGAAGCTCTGTAGGTTTGCAAAACAAGACATCTGAATGCATTTTAGAAATGATTTGGGGAGTGTCCTAGCTGTAGTTAAAACTAGCACAGAATATTGCCAAATGCTTTGTACATCTCTAAAACAGAATGTAGAAACAAAGTTATAACCCTAGATAGCCTCACCTAAATTTCTTTGCACTTAGACTGAAATATTGCATGCCTTGTAAGGAGATAGAAATCAATTTTTCCTTCATTATGTTGCAGAAAAATCACAAAAGACACCAATTCTTGAAATTCTGAGATATAAAAACAAGAGGCATAAGTCCTATTCTAGTATATTTGTTATTTTGAAACAGACTTTACTAGTCTTGGGAAACTCTCACCATCTTCCCAGGCATTCTACAAAAAATTAGTATCAAACCAGCTTCCAGATCTTAAAGGCAGCAACACAAATCGATACCACTCAATGAAACCCTCTCAGTAAAGCAACTCTGCAACACCCCTGAAACTGTGAAACAGCACAGAGATGTTATTAAACTCAACATGATCCCCTTCTACAAAATGAAGGCAGCAGCATCCTGGAGAGGGCAGGCAGGTATCACTGCTGGTCACCCAGGTTTCAAGGAATGGGGCTGTTCTGTCACTTAATAAGGGAGCAACTATGAGGCTGCTGTTGCATTCCTCTGGCTTATGTTATATCTCTTAAATTGATGAGGGATAGGTAGGTGGAATAGGAAAGCCAGAAGGAAAGGAATTGTTTTGAACAATGTAAGTTATGCTGAGCTCTCAGCCTCCAGAACAAGTAGAAAATAGAGCCAATTGCAAAACCAGTCTGTCTTAGGAGTGAGCAGCCAGAAAAAAAGCACATCAATGCAGAAGATCTGTCTGTCTCTGACCTACTGTGAGAACACCAGGATCCCCTCAGCAGTGCTGCAATCAGTGTTTCTTTTCAGTGGTCTCTCAAGCGAAATTACAGCATCAGTTTGTTCTTCCTGAGCTGACAACACTGAATTCCACAACTGGCGGGGTTACATTCATGCCCGTGAATCAACGCTTCTCTCATTAGTGCTTTTTGTTTCAAGTGACTCATCCTATTCATCTTTCCCATCTGTTTGAGGGTTTCTCTGAACGGAGGAACAAATGAGGACACCTCAGTGCTGGAGCAGTGGGAGTTTTGCTGCACAGCAGGCTGCAGGAGCTACATGTGGGCAATCTGAAAGGAGCAGGAGCCATCGCAAGGCACTGCAGCGAGTGTAACGTCTGGCTGCCACAAGCCTTAGGAAGCAGCAAGCAGCTCGGTGTCACAAGTGAAACTTCAGCAGGTTGTGCAATGAAACAAGAGTATTCTTCCACCAACACTTTGCCCATTACTCTGGGGAAACAGACAGCATCCACAGTGCACAACTCTCCGGGCACGCTCATCATTCAGTCAAAAAAGTTTTAAAACCAAATGCATTTTCCCTTTCAAGCCTACATTTGTCTCTAGATACTTGAAAAAATATGCATTCCTACAAGCAATTACTCTGTTTTGACACATTTAAAGGAAAATATTTCCCCTATGCCTATTTACTTCTGCAACCATAAAGCCTCAAACGATCTTTGCATTTCTTTGCAACATTGTGCCTCAAAACAGTATGCTCAGTTGCCTATTTCTGTTTTTTTTTTTTTACTTTTCCTGAAGCCACTAACAACTCCTATATGAACCCTACTGACTTATTCCGCCATTAAATATCCATAGAATGGTAGCATTAAAATTAAAAAAGGAATAAAACACTGATGAAACCTTTTACTGAGCAGAATAAGAACTGCTGATTTTGTGTGTGTGTGTACTTAAGTAGTTACTTGTCTTCAATTGGAAGACAAGCTTTCTTGAGGTCACTGCACCACAACAGCCATTTCCAGTGGCAAAATATTTCCATCCACTGAGCTTCCCTTGGTGCTACTTGGAACACAGAGCTTAAGAAAGTGTTTGCTTACGTTTTGGAGAATAAAATGCATTTCACTGTTAGTTATTGTGTTTGTTTTAAGTCCGAAATAGCTGCAGTGATAAGTGAGTAATGAGTTGCATATTAAGGGAATTTAATTTAATGCATTCATCTCACTTTTCTTTAGTAACTCAACATGCACCACATAGAGAAGGATAAGTTTTGCTGCTGGTATGGAAACATTTTGCCCTCTTCAGTTCAGTGTATGTGAGTTGCTTTTTTGAAGCCCTGGGCTTATTCTGTTTCAAGCCTTTCCCATAACCTGCAGCACTACTGAGCCTGCATGGATTTGCCAACTTCAGTTGGAGTGTTCCTCTGTTTAAGTTTAGGGATGTGCTTCAGTGTTCCTTTGAACTGGAGCCTCATTATATTTTAGGTTTGACAAACATTCTTTTTTTCCCTCTTTAGAAACCCACTAAAAAGATTGCCCAAGGACTTCTCAGTACTGCCTGAACCTTTATTGTGACTAAGTTGCTGAAGATCTTCAAAAGGTTTGGTAGAAGTCATTTCTTGTGACTACTGAGTAGTCCCCTGAATGAATGTAGTGACTTCTGTGGTGAGATGTTTACCCAAACAGAAGAAATTTGAAATTTGTTTCACTCTACAGATTGGAGATAGTTAGCAATAATTTTGCATTTCTTTTAATTTTAGGTAGCTTTGAGCCAGCATTATGATACCACACCATGAAATGCTCAAGAAGGCTCTGGAAGATGCTGGAAGGCCCAGATTTGAAAGAAGCAGCCCAGTTTAACTGTGTCCAGTGCGAAAGGTAAGGGTGGTGCAAAATTTTTAACAAGCATAGAGATCAGTGGGAATGGAAAATGGTACCTGAAGGTTCTGAAAAAATGACCGAATGGGTTTTAAGAAATAGCATCCATTGATCACAACAGCAAGAAGGGGAAGAGCTAAAAGGACTAAAATCACTGAATATGTCCAACAGGGAAAACAAGTTCCAAAGTTTTATTTTAGGTATATGAATGACAAGAAATACAGCAAGATGAACACAAACAAAACCTTCTCCTACATGTTATGACAGGCCCACTTAAAAATCACTAATATTTCCCCATCACAATATGAAACAAAACTGTGAGAAATTATAACCTACCATGCAGTTTACATCATAGAATCATAAAACTGTTAGAAAAAACCTTCAAGATCATCAAGTCCAACCACAACCTAACTATACTATCCTAACATCCCTCCACTAAATCACGTCCCTGAACAGCACATCCAAATGGATTTTAAACATATTCAGGGGCGGTGACTCAACCACCTCCCTGGGGAGCATATTCCAGTGCTTAACAACGCTTTCTGTACAGAAGATTTTCCTTATATTCAAGCTAAACCTCCCCTGGTGAGCATCAAAAAGCTAAGCATGCTGTCTGTGTGCCTGGTGACCTACCCATCTCCAAATGCATCCCTGCTGACACTGCTTCTTCATCACACTGAGCATGATTTACACATTAAGCGATATTATGATTATACCTCTGGTCTGAAGTAACTTCTACAGGCATAGGTGAATGCACTGATCTTCAGTAGGGGTGCTGGCAGTGACCTCAATATTGCTAAAGCTCCAGTCGTTTCTGGGAAAATAGAGAATTCAGCCATGGTTACTGTGCTCAAGGTATGACCTCTCCATCCCAATTGAATAATTCAAATTGCTTCTGAAGTAACAGCTGAAAAAGTTGTGTGTGTAGGTCTGAGTAAATGGGATCTACTTATGCAGTAGGAAAACCCACTTTTCTAGCTTTATCAGTTTAGCAAAGACATTGAGTTCACTTGGCTAAAACAACTGAAAAAATAATACCTGAAGTGAGACATTGGACTCCTTGAATAGGAATTTCATTTAAGTGAGGGTTTGAAATAGTAAGGTCAAACTAAAAACAGGCAAAAGCTCTACATACACAATCTTTAAAGTCAATAGACAATCTGGATGAGAGGGCAACCTACCTAAAATGTTACTGAAATTAGATTTTCTTTTATTTTTTAAATTTGCCTTAGCTCTATCCAATTATGCTGAAGAAAAATACAGATCAAAGGCTTATATAAACCAGAGACATCATAAAAAAATATCCAGTCGAGCAGACAAGAGCACATATCTGCAGCTTATTGGAACTCAGAACGAGAAGATCTAAACAGAATAACCAATAAAATGTTCTTGGTTTATTTAACTCACAAGATGAGGTTGTTAATGCCAGACCGCTGCACAATTTATTTTGTGCACATGACATCAGCATTGGAAATATGAGCTGAGGTCAAAAACCAATACACATTCTGGATGATATTTAAAACAACATTTTATATTGACTGAAGTACGTTATACACCAAGCAACACACAGAAAAAGAAATATAGTTTAATATATCTTCTCTCTGGTACTCATCTGGACTATTTCTTATACGTGCTCAAAATCTATCACCCTGTAGTTTTGTTTGCGAGAGCAAACGGAGGAGAATTTGGATGGTATTTCTAATTCAGTAATTTTCCAACCCAATCTGCTCAATACCTTCTTACTAATCTGCACAGTAGAACTGAAGGGCAAAATGTCAGCAAGAAATGCACAAGCCATGTGGCACTGATGAGATGGCTGCAAGTTGGGCATGGTGCACAAACAGTAAGGGAGAATTGTGCATACGTGGAACAAAAGATCCTAAAAAAGTGATGCAGTTTTAAAGCTATACGCTTTACCCATTACAATCAGTTTCCCTCCCCTAAGGAGAAATTAAAGCAAGTTGCAAGTCGAGAAATTCAGAGGTTTTCCTTGTTTTTGTCACCAGTATGACATAGATGGAGACAATAGGAGACACTGATGGGCTTTGAACTCAGGAAAACACTGTTTCCTTCCTATAAATCATGATTTTCTACTTGTGCTGTCATAATACCTTGAATTCCAGTCCCCTATGCTATAACTGTACAAGATGATACTGCTGCATAACATTTGTCAGCTAAAAGAGCGTGCACTCAGCTACTGCATATGTATATAGTCATTAACAGCAACAGTCACCTTTATGGATCAAGACAAAGACAAAGAACAGGGCCAAATAACTTCAACCTCAGATTATTATTAACTGCCTTTAAGTATGAGAAAGCATAGAAATGAAAGAAGACATACAAATTTAGAAATTGAAGAAATAGAGATATTTGAAATCCCTCATAGGTAATTGTACCTCCTTGAAAGTCAAAGGAAAAGTCCTGAAAGGTGACCCAGCAGTGTTCTGAGCATCCACTTGGAACAAAGTGAGTGCTGAAATTTATCACTGTAATTAATACAAAGACATCCTAATGCTCTCATGCCTAGTTTATAACTCATTCCATCCCCAAGAGCCCATGCTGAGGGTCCTGCCATCAGAATGGCCAATTCTGAATGAAGCAGGTTAAACTGAACTCTGTGGCACACGTTCTGGTGGCTTCACAGGTGCATTCTTACACCAACACACTTCTGCAGTCAATCCAGCCAAGAGACCACACTGAACAGCTCAGATCAGAATAATTTTACCTCCGTGAGAGGAAAGAATGGCTCCTGCATTTCCCACGCCACTTAATAACATTGCCAAGTCCCAAAGATCTGTTGAAGATGCACTGTCCTCTCATTCAGTACACCCCCTTTACACTATAACAGAATGAACGTTAACCCAATAGTGTAGGTATTTTCCTTCTTTAACAAAACTAATGCTATACTTAGAGTAGAAATAGAAAAACATTCAAGCATCGCTTCATCAACAATGAAGTGAGAGCACTGACACCCGCTTGAAACATTTTCTCCCAGCTTCAGATTCTCTCCCACCATGGGACATTTATTCAGATTTTATTAATTCAGTGCTTCAGTAAACACTGTGAAATCTAGGTATTCCACTAACTATAGAAACTTGCTCAGAGCTACAGTTCACACATCTTCTACATTTTAGCAGCTACCAAATGTGAGGAGGCCAAGTCAGTTGTGATGTCTCCCACAGAACTGCATCCCAGGAGCCTTTCCAGAGGTTTGCTCATGAAGTGATCTACTTCATAGAGAAGGAATGCTTGAATGCACTACAGAGGGGTCTGTGACACCTCGAGAGTGCACTGCCTCCCAGAGCCAACATGGGTAAGATTACAAGTGTTCACACATAGTTCTGTTTGCTGGACCAGATAATGCAGATCAATTAAAGGAGGTGCTCCTGAGCAGGAAGGTCGATGCCCTTGCTGAGTTTTCTCATGCTTTTCCTTGTCACACTAGAGGAAGGAAAGACTCACAACTTTTCAGCAATAAGGCACTCAGGGAAGATTTACGCAGTGCAAATTGTTACCACGATGCTGACTTTTAAATCACTCAATGCCTCCAATTAAATTGCTGTCTCAGAGATGAAATAAAAAAAAAAAAGTGAGAATAGAAGGAGAAGAGCTGGTAGTTATATTATTATTTTCAAAAAACATTCAGATAGTAAAACACCCTAACGAAGTCGAGGAGTTCCGCTGTACAAACTTCAAAGGAGAGTGAATCCCCATACAGAGAGATTACAACAGCTTTGATGTCCCCAAAACAGTCTATTTTTCCTACAAGTCTAAAAGAATATGTTTCAGTGAATAGGGAACTTTTGACAAATAGCAGTCCTCAAACATTTTTGATGCCATCTCTGTGTGTTATGTAAATTATATGCTATTGATGTAGTTGTCAAAATACAACTATTATTGTTGGTGCCAGATAAGCAAGAACAATATTTATAATAGAAAATCGCAGAGATTGAACTGATAAATATTCCAGTTAATTGGTACAAGTTATTGTTCACAACCACCAACCTCTGATTATCAAATCGGTTCCAATTGGGCACAGTCTAACAGTTACATGAAGAAAATGCCACTGGAAATGTATGACTACAAAGTGGAGTGTCACACAGTGTACAACTCTGCATGATTTACTTAGATTTTCCACCCAGCTGTCACTCAGAATATGCTGTTATTCAGTGAGAAAAACTTGTAGAATTAAACCCAACATCCCCTGCCTGCTTCAATGGATTATTTTCCTTTATCAGGTCATTCTTCTGTGAGCTTCCAGAGCTGCACTGAACACAGCAGGTATCACCAAACAAAGTCATATGTAGGGACAGCCACTTTATAATGACCATCAGACTTCTGTGTTTGAGGGTGAGAAAAACTAGGTGCGTAGCTCAGAAATCATCAGAAAGTTTGGAAACACAGAAATTATGCTGACAATGCTGTGACAGCTGACTGCTGTATCGTGTCTAATTATTTTAAATGAATATTACAAAAATATTCAAAGCTGACATACGGAAACATTGCAAGAAAAGGGGATGAGGAGTAGACAGGATTAACAATTTTTTTCTTTCTGCTGTTTTATACGAGAGCTATTAATCTATTTCTTATGAAATACAGTCAAACTCAACAGCTATATCATAAACAAATGTAATGCCTATAATGTGCCACTAGTAAAGCATTAATCTAACAAGACAGGACCCAACTTGGAGTTTTTTCTCCCTTTTTTTTCCTTCTTTTCATTATTTTTTTCATATTGTTTGAACAATAGGTCCTGCAATTCTATCACATCCATTTAACTCAAGGGAATTCCACTGATTTTTTTACAGCTTTGCTGAGCTGATTCACGTCCATGAACAGAAAATTAGCAAAGGTTTCTGTGCTCTCCAGTAACGATGCAGAAATTGCCCTGATCTTCTGACATGAGGGAGCACAAACCCTCCTATCTCTTTCAGAAACCAACCCAAGTCAGAGAGGAATTCATATAAAAGAAGCCACAGAGAACAAATATCCATATCTTCAATGGTAATATCTAAATTAGGAGTAATATCCTAGACTAACTCTTCGGGACAAGGTTATTAAGAGGATCTATCTAACATTGTAACAGCTAGCAGCTGACCCACACCACTCCAGCCTTTGTTTCAGGTCATTCTCTCATTAAGATACCATACATAATTATCTATTCTGCCTGGATGCATGGATTATAATTAATTATTTCTCATTTTCTTTTTTTTTTTTTAATATAAAATATATACACATCTGCCTGCTATTCACACTATTAAGAAGGAGTTAACTTTCTGCTGATTTACCAAAAAGCTAAAACTGGTTATTCATTTGACAGTGCTGTGAACACTGTGTGACAACTGCAGCCTCTCTCATTGATTTGCTCTAAGATGCTTTGCAGAAGTTCTTCCTCTTCCAATAAAATAAGTACAGGCCATTAATTATCTTTTCAAAACAAACCCCACAGAAACATTGAGTTTCCTCATATAAGTTTGCATTCTTTCAATGAAGTTACAATATCCATTTTCCAATTTTACACTCTACTGCATCCCACCAAATACAATTTGTGGGACTTTAACAAGCTAAGTCATGTACACACACAACTTTCCTCCTTCTACTAATGTACTAAAGCTTGAACTAAGTACTCTGACATCTTAGGGTTTCCAAATATTAAGCTTTAAAACAGGTGCTACTCCTACCTTACAGCAAATACACGTGTCATTCTTTCATTAACACTTCTTAAATAGCATGATATCCCGCAACTCCCCAAGAAGTCAAAGTCTAATACTTAATCCTTAGGTTATTTTTAACTCTTGTTGAAATCTCAGCCTCTCACAATATTAAATCATGCAACTTTCTCCTTCCCCAATACAGACTATCATATATTCAGCAGGAATTGCATTTGATAAAGAACGTTGATTTCAAACTTTGAACTGGAAATAGAAATGTTGCCTTAGAAAGAAAAATTCTGTTACCACTCTATGTTAATTTGAGATCATGGATCTGATGAGTAAATCAAAGTGGGTATTTTGTGCTCTACCTACAAAATCTGTACTGCCACAACAAATCCTTTCTGCACCCTCTTCCATCTGTTGTCCTCCAAAGAGCATATGAGAAAAGTCAGGAACAAAAATATTCCTTGTAATGGGAATTCTGGGCTTCTCTCATATTTCTGAATACAGAACTCCCACCTTCCTTTGGACTTACTTCAAAATACAATGTTTAGATGTTGTACTCAGGGACGTGGTTTAAAAGAAAGTATTGGTGACAGGTGAATAGTTGGAATGGATGATCTTAGAGGTCTTTTCTTTGGTGATTCCATGATTCTACAAATTTAATATTTTGGGTTTTTATTTAGAGATTCTCTTTCCTAACATGATCTCATTTCTGCTTCAAACACTGCTGCTCATCTTTGGAAATCCACATTCTGTTATGCTTTTTTTTTTTTTTTTCCTAAAGATAAACATTTTGTCTTTGGTCTTTTCAGGCAATGTCTGCTTTCTCTAAGAAATGTCGCAATCTATTTTTAAAGGCCTTACTGTTTGCTGATTTGTTATGTATTTACAACAGAAACTCTTCACTTATATGCAGTATCTTTATGTTTCCTACCATCTGGCTTAGTAGTCATTCTCCACTCATGCCATATTTCTACTCCTCTTCTGTACCTGAGTGATGTGTTTGGATTGAAAAACCACCATAAAATCTGTCAGTTGTGGAAAAACAAATAGAAGCAGTGAAGGAGGAAAAGCCCGAGAAGGTTTTTTTAGTTTTGTTTTGTCTTTTTCTTTTATCAAAGTAAATCTTGTGCATTTTCTTACAAGCTGAACTTGTTTTCTTTCTTATATGACAGAAAAGCATTAGATATTCAATCATACACCTCTGACATGCCCTTGCCCTTCATTAAAAATAAGTATATTTTTAACAGAGGACCCGTGTTGTCATACTGCTGCATACTCCTGCACTAAAACACCGTGCAGTCTTTGTGGGCATTTCATTTTCCACCCCATTGCTACTCTGTGCCTCTTCAGGACACGCAGGACAAGGTGCCAAGTGGCAAATTAAACAAGTTCATCAAAGTGATCTTTCTTAATGATGCCCAGTGGCAGGTCTCAGACAGAAGCAAGAAAGAGTCTGCTTTGGAATGCTGGCTGAGTGACCACGATGTGATAGATTTTGTTGGTAATTTTAGGGTGTTTCTTTATAGGCACTGATTTGAAACAAGGTCATGAGTTTTCCTGAAGGGGTTATATGTGGATTGAAATCCTGCAGCTCAAACCCCAGATTTAAGTTTGAGTATGTAAGTTATTGGATTAATATTCATTTGTCCTGTATCTGAATGACAGCAATGGGAAAACAGTATTAAACACACATCTCCTTATGGAAATCCAGTACAAAACAGCTATTCAAACAGAGTGGGAAGATGATTACACCTCAGATTACGTTTCCAGATTGCTTTGCATTCCCTAGTAAGAAATTCCCCTTTTCAAACAGCCTTTGCCTACCTCTCTCTCTCTCTCTCTCTCTCTCTCTCTCTCTCTCTCTCTCTCAAAAAAAAAAAAAAGGAAAGAAAAATAGAGAAACCAGACTGCAGCTCATTTCACTTATTGCTTCCTTTCTGCTATATTTTTAACAGCCTTTCTCAACACACAGTCCATTCTCTCCTTGTGAATGATCATAAATTATTGTACCTTTATTTTATTTCAGAGTTTCACAATGGTTTTGAATGATGAGAGATAAACTGTAATTAAGATTACAATGAATTTGGATACAATTGGCTTGTACTGCCTGGAAGAAAAAAGGAGGAGACTTCTGGTATTTTTATTTATGTATTTGTTGATTTATTCTTTCATTTATTTATTTTTTATTCTAAACAAAAACAAAACAAAACAAAACAAACAAACAAAAAAAAAGCAACCACTAGAGACTGACCTTGCAAAAGCTTTTTCCTCTTTGCAGCTTTCCTACCTAGAGAAGTTTATCAGTTAGCTACCAACTCTGAAAAGCCAAGTTTTCTTCAAGTAGGACACTGAATGTGACACTCCTGCCCCAGAAGAACGTTTTCTTCTATGAAGACCCAGTACCATGTAAGGAGACCTAGGGTTGGGAAGACCAAAGGGTGCAGCTCCCTCCTAGAAGTGATCTTGAGGGGCTCTCAGATGAGATGTAATCGTGGTGGCTCTGCCTAGTTGCAGTTGCAGCCATGAGGACTTTGAGGGTGTTTCTACGTATATATATTACTGATATTGCAGAGTTTGTTATGAAGATACAGTAAGGAAATCAGGGTATTGATGTGACTGAAAACTGATGGGTCATGCAGAAGGAGAAGTGATTTGTACAAAGATAGCAGGCCTCCAAAACAAAGTAGGTGATTACCAAAATCCCATGTGCTCAAGAAATTTACATAAAGATGCTCTCACCAAAAGAAAAGTTAAGAAAGAGAGCAAGAACAGCTGTTAGAAGACTGTAATTTAAAACAATTGCCTTGGAAGCAAGAAAAATATGCCTTACAATCTGTAAACCACACCAACAAAATTATTTCCCGACATAAAGTCCAAAATCTATTAAAAAGGTTCTTAACAACTTTGAGATTTGGTAATAAATTCCAGTGATGTGAAATCCCCCTTAAATAGGTTTTGGATATTAGCAGTAATGTTTCCCTACAGTAAGCAAGATGCTAAGCTGAGTTTACAGATCACAGACAGTTTTAGAATGAGACAACCAGGCAAAATTCTGCTCCCCAGGTCTATGTAGACACTGAACAGTTAACTCTTTGAATGTATCTTTCATCGATAAACATTGGTTACTGCCACAGATCACTTGAGAAACAGTTATTCCCTTTTTTTGTGTTAGTATCATGTGAAGTATCCCAGAGAGTAACACATCTACCTAGATAACACTCGGTATTTCCATCATGTCTAACGCAGAGGGAGAAATGTGACCAAAGAATTTCATGGCCTTCTACATCTAATGGGTACAGTACTTATCTAGTGTGTATTATTGGCACCATGGTATATGAGGCATATAAATTGATGCATGATTATATGTAGCATATGTCACCAGGGGGAAAAGGAGGTGCCTAGAAGTGTATTTAGTATGAGGGTTATATAATATATATAAAAATACACACACATATATACGTATATATATGTGTGTGTGTGTGTGTGTGTGTGTGTGTATGTATGTATATGTAAACATGTATACACACACATATATATACGTGTATATATGTATATATAAACCTATATATAAAGTGGTGTCATTCTCATAATTGAGAACAGCAATGGCTTTTCAAGTCATAATCCTTGGTGTGTAACCAAGCAAAAATATATGAATTGTTTTCTGTTTTTCCTTGGGTTTTGTTTCATGTTAGGGTCTTTGGCTGTGGGGGTCCAATCACCCTATGTATTATGGGGTGATAGATTTGGTCTTGGCATCCATAACTGGGTGTGAGTAATATTGATAAATCTGAGGGTCTCTTTTGTATCCTTGGCATTATTTATGGGATGTGTGGGTGGGATTTGTTTACTCAGTGACAAGAGGACTTAAGGCTATAGTCTGCTTCTAATGTTTTAAAAATAAATCTTCCATAGGAGAGATGCAATCCTTAGTAGGTTGCAAAGAAATATTACTGTAATGTAATGTAAAAAACACGTTTGTATATCATGAAGATCTCTTTTTATCTTGAGATCTAGTGTTCTTAGGAAAAAAAAAAAAAAAGAGGGAGGGGTGGGGGGGGTCAATAACTCTTTACAGTATATAACCGCTGAGAATGTGAGCATACACACATGTGAGAGTGAATAAAACCCCATAGTCACATAGGGAAATTCTAAAGTATGTGGCAATAGCTATTGTTGAAAGAGATTTTGCTTCATACCATTATGTAAAATACTACTATCATTGTCATTTTAAGATCATAGGAATTAGAAAGAGATTATAATTAAAGCAATGTTTTGATCCCCTAGTTTTTTTGTGATCCAAGCAAACCAATGTAAGGATTCCCATAGCATTAAGCAGATTCATTTTAGTATCTGCAGTAAGAAATCAAGAAATCTAAGGCCAAATTCAGTATGTTAGACTATACTCTACAGCTTTTATGAAGTAGTAATATTTAGCTTGTACTATAAAAATACCCCAAACTCTGTGGTTTGTCAGTACAGTATATCAAAAATTTGCTTGACCTTGCGGCAGCCTGAGTCATGCCAGCACTCAGACAGAAGGTTCAATTTGTTGTTCAGCTGTTTCTTGTTGCTCATCTGCTAACACTTTGCTCTGGGAAGACCTACAGCTGCAGTGCAATCACCATCAGCTTCTAGGGGGAGGCTCTCCCACTTATCATTGGAAGTGCTGTGCCTGGAGGCAGTATATAAACACAGGTCAAGTCTGGGGAGTCTGTGTGCTGTGTGGAGTCCTGGGCATATGGATGACCTGCTGGTACTGGCTATTGCTTGGCATGGCTCCTGTCTCTCACTCTATGAGCATCAGGCACATAGTGATGGATTGGCTGTTGGTATATGTAGTAGGCTGTGGGTGGTAGTTAAATTTGGCAGGCTTTTTTTGTTTATGCTATTTATGGCCTTTCTGTATAGGGATAGGCTCTTCTCAGTGGTGTGTAGTAAGACAGGATAAATGGTGATAAGCAAATGCCAATATGTAAGGAGCTATGTATAATCTTCTAAAAGGACTCTTTTCCTAGGAAGAGGACAACAGAGTACTGGAACAGGCTTCCCAAAGAAGTTGTGGAGTTTCAAGAGATTCAGAAGTTACCTGGTATCTTTCCTGTGTAATCTACTGTAAGGAACTTCTTTAGAAGGTGAGTTGGACTTGATCTCCAGAAGTCCCTTACTACCACCACAGTCCTATCTAGGGGTGTGTGTTGGTGGCTTGCATTCATCCTTAGCTGGGGAAGTTAACAAGTGCTAAGGTGTGGGTCATACATCGTTCTAGTGCCTCTTGTTTGATGTGATTTTCAGGATTTTGTTGAAGCTTTGGAAAGAAAGGTAGCTACCACTGATAGGGAAGGTATGTATTTTGTGTAGTTAGACCTCCGTGGAGTTGCTATGTTTTAATCTTACAGGATGGGCTTGTCACTCTTGGTCTTGATGGGGATTACTTGCCCTGGTGTAGGGATTGCCTTGAGGGCTGCTTGGGATGGCTTAGAGGTTTCTGAGAACACTTGACTGTAAAATACTGTTTTTGAGAGTTAGAGATAAGCCTCAAGTTCTTTCCTTCCTCTAAGATAGCTATGAGGAGTGTGATCATTAAGCTTCAGTTAAGATCAAAGTTCTTATCAAACTGTTAGAGTATTCTGACGATGAAGTAACTTATCATCTCTGGCTCCAATAACTGTGAGGTTAAGTAGGTAATTGCAACACCTGAAATACAAATGGAGTTAACAAGTGTAGGGCAAAGAATGCTCCTAAACCCCACTCAACCAGGTCTTCTCCTATACAAAAGAGGACCAGAAAAAAGTCACAAACTGTGGCTCCTCAGAATTGGTCATAGCAGAACATAGCACAGACCACAGCTGGCTTTTTTGATGGCCTACATGAGATGTCCAGATGAAGAGGCACGTAAATTCTGAACAAGAATACGTACCTGGCATTCTAATGCCTTAAAGAAGCATTAAGTGGTTTGCTGTTGACAATCTGAAGAGTAGAAAATACAGTCTTGGTTTCAGCTTAAGATGTTGATATTCGAATTTGAGAATAAGCTTCCAGATACTTAACTTGAGTATATTTGTGATGGTGCTTAGTCAAAGTAAATAGATGAAAAGCAAATGCTCAAATGGAATATGTAATATGGCAATCAGAGGCAACTTAAAATTGATGAAGTCTGTTTTACTAGACTTTAAGGCATCTTAGAACCCCTCAATGGACACTGGGACCTTATTGATGGCATCAGTTTATGACAGTACGTACATATGTGAAGAACAATTTTGAAGGATGAAATAGCAGAAGAGGAAACGTTATCAGAAAGCATAAAGAATATCCTGAATATAATGAGTGGTGATGACTTAGATTGAGCAAGAGAGACACATAGATTTGACACAAATAAAGCCAGACTTCAATAATGTTACATAAGGATTTTACTTATTTCATGTAAGTACTACTCTAAAAGTGATGCACCATATTGCATGCTGGGGGTAGAAGGAGAACAACCCTGCCAGCAGTGCATTAGACTGAGTTGCCCTGTGACACAGGATGACAGATGGGTGGTCTGACAAAACTGGGCCTTACATACAATTGTGAACAAAATATAGACGTGGAATTCAATTCCTCCAGGATGAAAAGTGGTAAGAGTGGATATGAGCGAGTCATTGAAGGACACTGACAGAGATGAAATGGTGGAGAAAAGAGCAGTGATGTGCTGAGCTGTGTATTGCAGCAGTAATAAAACATGCTTCTTCAGGTGGATGTGATCACATTTGCAGCAAGAAATATATAATAGGAAGTTTGTGAAAGTGTATAGCTAAGGGTGCTGATGAAGTTAAGGAGGAATGTGGTGGAGAGAAGAACTAGATTAAACAAAGTTATTACTGAATTGTACGTACCAGATAGAATATGGAAATAAAGGATTATGGTGGGGTGTTTTTTAGGTGAAACAACTCACTTGGATCAAGGAAAGATTAATGTCAAAAGGACATACCTTTATTCATAGTATGAACTTATTCATGAATATTGCAATGGGGAGGATCGTGACATTATGTGGGGATGTGAGTGTATGCACATAGTTCATTATTTAATGTGAGTAGTAATGAGAGTTTACACAAATCAAGCAGTGTGTTAGGTAATTGTGATGTTGCTTTGTGGTAAGCCACCTGTCACAAAGCACTTCCAGCTGAAGAGTCAATCTGCTGTGCAGCCTCCAGATGATTTCTAATTAGTGTAAATTTCATCTGTGGCATAGAACCAATACAGTGAAATGATAGCTGTATGTTCTGTACTTTTTTTCCTCAGTGCTGTGAAAATGGCTCTTTCTCAGAATCTTCTGCAGCTTGGTTGCCTCAAGGAGTAAGAGAAGCCTTCTCCCTTCATCTGGGGGCAGGGCACTATTTCCTACTAAGAGGGAAGAAACTGATGCAGAAGGGAAAAGAGGGAGGAAAAAAAAGTGAGATATTTAAAGAATACATCTGCTTACACTACTCTTTTTATTCCTTTCCATTCTTATGGTCTTTAGGTAATAATAGAGGACAGACTGAGCACCATATAATTTCATATCCTTGTTTATGCTAACACTAATACGCTATTGCAAAATCAATTAAAAGCATAGATTTCTTCCAAAGTCATGCCTCTTATTTTTTTCCTTGGAAACTACAGCAAATATGAAGAGTACAACTATTTGACAGATAAGATTCTCAGCTACAAAATGTTAGTAGTCATTCCTATTAGTTTTGAATTTTGACCAGCAGTGAACAAGAGCCTGCACACCATGCTTGCAAAAATCTGCACCCGAAATGGTTACCTGCTGGTGTAACACTGGCACTGCCAGGAAAACATTAACTGTGATCTATGTCAAGTCAATGTGTGACATACAACTCAGAATTTGGTCAGAAGTGGCAGCTAATGGCATCTAAGGAAGTCCACCTTGGAGAAGATCTGCTTCTGACCCAACCTTAAAGGCTGTTGATGTAGTCTACCTGGACTTCAGCAAGGCCTTTGACACGGTCTCCCACAGTATTCTCCTAAGGAAACTGGCAGCCCGTGGTGTGGACAGGTTCACTCTTCTCTGGGTGGAGAACTGGCTGGAGGGCCGTGCCCAGAGGGTAGTGGTTAATGGAGTTAAGTCCAGCTGGCGTCCTGTTACGAGTGGTGTCCCCCAAGGGTCAGTTTTGGGGCCCATCTTGTTTAATATCTTTATTGATAACCTAGACGAGGGAATTGAGTGTACCCTCAGTAAGTTTGCAGATGACACCAAGTTGGGAGGATGTGTCAAACTGCCTGAGGGTAGGGAGGCCCTTCAAAAGGATTTGGATAGGCTGAACAGCTGGGCTGAGCTCAATGGGATGAGGTTCATTAAGACCAAGTGCTGGGTCCTGCACTTTGGCCACAATAACCCCATGCAATGCTATAGGCTTGGGGCAGAATGGCTTGAAGAATGTAGAGAGGAAAAGGACCTGGGGGTGTTGGTTGATGCTCGCCTTAACATGAGCCGGCAGTGTGCCCAGGTGGCCAAGAAGGCCAACGGCATCCTGGCCTGTATTAGAAATAGTGTAGCCAGCAGGAGCAGGGAGGTGATCATCCCCCTGTACTCAGCTCTGGTGCGGCCGCACCTCGAGTACTGTGTTCAGTTTTGGGCCCCTCACTACAAGAAGGACATTGAGGCCCTGGAGCGTGTTCAGAGAAGGGCAACAAAACTGGTGAGGGGTCTGGAGCACAAGTCTTATGAGGAGCGGCTGAGGGAGCTGGGATTGTTTAGTCTGGAGAAGAGGAGGCTCAGAGGAGACCTTATTGCACTCTGCCACTTCCTGAAGGGGGGTTGTGGTGAGGAGGGGGTGGGCCTCTTCTCCCTGATAAATAATAACAGGACGAGAGGGAATGGCCACAAGTTGCGCCGGGGAAGATTTAGATTAGACCTGAGGAAACATTTTTTCTCTGAAAGAGTGGTCAGGCACTGGAATGGCCTGCCTAGGGAGGTGGTCGAGGCACCATCCCTAGCGCTGTTCAAGAAGCATTTAGATGAGGTGCTAAGGGATTTGATTTAGTAGTTGGGTAGGGATAGTGATAGGAGGATGGTTGGACTAGATGATCTTGTAGGTCCTTTCCAACCTTATGAACTTATGAACTTAAGAAGCCTCAAAAGTTCCCAGCTGAAGTTGGTGGGTGTTAGGCAAAGCTCACACAGGAGAGACAGAGGCAGCAGATGCTTCTCCTGCCATTTGTTAGACAGAACTAAGTTTGCTCTGTGACTTTAAGATCTTTCCTCTTCGGTGCTTAGGTCCAACACTCTGATGATTCCTAAATCAGCACTGAAGGCATTCAGCCTCCATAAAACACAATCTTCCTTCTCCCAGCACAGTTTCTCCTTCACAGTTTCTACTGTAGTTTACCACTACTCACTAATCCTCTCCAACAGCACTGCTGTATATTGTATACAAAATAAGATTTTTTTTTGAAAAGTTCATTATTTACCATACCACGTAACTGTTTGTTAGCATAACACGGCACAGTCTGAGCTATTACTGAGCTATTACTAAAGAACCTTCTTTAAAAAACAGAGGTGAACACAAATTTCAGTTTTGAACTCAAATTCCCTCTTTCAAGAAGAGTTTTGGCAAAAAATGCTAAGAACAGTTTTGATGTTTTCTTTCCTCTAGATTTCTCCAAACTGAATGGCTCACATAAAAAGACATGAACCAAAATTTGACAGTCTAAATGCACTAAATCTGCATGTACCATTATTTTGAGGAATGGCTGGGCTATGAGGTCAATGGGCACCACAGCAAGAACAAATGTAGCCCTACTCTGTGGATTAATCACCCCATTAAATGAATCAAGATGCATCAGGATTTGAAAACCAAGATTCTTATCCCAGTCACAAGTTTAGAAGAACCTCATTGGAATAGAACACAGTCAGGAAGTCATATATCGAGCCAAATTGCTTATAAATATTTATACACATTTGAATTAGAATTCCCATTCCTCATCCAAATCAAGTTTATGCTCATTGTGTTTCCTTTCACATTTTTATCTTTGCATGAGAAAGGTTAAATAAAGACATTCGGTGAGTTCTCACAATTAAAGCAGTTTCGTGAGTTAATATTCAGCATTAATAATGTCCCCCACACCACCTATAAACACAGAATTTCCCTATTAGTTCTACAACATTTGAGTGCAAATAAACTTCCTCCAATTAATTTCCTTCTCCTTGATTAAGAAGTAAACACCCATACTCTGAAACTGCAAGACTCTTTCAGCTTAGTTCAATATTGTCCAGAGTAACCCACTGGCCAAAGTCAATGTAAGTCAGTCGGTTGCCTCTCAGACTTCATCAACCTTTGGAAATAAATAACTCTAATTTCTTCCCATGCAAGGTAAGATCTTATTTCTATATCCCCGATGAGCATTTGAAATTCCTCTTAAAATTCATGATGCTATTATTGAAAGGCTACTTTGTTAAGACTGTATTACACGGACACCTGTTGTGATGGTGGAAAAAGGAATCTCACTCATCTCTTATTAACAGGTTTCAGCATATTATATTCAAATCATAAACTAAGATGGCTCATGAATATTTCCTTTTGAATTAAGACACCAGTTTCTTGTGTGAAGTGGACTTTATGATAATTCAGAGCTTATCTTCACAGTTTGATGTCTTTGTCCTTCCTTAAACAAATAGTCTTGCATATTAACACAGTGATAACTCCTTTGACTTATTCAGAAAGTTACTGAGTATTCAGCTAAGATTTCTGGTCTTCTAATTGCCTCTACCTGGTGTTTTATTGTTGGTGTCTCTCATCTGTTCAGTCTGGTATGAAACATGATGTTAGAGGCATTTACTTGCCTACAAAAGGTCTCTGTTCCTCATTTCAAACAGACAGTTAAATGCATTTAAAAAAAAGTCAATGCAAACAATGGAGCAAACAGAGAAGGCTGAGAAGGTCAGACTGCAAGCATCACTCCTGCTCAAATGCAGCACTACCACACCTCCTTTGGCTCTTTTCACCAAAACATCACCTCCAGACCCACCACCCTGCTCAGTGAGCACCTCAGGAAATCATTTATCTTCCCTGCGATGATTTGGGGTGAGGTTTCAACCTCTTTGTGCAGCAGCTTTGTTTTTATACATGTAGTTATATTTTCCTTGCAAGTTCATTATGATTGGGTCAGCAAGGAAAGAGCAAAACACATTAAATAGCTTAATTTCCATCATTCCTGCATTTTTCCTGGATGAAAAAGAAGTCACTGTTGTCTGAAATGAAAGAACCAGGCATGCTCTTTGTGCAAGAACAAAACTACTTTTCTTTTCACTCGAATCTCTTCCATCTGCCTCTTAATCTCCAGTCGCTCAGAGACCACAATTCCTTTTTTAATCTCCATAGGGATCATGCTGCTTCTTTGATAAAACAATTCTCTCTTTGTGTTTGACTATTTTCTATTGCAGCAAAGTCATAACTAGACGACTTGCATCTCTTTTCCACAAAACATTGACATTCTACAACATTTCTAAGCCATCTTTTTTTCTTCTGCATCAAAATACTCCACAGCCCTCAGTGCTGTCTCCACCACACATCTTTCTCTCTGCAGCAAAAATATCAGTAGGCAAAAGAATTTTCTTCTCTCCTCATTCTGGCCTTCACCTGTGTGAAGCTAACAGGAGGACTTAATAGCTGAACAATCCTCTTAGGCATTTTAATTACATACTTAATGATATTCAAAGTATTCTTATCACTATCATGTGGTCTCCTGTTTACACAACCGAAGGTCAAAGATAACATTCCTGTTATTGTTTTCAATTATCTTTGTTTTGATCTGCCACTCGACTCAGGTACGTGGGTGTTGACTTACATTTGCTCACACCAAGAACAAAAATTGTAAAGGCCATAATATCTCTCTCTTTTTTTTTTTATCCTCCTCCTCCTGCATCACCTCTCAAATAATACCTGCTCCTCTTAGGCAGCCGACAAGCATTTAAATAACATCTTGCAAGCAAATTGAAAAGCAAGGAGGAGCAACATGTGTAGAGATTCAGGTAAGTGAAACAATGAGAAGTGCTGCAGGAAAATGAATTTAATTGAAGTTACTCATGCAGATTCTTAGACTTATAAATCTATAAATCTGAAGAAATCATTTCCCTTTCAATTAAGTTTGTATTTGTCATTCCTGAGAGATAAAAGCAAAACTCCCTGCTGACAAAGTTTTCCAATACTGAACAGTTAGGAGGAATACATAATACAGGGCTGCAAAATGCTTCACCAGAGGAAAAGAGCCAATGAGGATTTACATCTCTACGAGCTGCACTCATAAGACCCACCACAGCCAAACTATTCCTTTTCAAAGTAGAGATGTGTTAACTGGAGATGTTTCAAGACAGTGCCTGCGCTATGACTAATACCCCAAGGAGGATTCACATCACTTACTTAACTTGAACTTCTTATATAATCACTGGGGGAAAAAAATAGTTTCCCTCGGTGGATTTTTTGGAACATCTGCATCAGTTGCCTGATAGTAATTGCACTCAGCCTCATCCTTCCTCTGCCATCACCTAGAGCCCACAGCCATCGCAGAACCACTGCCACCCCCACTCCTCCAGCAGACACGGTGCAAGGGAGTGAAGAACAAGAATGCGTGGTAACAGCACTCAATATTAAAAATTTCTTCTTAGAAAGTTGCACATGCTGCCCAGCAAAGTATTGGATTCACCATCCCTAGAAATGTTCAAGAACTGTGGAGACGATGATGATCTTAGTGGTCTTTTACAAATTTAATGATTCTATGACACCGCTGACTTCAGCCTTATTCATCTTCCCAACTAAGTTTTGGACAACTGCCTTCAGCTGCTTTCTGAATATTCCCATGTGCCAGGAGATCATGAGTCCTGGCAGCAGCAATGCCAGTGGCAGGAGCCTGCTCTACAGGACACAGATCCAAGGTCTAAACAGAGTTCCTGTTGATTTTTACCTATTTTCCTAGAAGCCTCATTTCCCCCTAACACCCCACTGCTGCAGCAAACCGTTACAAGCAAGGAATTCAGTGAACTCCTGACTTCACCTGTCGCAGTCCAAACCATTCCCCTTCACATTGTATCAGTGATGAGAGATGCTCAGGATGTCAGGAATGGCTGCATCTTGAACAATGTCTTGCATTCAGAACAATGTCTCTTGTTCTGAATGCGCTCAAGAAAGCTGGATGGATTCCAGGGAGAGGAACCTAGGGCTCATGCTCTTTCCTGCTCAGATTTTTCAAAGCACTTTCATGGTAATCACACACGGTAGCAACAGCCACTAGCACTCACAGATGTGGTATTCACAGTATTCTGGTGGATCAGCTGTTTTTTCCAAAAATGAGCTTGAATGAAATCAAAGTTACTGTGAAGGTTCTGTTTCTCCCATAGGCAAACCACCCACTGAGCTTAGCAAGAACAGAATCAGACTTGTGAAGGGCTAAATGTTGCCTGTTTTATTTGAAAGCAGGGATCCAACCCTGCTATTTATCTGGGCATGCACATACATGCAGACACAAAAACAACCCATGCTCTTCTTGACCCAGCAGGAAGCTATTCATTCTGAAAGAACACAACCTTCTCTCTAAAAGAGATGAGCAGGTACTCACCTCATTCACATCTCTAGCACAGTGGTGACATGCAAAAAGCTTTACTGAGCCGTGGAGACAGCCATCTTTCTCTACTTTCACAGAAAATTTGAACAACCCAGCCTTTCAGAAATCTCACTTGACCATAAAAGCACATGGAGGGGTGCAGTAGGGAACACGTTTTCAAGTGATATAACTGCTCCCTCTAAGAAAAAAAGAAATGCAGCAATATACAAACACTCCCCCAACTTTAAGACAAATAAAAAGGCGTGGTTTTGGTATCCAAATGACACAGTGAAGCTTTAGTTTGGATTATATGTCAAGATTAATCAGTAAACAAGAAAACAATATTCTTTGAGTACTCACATATTTGTTTGAGTAGACTCCTCAACTGCAACTCACAATTCCCTTAATGCCACCTGCATTCTACCAAGTCTCCTTTCCTCACAGTTGCAATACATCTTTCCCTACGATCATTATCACTGCTTTAAATTTCTGTATTTTACTTCATCTTTTCTCTCTCTCTCATTTCTTGACCAAGCAATATTTTATAATCACATATATATGCTATAGTAACAATTTATCATGAGAAGCTGCCGTAGAATTTTGAAGATAGCAATGAAAACAAATTCCTACAGTGATAATGAACATATACGTATACACACACACACGCATATACAAACCAACTTAATTTCTTTTGTAGCCTCTATATGTTTACCCTGCACTACTCTAGAAGTTCACATTTACACTAGTTCACAGCTGGCATAAGGAAAAAGACTTCATATTGTCTCATCCGAAAGGCAATAACACTCCACTCTTCAAAAATTAAAGAAATTAGAGGAGCTATCATTTGCCTGTTTGGATCATTTTCTCAGTTCTGCAGGGTGAAAAGCTTTTGTGCAGCGGCTGTAAGCTCTTCAGGAGGGCTTCTGAGGAAGGCACAGAAGTGGAATGGTAGTGGGCAGTATGTACTCCCAGAAGGGCACAAAGTGGGCTCGCTTTCTGTTTGCAACAAGACTGGCCAACAGGATGAGACAGAAGGGGCAACTTCAATAGACGAAGAAATTATGTACGTGTTACATCCAGAATAAGTACATTAAGCAGCATGGATTGCTAGTCCAAACAAGGACTGCCAGAGCAAGTGATTCATCTTCCCCCATTAGTGATCTGACATACAGTCTCAAGGCAATATATGCTTCAACTTATCTACCTGAAGAGTTATGTGCTTGCCTTAGAAGGCTGCAGCAATGTAGTTACAATAAGAATCTGTCCATTATTTTCCAGGGCCTGCTCTAGGCAGAATCACAACAGCCTCAGCTTCCTCCCCTAACTTAAGGGAAATACAGTTTTATAAGTACACATTCTTCTACTGACACTTGACCTGAAGTCCCTGTGAGTCACACTGCTAATTATTAGGCAGTGCAGATTATCATAACATATGCTCTTCTCGAGCGCTTGTTTATACACATGCAGACTTTGTGTAGACTGCAGGGTATAGTTCATTAGGAACCCAAGGTGCCAACAATCCCTCCATGCTCAGTGAGCTACACACATTCTGACAAACAATTAATCAGAACTCAGTACCGCATCTGGCTTGTATTTACAGCCAAAGAATGAATTGGGTTGAAAAAGCATCTGAACGGATAATACTTCAACCTGATGACTTTGTAGCTGGTTTTTGTTTTCCTGGAAGGAATCTGCTAACATATCATGTTTGAGAGACCCAATAGACATTGAATTTATGAGCCTTTAGGTAAACAAAACATATGGCCCTTGCTATGTTCCATCTATCGGGTAATCAGTCATTTAGCAATAAATGCAAAATAAAATTTGGCCAGCTTCTCAAGACAAGACATCCGAGGAGATCAATTACAGACTTAATTTAGACAAATATTTCATAGCAATCTTTTCCTTTCTATTACATTATCTTTCTCGTTCCATGAAGTTTTCATTAAGTCCTGTGGAAAATGAAACCCGGATTCTTCCAATCATAAGATGGATGCAAAATATCAGTGAGTTCAGGGCATGAAATGGTGGATTAATCTATCTGATATGTCAACCAATAATAGCTCCAAGGTATTCTGTTTGTAATTATATTGTCAACAACGCCTAAAAATCTACACACTGAAGAATATTTTTATTATTTTTCATAACTAAAGCTTCTCCAGCAAGTCCCCTTTCCCCACATCTCTCACTGAGCAGTGCCCGTGAGCTGGGAGAGAAGCCAGGACTGGGGCTGTTCCTGAGCCTGGATATACAGTCTTGTACCTTGTGCCTTACTGAATCAATATAGCTGAAGTTATTGGTGAGGTGCATTAAGCAAGAAGTTTCTTAAGATCCAGACAGCATTTTCCCCACACACTTCTCATTAGAAATCTAACTGTAGAAATAGTTTAAGAGTATGAGCCATACAGGACCAGTTAATGCTCCTCTGCAGGAGCATGCACCCAGCCATAGCTTTGTGCAACCATTCCTGCTTCCCTTTCCAGTACAAAATCAGACTGCTTAATGCCAGTCTCATTCATTACTACACTGTAGAACATAAAGGAATTATTAAAGACCTGAAAAAATCCACTTAAAACATTTCAACATTGAGACCTAAATCCTTACCTACTGCAATTTGGACAACATGAGAGAACTCCATACAGTGAATTAGAGCAAATCATTTTTCTGTTCAGCTCAAATGCTCTCAGAAGGTGTCTTCTGCACTGTATTCCATTAAGAGAATTTAGCCCGAATACTTCAGTAACAGAAGCCTGGAGTAAAGGAAAAAATGTGATGACCTAGACAAATCAAGGTTTGATCTTCCTCTTATGGTGATAAACTTTCTTTAAAACAGCGTTTCATTCAGTAATAGCTTTACAAATAAAGTATTTAATTTTAACTCCCATATGGTGTTTAGGAAGTTGGAGGCGGAGGTGGTGTTTAATATTGCATCAGATGCACTCGTCCTGCATACAAAAAACAGGTTTTATAAATACTGTTTATGTTTTGTTTTCAAGCTTTCATTTGTTCACTTACAGTCTTTTCCATCCTGTAGAGATCCAGACATTTTTAAAAGCGTGTTCAATGCTATAATACTGAAAACAATCTATATTTCAATACACGCAGTCTGTGAGCTTGACATAAAAGATAAGGAACAGATGCAGGCCCAGATGAAGAAATGTATCTGTTGTGAAGGGAAGACTTGGCACAAAAATAATTGAAGTCGATATGCAGAAAGAAAATCCGTCAAACCGCAATGCTTGACTGAAGAGCAGATATATTTATTTGTAAAAAAAAAATAAAGATAAAATAAAATTACACTTGGGTTGTATGTAGTCTACCAGCTTAAGTGCATTAGTACTACATCAGAAGTGTTCTACTTTACTTCAGCCAAAGTACTCATGCAGAATATAAACAAAGAAAACACTGAAGGTGAACCACACATCCCCAAATACAGCTTTGTTTTGAGCAGCAGCAGTTTGTGAAGTGGCACAGAGCTGCTAGGCCGGATTCCCAACACATTTAGGGACAGCCCACACAACCTACAGCTCACAGCTTGATCATATGTATTTGTTAGTGTTCTGAACTTCATATCGTTTCTTTAATATTGACAGAGTATCAGAGAACTCTGTTCAGCACATCTTCACTATGACTACAGAAATATGACTGAGTCAGGAAATCCTGTTCAGGACATCAGGCAATTGAGGATCAGTTCCTCATCCCAGTGCTCTCCTTAGTGAAACCAAGAGGAACATTCCCATTGGTGTAAGCAGAAACTGAAGCAGTAAAATTCTCTTTGGCTGACCATAGGGAGATACAGAATTGAAGACCCTTTAGCAGGCCTCTAGCTGGCTGGACATAACTTCTTTCCTTGCTCTATACTCTCTCCCTTTTCCTGCCCAAGAGATACTTAGGGGAGTATCATTCAAAACACATGAGAATATTAATTTTGGAGCATAAGTCATAGAAAGACCTTAAACAGGTAAGGAGGCAGCAAGGAACCTACCTCAAGTTAATCAGTACTAAGATCTACTTACTTTTGATATAATTCAAAGTGAGCAGCATAAGAATTTAAGGCCTGCTGTGCTAATCAAGACAGAGACCAATTTGGCCTCACATGTATAGCTGATATTGGGCAAAGCAGATATCCAGGAAAAAGATCTATGTCAGAGCAGAACCACAGCACTGTTTGCTATATATGATACTATAAAAAGAAAATACTGATGATGATTATCTTATTTATTTAAGTCCCAATATTTTCATGTGTCTGGGAAAGGAACAATTACTCATCCTCTAAGAACCATCAAGTTTATGCAGTAAATGAAGCAGACCAGAGAGAAAAAAAACTAATTTTTTTAACTCACACATGCTACTATTTAACAAGTTTTAAGTACAGGTATGATATGATGGATAAGCCTGCCTTCAGGTATTACAGAAAGCCACTTTATGAGGGCAGATACACCAAGACTGATGAACCCTCATAAAGTGGCTTTCTGTAGTCGTAAGGGACTTCTGAAGGCCATCTTGTTCAACCCCTATACAATGAACAGATTCAAACTGAAATCTTCATTTGAACTACTTACTGAGATTTTGGCAGAAAAATAAATGTCAAGAGATACAGGTATATGAATGACTACCCACAATTACTGATGGACAAATGCCTGGAAAGTAGCCACCACCATCCAACAGCATGGCTCAGTGTCAGTGCTGCAGAAATGAAGAGCCAGACAAGAAAAAGCTAACAGGGATGTAATAATAATAAAATATTTTTGGCAGAAACTATGATGTTTTACAACACCACCAGTACATGCTGAATTGCATAGTATTGAGCTTACCTTGAAATATTATGTTTATTATGCTTAAGGATGAGAAAACACAAACCAGCTTCACAAAGTTTTTGTTAGACACCCATGAACTTGTCTACAACCCATTCAAACCCCTCTTGTTTAATATATAAGTTCATAAGTTCATAAGTTCATAAGTTCATAAGGTTGGAAAGGACCTATAAGATCATCTAGTCCAACCATCCTCCTATCACTATCTCTACCCAACTACTAAATTAAGTCCTTTAGCACCTCATCTAAACGCTTCTTGAACAGCACTAGGGATGGTGCCTCAACCACCTCCCTAGGCAGGCCATTCCAGTGCCTGACCACTCTTTCAGAAAAGAAATATAAATGGGTTGGATTAAAACAAGCTAGCAAATTTCAAGTTAATCATTTCTCTTCTTTGTTTTTCCTAGGAAACAGGAGATTGCCTTGGATGCTCAGATGGTTTTGTTTTTTATAGTATCAGTGTAACTGCAATCCTTGATCATTCCCTGCTGCTTGAGGCAATTTCAAACAAGCTCACGCACTTTTAGCACAATTCTAATTAGCTTGGATCTTACGAGTGGTGAACTTGTTTCAGTCCCATTATATACATGTTAATTGTTATCTTAAAGAATAATGAATTTGCAGAAGTAATGGTTGTTTGACATCTATTTAAAACACCCTTTAATCTTCACTCTGGTCTAAAAATAACTTAAATGGCTTTGGTTTGGGAATTATAAATTACTATGCACGTGTTGCATTTATATTTAGATATTGGTACTTTTGGTATCTACAGCTTTCCTTTTGACCTAGCCACCCCTACAATAAACTGCCTGGTGTTCTAAAGGGGGCTGGGGATGGTGGGCAGTAAAGTCTTTTGGTTTTACTGCATTAAGCCCAATAAAATCTTAGTATCCTTAGAGTTTGAAAGGACATTTAAAAGTCATCTAGTTCAACTAGATCAATTTCTAGATCAACTAGTTCAATTTCTTTTCTGAAAGAGTGGTCAGGCACTGGAATGGCCTGCCTAGGGAGGTGGTTGAGGCACCATCCCTAGCGCTGTTCAAGAAGCGTTTAGATGAGGTGCTAAAGGACTTAATTTAGTAGTTGGGTAGAGATAGTGATAGGAGGATGGTTGGACTAGATGATCTTATAGGTCCTTTCCAACCTTATGAACTTATGAACTCCCCTTCAATGAACAGGGACACCACAGGTAGATCAGGTTGCCCAGGGCATCATCCATTCTCAGCCTGAAAGTCTTCAGAGACAGGGCATCAACTACATCTCTAGGTAATCTGTTTCTGTGCCTCACCACCCTCACTATACAAGATTTTTTCCTTATATCCAAATTAAATCTGCCCTCTTTGAGCTAAAGGCATTTACCCCTTGATCTACCACCACAGACCCTGTTAAAGTCTGCCCCCTTTCCTGTTGCTCCCCATTGGATATTGTAAGGTTGCTACCAACTCAACAAAGTGCATCAAATGACATCACTACTCCCTTCTAACACCATAGAATTGCTTCTCTAAATGTTTTTCTTAACGTTTATTTATACTGCAGTGTTCAGAAGCATACAGCATCTATAAATGAACTGTTAATAAAGTTCCTTGAGTTTTTATTGTACTCAAGGAAAGAATGCGAAGGGCAGCAATCCCAAAGTCTCTACATTTTATACTACTTTCAAGAGGTGTAGCAATAGTGCCAGTAAAAGCTTATATTTTAAGTGAAGAAAAGAGAATTAAATCTGAAACAAGACAATAGCTCAGAAGTTTAGAGCCAGCCCTGACGTACTATTAGCTCCTTTTACTGTAATTAGGTGAGACCTGGCAAAACCTGAAAGAACAATTATATTTGCCTGAACCATCTTGGGTGGAATCTGACACGGTTTAAGCACAAAAAATGAACACCTGGATTTATGATGCTCACATTTCTTTCTAAGTTATTGTTCTTTTTATTTTAATTCACTGCAAAGCCCTTGATCTCAGTACATCAATTCAACTACGGTTTTCATATTCAATATTTCAGAAAATAAAAATAGAAAAAACACTGCTGTGTTCAGTTATCTGACATTTACCTTCAAAATGTTAGAAAGCTACCATTTATGAAGCATTTACAAACAAAATTCTTAATTAGACCACTGAGTAACCTAAGTATAGTGAAATAAAATGTTATCATTCCAAGCTGCTCATCACAAAGTAAGCTGAATTTGTTGGCTGAAGTCACTCTGAATTTCTGGTTAAAAAAAATAAAATTAAAATGTTATTAGTAGCTAATACATAACAGCTTAAAAACTACTTGGAGTACTCTAGAGCATTCATATCATTATTGACAACATTAACAAAGTTCTTCTTGCATTAACAATCATGGAGTTGGTAACAAACCTACAACAGAAGTTAAACTTCTATAATTCCAGAACTGCTTTCCACCAGAAAGCTCTGACACCATGAAGTTTATATCCTCTTCCTCTTCCAGCTCTCAATCACAGAACCTAAGGAAAATCTCTATATCATGCTCAAAAAACAAGTTTCAGAGCACCGTTAACAGATATTTTAGTTTGCTTGACACTGCCTGCCTACTGCACCAGCAGATAAGCTCAACTTGGCAGGGAAAAAATAAAAGAAAAAAATAGAAAAGCCACTACACTTTCTTCTTCTCCTAAAAATAAAAAGAAATAATTAAAAAAATTACAGTAAGGAAGATAATTATGCATCCACCTTTCTGTTAGCATGTAAACGCAGAAACCACAACACTTACAGGCTTCTTCATTCATTTGGAAAGTAAAGATAATTAGACTCTTAGCAGAAAGGAAATACCAAAAAGAGAAACTGAACTTCTTATAGTTCAGGTAAGATCAAAAAATAAGCAAGAAATGAACCACTGTGCTTTTAGTTTATTTTTATTCCTTTTTTTTTTTTAGCATTACTCCCTAGTGAGCCAGTTCTGCAGGAAAAGATCTTCTGCATTTTACATTGCCACAAGTGCTTTCATCTCTTCCCGATAGTTTACTCATATTTAGAAATGTTTACTTGTTCCATTTCCTAATTTGAAATAGCATTGGATTGAGGAAAAACATAACCATATTCACAGGCATTGCAACAGAAGACTCCTACATCTTCATTTCTCTTCAGATGGTATCACCCATGATCTGAAGTTAACATTGTTTACTAGGAAAAAATGGAGCGGAAAAATACTTATCTTAATTAATAGAAACAAGGAGAGCTCCATTTTTATTAATTACTCTTAGCATTACTTTCTTTCTTGAAAGTAATTCTTTTGAAACATATTCTCAAATCAAGATTCACTGACAAGTAGAAACCTATGGACAACCAAGAGATGCTAAAAAGTGTTACCTTACACTAGATCCTCAATTAGGAGAACATTTTAAATGTCTTCTTAGCCTGCATGACTGAGAGTTGTACTCTGCCACTGGGACCCCTGAGGCTGCAGGCACTCTTAATGTTTGACACTCTGATAGATCTTAATAGCCAACTGCATTTTAAAGGGCAGGCTATGGCCTTTTTAAGAATGCCTTCTTCCTATTCCATTATCTTGGAATCTTCCTATTCCATTATCTCACTACTGCTATGTGGTCCTAGCACTGAAAATATCCTTCTCCATCTCTTATTCAGCGTTAACAGGTAGACAGTGGATTGATTAAAAAAAAAACAAACCCCACCCAAAGAAAAACCAACACACAACAAACCCCTCCAAGACATTCAACGCTTTCTGTAGCCCACCCAAAGAAGCAGGAGGAAACCCATTGCAATTCACTCAGTAACTTGAACCAGGCAATCTTCACAATGGCAGCTGAGCAAACCAACAATTTACAACTAATCTCACCTCTTCCTTTTCCAGGAAGACCTCACTGTGGCATTCCAGTACTTGAAGGGAGCATATAAACAGGAGGGAGAACAACCATTTACATGGCTTGATAGTTATAGGACAAGGGGGAAATGGTTTTAAGCTATGACAGGGGAGATTTAGTTTGGATGTTAGGAGCAAGTTTCTCATTCAGAGGGTGGTGATGCACTGGAACACATTGCCCAGAGGGGTTGTGGATGCCCCATCACTGGAGGCATTCAAGGCAAGGCTGGATGTGGCTCTGGGCAGCTTGGTCTAGTAGCTGATATCCCTGCCCATGGCAGGTGGTTGAAACTAGACGATTTTTGAGGGACTCTTCAACCCAGGCTATTCTATGCTTCTATCTGAATATCATCTTCAAGCAGAATAAAAAATACAAACACTAGCTGAGTAATTTTGCCACATCCTTCAGTACCAACAGATGCCCGAGTTAAAGCCTGAGGCTGCTCTGAGTGGGTTCCTTGATAAAAAGCAGCACAGCCAGTTCTGGCCAGATGCACACTTATTTTGCAATCCCACCCATGGGAGTATTCTTTGTCTACTTCTATATAAGGATTGTTATGAACGTGTATTTATCATATGAGCAGGAAGGCATTTGTATATGGCTTCAAATGAGCATGGCATATTTTTACAATGTTTTCCCAGAAGGGTGATTAAAAGCTAGCCTGTAGTGCTTAGAAATCTCTCCACAAATGTCAAACATTTCTGTGAGAAACAGTACTTGATTTCTCCCGGTACCCAGCAGCTGAGGTGATCTGTCATCTGTAACACGTAATGGTAAAACACCACAATCACACAGGTCTTCATAACACAACTTCCAAAGCTCTCTTCAGAGTGCACTTATACCAGAACGTTTGCAAGGCGGGAGCTTTGCAATAAGTTCACGAGCATCAATCTTTATAAGGGTTATTTACCAACGTTGAAGTCTGAGGGCACACACCTATGGAGTAGTGCTCCTCATCCAGATATGAAATATCTAAAGTTTTTGGAGCTATTCTGAAAAAAGAAAGTTCTTAAGCCTGGAAGACAGAGAACACTGCTTAACATTGGGGAAAATAAGAAGACAAAAAATATGTTTTAGCATAACTATAGGAAATTGTTGCAGCAAGTACTGATTAAACATGCTTCTGGGTCTCTGCAGCTCAGCACTTCTGCATTATTTGAAAACCAAGGATTTTAAGACACATACACAGAACTACAAAGAGAAAACCTTATCAAAAAAGCCACAATCATTTTAACTATAATTCAGCTGGATGATGTAAAGAGATAGACAGCACAGCACAAACTAGCTAAGAGAAAACAAGCAAGCCTGCAAACAATGAGTCAGAATGAGACTTGATTGCCAACCTCTCACTGTTCTGCAGTGAGTGTACCAATAAGGACTGATATAAACTCAGACCAAAAAGAAAGCTTTACAAGGTGATTGTGGTGAAGATTATTATTTTCTGAGTATAGTGGCCATTACAGAACCATTCATGTCAGCCTTCAATATTCTGCAATTCATCTTATGAAGTGCCAAGAAAACAAGGTAAGTTTGTTTCTACACGGAATCACTATTAAGAAAACCTCAAATGAGGCAAGACAACACAAACTTTCCTTCTCTTAATTCATGTGGTATTTCAGACTTCTTTTTCCTTTCTCACTGACCAGATCAGTCTTAGCAAAGTTTCATACATTTAATGAGAAGGTCGAAAGGTTGTATTACAAAAAATGCACCAGCTACATGCTTCAGAGTGTATTTTATGTACACATATGAATCTGGGAGCTGAACGTCTCCATTTTCCATCTCTCCTTGCAATTTGCCTTCTACAAATCTCTCTTCCTCTATACCCCCTTTGCAAGCTCACTTGGACAGCCTCCTCTCTACTCACACAGATGTAATGAACATACCTCCATCTCTTCTGAAATCTTTTCAAGCTTTGGAACAACTCCCAACTTCCTTATCTACTTCTACTTGTTATTTAATTCTAATTTCACCACCTTTGGAAAGCATTTGGGGTACACATTGTACAAAATAGTACTGCAAGGAAAATTGTGCCATGACAAGAAGAATAGAGCATAATAGCTTTGCACGCTGCTGAGATGAAGCCTCTAAAGGAGGAATATTTTTATCTGTAAGTATTATGCATTAACAAAAGGAAATATTTTTAGTGTCTGTAACCCCCAGCCTGTACTGAGCTCTGTTCACTGACAAAGAAATACAAAAGCATTTCTAAGAGTTTTAATTTGCTTACGTAGAGTAAGTTATATCTTAACAGATTTCAGTTCTCCCATATCTTGTTTTCCCAAAAGATCTTGGGATATACCACGCTACCCAGAGAGATCACTAGGGGAAGAAAACAAAAGGTCAGACTCTCCACAAGGGTGCTCCCAAACAACCCCACTGCTCTATCAACTCCTATGTACCTACATATGTCAAAGATGTATTTCAGATATGGAAATCAAAGTCAACTTAATGGCATAAGATACAGGTCCAATTTCACAGCAATAATAAAGCCCTTTGGTTATTTGCATTAACAGTGGAGTAACTCAGTGCAGAAGAGGAAAAGGAGCACAAGTGATATTCAGAACTGAATAAATTCTACATGGGCATATTTCAAGCTACATGGTAACTAAATCACACTATACGATGTCACTGTGAGTCTCAGCAAATCACCTGATGACTGATTAAGAAGTTCTTTATGTGCATGGAGGTAAGAGACTAAAATCGCATGCCAATCATTAGAAACAGTGGTAAGCATACGCATGTTATTGGAAGATAAAGATACCATCTGTATTTCTGATACAGCAAATCTGAGATGCCCATCTGTGGTGTTGTTCAACAGCCTGATCTTTCAAATGATTCAAACCTGAAAACATTTTATCAACTTCCTCTCAATCTGAGAAATTTTATTATAGTTAACCTCTGGCTATTTTTCAGATATTAAGCAATTTAACATTCCACTTTTCTTACTGCAATTCTGAAGTTTTGAGGATCAAGCTGTGACTAAGATTCTTGCTACCAGTATTTTGGACACTGCATCTTGATTTAACTAGACATTTTCATGCTTCTCTACGTGCACAGATGCCTACTGAGTCAGAAAGGTACCAAACACAGGGAGAAAAAGTACGTGCAACTGCTTGGTCAGATTCTAGGTATATTTTTAAGAAGTCATACAAAAAGGAACTGATAACAAGTGAGCTTACTGAAACCTCAAGATTCAATTCTTCCATGACTGCAGATAAGTAGAACGAAATGTAGTGGGCTGCAGAGTTCTAGTTTCTTAATTTTTTTCCAGAGTTTGGTTTCCTGACAGAGCCAGATCCAACCTACACTTAAAGTTTAACACAGCTTAGGCATCATGACTTGCTTTTGTCTGCTAGGTATTTTTCCCAGAAAGCAATGAACTTTTCTATTGTAAAATAAGTTCATGAGGACAAAGCTGAATTGAGAAATCTATTCATGGCTTCCCACCAACAATATGCCATTTTTTCCCACAACTGTGCTGTTTTAACTTTGTGACCTTTTCTCCCAAATCGGTATAAGCTGCCATAAAGACGTCTGCCCTTTTTCATGAAGACATTAAGAAGAGAAGAAATACTAAAAGCAGAAAGCTCAAAAGATATTCATTTCAGAAGTGAAGATTTAGAGATTAACAGTACTATTTTTTTTCCAACTTAGACAGATTCTAAACCTTTTAAATTATTGCCATTACAACGAGTTGAGAATAGTTCATCACCACTTGGAAGAAAAAAAAGCATCACCACTGCTTTCAGAATGTTCCCAAACCTGGCACCTTTCACCCTCGAAATCAAGAAGGAAAAAAAAAGACAATTTACAGTGGCAAAATTCTTGAAACATATTTTCATCTTCACTGCATGGTATTCTAAAGGCCTTCAAACAGTTTCAGAAAGCTAATGCTTCAAATGGCTTAAACTTTTCTGTTTAGCTCTTCTCAGGAAAAAATGGAAAGGAATCTTAAACGATTTGATGAAAACCTTATTCACGTTATTGTGACATTCAGCTGTAGGTTGTGGCCTCTTACACCTTTGTCCTACAGCTGGAATAAGTCAAGACTGCTGTCACTGAAATGCAATTACAGGGAGGTGAAATGTTGGATCAGGATTGGATAAAAATACAGACTCTAGAGGGAGTTCTAACTTCGCCACATTTTTCCCCTTCCCTTCCAAAGTTTTTATCAGTAGTTCCCAACGAAAATAAAGGAAAACTGAGCATGAAGTTTCTTCTGGTTGTCTACTTCTTCCCCTTCCCACGTTATTGTGCCTAGTGGAAAACTGTCTAAACGAGGTGAGGAACTGCTTTCTTGCCACGGATATCAGGGTCCGAGTGGATTGCTCTCGGGCGGGGAGCACGACAGGACTCAATACATGAATGATCAGGCTTCAGTTTATTACCCAGACAGCCTTATTCTTATAGTGTTTAAGACAGGGGCATGTAAAAAAAATATCACACAACCATTGGTAGAGAGCCTTGAGAAAAACAACTTTAAAACAACTCCCATCAATTAACAGCAGTGTGAAACACGTTCTGGAGGAGACAACTTTTGATATCATCCTAATCCTAAGAAACCAGGCAGGAATGCGTCGGCAGTGAATGTGAAAGGCAGTGCTGGCAGGGCGTCCCCTGTTCAAAGTGCACTTTTCCTCTCCCACTCGCCACAGACCATCTCCTGCTTTTACTTTTCTCAAGGTTCAAACAGTGTAGTTTCCTTTGAGCACCATATCAGCGTGGCCAGTGCATAACACAGAGCCCAAAGGGAACACCTGCTAGCTAAACGGAATAGACTACCAAGGACAGCTTACTCTAAAAATACCTATAGTTACAGTTATCAACAGTCCTGTGAGGCCCTCTTTGCTGAAGGCAGGCTGAACAACATAATCACAGAGGTATCTCGGCAACTTGGGTTGCTCAGCCGAAGCAGTTCATGTCCACCTTGAGTTGTTTGTCACTTGGCCCAGGGACATCGTGACCTCCTATCAATATCTAATACTTTTCCATGAGTATATAGTCTGTGCTGCAGTGCAAACTATGCTCGTACATATCACCGTGACCTCCCTGCTCCTGCAGCCATTTCCCAACACTTTCTGTTGCCACTGATGTCTATTTCAGTTTTCCTTCATAGCCTAGAACTCTTCAAATAATTGTTCTTGGATGATTCCAGAGCACCTTCCATCTGTGTTTGTGCAGTATCTGAAAGGCTTCCTTCACAGTAAGGGTGACAGAGCACTGGAACAGGCTGCCCAGAGAGGTTGTGGAGTCTTCTCTGGAGACGTCCAAGACCTGCCTGGACCCTACCTGTGCAACCTGATCTAGGTAGCCTGCTTTGACAGGGGGCTTTGGACTAGATGATCTCTAGAGGTCCCTACCAACCCCTACAATTCTGTGATTCTATGATAAAAATAATGAGGAGTGTCTACACACAGATAGCTAGTCATTAAAAATTTAACACAACCATCAGTTCACGAGGATATCTTCGCCAAACTAAATTAGCTCCTTCCTAATGCAAGTAACGCTGCCTGAGCATTCCTGTTGCCACTACAGTGCACATGTGGAATACAGAAATATTTCTCCGTATGAAGAGCTGGGTCATAGAGATACCCAACACATATGCCACATGCTCATGAATTCCTGGACCAACTTTGAAGGCCTCCTGAAGCAAGGGGAATTGCTTGATTAAACTTTTGACAGCTCAGAAATCTAAAAAATGACTACTGGATATCAAGAAAATAAAATAGAACGGGACAATATACTTTTTCAATATTCTGTTGAATGTAAGACAATTTAATCAATTTAATATTGTGGCATTTTCCTGCTTTGGGGAGCAGCATCATGTCAGCTCCTTTAGCTGAAGAAATTCATAACTATTGGAACACAGCCTTTGTTGTGTAACTTTCTTTTAATCAACATCTACTTTCACTTCTATTATTGCCTAGAGTTTCAAAAATAGATACAGACTTGTATCAATGTATGTACACATATAAATTCACTGATGTATCCGTACAAAACCACCACTGCCCCCAACCACTCGGTTGTCTCATTTCAAGGAATTAAAAATCAAAAAGCCATTTAAAAAATCCACTTTAAGTACAGAAGTTAACATCAAAGTGGAGCAGAAAAGCAGAGAGAAACACAGTGGGTATTCAGGAATAGACATTCAAGACAAGTTTCAGTAGCTGTGGTGGTCTCCCCCTCCAGTATATGGCAAGCAGCATTAGAAGTCTGGAGGAGGCACTCCACAATCCTCTTCAGTTTGCTCTTTCCATGTTTTCAAACCACCTCCTCAGGCATTAAGCCTTTATACAAAAGGCATTTCTTCCTCCTCGATAAGGATTTAAAACTAGTTTTCCATAATGGACTCTGAATAATAGGGAAAAAATAAAAATAAAAATAAAAACAAAACACGCTTCTGCCAAAAAGAAGGGATGGAATTATGGAGTGCACACACTCTCCAAACTACGCTGCTCTTGGACAAAGATGCTCACACTTTTATGAACTGCAGGAAGTCAATTGCCCACGTGTGTAAATATGCCAGATGACTGTTATACACTTCATGGCTGGTCACAAGCCGAGCCATTCTGTATGACTAGATCACACACGCTTTATTGGTGCTGGTGCAAACAGCAGGAAGGAGTTTTCAGGGTACTGCAGTGTTGAAAATCAGAACAGAAGGGAATGCAATATCATTTGAACAGAATGATTTTTGCCTGAATAAGCATTACTCAGCTGCTAGGGTCAATATGAATAGTTACAATTGAGAGACCCCACTGCCAGTATTTCAAATCAACATTCAACCACTAAAACAAATGCATTGCTTACCAGGACTGCGTTTGTTGAACAGAAAGCCACTTTTCATAGTAGGACTTGTTTGATAACATTCTGACAACATCCTTAGCACTTCTGACTTGGTAAGCAAAATTCCATCACACCTAACTGCACTTAAGTACAGGCGACTCTGCCAAACAGTGCATAACAGTATTTGAACTTTTCAAATCTGGATCAGATTGATGTTTTGGCTTGACTTCCCCCTTTGCTTTTGTGGTGTCCAACACAGAGCAGGTCACCTTTGCTCTCACAGAGCAGCATCACAGCCACTCCTAGGTTCACACTGCCAGCACTCTGTGCTGGCCCACGTAATTTAGCTCTTCAGCTGACTATATGTCTGTATCACCGTGACATTTTGATCTCCCATAATCCCAAGAAAAAAAGAAAAAAGAAAAAGGGAGTTTATTTTTGTAACCATTCTCAAGCAAATTGTACTTGCGTTTGAATTATTTTACAATTAAGCCAGTTAATTTCAGCGGTCTCTGACGAATCTCGTAGTTTATCATTTGCTGTGAGACACTGATGGCTGTTTGGTATGTCCTGAACATAACCTTGAGACAACAGGAGCTCAACACGCTTAGCAATTACATTCCTCAGTAGGAAGCAAATTCCACAGTTGACATACGGAAAGAGCAAACTGTTCTTCCATTCAAAATAAACAAAAAGATTTGTTTCCTGTTCTTTCAACTGTTAATTTCTGAGCGTTTCAATTGTTTCACCGCACAGCACTCCATGACTTTCAGAAGCGCCCTTCTTCATTTCCTCCCCACTTTTGCAAGGATGCACAAGTGCTGAAGAACAGAACCACAGCCAGAAAGCTCAGCATCCCCAAGACTCCTACGACTTGTAATCACATCTTGATTACTACCCAGCACCGTCGAAACAGGGTAAATTAATTCAGCCCCTCGGTAAATCAGACCAGAATGATATGCTCTGCTTTACCTCCTGCCTGAAAACCTGTCCGTTAAATATCTGCAGGTGATTTCAAGAGACTGCGACCTCTCATGACGCGCAGCCGCTTCCCTATTAAAACCAGCCAGCTGCCCATCACGCAGATCTGCTCGGGCGCTTAAGTTTCAGGAACAAAACAGTGGATAGGGATAACATCCTGCACATCAGCACTAAACCACTAAAACTGTCGCAAATGCAGAAGTTTCCTGCCCCACTTTTTTTTTGCTCCACGCTGTAGCAAAGCTGAGGGCGGGTGAGTTTAGCACTTAGCGGTCAATGAGCAGTTAAACACCGCATTCACTCACTTCCAATAGCAGAGATCTCGACACCTTTACAAGCATAGAAAACTCCAGTAAAGGTAGTTGCTCAAAAACAAAGGCTAAGGAAGCAGTTTATCGCAGGGGGACGGGGGAAAGCCTCGGGACCACGGAAACTAGAAGAAAGAGATGTGAATAAAAGGGAGACAGGGAAGGAATGATGGGCTGAAATCGTTTCCAAGGAGACAAGATAAGCCCCAGGCCAGGGCAGAGGGGATGCAGCAGGGCAAGGGGCTTGGGGCCTCCACAGCCGCCCGCATTACATAGCATGAACTATTTGTTAAGCACCATGACTTTATTCTCCCGTTGATTACTTCTCCTGGGCAACTAAATATTACCACGAAGCTGTTCTTCCTGACTAATTTGCAAGAGGTAATTTAACTGAGCGTATCCTTTAGGAGTAATCCACGTGAATAACGATCCTAACTTGTTTCCATACAGGAGCTGTGACTTATTCAGGTTTTCACGACACTTTAAGGCTTCTAAAAGAGGCAGTATGCTAATTACCCTGCTCGGTGACAGCATGCTGGAGCAAGTGCCTCCAGTTTGCGTGGGTTTTATTGACTATCCTGTACCACTTCACAAATACGCCCTCCCACGCGCAGGAGGGAGTTCAGGCACACCAGATAATGGCTTGTAACATCTTCCCACTCAAGCATCCTAAGAGACATTTTCCCTTCATTTGTCCTTTTCAGACAAGCGCGTTGTGCTTTTCGTTTTCAAGCACCCAGACGCTCAATGACGCAGGAACCCACATCGGAACAGCACGGCATCAACGGAGCGGACTCGCACTTTTTTTTCCTCCTATAGTCAGGAGTTATTTACTTTCACGCATTCCGTTGCGGAAACTTTCACAGGATTCCGAACCTAAAGTCATCTGATTGCTCAACAAACACCGCCACAATAGACCACCACCCCACCCCTGGTCTCAGCGATGGCAGCAGACCCCCCACAACCTCATACAAGCCTACCTGGATTCCTGGGTAAACTCCTCCAAGAACAGAGCTCTTCACAGCTAGATGCTCTCCTCCCTCTAAAACCCATTACCCTCAGCTGGGTGTGAGGGAGAGAGGGGCAACGGGTATTAATGAGCTTATAAACAGTTGGGGCGGGGCACTGCAAGCCTTAAAGTGCCTCAGAACCGTCCAGCACCTCATGGGGTGTGAAGTTGGCCCATGCCATCTGTTTACTCCTTTCAGCATCGATGCTGCAATGTGCTGTGTTGGTTTTAATGCCTGCCCCTGCTTCCAGCAGCTTCCTTACCCCCTTGAACCACCATCAAGTACATGAAGACTACAAACAGCTCAGTTTTTAGTTTATTTGCTTCAGTGCCCCATTTAAGTAAACTTTAAGCCAAGTTTAAACAACCCCCTTTGTTTTTGCTGATGTAGCAGAGACTGAAATCATCCTCCTCCCAGTGCTGTCTGCATGGCACCAAGCATAAAATCCATACTGAAGAGGAAGACCTCCAGTTAATTTCAGCCAACATCTTTCTCAGTTGCATGGGGCTCGTTCAAAGCCCTCTGCTAGATACAGCTTTGCCAGCTGAGGATCCCTCTCACGCTGGAATATTTCTTCTTACAATGCAGAAATCCTATGCAGAAAGGAACTGCTCTGCCTCTGGTTGGTCTTGGACTTGGAGGATGCAAACGAGATTTCCAAATGCTTCCCTGGGTCTTGTTCCTTCTTCATTTGAAGCCACTGTGAGAACACCAGAAGAGGGGATATTGCTTGGGTAATATTTCAGCCAGTCAGCAGTATTCTGTAAAAAGCAGGGCTGGAGGGAGGGAAAGAAATATATTGTATTACTGTTTTTCTGCAAGCTGTCTGTACTGTCATGACCAAATGATGTCTGCTTCTCATTAGATCCCAAATAATACAGCAAAGGGTTGGTACCTGATATTTTCAGAGTGGAGCAGCACTGACCACTTTATCTTCTTAGGGACTTCTGAGCAGATTGCGGTGCAATTTAGTTACCTTAGTAACATCAGACAGCATGTAGACTTGCAAATAGTTGTTATGTCACCTTGCCAATCTGCTGCTACGCCTACCAAGAATGCAGAGCAAGCAATCAATTACTTTATACTTACATGTAAGAAAATCATTACATTTTTTCTATGAAATTAGTCTAATTCCGGTGGGAATCACCACATCTTTTAGTAAGAACAATTCATCGGTGAAAAAAAGTCCCTGAAAGAACTGATTGTTTATTACTTCTGTTCTGCCTGAAACCACTTTTCATAAATGATGTGACGTGACCACGAAACAATGCAGCCTCGATTTTATTTTTATTTTTTTTAAGATTACAGAAACTTAATTTTCTGTTGGGAATTATATACCAAAGCAGACATTTTTGAAATGTTGGAAACTGGTAAGCTTTAAATGTACAGAACTGGGAAAAGTGGCTTTCATAGAACATTATGCACTCCAGATGTTGATGACAAGCAAGCCTAATATTCATTGTTCCACAAACCAAAGAATTACTGACTGAAGCCTTTTAACAGGTTAGTTTTCTGAAACATGGATATCGCTCTATCATAAATGTAACAAGAGCAATTAAAGGGAAATGCGACCTGATATGTGAAGCATATATATGTATACATAAAAGACTAATATACCTCATATGGAGAAAATGATGACTTATGTTGGTCAATGAGCAATACAGATGATTTGTGCCATCTCTGCAGCAGACAAGTGCTCTGGTGTGATAACACCTGAGATCACCACTTTTAAGTGGAAGGGATGGAAGACACTGGCTATATTCCTCCTTCTGGGGTCATCTCCTTTTGAAAGGAAAGTCAGTGTTCGAATGACTGATTTCTCTCCTATGTAACATATCACCTTGTCTTGAAAGTAAATCTGGAATAAAAACACAAAACCTTTTTGACACTAAATTCCTTCTTTAATTAATGGTTAGTAATAAGAACTAAATGAGGCTCTTGACTTGTATGCAATGGAACAGGAAGCAGTATCTCTCTCATGACAGTCCTCTATACAGGTGCAGCAGCAAAATAAGCTATCCCCATAACTCAGATTTCAGCCTCCTTCAATCTACTGCCTGCACTTTTACTTTCAGTTATTCTGATAATTGTATTAGCTTAGAACCAGAGCTGATGTGCTCATTTTCAGGACAGGAATGAGGGAGGAAAAGGCAGAGTTCCTGCCCTTTATTCCTCTTGGCTTTCTTGGAGAGAAGATGGCACAACCACCTCCTCTCTTTGCCATATCCCTGCTGCCACTAGAACGTCAGCACATATTGCATACACAGAGTTCACAAGATGACTATGAATATTCCATAGGTTGTCAGCACTCAAACTTAATCTAGAGCATAGTTCAGCTCCCATGCGTGAAGCTCAGATTTCTCAAGTACCATCTAGTGGAATTTTAGAAGAGTCTTCCAGAGACTGTAAAGTCTACAGTTAAAATAGTGTTTTTATACTCCTTGTTACACTAGATTAAATGGGTAGGTAGATAGTATTTTACCAGACTGGATGCTGAACCTTCAGTAGTAAGAGTGGGAGCTAAGGCTGCAGGTTTGCGTTCCGTTCCTTAAAAGGAATGGAAGCAGCTGGATATTCATCTGGTAGCCCTGTCACAATCCCAATGAGGACAATACAATTATCCACCTGAGTGGCAAATTACAAAAGTCAGACTGCTGTGCACAAGTGTGTATATTTATCATACATAGCATAAATACTAAATTTGTGCCAAACAGATGTTTACTGTAGAGGAGGCAGCTGTTATTGGGATTTAATTCCTGATTTTTTCAAATGTCACAGAAGGAAACATCGCGTGTTAGCTCAGAGTTGCACAAACTGCTCACTAGAAGGAATAAAGTTTCTGAAAGCCATATACAGAATTATGTTAATGAAAGCTATTTATTATCGATGTTCTATGTTTTCAGCTGACAAAAAAAATGCATTTAAAATGCTATATTACAGAAAAAGCAGTTATTTTTCATAATCTTAATCAATTTTCATACACTATTATATGAAATGTATGATGTTTTAGTTAGCAATTAGATTTCTATTAATTCAAAATTACTTTTAATCCCAAACATGTATTCTCTACACAGTACCTGAAGAATAAGAGTTTAGCAGGGATAAAAGCCTGATTTTACAAGGTCCTGGTACAAATACAAAGTGATAGACAAACATAAAAGTGAAACTTTAAAATGCCAGGCTAGATCGAAGGCAAGTAGCATTTCTGTTCCAATACTGCAGATGGAAAGAAGTATTTTAGAAATCCTATTCTCAGTGAAAGAAGAGGTTAAAGCATTTGAAAGCACAGATAAAACTTTCCCAAACCTGAATCTGAGCTTTATAGAAGATATATTATAAAGTGGGCTGTAAATCTTCATAGGTTTTCCAAGGTTGGAGGAGATCCATGGAAGATCAAGGAACTGAAATCCTTAGTTCTTTTTTCAGTGGGTCACAAATAAGTTTTTCTTTTCTGCCTGGTTCTTTCTAAATTTACACAACAAAGGTTGAGTTTTGAAATGTTAAGTATTAACTGCATTACTTAGCGGAGCTATCATTTTAAACATTACACGCCTTTAAAATATTTAAGCAGAACCCCAAAAGGATATATAATTTTACCTTAAAAAGGCTGTTTTAATAGAAATTGATGACAAAAGACTATACTTAAATGATAAAGCAACACATACCCAACCTACCATAGTTAAAAGGAAAAAAGCTTATTACAGTTCAAGTATAATGCAAAAAGCATTTAATCTTTTTGTATGGAATAGGAGATGGTTTTGAAAGTGAACAGTACTACAAACTTTGAGAGCTTTGTTTGTTCCATGTACATTTTTGTACTCTTTGCCATAGTGGCAGAGGTTTCCCTGTGGCACTGCCACAGCTCTACATAGATGCCCACTTTTCAAAGCTGCTCACCCAGCACCAAGGGAGAGTCATTGGCACCTGTGGAAAATAATTCTTCTCACTACAGTTATGCTTTAGAAATCCAAAACCTTGAAGATATGTGTTATGCTCCATTTTCTTTAAATGCACATATCTAGCTATGTAAAGTATAAAATAACAGTTCTTAAAATGGCCTTTAAATGCTTTATATGTCCCATTACTTTATACATTAAAATAAGATATTGATCGAGCCTTTTCTGATGAAATATGAACTTACACTTTTGGTTACAGCTCCTTCTTTCATCACACTAAAATGCCATACCTGTGCTTTCTAATCTTAATCATAACTTCAACTTTGAAAGAGCACAGATACAAGCTCGGTAAACATGAACAGAGAAAACTGTTTTCCTACTTCCCTCCCGTTTGCACTTTGTGGGTTAACACTTCATTACCTTGAGCACTGAAGGATAAATCATACTGCACAATAAGGATAAAAACATTAATAGCTCAATTTGGGAGCATTTCAAACATGATTTCCTTGAAGTGATGCTGCTCCAAAGGCTCAGTGAAACGCAAATATTTGCATGTTTAATAGGCACTGTGTTTTGACTAGGATGTCCATGCCACTCTTAATTATTTAATGTAAAACATCTCACTTCTCCAGCAAAGTTACAGTTCAAATATGGGACAGTAAAGTAGAAACATTGGCAAAAGTCATGGCAGACACTTTAGTATGTGATACTTTTCAGCCTTGGGCATGCAAAAACATGTATCTTTTCCTGAATGTGCGCTTACTAATGGGCTAAGTGTGAACCTAATTACCCCTTTGCACTTTCAGTTACCAGGCTGAGCAGGTGAGAACAGGACTTCATGCACACAGCAGTGCCCTGGTTAGGACCTCAGTGACCAGTGGGAATGATGTAGCTGCAAAAGAGCAAATGAAAAGATGGTCACAGAATGATTAGCCAATTGCTCCTTCTACTTTGCACTTGGTGTTTATTTCCCCAAAGTTTTATCTCTTTCCCTATGATTTCCACGGCTCCCAGACAAAGGTATTTTACAGGACTATTTTGTGACTGAGGCGCTGAACTGAGAGGCAGAGGAGTTCAGTTCAGCTGTCACTTTTGTTCCAGACTGCCTGTGTAATGTCAGGCAACTCATTTAACCTCATGGCATCCCAGGTCCCAACTGGACAGTGGGAAAAACACAACCTGCTGAGAAAGCTGGTTTGAGGACACATCCATTCCTCAGGAGATTCTCAGATACAACAGCAATACAGCCTGAATAAATACACAGTGAGAACAGACTTTCATCCCTCCTGTTTGTAATTCATGGGTTGCTACTTCATTACCTGTGGCACTGAAGGATAAATTATACCAGCACGAACTGGAAATAAACAGTATCTTCATTCAGTACCATTTCATAGATGGTCTACTTTAAGGTGGCACTGACCTTAAGACCCAAACAAATGAGAAGCAATTAGAAATGAGATCCTTTGCTTTTAACCAATTCAAGACAAGTGTGTAATTCCTAGCACTTCAGAATGGCATTGTCCTGTTAAATCTATTGTGCTTATCCTTAAAACCTGGTAAAACATGAGAAGTAAATATCTAATAGCATGCCTTCACAGCATTCACTACTGTTAAGTGGCACTTAGCATTTCCAAGGCAGCTTTAACTTCCAGACCATTCTGCACACCAGAAAATCCCCCTAACTTGGCCATTGGGTAAGTTCATCTCTGATAACCTAGTACTGCCTTGACCTGTTCATTCGCTAATTGAAGTCAGTACAGTAGATTCAGGAGTTCATTAATTAGAGGCAAGAGTGGATTACACCTTGGTCTTGTCCTCAGAGGCTGAGGGACAACACCAGTAGACCAATTAGACAGGAGAACTATAGAGGTGAACAGTTATTCTGCCTATTGGCTATTCCAGGCCATAGAGAGGTGAACTTAAGCTGCATAGTTCCCAGGAGCAAGTGGAATAGAGACACAGACCTTTATGAGTCTTGCAATGAAACACCACCTGCTGGCATCAGCTGGGCCAAACTAAAATCAGATTAACTTCTCTGCATATGCTGAAGAACATCTATCTGCAGGGCTCAGGTGTGTGTTGAAGCTTCACGCTGGACCTAAGTAGAAGAGAATAGAGGAAGGATAAGTAGGGTATAAGTTACGACTGTCTCTACAGTCTGTCTCTTGTCTCCATCACCCACTCACAAATGCCAGTCAGAAAAGGGTTGTGTCTACACATGAAAGACAGAGGTAAGCAGAGAAAGAAGTGTTGTTTTGTTAGCTTTTACTTTGCCCAGAAGTCAATGTAAAAACAAAACTTCTAAGAGAAGTGGAAACAGATAATTTTCTGTGTCAGAATTAAGCCAATGCTTACTGGTGTTGGTGCCACTGAAGAAGCTCCAATGAGAAAACGTAAACATCACCTACATATATATCACAAACACAACTACAATACAGTGCACAAGAGTGCTAAATTATTTCCAGTCGTAGTATCATCATTAGTGATTTGGGGGAAAGAAGTGAATTCTAAATGAAACTAGAAGATCAGAAACACAAAAAGAAGCAAACCAGAGACATTAGAAATGTGATTGAGATTGAACTTCAAATGCTTCAGGATAACGTATCTTTGGGGGAAAAAAATACTGAAAAAAGCATTAATGGGAAGAAAGTGCATGAAAATGTTGACGTGCTGGAGCAATGAACAGAATCTGATGGGATATTCTTTGGCTATGACAACAGGAGATCAGATAATGAGCTAGAGAGTACAGTGTCAGGCCACAGGAAAAAAGAAACCTAAAAAAAATCTCTTCACTGACTAAAATTCTCCAGATCTACACAACCTGACCCATTCTGCACACACAATTTAAAAAGTCTCCAGTCACTTCCTTGCCCCAGGTACAGTAAAAAAAAGTAAGTACAAAAAATATTTTGGGGAACTACACATAATTGGTCTGCCTCTGAAGATAAATATCATTAAGAGAAGCACAGCAACCGGTAGATGAGGATTTTCAGGGCAAGATGCATCCCAGTTGCTTCTACCTCCTTTCCTTTAGCTTCCTTTGAACAACCTCAACCACAAATTCTTTTTCAGGTGTTTTGAAGCAAATAATGACACTTTCATTTCATTTTAGGGGGCTGCTGGGGCTGACATAACTCAGTGTCGTGTAATATTTGATTAAAGGAATGGGAGAGATGAGTCAACTTCTTGGTAGAAATTCAACAAATTCTTTGGAAGCATTCTCGATCTAGGTAATTTGGTAAGACATCCTTCTGATTCTTCTCCAAATAGGCTGACTTTAGTGATCGTTCAGCATAACTATGTAAATATATTTTTACTGATATAGGTCTAGGCCTTTTTATTAGGAAAAAGAAGCAGCTTGTTTTCCTCTGTCAGTGAAAATGGGGTTGGGTAAAATCACAAAGAAATATAAAAAGAACTTAATATCCTTGAAGTGGAAGTCAGAGTTAAACCTCATGCAGAAGAAGCATGATCTGCCAGAACTGACAGAAGGACCATGTAATTGCACAAGTGAAAGCTGCAGATATGAAAAGGCACAGGACAAATTCTGAGAGCTATTGATGCTAGGCCATATAATCATTTACAGACGTGTCCCTTCTCCTAATCTTTCAGTGGCTTTTATTACAATGTAAATAAAATATTTTAAATTTTAAAGCTGCCTTATGATTACTGAACAACAGCTAAAAAAAATGTTAACACTAAATTTAAGGTGTTCCTTGTTATTATAAATAAATTCTAACTAAAACTATATGGAACTCAGAGTACTTGATATTGATTACTTTGAAGAGCAGCATTTATCTCAAAACTTGATTTAGCCCTTGAAGGCCAAAAACTGACGACATTCTTCAGCAATCACACAGTCCTTGTCCTCTTATCAACCAGGTTGCATTACAGGCTTTAAAATTAATAAGACCTAATTTATTATGTGCTCATTTTGATGAAAAATCAAGTAATCTAACAAAACCATGCCTAAATTCAAGTATAAAATGAGAAGTTTTTAGAGCTCGAACAAAAACTAGAGAAAACAAAGACATTTCAGTATAGGCTTTGGTGAATGGATGTTTTTGCACTTTGAGATGGGACGTTTGGGAATGTAATAATATCCTGAGCAGTCACGACCCATTTCAGCATCTAATTTTTCTTTCTCTTCTGTGGAATATTATTCAATACCTACTTTATTACTCTGGATCTCAAATGTCCACGGTTTGCAGAAAACAATAACTGCCCTAATCTCTTCAAAGAAAAATACAAAGCTCAGATTCAGGATGCATTAGCCAAATAATCAAGACCAGATTGTCTTGCAAGAAACATTAATAAGTAAATTATACATGAGATGATAAAAATTAAACATTTTTTGCTTCCATCAGAATGCTAGATAATACATGATAGATAGCTCCCTGTGGCGTATGGCTGAGAATGACATTATTTAATGACCTTTGCCAACTGTAGAGTTAAAACCATGCTGGGTAATTTCAATTTATAATAAGTTATGCTTCTTTCATTGTTCTAAAGTTAGAAAAATTAATCTGCTGAGGAAAACACAGCTCACGCCTACAGCTGTAATTCCCAAAGGTGTCTTCATACTTCTTGGACAGCGCTACTACAAGAAGGCAGGAGCCATACCTGTTTCTACGCTTGCTGCATGCAGGTCACCATTGTTTTTCACATGGTCCTTTCCAGTCTTTAGTAAATTTCATTGTAAAATAAAACTTATTTAGCTAGTTATTAGTCATAACATTGTGTCTTCCTGCTTCAGTCTCTTGGGATTTTTTTCCATATCCTTGTCAATATAATGTAAATAAATTGTTCTTTATTTTCTTTTTTACAACAGTCCTGTTCGTTATCTCCTGACACCTGTACATCGCTAACAAGCTCTGTGCCATTCTCAGCTGCAGAAGGACCAAGGCACGTTGGTCTGGAAGAGATGCCTCATGCTGCCAGCCCCATTGGTGCTCCTCCCTCAACCACCAGCTGCCTGGAGGCACTGGGATGCTCAAGCATCTCCCTCCCTGTTCTGATGCATAAAACTGACTGGATTGGAATAACAGAAAGTAGAGACAAGTGTCTCTCAGAGACTTTTTTTTTCTTTTTGAAAACACACAAATAGATACACAGGAATGGCTGGTCCAGCTCAAAATGAACACACACATAGTCCCATGTCCTTCAACACCCCCCACAGCCAATATTTAGAAAACACAACTGCATTCCCCAAAATACCTTCTCAGCCTGCAGCTATTTGTGGTTCAAGAGTCCCCTGAAACTGAGGTGAAATCTTTCTATGTGACGGATTTTTCCTCAAAGAATTTTCTTCCATGGATTCTTTTCTTTCTTCCAGACACATTTTGAACCTATGCAGATTTTTGGCACATCCTCTGTCCTGCAAGGTGAAGACAACACCTCACATTAACAAAACAGTGAAAGCACAATATTTCATTAAAAGTTGAACACATAGCATATTCCCAGGGCTGATAAAATATAAGTAAGTAAGTAAATAAATAAATGGTTCTTCTTGCTCTTCTTTTGTTATTATTAACATTTATGTAACAACAGCTAGATTTCTCTATATCATCTTATGAAGGAACTTCTTTATCTATCCTCTGCTTTGATCCCACAGCAACAGCTGCTGGTCTGGTGGAGTTCTTCTCTTTGTTTTCCAAAGCATAATTTTGAATACACATAAGAGTGTTATCAAGGATTCTTTTCATTTATAGAAGAGCAAATTATGATTCCAGTTATAGATCAACTGTTATTTTAGACGTAGTTAGAGCACAAACAACAACATACAGACTGCTGGTTCTAATACAGTTCAGATAAGTTGCAGTTTACACCATGCAGTGATTGGGAATTTTAACCTCTTTTCCTCTACTAAGTAGAGAAGTCAGAGGTACGTTTGAAGATGGTAGTTTTTCTAAAATGGCTCATTATGTTCTTGAGTGCAAGTTAGTCACTCAGGAAGACAGCTGAAGTTCATAAACCTAAACCAGTTCAACACAGCCCACACAAGTGCTTCTGCAAAAACCCAATGCAATGTACAACACCATAGATTTAGAAGCTTATGCTGAACTTGTGATCAACTAAGACAGAGAACATGCTTTCCAGTCCTATCTGTATATTGCATCCTATCGTGGCTAAGGAAAAGTTCTACAAAAATCCCTCCTAACACATAGAACAGACTACCAGCTTCATCCCTCTCTGTAACACTCCTCATTCCTGACAAAGCACCAGAAATTTGGAGAAAAGACATCCCTGAGGAGTTCCAGTCTCAGGCTCCATGCAAGTAACAAAGTACATTTTCAGCTCTGACATCTCTCATTTGTAATACCTGCAACATTCACAAGCTTATTAGTAAGATAATTGCATTCAGCATGATGGTGCAAAACTAGTCCACAAAATAGTGTGCGAGAATCGTTACTGATATCAGATACTGGGGGAACAACGTAATGAAAATACACTGTAGGTTATTTGTCTGTGTTTTATGTGCTCTATCTATATAAGCACCTTCAATGCTATTTAATCTATTATTTAAAAAATATGTATATCTGTAAAGCTATTATATATTGAATTGGAAGAACTGCTGCTTAGCCTTCACGATCTCAATGGTGTACTCAGCTGAAACAAGAGGTTTCATTTGAATGCATTTTAATATTTGCTCAGTCAGATGAAACGGCATATAAATATATCTCAAAAGATTCTGCTTCAGTAAGCTTTCTAAATGAAATTGGAACCACCTAAATGGCCTGCTAAATGCTGAGGTACTTTTATTATTTATTTTTAATTAATTTAATACATTTCCCTACCGAAACCTAAACAAAACAATAGGAAAAAAAAATCAGGGAATATATAAGAGGATTGGAAAAAATGGTGGGCAGAGGATCCTAAAAGGCAAAGGCAGATATAGTTTGACCAAACAACATTAGTGATCAGGAAGTAAACAACGTGGAATCAGTTACATTCAGACTTCAGAAAACTGAAATTTACATCTTTGAAACCAGTTATTTCTTGGTGCTCATCACAAAATTTAAAATGAAGTCATTAAAAAATTGACATCAGCAACCACCTAATATATTGCTATGAGGATTTAACCATTAATTTCAGACTATTTACAATTAGAAGTTGGCTTAGTTTTTAAATCATATTTTAATGCAATTTCACTTCACAAAAGCAGTTCTGTTATGGTCTGAGCAGCTTTGTGGCACAATCTGTGTACACCAGCATCAAACACTGCAGCTCTGTGTTATGTTGTGACTGTTTCTCTTCCTGTTACTGTAAGTGAGAGCACTTCCCTGGTATTCTCCATATGCCTAAATGAATGAAATCGCTCACATGGCCACCACAGAGTGAAGTATGGCTAATTAGTTATTTGTGCATTCACATAAATGATCTTAAGGAGGCAATAATTGCACTGAATGTGCATTGACTTCAAGAAAGAACCTGAAAAGTGACTAGAGAATTAATAGATTAGGTAGAAAATATTTCATTTGAAAACTTCTGAGTTAATACATGCATTAGTCATTGCTGTGATCACACTGAGCCAGCGTGCTGAGCTGCTGTTACTGTACCTGCCTCAAACGTCTGGTTCCATTAACAGAAAGTTTCTTGTTGATTTCTACTTTTCTTAGTCCATCTTCATGAGTCTTTCCATGAGTAATACCTCCTATATATTGCCAATATGGTACAACATACTAAAATAGGAGGCATTACTTTCAGAGCAGCCCTCATAATACCAGCACATTATTTTTCCATATCGAAGTTAATATTTTATAGCTTAGAATGGTTTAATCTGTCTGAAGAGAAATGCTTATTTCATAATCATTTCCCACTCTGTGCCAAATTATCCTCTTTGCAAATAATCAAGCTGTGTAGTTAGAACATAGGTGTTGTTAACAGGAAGATTCAGAGGAAAAGGAAAGGACATATGAGCCCTCCCCCCACCCCATCATTCTCTAGTGATGAATAACTGATCTTCTAATATTAAGAGTAGGATATTATACATGCACAGTTTCATACACTTCCCACAGCAATCTGGTTTTGATAGCTGGAATATATATTTAGCTCTTTTCTCGTGGAGTGACTTTTAATGACATTTAGAAGTGCTAAGGTACTTTGAGGATTAGGCTGCTTATTAGTCCCAGTGTACCCTATAAGTGGTTGTTCAGATATTAAACATTCCCTCTGTCAGGGTACATAAACAATGAGCCCATTTGATAGGAGGCAAATTTTCCATAATTCTATTTTGCTGAGTTTATTCTCATTACCTTCAGACATTTATCTGCATACAGACCTTCCTGGTATGGTAATTACTTACTTCATCTTCTCTTTACCAAGTGCTGAGTGTTACAAAACTGCCTCAATTTTGTTTTCCAGCTCGTGTTTGTTTCTTAGTCAAGCAACATTGGCTTTAGAAGAGTGCACTTCTGGTTTTTCTTTGAATTAAAACAAGCACATATCGGCAGCTAAGCTATAATACACTCCCTCCAAAACAGAATCTACATTGGAAAAGATCTTCAAGATCATCAAGTCCAGCTATCAACCCAATCTCCTGAGTCCCGCCACTAGATCATGCCCCTTAGCGTCACATTCACACACCTCTTAAAATCTCATAGATGGGGACACCCCATGCACGTGGGGAGCCTGTTCCAATCCTTAACCACCTCATCCATGAATAAATTCTTCCAAACATCAAATCTAAACACCCACTGTCACAGCTTGGGATTGTTCCTTCACATCCCATTGCTTGTCATTGGAGAAAAGAGACTGGCACTCCCTTCACTAAAACCTCCTTCCAGGAAGTTGGAGACAGTGTTGGGATCACCCTTCAGCCTTCTCTTCTCCAGACTAAGCAGCCCCAGTTTCTCCTTGGAAGTGTTATTTTCTAATCCCTTCACCATTCTCACTGCTCTTCTCTGTACAACCTCAAGTAAGTCAATGTTCTTCTTGTAACAAATTGACCAAGGCTGAGTAAAATGTTTGAGGTGTGGTCCACAAAGGGACCACCACTTCCCTAAATGTCACACGGATATACTTGCAGATAGGACTTTAATATCTACTTCAGAACAAGTTGATGAATTTCCCACCATCACAAATATTTTCATCACATTTGACTCTACATTCAGCTTTTAGAACCTTACAGAGAAATTCAGTGGTTTTACTGAATACTGAAATCTAAAGACAGATCCTGGAAATGGCGGAGAGTGGGGGGGGAGGGGGATTCAAGGAGGCCAATTGTTTGCCTTTTGTGCGTTGATTTAATATTATAATTCAACATATAAACATAATTATTCTTGCACTCTTTCTGCTAGAGGAAATACGTGCAGCTTCTGATAATAAGATAATGCAGAGGATTCATTTCCTACAAGCTGTCTTTGTATTGCTTATTGTACTAAATGAATGCGAGAGATGTGCAATACATAATCATAAAACATCTTTCTGTGGCAAGAAGAGCTCTTTTCTACAAGATAACTGATAATGTTTTTTTGTTTGAGTTTTAGAACAAGAATTACAGCAATCAGCGATATGAAAAACAAGACAAAAAGCAACTCAGAACCGATTCTGCATTCAATCATATAGGTTTCCCCACAAACTTTACAAGACAGGCTGTAACAAAGAACATCTGAGGTTTTGCATTAAGTGAAATCAGTATTTCTTGATTTGGATATGTTAAAGTGTCATATCTGGTAATTTCCCTTTAATTGTTACTCATGCAAGTCAGTCTTTGCCTCTATCTACCAACAGCTAAGACACTTCTACAATTATCCATTTATAAATATTAGCCTTTGCTGTAACCATCCTATATCCTTTTCTTATCCCAGGATCACTGTTTGATTGCCAGTCTAGGCTTCTGGTTTCAGACCCTTAATTTTCTAGCAGTTTAACTGTCCTGAAGACGGTCAATTTCATCTAGATGATGCTAAGTGCCTTTTCTCAACATAAAAGTAATGAAGAGTTCTAACCTTCATCTTCCAAGTGGGAAAAAGAAACCCTTCTTCTAATGAGAGGCGCTTTTATGATTGCACAAGACAACAGCAGTATCTCAAGGCTTTTGTAGCTGCCAAGTAGAGGAAAACTGCTTTAACAAAGGGATGAAGCACCTCCTAAGCAAACAATGAGAGAAATACTTGAGCTGTGGCTTGATGTTCAAAACTGGGCATTAAAATCATGATTTCTTGGACTAGAGATAACAGAAGCGGTGTCTCTTGGAGTATGTCAGTCAAAGGCCACTGTCCCTTTGCCACAGAGAACACAGACAAATTTAATTAGAACTTCATTCCTAAGGTGGGGGTTTGCACAGTGGTGAAGGCATGCTCGCTAGCTCTCCTATTAGTCACATGCATGCAAACAAATATATAGGCATATTGGATAACTCAAAAAAGCCAAATCTGCAGGCAACCCTTTAAAATTCCTGCTGTAAAATCTCAGTATAGGCTAGTGCTGATGTGTTGCAAAATATCCTTTGATTTCCAGGCTCATAAATCAAGACTTCTGCATTCTTCTCCACCTCTCTCCCTACTACTGCATGATCATTGTATTGGGGGCAGACACAGAGGATAAAGGAGGATTTGGTACTGAAGATATGTCTGGACTGTACTACAATTATTTTTTCTTTCTGAAAGCACTAAGATGAAACTCCCAGCTCAGAACCAAAGCAAGAATTTCACAGCTTGTGCATGGAGCTGGGAACTATCATGCTCTATCTCAGCTTGATCTGTTCCAGCAAGGGGCTGCTAATATGTTGCCAGATCATGTCCCTGTTTTCAGTGAGGGCAGTGAGGAAATTTACACTGAAAATAGCACTGTTTAACAAAAATAAATAAATAAAAATCTGATCTCCCTGGAAATGCACCTTCTGCTTCAGTTGTAAAGAGTCCTCTAGTTTAAAAGACTGTAGAGTAAAGAGCATTCTCATGTTGCCTTATATGGACCCAGCATTGCACAGCCCAGGCAAGGAAGTACCTCTATAAAAAAATAATCCAGGTAGATCTAGTAATATTCATACAAGTTAATAAAAATAAAAATTAAAAAGAAAAGAAAACAATGTTTTAAGACTCTGCAGTACTGTAAATCTTCAGTCTCATGCAGCAAAAGTAGGAGCAATTTGCAGGCCAACAATCTTGCTGCAAACCTGTAATGACTAAATTGTGATTGATAATATCAATTTGTGAGCAGAACTGCCACCACAACGTCCCATAGCAACAAGAGGCATTCTGTACAGGATTTCCCACTTGTGCAGTGATTACAGTAATAATGATGAAATTGTTTTGAAAGGATTTCTAAGAGTCTGGTATTCCAGTTAAGTCTAGAGGAAATAAAAGCTGATTTCAGGCTTCTAATTCTGTGTGTTAGTTGAACCACAGTCCAAAAACCACACCTGAATATTTTAATGTCCATAAGGCATGCAAAGCCTGAATGGCAATTCTTCACCTTTCATAGATAGCTCATTACCACTTCAGTCACTTGGCAGCAAATTGCAGAGGTCAATAGTATGCTTCAGTACCTGCTATATGAAAAAAAAAAAAGCCTACTCAGTAGGCAAGGAACAAATGGAAATGAGCAGTATTTCTGCTGGTCTTATGCAGATCTGTCTAGCCAAAGCCATAATTTCATCTGCAAGCGCTACAACATGAAGAGATTCTGTCTAACATGGGTGATAAAAGGTCGTTTATGAGGACAAGGAATTAACAAGTGAGCTTCATTTTCTTTTTTTTTTTTTTCCTTTTCTTTTAGAGAGAGATATATATATATCCACACACATTCCCTTATTAGCTTACCAGGAAAATGAGCACACTGTAAAGTTCATGTTGAAAAGAAAGGTCATGCTTCACTGCAGAGGAAAAAAAAAGCTATTCTTGAAACAATCATCAAGAAAAAAAAATCATAATGAGTGCAACTGAAAATGTGACTTTCGTTATAGGGTAACAACGGTTTTCTACATTTTTTGCTTCATTTCCTGGAGAAGTTATTACAAAAATGACAGCATACCTAAGAAGCAGTTATCTGTTCCTGGCTGTCAATAATTATTCTGGTTATTTACTCTGGACTGGAGCAAGACTTGCTCGGTTTGCCCGAGCTGGCTCCAAAAGTCAGCCAAGATCCTCATGGTCCCACATTACAGTAAAGCAGAGGTGTACTGATAGCAGTCTGATTAAGGTGCCATTAAGGACAGGAATGGCTAGTCATTTTGGTCTCATCTATTTCCTGAAGTTTAAATGCCCTCTAACCTTAAATTATTTACCATAGCTTTGAACAGTAAAACAAGGATAAACAAAGCCAATAAAGCTTCTGTGCTATCTGCCAACATGAACTGCTGGAAGGATTTGAACGTTGGATTTATCTTTTGCTATTACATTTGTCATAGAAAATGTTGCATACTATATGAAGTTCATAATTGTGGATTGTGATTATGCAATAGTAATAGTGCTAAGTGGAAGGTTTGGGGCTGATTTCTTATTTAAAAGTGATAGCATCGATTTGAAATTAATTTGGTGCAAAGCTGGATCTTTATGCCTCAGTAATAGGGAACAATGAAAGGAAAAAATACAGTAGTCAATAGCACAATCCATTAGGGTTGTGTTCTGCTTTGCCCTTGCAGAAAGGCCACTTGAAAAGTAGTAGTCACAACAATTTTAACCGTATTGGCTATTATTATTAGGAAAGCAGACTATATGTTATCATGTGTGTTGAGCTATTGAATCATCTTATATTTGGATACTGGATCTTGAAATATGAAAGCAAACAGAATTCAAGTTAATATAAGTCCACTGTTAGTACTACTCATTATTTAAAATAACACATAAAAAGGTAGTTTATCTGTTGGTTTGTTTGTTTTGCACAGTTGCATGCAAACTATCTTAGCACTGAAAACCTCCATTTAATATGTCAAGATTATCTGAAGTTTCCAAAAACCACTGGAAAATGTCAACAAATTCAAAGACCCAACTCTAATATCTTCATAAAGAGGCAGCCAACTTGCTCCTTTAGAAGCCCTTGGATCTTCTCGTAAGCAATGGTTTCTATTTACTACACTGTTTTACTGCCTATACTATAAAGTAAGGATACTTTTAATTTCTTTCTAAACCTTTAAGACCTTTCTAATTGTTTCAGCACTGTGTATTCCAAAGTGTTTGACAAAAGTGTATTTTTCTGAACAGATCCTTCACAGCTCTCTTACAAGATGAGAGTTTGCTCTCCTTAAGTAAAAATAAATAGATATCAGAACATCTCTTAGAAACTTAAGTGTTCAAAATTAACCTTTTGTTCTAGGAGAAAGAGGTCATAGAAATGCCTGGATTGTAACTAACTTCTTGTGAACATAAGAGAAAGAGGATGCTTGTTCATTACCCAGTGAGCAACTCTCCTCCCCAGAAGAGCACAAAGTCAGCATTGCAGAGCTCTCACCATGCCCCTCATGTAGCCAGATGCATTAAAAAGTCTACAGTGAGACTCAGACCCTTGTCACTGCAGTGATTCCATGTGAGCTATATATGCCAGGAATGGCAACAGAAATACAATCTACACTTAATGGCAGTAGCCACGTGAAATACAAATATATCTTCTATTTTTTAAATGTTTTACCATTAAGTGTCTGCTATTTCATGAAAACATTTTTATTACAACTACATTTTCTCGTGAGAACACAGTCTTGCAAAACATAACATATTTAGTTAAATTCACATCATTTCTTCAGTTCATTTCACTTAGTAGTAAAAAATCTAACGGGCTAATCTACCTATTGACTGATGAGTGTGAGATTTCTCTTTAAGTCAATAACAGCCCTTAGCAAGAATCAGTGACTTTGCTGTTATTTATAAATAAAGAGTTTTATTGAACTTGAGTAGTGTTCACAGTTTAGGTTTTCACAGGTTTCTTATTTATTTATTTTTATTTCTTTTTAATTCTTCTCTTCCCAGCTGTATCTTGGAAGCCACTGTGAACTAAATCAACCCAGAAAATCTTACACATCAACAATAATCATAACCCAGTGTTCAATACCTTGTTTATGGATCTCACAATTTTACAAGCAAAATTTCTTATATATACTTGAATCGTTTTTCAGTGGCATGGCAGCAATCAATATGCAAGCAATAACAGAACTGCATTAAGGGAAGCACTGAATTTATGATCCACCCAGTAGAAATCTATCAATTTCCATCAAGTTCTAGGCACAGTTTCTAATATTTCACACTATGCTGTAGTTTCTCACCAAGTTTATAAATTGCTTCATAAGACAATACGATCCTGAAAGAAATAAGCAGAGCTAAATCATCGAGTAGGTTATTTCTTCATTACAAAATGTGTGGCTTGATTGGCAAATTAGGATTAAAAGTGATTTCTTTGAGTCTCAGATTAATTCTGATTCTTTTTTAGTATTTTGTTATTACTCTACTACAACATTTTACACGCACAACAGTAAAAAGAATACAAGGATTTGAAAAGCCATGCCTGTATATTAGCATCCTATAAAATCCTTTGTTTGAGTAACATTCCTTCCCTTCTCCCAGTCTATGTCACAGTGATCCATCCACAATACAAGCTCTGAACTTTTTGGACTACAGTCCAATTTTACCTATTTCTGATTAAAAAAATAAACTATTCATTGTGATGTGTAATCACAATCCACGATTATGAACTTCAAATAGTACGCAATATTTTCTAGGACAAATGTAACAGCATAAGACGTCTAAGAGGGGTTATGTGGATTTTCAAGAGGTTGAGAACTCTCATCATCTGTCTTAAATCTGCTGCAGATTGAACACATATTTCTATAAAGCTCATTCACTGGGATGTTTAAGAAAGGCTTATCCTCTGTAGAGGAGTCTGAAAAGGAGGAAGCCTTGGATGTTTAGAGCTTTATCATGGGTAGCACCAGTCCACACCCAACTTCTACACTGGCTACCTCTCCAATTGTCTTGAAAGGGCCTTTCATTGCTTCACCAACTCTACTAACCAGGGGGGAGTGGCCAAGAGTGAAGTTCAGAGTCACTCACTGAGATTCCAAAGCCTGTTAGGAGAATACTTGTAAGAATTCTCAGAACTAGGTATGGAAGAAGTTTGAGAGACAAAATCCCAAGCATTTCCAAGCTGCAGGTATTTCTCACATTGCTGGGGGCTTATGTAAGAAGCAGGCATACTGAGGAAGACATGGCACTTACTCCTGCTTTTTAGGAGTCGATACATGCCTACATCTCTGTGCTGGGAGTGACTGCTATAAATTCTGTGTGAAGTTCTCCCTAATATTCATTTTCCCATCTTGGAAACATTTAACCACGTAGTAAAGTTTTGATTAAAAGACATCAAAGAAGCCTTCACAGCATTGTAAATGCTTCCAAATCCCTGCCCAGAACAACTCTTTGCTCTGAATAGCTTCTAAGGATCTAAATCTTGTCATGTATGGTTTAGTCTCACAAACTACCCAGTCTTAAATCTTATCTGGGCTAGTAGTATATGTAATACTTCTTAAAAAGAGGTGCTAAAAACTTAGTGAAAGAAGTGCCCTTGGGGAAGCTTCTGACCTACTCCTGTCAGTGAATGCTTAGTGATCCCATCAATTACCTTAAATCCTAAAAACATGAGGATTTCTCTTACACATTCTGATTTTCTGTAATAAACCTTGATCTCCTCATTATCCACATGGATATCATATAATCCTTATTTTTTATCCTTCTAAGCTCTTGGTCTTAAAGTTATCTGGTGATAAAAAGCTTCAAAGGTTAATTGCAAATTGTGCAAAGTAACCATTTCAGTTTACTAATTCCAAGCGTGTTACCTTTGCATTAAGGTACACGCTCCCACCTGAAAGCATTAAGAGGGAGCATCTGATAAACCTTCCTCACACTAGCAAGTTTTTCCTATGATTCTGCCACTCCTCTTTTTTTGTTGTTATCCAAACATCCTCTTCTCCCCCTTCCTTCACAGACAGGTGATTCCTACGCCAGTATAATTTAAGTGTCATTTTTGCTCTAAGGTCTTCCTGAAAAGTCAAGAACCAAGGAAAACCAAAGTTATTAAACATGATATGGAAAGAATACTGTGTACATTATTGCATGTTATAGCTCCAAGAACATATCTAAAAGCACATTTTGGAAGGCATTCATGGGCACCATGAGCCTTTCATTGTGAAGCAGTCTTTCTCCTTACCAACAAAGTAACTCATTAAATCTGGGAAGCAGCTGAAGTGGCTCAGGTACTCCAGCAAATGCAAACGCTGCACTTTTTGGGCTCTGGACTTTTCAGGACAGCATTGCTGCTGATGGAGCACACCCAGGAGGCCGCAGTCAGGGGGAAGAGAGTGATCCTACACTGCTTGAAAGTTACACTGGTTGAGGGCCATGGAAAAGAAGAAGGGGGAAGTGATTTATACCTGGCATACGAGGTTTTCAGGGCTTGCTAGACAGCAGGGCCTGCTGTAAGCCTGTCACCAGACACCTGAAAAAACCTGTAGGTTCCTGAGAAATGTTGCTTCCTGCTCCTCTCATCAATCACCAGAACAGAAGGATTATAAGTGCTGCTGGCAGGACATGGGTCCAAGAGGACAAAGGAGCAACTGCTGCTCTGCTCAGTCCCAAACACCACTGAGATCAGCATTCCTCTGTCCATAGAGGCTCCTGCTTACAACTGTGGCTGCCAGAGGGTCCTGCTCTAATGGACCTTATCCCACTCCTTGTTCCGACACACGCAGAGGCAACTGGTGTAATGGTCCCCACAGCAGGGCCTGCTATTAGGTGAACAGAAAAATTACCAAATGGTAACAGGATGTACAGTTACATGGGACAAAAGTTTCCCTATTTGTCCTATAACAAACAAATAAATAATAAAAAAATTATTATAATCAAGGAATTAGTCTAAAGAAAACAGATTTCAGTGTGATTGTGTATGTTCTCAATGAAAAATGTCCAAGACAGCACATGAACTGATTTCTATTGGCTAGGAAAGTTTCAATATCTCTGCTAGAGAGAGCTCCAGTGGCTCCTGCACTAAATGGTAGGTTGCACTTTGTGAGACAGAGAAACGTGCACACATCATCCATTCCATCCACCACTGTGTCTCCTTGGAATAATAAAATAATACAGATTTTATAGCTGGGGTTCCCAGACTCCAAGACTCAGACTTCTGGAGAAACTGTAAGCATCTCTTTATTGGATACAGCTGCCGTGACTCAGGATTGAAGATACCCAAGACATACCTACACTTATTTATCTTCTCAAGTCTAGGACCCAATCTGAATTGAATGATTTCCCTTAATTAGCTAGTTAAAATTACACAATGCCTCAACGTCTGGCAGGTATAGACCCAACAGGAGAAGCAGCAATACCCAAAGGTTTGTGCTGCCTGAGAGATTATTTTGGTATCAGTAACTGATGGTCTGGAAGAAGAGAGGCAGCCACTCCCACCTTCACACAGCACCATTTTCTTTCCAGGATGGAAGTCAGAGATTACATTCAAGGCCCCCAGGGAGCGTGTTTTCTCCCCTGATTCTTTCACTCCAGAAACTCATGCTGTGTATCATTTCAGCTCCACTGACCCCAAATCCTACAGCATGTATTACGCCTTATGAAAGAGGTTTAAAATATGAAGTAAGAACTCAAGATATACAGCAAGAACATCTCAGTTTCTGAATTTGCAGCAAGAAGCATCATGCAGCCATGTGTCAGATGCCCTCAGTGGGGATCTTGGACTCACTTCTGCAGAACCTTTTACTAAAGATGGGGATTAAATTAACATAATGATAGGACTCTTTTGTTGGCTTTTAAAAGTTCTGTCTTTCCATACTTCTTCCTGTTCTTTAGTGCAGAGATGTATTCACCTCACATTCTTCTCACTTTTTCTAGAATATAACTTCCCTCTGCGTTTAAAGAACAATATTCTCAGATGATCTGAAAAAATGTACTCATTTTCCCCCATTTTCAGTGTATCCCACATGTAGACTGCTCTCTTGTTAAGCAGGAAGCACATTTAAGCCGTATGGATAGGGCTAACAGACCAGAAATCTACAAATACTGTAAATAATAAACATACTTCTGAAACTTTACAAAGTGGGCTTTCTCCTTTTCTCTAAGCAAGAATAACTAGAAAGGTTTTTCTTCCTTTTGATTAAAGTTGCCACACCATGACTACAATCCAAATGTTTGTTGATGGTGAGTCAGCTTTTCCATATAGATAAAAAAAAAGGCATTTTTATCTCAAGTATATATTTAAGCTTAACTAGTGACTGCTGTAGAACTAAAGCTGTTGAGCAAGAAGCTGCAGCAAAGCCCTTTGCAAACCTCCCTCTTATTCATTGAATAAAGTCACAGAGCCCATAGAGCACGTGACTTCAGTTATCTGTTCATCCCCACACTCACTCAAATTACATATGTTTTGTGTCTACATGAGGGAAAGAAAAGAAAAAGCAAAAAACAAAACAAAACAAAAAAACACCCTACCTGAATGGTTTATTTACAGAGTTAAAGTCTCAGAGCTATCAGGCTACCAGAAAAACAGCTTCTAAGGAACCCAGCTCAGGCCACTTGAAATTTAAAACTGGTGTCTCTGAAAAGGCAGTGCCTGTAACAAACGCTGTATTAAGCAGCACTGTATTTCTGCTTCTTGTTAAGATTACAGCTCAGGCAGCTTTCACTGCTCCTTCACCATGCTTACAGTAAATCTTGGCGAATAGCCCATATATTGCACAGCATAGATCGTACCAGAGCTGGTAATTACCCCTTCACATACGGCAGCTCAAAGTTTGGAGAAGTATTAATTTAATATAGCACTGTTCTACTGAAGGCCATATATTCCCAGTAAATTGTGCGGTAAAAGAGACAGAGTTTTGTTTAGCCAACATTTTCCTTTAACAAATCAAAGCAGAAAGCACACGTTGTTGATCAGTTGGTGAAATTGCTTTGTTAAAAAAATCTCTTTTACCGAGTACCGAAGTACCGACAGCTACATTAATTTCTCTTGAAGCAGAAGTAAATAAGATAAAGCTTTAGGATGGCTTAAGTACTATTGCAAAGCAATATCTGTTCCTTACATATGCTTACAAGACCACTCTGTCACATGCAGCATACTTGGCCAGAATAAACAGGGCTGGTACCCACCAGAATCAGGGAGCACGCGAGTGTCAGCTGCACAAAGCATGCATTGAAAAAGCAAGTTTATCTTCACCTTTCAAACAAATACCACCAGGATAAACTTGAGTTCCCCAGGACCATTTGTTATCCCAGTTGCAGTGCACGTAACATAAAATCCGCAGTGCCTTGGTCAGCTCTGTTTGGCTGTGCAGAACACATGAGCTTTCTGCTGCCAGGTGTCATTCTGCCCAGCTCCCACTCCCCTTCCTGCAGATCATGCACTCATCAAGCAGCCACACACCCTGTACACTTTACCTGTGCCTCTTTTTTCTGTCCTGCCCTTGGGAGGCGTGCTGCAGGTGGGATAACTGGGACACCTCCACGCTTCTCCTTCAGCCTCAACCAGAAAAAGAATGGTATGTTTCCTGCCTTTCTGGCTACACAGTCTCTAAGTAGCAGAGGTCTGGGGCCTTATGCCCCAACAAGGAAGAAATACACACTTTGTCACCTTCAGAAATCAAACACAACATCTGATTGTTGAGTAATTACTATTGGCCTCTGCCTGCCCAGCAGTCAGGATTGCTGTGGTGCTTTGCTTATGTAGAGACAAAGCCTTCACTGTGAAATTGTTTCAGACTCATCATGTAAATTAGATACTGGTGTGTCTGGCAGGGGAAGGGGACAAAGTAAATGCCTTAAAAAAAGGGGAGGATGAGAGTTTACAAAGTCTCATTGGAAAAAGTATTTGGAAGGCAATTAATCCATTAAAACACAGCTTTAACACTGTCTCTCCAAGGCACATACATTATATGCATATAGAAAAATAACCCAACAAAACAACCAACAAAGCTTTTCCAATAAAGTAAAAAAAAGTTTGTCTTAAAAAATAGCTATTAGCAAGATGTTTACACTTGATTCAGCAGAATTCGAAAAGAATAAGTTGTGCACTCTGAATTTTCTTTTAACTCCCTGTGAGTTGTACTGAGCCAAACAATGTCCTATCACGAAACTTACCTTTTTCAAGGGCAGAAGAAAAAGAATGGTTCCCCTTGGTTCCTGCATTGAGATGGCTCAAAGAGTGGGAAAGACAAACCACAATTATCCTGTATCCTCATTCATATCAGGCCACACTCTTCTTTCCAAGTTGGTTATAAGGAAAAGTCCCAAACCAGCTGTCAAAGCTGTGGCACTATCAGTAAGGAAGAGGAAAGGCCAAAGCTTTCACAAAGCCCAGCAGCTGATTCCAATGCATGCTTTTCCCTTTTCTAACCATTTCCAGCTGAGCTGAGTGCCCACCTGCCTGAGGTTACCTCAGCATACCTGTGGCTCTGCTGCCTGTGTGAGGCATGTCACCGGTCACTGCTCCATGGGATGTGGGCTCTGAAACCCCTGAACAACCCGAACCCAACTAGCTGGCTTATCAATTTCCAAAGCATCCAAATGTAACTGTCTCAGAGCCCTCCATCCTTGGCAAGCTGCTGCTCGCACCAGTGCCAGTAACCCCAGGTTTCCATCGTTAAGCTGAATGCCCAGGGTAGGAAAAGCAGCAACCTGCAAACAGATTTGCCTTTTGTATAGAATTCAACGTGACAAGCAGCAAAAGTCTAGCACTTGCAGCCCAAAACCTGTAAAAGCCAATTGTTTCCTTTGCTGCAGCCAGCACGCCACATTTCCCCCTTAATTAAGTTCTTACACCCAGCCTGATTTCACATCAGAAAAGTGATGTTTGGGAACAGAGCAAATGGCTCAGCTGGCACCTGACAGCGTGGCACGCCACAGGCTGAGCTCTGCTGGCAGCAGCCCCAGGCTTCCTGCATCCCCCGGACTCATTCAGTTGCAGAAGGGCTGATTTAGGCAAAGGGAAAAATAAATGGTATTAAATTCTTCCCAGACCTATTATTTCTGCAAGTTCAGCAAAGGTTTGTTGAGGTTTGGGATGGCAGACCATGTGTCTAGAGAGCATATGCAGAGTCCCATCTGATACTTCCAAGATAAATGACAAGAAAGAGAGTATGAACCTTAGTTTTGTTTCACTTTAATTCAATTCTGCAGTTTTCAACGTTTTCTGAGCAGCATGCACCTCTCACAGCCCACAGGTTTCAGTAGCTAGGCCTTGGTAGTAGTGCAGACACATGTGCTAGATACCATTAAAAAAAATAATTAGCTTCTGTTAATTAAGGGCATATCCATTTGCAGCACCTCACCCTTTAGCCAGGCTCCATTTGCAGAAATACTGAGCATGTATTTTTCAGAAACCAAACTCATTTTGAGGTGCGTCTTTCCCTGTTTCTAATTCTTGGCATTGCCAGGAATTTTGAGCAGCCATAAGAGATAAGCAAAAGAATAAAACACATTTATGGCTGGGCACCAAGTCCTGTTTCTATGGGATCACTTTTTGGTGGTGTAAGTACATTTTAGGTGCCATGACCAGTTTGGAAGTTTAAATTAAAATGTTGGATCACTACTTTTGTGACATTACCTAACTGTCTGACTTTTATTTGAACTAATTTTTCCACACGTTCCCTTTGTAGAGAATGAGTTGACCTAAAAGGGTCCCAGTAGAGCCACAGCAGTGGGACTCACAGCTTCACCCGCCCAACAGTCATTTTTTCTGCTGGTGACTACTTGCATTCAGTGGTTGTCCCTGATTTGACACAAAGTTGTACCATTTCTTGAAAGCTGAGGTTCTGAGTGTGTGGAAAAAAATGGGTTTGTTCTGTTTGGGAAACAAAGTGAGAAACAGAATCAGCTCCCAACAATCCTCAGCTATGTATGTTTGCCAAGGTACTAGAAAGCTATACATACTTTATGTGCTGCTGATCTACAATTAGTAATTAGCATTCATTCATTCATTCACTTTTTTTCTTTTTCTACTGTATTCTCATTTAGCTGTATTGTGCTGTCTATACCTGTTCTGACACATCTGTTTACCTAAAACTTAAAATCTATTGAACTAATACACTCATCTCCATGTTACAGCTTTCTTATCAGTTCTTAATTGCTGTCTTTTTATCATCCTATTTTTCCTGCACTCCTATTTTCCATGTAATTACCTCCACATTTGTACTCATTTCTTCCACTTGCTATCACTTACTGAAAGCACGGGAGCAGCAATGCTCCCACAGGCGGATTGGGAGACCTCACCTTTCAGTTGCATTACTCCAGCACCTTTGGGGAAATTTAGGCCCAAAGGGAAAGAACAAGTTGTGCATTGTGCATCACGGCACAATTAGATTTATTGCACCCTTTGCCAATACTGTTATCTGCATTTAACCTTCGCACCAGCCTTTCTCCAGGCAGAATGTTTGTAACGGGAGCTTCATTGTCATTCTCCATCAGTATTACAATAAACAGCCTTCCCTAATCAGCATTCCCCCAGTGCCAAGCCCAAAGGCAATCTGCTCAAGAAGATGTGATGAAACCAGAAGAGATCAATACCAAAAAGTTTTCGCAAACTCAATCTGGCAAGGTTAGCGTGGATAATACTGACAGATAAAGATCTAACTTTATCACACATGACAACGGGATGAAAATAAGAGTGTGTAGGGATGTGGTACTTAAAGCTGTACTTAGAAAATGCATAGGAAACTTGTCTTTTCCCTGATAATTACATTATCAATAAATATATGAATGTACTATGAGTATTGCTGATCTTAAAGATAAATGATAAAATATTTATTTTTAAATGCATCTAAGTAACTCCAGCAATTAATTCAATTTATTTCATGAGCTGCAAAATTAATAGCAAATACAGATTAATTATATAGAACAGATTTCTTTTTTCTTGTTATAACAGCTTTTCTCAGATATACTTTGAAGTCTATGGAATTTCCATTACATCCTTAAGTCTTCCCTTACTTAAGGGATTATTATAAAATAATTCTTTTTTGGTACTCAAAGACTCAGGACTTTTTTGTGCCAGTGACTATGATAACATTTTCCCACCACATTCACATCAAGGGAATAAAAATCATATTATCACAAACAGGAAGGACTAAGGAAAAACAACTCTGAGGATGCAGTTTCTTTAATATCTCTTCTTCTCTTCCTAGACTATACAATATTATTTCTGATTGATTTCCACTGATATTAGCAAGCTATGATTATATTTGTTTTAATGTTATGTTTCAGTGATATGAGAGCACAAAGTAAATTAGAGAAAGCTAATGATCACCAGCACATTTCCTGATAGCTCAGAGAAACTGCTCAAGTGGCACAAACCAATGTCTGCAGTCTGCTTCTGCAAGGAGACCATGTTCAGAAGTAAAACCTAACCCCACACTGCAAAAATGGGATTTTTTTTCCCCAAGGCACAAGAATGTCGTGAACTACTTACATTTCTTATTTATCGATTGATACTGTGATCTAGATGATAGTTTTCAGAGTTGCTTTTACCTTGTGAAGAAAGATATTCCAATGAGAATATCCTGGCAGAAAGTTTTTGTAATTATAATATTCTTATGCAAAAGTCACAGCAACATCAAGGAAACAACACAGCAACCACAGCCTACATGGCATATGTCTTTAAATAACTAGCTGCCAAAAACTTCCCCTGCCAGCAGCTGAGCTGCATACAACCTCTGCTGTGAAGCACTGTGGACAAATTGTGTGTGCAGAGGTGTCAGCCAGCTTTAGGGGACAGAGAGGGGCTTCATACTCAACTGGCCTTTGGGGAAAGCTGCTTAAAGTTATGTGAAATGAAATAGGAAAGAGGAAGTATTTTTTCTTCAGAGCTCTTGAAAACCGAGAGTGAATAGCTGCAAAGGGTGATTGCTGGAGAGAATTAAGGATCCTCTGTGTTCATGTGAGTACACTGCACTTACCCTGCAAATCACTCACTTTCTTTGCAATAAGGCTCTGGGTGGCACCTCAGCACTTGGGCTACATAAAGGGGAGATTATGGCCTCAGCCTCCTTCTCCCAAATCTCAGGATAGGCTCAGGCTGTGCATATACATTCATATGCAAGGTGGGCAGTTCCTGGTTTCTCCTTTCAGGAGCTGTTTAAGGAAACACCAGAAAATAAGCCTTAGCAACTGTGATGTGGTTATAACCTTAAAACACTGCAATCTCTGGCATCCTATATAGGGAAAGTGTTTCATAGGGAACAGCTAAATAGTGTGTACCCGCAGCTGCCAACCTGAAGCAGGACAAAACTTATGAAAATAGCATTCTCAGATTTTAAGAGGAAATTACAGACCAGAATGAAAGAGATTAGCCACTGCAAAAGCACTTGACAGTGTCCATCCTGCCTGGTTTTTATACTGGCCTGAGCACCTTACAGACTCAATCACATCCTGTGTGCACGAAGGTGAGAATATTTAAACGGTTTCAGCAACTCCAGCAATAAAAAGATGCATTTTCCCCAGGAAAACGCTAGAGGCGACAGATTTGCGAGGAAAAAGACTTACTGCCGTCACCCTCTCTGATAAGCCATCAAGAAACTGGTGTTTTCGGACGCCTGGGACTCACGCGGGGTCAATCAGCACCAAGGAGCGGGGACACCTCCCGAGGAAGGTCCACCCGCTCCCAGCGCTGCGCTCGGAGCACTGGACCCACAGCCAGCAGGGACTGGGGATGGGTATCCTTCCCATGTACCTGACCAGTGTATGAATCTGACTTCATGCAAATATTTTGGCGCAGATTAGTTGAAAGCAAAGCAGAAGCGGAATGCTAATGACTTGCGGCAGCACACACAGAGGATGAAAACCTCATTCAATCCAAGGCAAAGTGTCAGCTTTAATAAAGTAATGTCATGCTATACCTCCCCCATAGCTGGCCTATACTGACATGAAAAATTGTAATGGTGGGAATGCAGAACTTTGCAGATATAAATAACTATGAGACTATGTTATAAAATTTCCAAATGGGGTGGAGGAAAACTGTAAACATGCATTAAGAGGCTGCAGTGAAGGATATTATTGCCACCTATTGACAGCAAAACCTTCTGAAATAATACAGCCTGGTTGCTGCTATTGAATTGAATTTCCTCCCTGGTAGCATTAAAACAGGCTGTTCTCCTGCATTTGTACAGCAGGGGATATAGGTATTTTGAACAGCATAAACATCTGGATTTAATGAATATGATTCTACCTGAGGATGTTAAAAGCAAAAAGAAAATCAAAGTAAAACAAACAAATGCAAAAACAAAATCAAATATTAGAAAACAAATGTACATCCAAATCAAACCAAAAGTATGCAGTGTTCAGCTATACAAGATCTAAGGTCTGTGTAATTACTTGGCCAAAAATGCTAATTTTATAATTAGGCTGATTTCAGCCACAGGAACAGTCCCTGTGTGACAATCTCCCCCTTCTTTTTGGTGCTCTATCAGCATTTGACAAATGAAAGCCCTCCCACCTCTTCTTGTCAGGGACTCAGTTACATTGTTAGATACTTCAGTGTGACTCACTCTTGACAGCCCACTGATTCCTGATCTAATTTGGGTCAGACAGTGCAGATGGAGACCAGCATCCTACTGAGGCCTCCGATTCAGTCACTGTTCAATGGAAATACAGGCCCAGAAACATCCATCTTTCGCTGGTTCCTCAACAACACAATCTGAACTGCATGTACTATAAGATATACAATGACTGCTGCACACCTTGGTGAAAATAAAAGTTTATGGATCAGAACAGTTTCATGACAGAACAATTTCTGCCATACACTTTTTAAAGTATTATTTACTATTTAAATATGATATATGGATTACATTTTTAGAGCAGATTACAGTGATTGTTCTGTTAGCAATCAGCATCATGGGAATTAATTTGAGTTTACCAGTTTACCGACTCACCTTACTCTTCCTTAACACGAGAACCCCAGATTGTATTCCTGCCTTAATCACTGTGAGTTCTTTTTAACAATCTTTTTTGGGTCACCCTTTTTTTCATCTCTGTGAAATTTTTGAAGTATCAAGTTTTTGGACTGCATTCTGTTTTTGAAAAGGAAATATAACCAGGAAAAGATGAAAAGTTATTTCTTCAATCTCCTAGTGATACTTTGCTTTACATGTCAAGGAACACTACTATACAATTTGAAGATGCAGCATGTTTTGAGTTTGGACTTTTCCCCATCAGACCTCTGAACTCAGTGATATATCAAAGTGGTATTATCTCCCTATACCACCCACTCTAAAGCCTCACATGAAGTCACAAACTTCATTTAATTTTTCATCTTTCCTACGCAATTGTCTCCAGTGTGGGGAGACAATTCCAGACATTCTGGTGTGATGTGGGGACCTGCTGCTTATAGCAGTTCTGGCACTCTCTTACAGACCACTGATCCATGAGCACTGCAGATCATTTATGCCTGAGATAGGAAAGAAAAGTCACTTTTATTATAAAATGACACTTTTTACTTTTTCTCCCTTAATTGATTCATCTTAAATAGGTTCTCACTATTGATTTTATCATTCCAGCCATGCCATCCCTCCTGCTAGGCCTCAGAAACATGAAGTGGGTCTAATTTATACTCATAAATGAATCATTCCAATTACCTTTCCTTACTACTCTCTCAACATAAGCTATTTGAATTTTTTTCCCCTTCTCTGATCTTTGTTTGTTCATTTTGCTTTCCACTATCTTGATTTTATGCTAGAAATGAGCATTCATTTATTCCTCATTTACCTTCATTCCCTACTCTTCCCATGGCTTTAATGCTCTCTAGAGAAGCCTTTCAGTGCAGGTAGAGGTCACCTCACTCACTAGTTCCACACCTAAAGTGCTGTACAGATTTCCAAACCCCTTTCCAGCACAAGATGCTGGTGCCAGCTAAGGTGCCAGCTAAAATGGTCAGGTGGCCAGAGCTCCTGCCAGGAAACCCAGTGTTTCACTGGTCTGGAAATAGAAGCTGGGAGAGCATCACTGTCAGAGAGTAAGCTGTAGGAAGCCACAGCCAATGGATGTGTGCAGAGATATTCTTATATTATTTTACAATGAACATAAATTCGTTTTCTATTACGCACTCACTTTCCACACTTCAGAATCTGCATACTTTAATTTTTTTAAGCATGTACAGCTTTATTGCTTATTTCCTGTGTGTAATTGTGGTGTCCACAGGAATAAGTAATAACAACTTCACAGCATTGATTTCACCTACCTGTAAGATTCCTGACGAGAAGAAAAAGATAATCCAGAGCTACACAATGGGCACTTATTTGAATGTATGTTTCCCATTCCCAGGAATATGCCTTGGTCACAGCAGAGGACAATGCCTCACACATCTTCTATTGTGCTCCAAAGATGCCACTATTGTTAGGCTGTTGATAGATTCGTGATCACAGAAAATAGTGAGCATCCTGAAAACCCGCAGGTCATATTGCAATGCTAATTGTTGTCACAGACTTGCAATGGGAATAAATTGTTTCATATAAGCTTCTCACTTCTCTTAGCCTGTGTTCATACCAGGGGCAGAAGACAACTGAAGCAGTATCTGTTTTTGTGAGATCTTCACGTGACAGACTCAATCTACAGAAGGAAATATCTCTATTCTTCTCAAAATAAAATCATAAAATAAAATACTATGAAAAATCTCTGCTCATTATTTTTCTGTTTCAAAGATTGGCAAAAGGCATCATGCTGCCTGTATTACCACCATCAACAAGACAAACAAGCTTTTATTTTTCCAGCAGTTTTTCAGGAAGGAGTCCTTAGGCACAACTTCCATTCTCCATACCTGATTGTAAAGCAAACAAAGCATTTGCCTGAGTATCTCAGCACAGGAGAGCATTTCAGCATATGCTTAAGTACTTGCAGTTTGTCAGCTTCATTATCTCAAGTGATACATCCACAAGTGGACTCCCATAAATGGGAGAGATGAGAAACAGTGCATTCTGTTAGGGACAAAATAACCTCACTAAAAGCTTGCTCGTGGCTGCAGAAGTTCATTCACTTGTCAGGAGCAGATTGGCTGGTTTGGGAGTGATGAGCCACTTTGGGATATGAACTGCATCGACAGAGCAGGGTTTGTACAACCCATGTTCTAATTTTGTCCAAGAAAATACAGAAAAGAATTTGCTATATTTGAAAATTAATTGGTCAGAGGCTTTTTTTTTTCTTGGTGTGTGTGTGTGATTTAAGAGATGCTAAGCCCTTGATTTGAAAAATCAACTTAAAAACGCAATTGATGCTTCCCAATCCCTGTGCTTTGAATGTTTTTCTCACATAAAGGAACATTTCTCCCTACCAATATCCAGAACTCTCAGTTTTGTGCATCATCACGTAGTTTGGTATGAGTGAATGAAGCTTCTTCCTAGTGCTGCAATAATTTCCTCAGTATATATCTACGTTCCCAATATATCAACATATAGTTAATAAAAACACATTTGGGCCCATAGTAGTCATGAACCCTTAAAAACATCCACATTTTTTGCAGTTGATTCAATCTACCAGTGGTTACCTGCAGAGCTCAGATTTCATTTAAGATAGGAACAGAATATCCCAAAAGGCGTAGTTTCACTTTTCTACATCAACTTCAACTTCCCAAAGCCACAGAAATTCTACAAGCAGCAAAATTCTTTGCTTCCACACCTCCCAGGTGTCAAGAAATTAAAAAATAATAATAATTAAAGGTTAAAAAAAATAAAAGCAGAAGGAATAGTATGGGTATATAAACAATGACAAAATCACTTATTTTTTGTGGAAAGCGTTGCTTTCTGTTAAAAAATGTAAAAAAAAAAAGGAAAAACAAATATAACTTATTGCTTGCTATAGAGTAATTCCTCTTGTGATAAAACCCAGAAGTTCCGAAGTTTGGAGCCCAGCTTAATTAGGGCTCTTGAATTCTTTAGGGAGGGATCATACACCCATGCTGCCTTCACAATCTGACACCAAGGTCTTACACAGAAGTAGGGCTCTGAAACTCTACAGGTACCAACTCTAAAGCACAAAGAAGCGTGGGCTGCAGCCTCTGTGCAAGCCCACAACAGGTTAATTGGATTCCAAGCATTCACCTGAAAACTGCTGGTCAACAAAATCAAAGCGAACAGTGAAGTAATTGTACTGTTCATGTAGCAGTGGAGATTGTAATTAATTGACTTTGCTAATGGCTATAAAGTGCTACAGAACTTTTACAAATAGAATTGTGCAACTGATAATAGGTAATAGCAGGTTCTGAAGGTGACATTGACAGTCGTTTGTCTGCACTTTGGCAAAGAAATACTGCCACATATGCTGACATTATTTGATATTAGAGGTTCTAGCTTCTAAATGTCATATTTTAAATGTCATTATATTTGTAGAATGTTAAAATAAAATTTTAATGCTATTTTAGTCATATACTTCTCATTGAACCTTAAAATAATGTCATGTTTTTATGAACACTTTAATAGCATGAAAAAGTAATTATCTCTAGCCTCTCAGGCTCAGTATCCTTTAATAATGAACTGAGTCATTCTAGAAGTACCATATCCTGATTTTATAAATGACTGTTTGCGGGCTAAAGGAGAACATACATGAGGAAATATTTAAATAATCCAATATCATATGACAAATAAGATTCAAACTAGCTTTATCTATGAATTATTTGGGTTGCATATACTGTTCTCATAGCCAAATTTGTCTAAAATACCCATTCAGTGTCCAGAATAGAGAATAAGAGTTAATATTTTTTAGTGGGATTTGTGTTACTGAATAAACAAGAGGTAGGCAACCACAAAGCCCCAATTTCACCCTTAACTTTAATTTCATGGTGTTAAAACTTGTCAGGCTAACACATTAATGACAACTTAGTCTTCACTTATCTTAAATATTTCAGCTAACCCAGTAGACTATTTCATCTCTGTAGTTAATAGAGATGTGCTACCCAGTGGGTGATTCAAACTGTGTCGGATCTGCAGTCAAGAGGTAACTTCTAATCATTTTACATATTCAGAAATTTTAATCAACAAACAGACAATTAATTTGGATTAAGTACCTAATTCTCCAAAGAAAGAGAAACGTAAAATCAAAACTCAAATCAGAGGAATTGTTGGCTTTAATACTGCGTCTTCAAAAGAAGAGAGGAGGCCTGTTCATATCACATTTAACTGCTTTTCTTAGTTAAGAGATGTAATCTGGTTCTCCACACGGCCATTACCCTCCCATTACCTGTGCTCTGTTGTCTGCAAATTTTCCCAGGACTGTGCTTGTTATGATGATTTCAACATACTCTTTGCCTTTCCTTTAACTCTTCTGAACTTCGTAGTGAAACCAAAACCCACTCAGCATCAATTTCAGCTACTTCTGGTGCTCAGAGCTGTGTTCCATGGGTTCCCAGCACTGTGTAGTTTCCATACATGAAAGGACACAAAACTAAATACCATACAAAGATACTGTATTTGTAGGAGATGCATGCAAGTGATAATAAAGATTTTAACATCTCCAGGAACAGTATTATCTGCAAGTCGGCTGACCTGTGCCTGGAGGAACCAGGACAGTCTATTGCTAGGTATCTCATTCATTGCTGAATGTACTGTGCCTGATGCTTTCTGTATCATTTTGATTTGAGGAACATTTCCTGTCATTGGTTTACATTTCTTCATTTATAATTTCTTGCAGGTGTGTTTCCTAGTAAAACACTGCTTAAAAAGCCATCATTTTGATGCTTTGGTGTTACATGACTGTTGTACTTCTAAGCTTAAAGGCCCAACATGTTGGTATTTAAAATGGTAGTTAAAACACAAAGCAACACAGTAACCTGCAAAGGAAGAGCTACCTGGGAGAGCAACTAGAGAAAAGAGTGACTGGATATGGCTTTTTTTAAAAAAAGACAGGGAGCCAATTGTTATTATTATATTGCTCTGTTAGTGCAGAGCCAGGATTTAGGTTGTTTGGCAATGAGCCATAATAGATGTTTTTTATTCCTTTCTCTTTGATTATGTTTAGACTTAAAGCCCAGTATAGCAACCTGAAATATGCCACTAGCACAGCAAAATAAATGTTTGATCCAACAGTCTTGCACTCTAAATATATTTAACTGTTTTGTATAGCAAGCGTCCCACAGCATATGCCTTTGTTGTTAATTCTTACTACGTTGGGAAAAATACTTTTCAAACTGAGTCTGCTTGCCCCATACAATGAATGTTACCCCCCCCCAACTAACCCTAGAAATTACCCTTGAATGCTCCTTTCCACTGCCATAAGCATCAGTGAGTGTCTGAAAGGTATTCTTTTGCCAAAGTAAATGTTTCATGCTGAAATTACACAAACAATATGGTCTATAACATAAAATGATTTTAATGTTTTTCAAGATATTAAAAGTATTTGCCATATCAATAAACTGTTTCATAATGTAGCAATTCTAGGCAAGAAATTAGCTGAGCTCAATTAAATTGTAGTTCACAACTTCAAAAAAAATGGTGAGATCCTTCTTTGTCTCTTGCTTCCCTTGCTCTGCAAAAAAAAAAAGTATTTACAACAGAAATCAATTCCAGTCTTCCAAGACCATATAATGGGTTTGAAAAAGAAGACTATGTCAATTATTTATTTATCATAATTGAAGGCCCTAGAACCAAAGAAAACATTTTGCAGTTACCTTCTATAGAATAGTAAATTACTTCCTTGAAGCTGCTACAAAGACTTGAATTAATTACCACTGAGATGCACATTACTGGATTAGTATGAACTTCCATTCTGCTCCCCAAGTTAATTGACTTTCTAACTAAGACTGTGACCTTACTTCAGTTTACATCTTAGGGGGAAGAAAAAGAAAAACAATCCTAAAATACAAACCACTACTGGTACCTCTCCTACTTTTGCACTACACTATGCTCATTGATATCAGAACAAAAACTTTGAACAGAATGTCTATATTTATGGTTTATGTTTTAACAATCCTTAGTGATGTACACAATTTTTAATACTTATTTATTATTTACGTATACATTTATTTAACCTCTAGTAGTCAATCCTCAGAACTTCAGTCTGATTAGCCCTCATAAAACTTAAAGTGTCACAGTAATTCTTTGCTCTTCTTAACACTCCTGGCATTTATATATTTATTAAGAGGCTGCTGTCTTGACCTAGCCTTGGTGGTCTCCAAACACCTCTGGTTTGCAGTCTGTCTTTACCATTCAACTTCCTAATGCTAATTTCTAACGCTGAATGGTAAAGAGTGAGTTTAAGAATACAACAAAGCAGCAGCCTTCAGAACTAGGTTTGGATTTGTCACACACCAGTGAATGGCTTTTAGATGGTTCCTTCCTGTTGATACATCAGTTTATTCTGACAGAGCAAAAGATAACTTTTTATTAATGAATACTGACAGTTACCAGTTTCTATGAACAGGTTTGATGCGAGAGAAAAATCAGAAACAAGAAAGTATTTTTTGGTAGTCAGGTACCTATTCAGAAGCATCCATATTTCTCCACTGTAATTCATTATACATTGCCTTTTGCATGAGGCCTCAGATACCTGCAGCCATCCAAATGCTTTTTGTGGTGTTTTCCCACTCCTTCTTTGCAATGCCCTGGGTGGAAGATGCTGAAGGAGCTTGGTGCTCCCAAGCCCCTGACCCTGAGCAGGAGATGGTAGCAGGATTTGCAGATACCCACTTAAAATCAAAAACCAAAAGCTATTCATTTGAAATGCACTCATGTAGGTGGCCTTGGGGTTTCACTGTGCTCAGCTTGATTGTCATGTTATGTCATTAGATTAACTGATGTTACCCACTATGATATTACAAGAACTTCTTTGTTTCAAATGAACTATAACTTAACAGCTGCACTCATTCTGCTTCCCTCTATTCTCTGCAGTCCCACCCTGAGCTACTTCTGCCAAGGATATGCTCCTCTTCTCCCCACTACAGGTAGAAAACTTCTCAACAGAAACCCAAACAAATTACATTTAAACATCTTTTTCTTACCTGTGATTTATACTGCTCATCTTTCTTGTGTACTACTCAGTGCAACTCCACTCAGTTTGCCTGTGCTGGGCTTCAGAGACCTTCTCAGTGCCACCCTACCTCCCTAGAGCTGGGCTGCAATAAGCCTATGAGTATCCCACCCACACTATTAGGTATTCTGGGCTATAAATTAAGTTGCTCTACAGCTTTAAATATTTAACTAAATTGTTTTTAATGTTGCATTAGGTTACTATTTATATGATGAGTCAAAGAATTTTTTTTTCCTCAACTGAGTGTCTCTTCTTGGAATATACCAGCTATGAAAATTATTCCAAACACTTTATACTATGCAAATGCTTGGAAATTTATGTATTACTCTTTTAAATCTTTTCCAAAAGGAAGCCCAGGAAACATCTAAGGCTGACACAGCCTCTCCAAGACCAGATTCAGCCCTAAGCAAAACTGTCAGAATTTTGGGCTGTCAAGGACATACTACTCAAGACAGAAAGTGAGCATTCAGATGTTTTAAACTACCTGACCCTGAAAATTCAAATGAGTTAGAAAAGTTTAAAGTTAATAGCAGTGATGTGTCCTGCCACATAATTCCAGTGCAGGCACAGTATCTTCTTAAAATGCAGATGAATCTTGCAACAGTAAAAGTTGTTCGTTCCCTCCTCTTAAAAAAGATGTCACGTCCTTGGGAACTAAAATCATTCCTCATTGTCTTCCTCTCCAAACCTCTCCACGGTTTTATTCAATCCTCTTTCCAACACCCACTACTTCAGTGTTCCCTTTGTTGTGATATCTTGTGAGAAATATGCGTGGTTCCCCTGTGGAATGGGGGATGGACCACAACATTTGGAGCCCCCCTGGTTGTGACTGTACACTTCAGCCTGCTTTCTGACTCAATGCAAATCCTCATTTGGGCTCTATCAAAATACCAGAGTGGAGCCATGAAGGACTGGAATTAAACAGCAGTCCCTCTTGTATATTTGAGGTTTTTTTACAGGCTTTTTCTCCATGGCTTATATACAACAAGAGGGATCATCTGCTTTCACAATTTAATTCTGTGTAGCAATGCTGCATACCAGCATATAAAGCAAAGTTGCAGCTCTTCTGCCTCCCCTGTTGCTTTGCAGCATGCACACAACAGCTGTCCTTAAAATTACTTGAAATATTGTGTAATCTTAGCAATAGCAGAGAGCACTTGGGAGTTCAGTGCATTACAAAGTCTAATAACAGTGACAATAACAACAATAACGGGAAAGCAATGAAAACTCAAGGATGCTGTGACTTTCAGCACGCTACAGTATTGGAAGAAGTCTGCTGTCACACAGGGAAACCTCCCCCACAGGCAGGGATGGATTCTGAGATGGCTTAGGGGACAGGTGGTGAAAGTGAAGGTCTTTTATTCACAGATCATGGGCTTGAGTCCAGCTTGTACTGACTGCAATAAAAGTGCGTACAAGCTGAAAGCAGATGGGACACATCAAAGGACTCATCTCTAAACTTTGACAAAGAAGTCGTGCATGACGAATGACAAAAGTTGTGGCCAACTGCATTATTGCCCTCAGCTTTTCAAACCTCCGAAATTAATATAGTTTTAATAGGAAACTCACTCTGCAATAGCATGCATGCCTCCAGGAACCTCTTTTTGTACTCAGGATTCACTGCAGGGTTATCTCGTGGGATAGATAGAGGCTGACAATTTTATAAAAGAAGATGGAAGCAGAGCAAACTGATGTCTTAATCACTCCTTCTTGTGGAAACAAAGGCTCTGCACAAGTTCCTTCATTAACCAGCTTTTTTTCAATGCAAGCTGATCCCATCTGGCCACAGAATTCACCTTTCTGGTAGCCTGTCCTATTTACAGCATTTGTTTTTTTCTAGAGCCCATGCTTCCAGAGTGAGAGAAAAAGCAGCACTTCAGAACTCTACCTGAAATTGTCACCAAACCTATTGTATGGATGTCATTCCTTCTGGCAAGCCTCTTCTCAAACAAACAGCTCTCAGCATGCCTGCGACCCCCAACCACAACATCCAGCAAAGGCAGGAGCTCTGAGCAGCAGCTGCCTCTCTAATTGCATTCTGCTGCACCAGCTACCAGCATGTCTGCTGCAGGTTGGTGGGCTCCAAACAATGTAAAGACAGGGATTTATAATGTTGCCTTCAACACCATGCTCTGCAGAAAGCTCGATACTTGAAGTCCTGACGTTCTCTAATCATCGTAAATTCATAAAGCTTTGAGGACATGGGGATACGCATGCCAGCCTGGGAACCCACACAAAGCCTTGCTGGAAGGATGAAGGATTCACTTGAAAGAAGATCCTGAAGCACAGATCAAATTTTAATGTCTTTGACTCTCTTTTCTAAATGTCATCTCCTAATGACACTCCGAAATATGCTGTTTCTCCTATCAGACTCTCTTGAAAATGTTCAATTGCTCAACTTGTGGGACCTGATAAGCCATCAAACAAGTTTTCTTACTAGACCTTAAACTGCAAGGACTGAACTTTCTGCAGCACGTCTTCACGTTGAGAGGTTGCTTGGATGTGCAATGTCTGTTTTTGTTTTCAGCTGCTTACAAATATTTCCCTGACTTCAGAGACATGAGAAACTGAAGCTGCTATTGATCTGAAGTATTCTTTTAAAAGCTTAGAAAGAGACTCTTAAATTCACCTGAAAATAAGGCCAAACGTTCAGCAAAGTCTTCCTGCATCCATTGATCCTCAAAACTTGCCTTAAACAGGGAGCTGGAACTCTGTGATTTTTAATGTCAATTTCAACATAAGCCGTCCTATGATTCTAAACACCACTTCTTCACACAGCAGACTGATGCTCAGGTGGAGCAGGGAAGTGGAGCTGGTGGTGGTGGCTCTGGGGCACACCACCTGCCTCTGCCTGCAGAGCAGCACCACTGCCTGTGATTTACAATGCAGGCAGGGTGCTGGGCACTCCCAGCAGCTGGCACACAATTCCTTCTGTACAGATGCGAGTGCACCCACATCAAACCAGCCATAAATTATGAACTAAAAATTATGAGGTTTGTTTTCTAATGGCCAGGAAGAGCCAGCCAACAAAAGACACCTGCACCTGACGGAAGATGACTTCGGGGAACCATCTGAGTTAATAAAGAAATGGCTGCATGAGGATGTCACTATATACAAAGAGTAACAGCAACAAAACTCTTTTTCATCCAGCCTACATCACATGTCTCAGCCTGAAGCAAGCACAAGCTGCAGGGTTTGCTAGGCAAGGATATGTATGCAGTGAGCACATACCCTTGGCTAGAAATCACAGAACTCCTGTGACAAGAAAACAAGGCTCTTGCCAGCTCATGGCCCAGGGCTACCCTTGGCGTGTGATATAGCATTACTGGTGCAGGAAGATGTAAATAAGAAAATACTAAAGCAAACTTTGTTTACTAGTGCAAACTGCCAAGCATAATATACGTTTGCGTGGAAAATGCATGCCTCATCACAGTGACAAGACTTGATGGTTTTTCTTTTAATTTTGCACCCCAGAACATAACAGGCTTTGTGCAGAGCAGCACCTACTTGTGACATTTTAAGGGAAACTTTAAAATAAACTCCATTATGCACCCTGAGAGCACTGTAATATTTTTCCTTAGGAAGCACCTTATATCATTATTCATAAACACAGTTCTGACAAACTCCCTTTCAAGTCTTACAGATTGTGTGGGTATTTTTGTTTTTGCATCAGTGCACATCACATTGTGATCCAAAATCCGGGAAGAAAACTCTCTAACTCCAGTGTAGTGTCAGAAAGCAGCATTCCTCTAGCATTCCTTGTGTGTACCAGACAACTTGTCAAACAACTGCGCTCTCTCAGAATTCAGGTTCTACTTTTAAACAGTTAAGAGATACATGTGCAGTACAATGGCATACATATTCACTCTTTACTCATTAATATATGCTAAAATCCACCTGTGCATGTGCAGTTGCATTTAGAGTGGTCGTTACTTTACCCCCAGTTTTCTACCATCAGCTTCATCTCTGAGGGTTTTGATTGACCTTTAGCTGTTTTTCCCCAATTTGGCAAACTTCTATTGCTTGTGAGGCAATAATGAGCAACTTCCAAAACACTGTGTGAAAATACAAGGAAAACGTCCTTGCACCTGGTGAAATGAAAAGATAAGAAGTATATTATGACTCCAGTGCTTCTTGGGAAGCAGAATTAAGAGAAAACAAGGCTGCTCACGCACAAAGACAAGTTGGAATTGAAAGTTTTAGAATTAGCACTCACTTTCACTTAACTAATATATTGATCCTTAAACTCATATGCTGATGGCTATTGCTAAACAAACCAGCCCATATCAACATACAAACTTATACAATTGAACCACATAGAACCACAGTTCACCAAGGATTAACCTTACTGCAGGACAGATTTATAGCTATCATCAGAAGAACAGACAATGCCATGGTAACGAGAATCACTAGCAAAGGGCAACAAAGGATGTTGATAGTCATCGTGCACACGATTAGACTGTTTCATCTATAGTTTCACATCTGTTATCTTTTCAGGCCTGCTTTGTAGTGAATTATTATTTTGGAAGCTCTAGTTTTGTAGTGGCTGTGAGATACTTGTGACCTTGGGAGCCCCACTGAGCGGCAGTGCCATTGCAAACAATTCCACCCAGATTAATGCAATGTTTACATTTTAAATTAGTATTCAGTAGGCACAATTTGCTTTGCACTTTTTAAACCAATACATTTTATGTGAACACTGAAACTATTATTTTCAATCGTAGCATTTTTCCCTCTTTCTTTCAAAGGAGAGCTGCATTCTCCTTTGGGGGTTTCAGTTTTTCAGTTCTGTATACCAATTTAGCAATAAAGTTAACTGACATAAATGTATTTCATGTACGAATGCTTTCTAACAAAGTATCATATCATTTCCCCCACTATATTAATGTATTATTACTGCATATTTTTATTCATGCTTGAATCCTTCTGAAATGTTCATTTTTCTTTTTCTTCAGATTACTGCTCAAATATGGTATCCAGGAGAGTTCACAGCCTTTAAGATGACACTTACTATGGACATTTATAGCATTTATAAAATACTGGATGTAATTTTAAATATTTTTTTTCACACTGCATTGGTAAGAGTTAACTAAGCTCAGATAAAAGTCCAACCTGAAATAGCTAATAAAACACTGACAGTGAAAATATGAGTAATTACCCAGAGCTGCAGCTGTACTTGATATACAGGAAAAGCTGAATGAGGAACCAAATGTCAAATAATAGCTGTAATTATTATGTTTTTAACTGGTATTGAGTTACTGAATTGTATTCTAGTGGTGTAGACTAGATAATGGGTTCACTAGACCTAGCCGTTATCAGAGTTATCAGATCAGATAAGTATAGTTAGGGATGTGAGGAAAAAAAATGTAAAAATGCCATCACGAGCTTTCAAAGAACATCTTGGTTTTAAAACCAGAATAACAGGAGACCAACTGAAAGAAAGAGATGGATATTGGTTGCTTAATTAGATAAAACTCGTACCTTAATTTTAATGAACTTTCAGGAAATCCAAGTGGCATTAAAGACCATAGCAATTTGCATCAACAAGTACCTAATGGGTCTAATAGATAATAGTGCCTTCAGCAAGAAAATGTCTACAGCCAGAGCTGCTTAGCATTCCCCTTCTTTCTGTAGAAACACATTCCAAACATTTCTTGCCAGATTGCTTTAAATACTTTTTCAAAATCAGAGCACTTACACTACAGAGTGGGTAGGATTAGTCAGTGCTGATAAGCCTAATTGAGGGCAGTTAGAGATTTGAATGAGAATATACAGAAGGCCACTTTTTAATGATTCTTTCGTAATTGTCAATGGAGAGCTTCCATTACTCCTTGGAAAACAGAAACAAATCAAAACTGCCCTGCTTATTAATGAGCTCTTTGTAAACCACTGTCTCATGGAGCAGAAGCTGAGCATTGAGAGGAAAATGCCAACCTTTGGCATATTAGACACAACATAAAAAAGTATTTCAAAGCTATTAACGGTTTCCAAGCACGATCAGGAAAGATATACGAGTTGGTGGATTCCTTGCAAAGGCACACCCTCCCTGGACTTCATCTCTTGCAGTTGTAGAGGAAGAAAAATGCTCTTTGTTTCTACTGGTTAAACTGAAGCCAAAACAATAGAAACCTTCTGCCTCCTCCTGACCAGGCAAACACCTAATGTAAGCCTCCTTAACCTTTTGTTTGGCTAAATGTCCACTGGCAGCCATACTGCAGACAGCAAGGGGAATGAGAAACATGTGCCTTCATCCCAGTTAGGAACAGGAGATGACATCAGCAATTCGGTAAAGCATTTTTGAATGTACTTACAGTGAAACAATACACTGCAGTGACACATACCAGCAACGCTGGGATTTCACAGGAGTTGCCACTCTGTCTTCTCAGCTAGGGAAGAGCCCCAGGCTCTGATTTTCAGCACAACCTCTCACATCTGTGGGGTCTGGCACCTCTGGCAAAGACACATTGCCACCTGGAAGAAAACAGGACATTGGAAAAGGCACAACAGGAAGAGAGGTGAAGTTGAGATAGAGCAGCAGAAGAGATTATAACAGAAAAATAAGTGACACAGAAGAGAATTTACCAGGCTGTGGATATAAGTCTTTGGGAAGCTTTGATTTACTTCAAACCAACCTCTGCAGGCCAAAATGCTGCTGGTGTTTGTCATTTGTTGTCTCCCATCGCCACCCCTCTAGGACGCTGTGGGATAATGCTGTGTTGCTGTCCTTCCCAACAAAAGGTTTGAGGGTTTTTTTTCACCTAGAAATATTCATCATCTCAACTTTACTCTTCTGAACTGACTTTGTTGCAATGCCTTTAAATGGTTACTGCAGATAGCTATGCATCATTTCAGCAACTAATTGCTTATTAAACTCCTAGTTTGTGGTGGAAATATGTGGAAGATTTCTGCAAAGGCTGATGTTTGTGAGATTAGCTGACTGCTTACTATTAGAAAATTGAGAGCAGTGATTTCAAACTAGCAACTACTGAGGCAACGATTGCATACCCAGCTATGCACCAAGTAACAGGTCTTAAAGGTCCACGAAGCATATTTAACCATTTTGTTGTGTCAGATTTATCTGGAAGTAAAAGTATAAAGAATGACATCATGGTGAACAATGCAGGAGAAAATCCAGGCATTTCTTACCACCAAATAGCATTATTCTGTCATTAGGATTTTATAAAAATCTGAGCAAGGAAGTAAAGATTTAGTTTCTGCACAAATGGTTAATGCTGAATAATTAATGTACCTCTTGAGCGTCAGGCAAGAAATAGCATCCTAAACTGAAGGACTAGATTTAGATGTAGGAGGTAAATCTGCAAAAAATTTCCCAAATAAATATTCCTAGCACAAGTCATCATCTTGCCCCAAATGGTCAGGCACTGCTTTAGCTCCTCCTTCAGTTCCACTGCTGACTCACCTGTATGCAGCAGCACTGCTGATGAGAACATGCAGGGGTTCCACATCTCACAGCACATCATTACCTTGCCAGTTCTTGGGAATTCCTTTCTGTAGCATTTCTGATAAACTATGATAAATAGGTAAAGTTCTGCACGTGAGTGAATCAGAGATGTATTTCAGCACCTGCATTAGTTATTAGACAGACTCCTTCTCTGTACTTGTTAACTAGATTTCCACTAGAATAAAAGACTTTCTCATTCTTTTTAATATCTTCTGTATCATTTACTGTCTAGTTGCCCTCAGTGGTTATTTCTTATATTCTCATACATGGTCCAAATATTACCTTGCAGAACTAGATATTTAGAGTTCAGGATTTAAATTGTATAGGTAATGCAGCACTTTTAATTGCATATTTTTCTGAATTTAGATTAAGCTAAATAATGGGATGTCATCCATTTCAAATTCAAATTAGAGTAGCTTATTCCACCAACGAGTGAACTTTGTCTTCATAATCTATCTCAGCAAGAAAGCGTGATGTAACATAGAAAGTAGTAACTGAGAGTGCTTTGACTAATGAATGTGCCATCAGAAATGCAGCTCCATCTATGACAGTTGGACCACTGAATTTTGATTTTTATTTTTATTAATTGGTAGGACCCCTACAGTAACCTCTGTTAATCAGTGGCTGAGCAGCTCATGGCACGCTGTCAAGAGAACGTGCACAAATGATATCTCTGAGCTCCCATCCAAAGTCATAAATGTAAAAGTGTGCTGTAGCCCAGTAATTGTTGAATTCATTTCCAGCGCACAGTGTGGTTATGCAGCATTCCAGAATGTCTTTCTGTTCCATGTAGTGATGTTTCCTCTTTCTATATAGTACACTTTATATAGGAAATTGCATTGAAAACAATTTGGACTATCTGGAAAATTTGGAAAATTGCAATTCGTGCAATACAGGCAAAACAAGATGTGTTCCCTCTAATCCAATATTCATTTTGCAGAAATGCAGTCCCCCTTTTCCTTTATCACTCTTTAACAGGCTGGCAAGAATGATAATCTGAGAGCTCCTATCCTTGAGCAACTTTAATTGAAGATACTCTGAAGGGCTGAACTGTGCTGACACGTACTCTGTGTCAAGGTCCTCTCTGGTCACTGGCAATTAAAATCCCATCTGAAATGTTCCATAACACTATGCATTCAAGCATGCTAAACCACTCCACACACATGACACTGCGAGTCATTAGTGAGGACGTCTTCTGAGATCTGTAAATATGATCTTCAGGTTCTTGTTTGGGAAACTGAGGCACAGAGAAATAAAATCCCTTTGGAGCACACAGGAGGATGAGCTGCTCTTCACATATCCCATCATTTTAATTTTTCTTCCTGGTTTGTGTGTGCATGGTTTTTTTCCCTATTCTTTAAAAAGGGCTGCATTGTGGAGGTTTGAATGTCATCAAGAAGAAAGTTTACATTTAAGCTCTGTTAAATGTCTGACAAATCCACAAAACCAAGGAAATTCAGACTTAAGGCTGAAAATCCAGACTGACACTTCAGCCTTACTGATACTGCCACAAAACTCCCCGCTTTTGTGCATTAAAGTCAGACCTCTTACTTTACTAAATGCTGTTTTTTTGTAGTTAAATTATAGTAACAAGTGCTCCAGTTTCACTAAAACCCACTACCTACAAGATTTGGATTACTTAAATGTAACCTAAATCCTTTCTGTTGGTGGTGTGTGCATTTGAAGATAAGTAACAGGGTGAGTAGGCTAATAATGGATTGGAATCTCCTATGGATAGTTCAGCACGTCTAATTTTTTTGAGACTGCTTTTCTAGTTAAATTTAGATGAAAGAGGAAGACACGTTTATTTCTTGCCTGATTTTTTTTTTTTTTTTACCCTCTAAGGTATTATGAGAATTCTGTTATATAGACTCAAACACACAGAGAAGTGAAAAATGGAAAGCAATTTCTAACATGATTTTAATTTTGATTATACTATGGATGGCATTGGCCCACAATAATTAAAGACATAATATTGTAAGAATTAGCATAAATTTCATCCTCTGACCCACCTTATTGCAGGTACAGGACCCAAACATGTATTTATTATTTGTTTACTATAATTTTAATAGTGTTTTGACCACACATGTCCTATACATATCAATCTTCAAGCAGAAGATGATCATCCTCAGCCTTTTATGGCAGTGCAATGCTATCCACTTACTCTTTCCCCTATGTTTAAACTCAGCAAACTTTATCAGAAGGCACCTAAATAAGACAAAAATTTAAGACAAGATTTTTCAGACATCCACAGTTTTCTCATGAGTTTTCATGTTTTTTTAGCCATCCTTACGGAGGGAAACTCATAAATGAGTCCTGATTTGCTCCTTTTGGATCGCTTACAACACTTTTCTTCCTTCAAGTCCTCTGTATTCGATTTCCAGAAAAATAATAATAAAAAAAGAGACATTCTTTGCTGTCTCTTGCTGAGACTGAGCATAAAGGACTTAAATAAGATGAAGGTTTGAGATGGAAGAGATGCATATGAATTGTGAACAGTTCACCCACTGTTCAGCTTTCTGGCTACAGCTGTATTGTTTTGAACTATGTCTTTGGCACAGCTCTCACCAGGGTTGTGAATATTCATCACCAACATTTCATAGGGAAAAATACCAGTGGGGAATGAATCTTGACAACGCAGATGAAAGTACTCAAATAACTTTGTGAAGCCTAATAAAAGCCTTACCTCGCAGCAGATGAATTAGGGTAAATGCTTTTTGTGGGTCCTAGCCTGTCCTCATGAAATATAAATCAGAAAAGATTCACAGGGAGGATTTGTGACAGTCAACATGGAACTTTATGAAGAGAAAATTTTGTGTTATGTAAGACTCTGTAATCCTGGAAACCAGACCCCAGCTTGTTTACAACAATGTAAACACAAACTAACTCCTCTGTGTTTGATGATCCTATGGTAGATGTCTAACTTGCTTGTGAGTCCAATAATTTATAGAAGAGGTGGTTCCAGCTGTCAGCCAGCAATTTACCTAAAATGAGAATAACATAACCCAGGTGCCTGAACACAAGCAGGAAGAAGTCACAGACTTATATATTGCCCTTCAGCTGCTATTCATTAATACTTTCCTCACTGATATTCATTTCTAAGTCTAGCACCTTACTTTCTATGCTTGAGGCGCTTGCCCACAAAGTCATTTTAAAATTCAAGATACAAAGGTGCTTTCCATCTTTGACTCAGTTGACATTTACTTGCGAGAAACTGAACTGAAGCGGGTGGTAATTTCTTTAAGAATTGTTGGCATTAATTTTCTTGCTGCTATGCCTTGTTGCTCCAGTAGATGTTTGTAGATGCCAACATGGTTTAATTTTTTTCTCTTTCCCTTATGTTTGACAGGTTACTTATTGCTCATTGACTGTGGGAGGTTTATTGTGCAATTTTGCTTCCTCGGCTTTGGTATTCAGCAAAAAAAGGTTTTATTTGTCTCATGACAGAGTGTTTGTCTGACACTAAGTCCTCTTGTTACAAGTAAAACTTTCAAAGAAATTGTTGTAACCTTCACTACTTAACTGTTAGCAAACTGCATACGCCTTCGTTTCTGATTATATGGAATGGAGAGAACGTGATAATTTGCTGAGTGCACACAACTATAAATAAAGATCAGTTCCATTCTCATCTCTTATTCCAGTAGTCAGATGAGAGGAATTGCACATACTTCATTAGAAAAATCTATCCTCTAGAGTGCCAGGATTAATGAGATATATGATAAACTTACATTACGTATGTAATGTGATTAGTGATTATGGCAAGAATCTTTTCTTAGTTCCATAGTATGCCAGCTGGATAGGAAACAAAATCATAATAATCTGATACTAAACATGATTGTAGAGAGAAATTTTCATAAATATGCTAAGATTTATCTAAAGCTTTGGGTCAGCAGTTTTCTTTGCATAACAACAGTCCTTGTTGATATCTTATTGCACTACTCCTGTAAATAGATAGTAACCCACAACTCCATTCAGATTTCTGGAACCTGAAAATGTTCCAGGTTATAAACAGAGCTTCCTGATCTGACTTTTGAGAAACTTACTTTTTAGGACACAGACCACAGGCTATTCAAATAGAACAGTGTGATATGGAACCAGGAAAGGAATAATGGTTATCCAGCATCTTTCTTCTTTAACTTCCCACCCTGCATTTATTGTTTCCTGCCAGTAACAAGCACAGAATATATTACAGTGAAATCAGCTACAGAGGAAAAAAAAATAAAAACTGAGAAAAGTCATTTTAGCCAAACCACTGCTGTTTTCCTGCCATCAGTGTGAAGGTTTATATCCACAACCTTGTTAATCTCAGAAGCTCAGTGGTTGCACTGATCTCAAGTCTTCCTCTACAAAAATCACAGTGTACTTTGGAAATTATTTTTTTCTGCCAAACCACCTTTTTAAGTGTACATTTGGTGTTTTGCTGCAAGAATTAGCTCAAGAAGCTCAAACCTGGCCTAGATCCTGTTTCGCCTCAGTTTGAGAGAGTGGAGCTTGCCCAGCTTTGGAAATGCCAAAGGAATTTATGCAAAGACTGTAAAAGACAACTAAAACTAGGACGTGACAATACCACGCCTTCATAATCCTAACACTGAGTGCAAGTGGATAGAGAATATTGTCAAGTACCTGAGAACAGAGCCAGTTTTGCTTTTAATGGCTAGCAGTAGCAAACAATAACAGAAGAAAGATAACATTAAATCATCTGAAAACATTTGCAGATGCATGCTTCTGGCAGGTGATTGCATTTTCTTGCAACATGATCAAGCAAATGAACAAAATGCATACAGAAAGTGTGAAACAAATCTGTATCTTAACTATTCACAAGAAAGTCAGCAGAGTCTTGTTTAGAGGAACCTTTCCATGTCATGCCAACATAAAGGCTGCATGCTTTTGTTGAAGTAAAAGAACTATTGGAATGCAATGAAATTATGAATCTTGGAAATAAGTCAACATATCACAAAACTCCCCTGTTATGTGCATGCCCTTTCTTTGTGAAACAGAAGAAAGCTGAAGAATAAGCTGCTGATGTAGGATGTTTGGCTCCATAGTGACTTTGAAAAGGCAGAGAAAATAGTTCTGTAATTGCAGAATGTGATGTGGATACTGAGTTTGTTGTTGCCTTCATGAGCTAATTAATTTTTTTGCCCGATTATCCTAATTCAAGCATCCCACCACCTCCTGGCTACATGTCAGCATCCCACTGCAAACAATATCCTTAATTTCCTTTGCCATTAGGGCACTGAGTGCTTTGCACTGAAGAGCAAATTGAAACTGTGCAGGTACCTCCATGTCTGTGGTTTTCCTTTGCAGTCAGAGGTTTTACATGATGCCACAGATTTCCACAGTCATTCCATTTCCAAGGTTTGTTTTTGGAGTCCAGAACCTTTGTTTGACCAAGAGCAGATGAACAGTGGGCAGCTGAAATCCTTCCTGTCTGTCACCCAGCTTTCTTATTTCATACCAATATCCATTGTGCTTGAAGCTTTATGTAACCAGTATGAAATGTATACTAAGGGAATTTATGTGGCTATGGCCGTGTTTTTGTGATGGGTTTTGGGTTTTCTTCTGTACTGATAAAAATGGAATTAACAGGTATTAGCAACAAAATTAGTTAGTAGTTACAACATAAGTTATTCAGGCCCTTTGAAGCAGATCTAATTCTAGTCACAGGTAAAATATTTTTTTTTCAAGAAGTTGTTTACTTGCATTGTTTTTTAGCTATTATTTCTTAAGACATTTATTCTTCTTAACCATGGGCCAGCATATGTAGCCTATTTGCCTTAGACTATTGCTTTTGGAGAAGAAACCTATGCTATTTTCTCATTTACTCTCAGACAATGTGTCTAGTCCCTGGAGGACTTCTAATTCAACCTCAAGAACAGCATAATTTCATGTCTCTGGAGAAAACAGTGTTACAGAACACCAGCTGTGGAAAAGTAGACATTTGGGCTCTTCACACCTGTATAATTAGTGCTCTGCTCAGTTCCTTACAAATTATGAAAACCAGTGATCTTCTACAGAACAGGATGCTGTACTGCTATTTTCCTATGTAGGCACAGAAAATTTTTTTCCCCAAAAATTCAATTTCTCCAATTCAAGATTATAGGTAGATCAATTATTTGGCTGCATAATTTCTTCAAACCTCCTATCCAACACAACATTAACGAAACTGACTGAGACCATCTTAAAATGAACTGTAGTACAACTGCAAACTGGGGATGTCAGTTCAGATTTTTCTTTCAAGCTTTTAAGCATCTCCACTAATAGCTAAAATATTTCTGAAACTGTCTGACCTTTAAATTCTATTTGAAAAAGGCTTCTTTTCTTTTGGGAAGCTGCCTCCACTGCATCATTTCCAAGCCTCTGGGCAACTTCAGTATCAAATACAGATTTGTTACAACTATTTCTAAGATAATTTTAAGAGTGAATGATGAGAGAAAATTAGCCTTACTGTCTAAAGAGAACGGTAAAAAAAAAAGAAAGAAAGAAAGAAAAACCCTCTTCTCGCAATATCTGTCTTATAATCCAAATACAAGTTTTTTGATACAGACATGCAGCTTTGCATAACGTGTGCTATGGAAACCAAACCAGTTCAATAGGGAGTTCTTGAGAATTTCAAGATATAAGTAATCGGGTTATGAACCCCCAGAAAGATTATTGCTTTCTTTTCTACTATTTGTATTTCAGCTATGGTAGCATAGAAATATATTTGTCTAAGCTAGATGAGAATTTTGATTAAAATAGACAGAATGTTCATGAATGTTCTTCATCTGTATATTTCTCTTAAGACCAACAGAAATTTAATGTCAAATTTTAATATGTATGAGTTCTTTGTTGTACAGTACATTCTATTCAAACTAATAAAATTTTATAACAATTCAGTGAATTATTCTGATAGTACCTTGACAAATTTGTTGTTGTTATTACTTAAACTTGCAGCAATGAAAACTTCTTTTGCCATCAGAGTTAATCAGATTTCAATAATGATGTTGGTGCAAGCAACTGGGATTCTTAACTGTGGAACAATCAGCCTAGAAACTTGCTGTATAAATTATCTTCTATCATTTGAGCATGGAGGAACTTTGAAAATAAAGTATCTATTCTTCTTTTTTATTTGTTTCATCCTTAAACTCTGTATGTAGTTTGGAGCATTGTCATAACAGAAATTTATAACCTCAACTTACCATCCTGTGGTCTGAAACACTAATAACAATGATCACTGGAACCAGGAACAAAACTGGAATAATACCTAAATTGGAGGGGGCCATTAGAAAGTTTGCCTCAATAAAAGAAATTGGATATAAATAGAGTAATGAATAAACAAGTGAACAAATAAAAGCATTAGAAAGCAAAGAACTTTGCCCCAAAACATCTTCTAAAACAAAACCAAACCAGAACAAGGGAGTCAACATTATTTTATAGATAGAGATCTTAAAAGATTATAAGGAATACCAGATGATGAACCAAGCCATTTTCACACAATGAGGATGCTCTATTTTTAGGAAATGAGTCAACTCTAGAAATTTAACTTTAAAATTTGTTAAATTGTTCAAATGCACAACTCCATTAGATCTTATCTGAACAAATTCCAAATACGTATTCCCATTGTCTGAATGACTATATTGTATTTTATCATGTAACATGATGCATTCATCCTTTTCATTCATTTTAGAACAGTTTTGCTTACTCTTGCTTATTGGTACTTAGCTATTTTTGTGTATTAAGTTTACTTCTGCTCCCTCTTCAATAGAATATATATATATATATATGAATAAGCTATAAAAAAGATCAGAAACTCTCCTCATTACATATTCTTCTGATACATCTTCCTCCCTGTGGCAACTTTCAGCCTTTACATAGCAATGTTTTGAATGTTACTCTGTTCCAAGTGATTAGCTACCAATTTTTAATAAATATAGTATCCATTTAATAAAGCAAAACCAGCAACAACCAGTGACAATCTTTGGTTGAATTAAAACACAGACCTCCGTAAACCTTGTTAGCTTCTCTCCCAGGAAATCTAGGAGCTGGCACCCACTTTAGGAGCAGCTGTTCTCACAAGTCTTACAGATGGCTGCAGAAAAGGAAATCAAAGCCCCGCTATACTCAGACCTTTAATGAAAACTGTAGAAAATCCTGAACCAGTTTAAATCATCTCCAGGACCAGCTTGCCTTTTGTATGGATCCTGCACACAATGGCTGATGGGCATCACCAGAAGGACCACAGCAGTGGGAGGACTTCTGACCATCCTTCCTCTTACCTTTGTATATAAATGTTTTTTCTCTCTTCATCGATACCTAAATTTATATTTACATCCCTTGCAAAATAGTTTTTTAATAGAAAGATACAGATATATGTACATACCTGTAGTACATATATACACAGATTCACATGCATAGAGAGGGAGAATTATTCTGTCTACTCTGAGCACACACATTGAGATTAAACATCTGAAAATAGGGCACCTAACAAGAAATGTTTGTTTAGAAAAATAAAATTCAACAGTGAAATGGTTTAACAGCATAGCAGCAGGTTGGGTAGAGGGGGACAAGCTAGAAACACTGCTGGAAATTAAATGATGCTAAAGGAAGTGTGGCAGGTGGAAGTATCTCAGTGCAGTTTTCAGTGCTGCGGAACAAGAGATGCTGGCCTACTGATATCAGCAAGATCTGAAAGTGTTTTGCATGCATCGTAGCTTCAGAGAGAGCTTGATTTATGGGGTCCCTGTGATGTATTTAAATGTCAAAAATACATAATTTATGAATTCATCTGTTTAGAGATCTATTCTTCTCTAGATTATGTATACTAAAATGACTATATTCCATGTAATTCCGCTCAATTTCCAGCAGATTACTCATCTGAAAAGAGCTGAGAAACTAAGTGTCTGCTGTTCATTTTGCACACAGAACAGATGTCTACAATGTGCTTTTGCACATCTTAACATGAAAATTTGGATTTGTCATCAATGATTGATCATCTCACTGCTGCTCTCCAAATGTGCCTTTGTTACTTATACTTCTGGATTTTTTTTGTTTTTGTTTTTATTTAATAGTGGCCTTGAAACTTGTGAACCTCTATCAGATGAGATAATCCACTTCATGGCTTTTTTCTCCAAGCAGGCAAAAGAATGAGAACTATTCCTTGGTCCTCCCAGCTTTCTGCTTGCAATGCTGTAAAGAAGAAAAAACAATTCTGCTGTGTCATAGAGGGTCTATCCATGGTATCAAGGACCCTGTGAGAGGAAAAAAGCCATTTCTCCCTTAATCCACCACACTTAGTGCTGACTAACTCAGCCATGATTCACATCATGGTAGCAAGGGTTTAACATCTCTGATGCAAGTTTCCCAGTCTGTGTGTAAAAAACCCATGTTACGTTACTTCTTGCTAGGAATATAGTGGTGTGTTTTTATTACTGATTGTCAAGAAGAAGCAGCCTGTTTGCTCATCTTACACAATTTTAAGCTACTTATTACCTTGTCCAAATTCTTCTCGAATCTTCATTATACTCCAGGTTGGGAAATGCATATTCAAGCAATAGTGTTCAGGTTTTTTTAAAAGTTCAAAAACTGTCACAATATATGAACTTTTTTTCTAAGCAACTATAGCATATGGTTGCCTAAAATGACCATAATAAATTGAATCCCACGTCAGGGAACACGATTGTTGCTTTATGCTCTGAAAATGGATTAAAATATACAAATGCAACTGGATTTTAAAGGGTTGTTCAGCATGATATTGGACTCAGAGGCAAATTGGCTGCCAAAGCAGTCAACTCAGGGTCTTTTTATTTTCAGAGAATCTATATGCACATAGTAGTACTGGCTGATCCTATCTCCAACACCCAGCCCCTTGGAAATACAGAGTTCTCTTATTACCAGAACAGTGCACTTGAGTATTTCTAAATGTTGCTGGGAAACTGAAGATTGTTTTGCAAGCCAAACAATGCATTACCTAGATTCCCAACACAAGAAACCAACAGCAAGGATTTTTCTTGCAATCTGAGCAGGAATATTGCAACTAGACAATGCAAACCCAGATGGGTGTGCATCAGTGCAGCTCCTGGCACTTCCCTGACATGTCCCAAGTTTTCTTCTGGTGTCTGGGCAGAAGACCTTGGTACCGCTAAGGATTAATTATTGCCTATAGTCAAAACGAGGCTATAGCCATTTCCCTGCTCCTTCTCAATTGAAAAACATGGGCAAGGAATAAAATACAGCTTCTTCTTTATTTTTGTCGTCACCAGGTTTCTTCACCCAGTTGTTAAATAATATAGTTAACAGTAACTATTTAGACACTTCCCAGATGCCAGAATGCTGATGAAACAAATGATATCTCATAGGTATTCAGCACTTCAAAAGTTCAAAAATGCTTTCTTCCATATCAGGGCACTTATGCCACCCATTAAAATTGAGATCTCCCAAACCAAATAGACATGAGCTTAGTGTGGATATGAGCTAAATTACTTGAGATGATAAAAGAAATCCTGTTGAAAAGCAGATAATTAAACCTAAATCTCATAAGGATAGATTACCACCCCAAACATTTAGAAAGTACTTCCTTTTGAAAAATCAGGAAATAATAAATTGGACTCACAACACTATTCCACTTCTGTGGGATGAAAATATACAGCTGTATTTAACTGAGTCATTACAAGATCATTAAGCTGACTTACAATTATTAGTTTGTGGGTGATATTTGTGTTTTAGTAGCTTGCATAATCTTAATAAATATATTCAAAAATACTGAACTAAAGCACCGTCCTCAGTTATAAGGAGCATGTTACTGCCATCTGGGTGCAAGAGATATATTGCAAGGTACACCAGCAGATATTTATAGAAAATCTAGCATATGAAGATTTTATAATTCCCATGCAAACATGCTGCAGATACTTCATCCAGTTGTTCTTTACAGAGTTACATTGGCAATAAACTTGGCAATAAGCACAGCATCTCTCATCTTCAAGAATTAGAAATGAAACAAGGAGATTAAGCAATGTAGAGTGCTTGTATCAAATTTTGCATTATTCAATCAGTCTGGCAATTGGATAGGTGCACTGTAGGGTTTAATGCTAATAGGTCTGAGAGGAAGAGGAAAACAATCTCATTACTAGAAGGCCCATCATATTCTGCCCACTCACCTTATTCTTCCCTTGGAAATGAGGAGAATTCACTATATTTTAACAAATGAATGTTCTTCACAGTGTAAAGCAATCCTTTCTCTACCAAAATGAACCGTATTTGTCTGTAGAATGTAGTTTCATATTGTGTTTATCTTATAGTAATATATCACCTTTGTGTACATATTTGCATGCATATCAGTGTGTTAAAATTATACAAAATTCAGCTTAATCGATACTCATTAAAAACAACACCACCATCAACAACAGCAAACAAGAAAACTACAATCAAGGGATACAAAAGGGAAACTTTATAAGGCAAAGGTCGTAATGACTCAGGCAGAATAAGCCAACCAGTCAAGTGGCTAACAGATGGCAATAAAAAAAAAAAAGTAAAATTATATTCTCATTAAACTTTCATATAGTAATTTCCCAGCCTCCATTGGAGCTTGTGGGTCAGATTTCCTGAAAAAGTTACATCTAATACCAACGGGCAGATTTCACTGATTCCAAAACCCCCAAAAATAAAAGATTTTTGTTTACGAGGCTTTTAATCCATGAGAGTTATTTCATAGAATCACAAGGGCTGGAAATGCCCTCCAAGATAATCAAGTCCATCTGTTCACTTACCACCAGTATTGCCCACTAAACCATATCTGTAGGTACAACATCTATACATTTCATGAATAACTCCAGTGACAATGACTCCACCACCTCCCTAGGCAACCTACTCCAATGTCCGATCACTCTTTCTGAGAAGATTTTTCTCTATTCAAGATATATATTTTTGTGTGTGTGAAAAACAACACAATCAGGATAGAATTTAGGCTAAGCACTATCTCAAAGTGTGAAACAATAACTCAGATAAAACAGAAAAGTGTTCAGCTGGGGAGCACACTGAAACCATCTGATGTATTGCTGCTGTCGCCCAATCTCCCTGATTTGGCAAGAAAAGCCGCTGTTGGTAAGGGTCGTCAAGGTACACAACAGAGCAGAGATCACCTGCACACAATTTACTGTCCTTTTACTGCAATGAAGACTTTCTGTGCCCATGGACTTCAATACCAGTGGAACTTGACACTGTTCCTTTGGGACATCTACTGCTGCCCTTACAGACACTTGGTGCTGTCAGGGCTCATGAAGATTCATGTCAAGGTCCTGTGATAATTTTTTATTATGATAGGTATTGTGCAACTATTTTTAGTTTGAAATCTGTCACAGAGTCATTCACCTGCAGGAAGAAAATGGGCTAAATATAGTACAACCTAGATAGTTTCAAAACTGCTCATTTTCCGAGTTATTCGAGCCCCTAAAATAACTTCTTTCATATATAAAATAGGATGTGTATTCCATATTCTGAAGATAATAAAGAGGTGGCTGAACCAAATATGTAAACCTTTCCCAAAATTTCACTTTTGAACTAAAATTAAGAATGAGATGGTAGATCATACAAGGATATTTTTTTAAAGTTACCTAGAAGTGGAAAAAAAGATTTATAATATTAGGACTTCTGTCAAATTTTAGAGCAGAAAAGACAGTTAAGTTTAAAGTTCCGACTGTATAGGACACTAATTTGTCTCCCATATTATCCTAAAGGACAACAATAATTATATCTGGGAATTAGATTTTATTTGTGACACCAGAAGTGATGGTTCTGCACAAGCAGAACCCTGGCCATTCATTTTTAATAATGAATGCACTGCTCTGGAGGGAAAAATGTTTCTCTCACAAATTTGGAAACTATAAATTGTCTGGATGTTTTCCCCATGAAACTCAGAGGGTGCAGTGCCAGTGCTTTGTTACCAGCATGGATAAAGAAATTCTCACATAAATTATCGTTTAGAAAACATTTCCATAAATAGAACTGGGAGACTTGTGGGGATTCTTGTGGGTCTCAAGCATCACCCATAGCAATATTATCCATACAAATATAGGCTGTTTGAACTTTGGCAGCTCCCAGAACCTGCTGGTGGAAGCTCATCCATCCAGGACATCATCAGGCACTGGGTTCATTGAGGTGAGAAAAATGCCAAGGACACTGCCCCCAATATGAACAAGAGGATTTTGTGCTGATCAAGGGAAAATGAACACCACGAGGCAATCTTGGCTCTACCAAAAACCTCACTTAGATCATTCAGAGCTATATGGAAGAGCATAGCTTTATCTGACCTTAGAAAAGCAAAGTTTTTTCTTTCAAGGTTGTCAGCACATTCCCATCCTGCTGTTTATGCCTGCCAGGGCTCTATAAACATGGTTTGAACTTCACAGTCTGGTTGTCTGCTTCCTTCTCTTAGCATAGCACTGAAACTCTCCTTACTGCTAAATATCTCAGGAAGCAGCACTTCTTCTGTCCATAAGATATACATTCATTGGTCTCCCATGCCACTTTCAGGAGAGTTTTCCAAGTGACATTGTCCCCAGATGCCAAAAACACAATCTGTGTTGGACTGTTTTAAGCCATAAAATTGCCCTGATGTTCTGACTGGAGTTGCAGCACCACTTAACAGCTAGAGATGAATGTTAGATCTGAGCCCCAATATTCTAGAAACACAAAAAGCATTTTCCTGATTATTGTAGCTTTCCTAGCCTTATTGGTACCTATATTTATTTATTTTTTTTTTTTGCAAATGGGTTCAAATCAATTAAAAAAAACTAATACTTCTATTCCTGGTGCATTTGTGCCATTATTTTATGCATAACAGAATGAATCCATTGGCATTTTCTGTTTGCTCACTGGCGTGGTCTTCTGCTGCTCTCTGTCCAGAACTCCCAGTTGGCTCAGTTTTCCTTCTGACATTACTTAGTCAAAGCTTTCACATTCTCTCACTCTTATTTTCCTCCCCCAACAGGAGAATTTCTTTCCCGTGCATCTGCTAATTCCCTCTATCAAATGGCCCCAGTAGCCATTCACCCCTCTCTTTTCCAGCCCATTCCTTCCCAGTAGTGATGGCAATACCTTAGTCCCCAGAAGGGACTTCTGCCTCTGACCTGCAAGCTCTGCTTTATTCTGACTTCCCTTCAAACCCAGAGCATTAAGCTGTAGTGGAAATCTGGAATGAGACTGATCTGGATACAGCCCTGTAGAGAAGAATTCAAATATAACCTTTCATTCAGAGAACCTATTTCATCTTGTGCTCCCTTCTCTTTTAATAGTGCCACAACTCTCTGGCAGATGCCATGTGTGGTTATTGTTGCCAGAGGAAGTGAGACTGGTCCCCTTCCTATCTCATATTGCTCTGTCAAACAGAATTTATCAGAGTTTGTCTCACAAGGACGTTTTTCTTTTTCTTTCTTTTTTTTTTTTTTTTGGAGGTGTTGCCACACATTAGATTTAACATCAGTTTTCTAGCAATAAAGCCAATGAATCTATGAAACTGAGGATCTACGTTGCATTATCCCTGATTTGCCAGTCAGCACTTTGCAAATCCTAGATACTTCTGTACCAGCACAGCACAGCTAGGTTAGCACAAAATACTTTTCTTGTGAATTAGATATTATTTGACGGTATAAGTTTAGAAATGATGTGTAACACAATGCTCCAGTTTGTACAATAAGTTTAAAATAATTACCAGTAATTGGCCAAGGGCAGTTGTTTCACTTTGTGTTTTCCAATTTAGATTTGAGTTGCAACATGTATGTACAATGTGCTCACACTTATGTACATACAAGTAGAACTAAAGAACTACAGTTGATATAGAAACTTATTTAAGGGTGTCACAATTGAAATATCACATATTTTAAGTACATCATATTTTGCACGTTTCTGAGAGTGTGGACATTTCTGTGCCATTCGAATGGTGAAAATTTTTTAGTATAGTTTTTTAGTATATTCTTGCCTTGTTCAAGAGCACAAAATATTCCATGGCACCTAACTTCTTCTGATATTTTCAGAGTGAGCTCTGACTAAGTATTTTGACATAGTTAAATGGCTTTTTAGGTGCTTGGAGGGGTTTAATTCACTGCATCTGTCCACCACAATTTTCTCCTCACAACGTAATGTCCTTCTGCACAACAGCTCCTGCCTGAAGTCATTTTAAGGATAACTGTGTGGCAGATATTTTTCTTACTGAGCCTTGCAGATAAACACAGTATCTAACAAATGGAGCTACTACCCTGGGAGCAGTGCATGGGAACAAATATGTAACCAATTTTATTCATATTTGCTTTCATATGTAACAATCTTAGTTCAACAAGCAAATGTCACATCAATTAATTCAGATTGATAGTAAGACAGATATTGCTCTTACATGTTATTGAACTGGTTGTACAGCAGGAAAAATACTGCCAAAAAAAACCCAAAAAACCCTATATGCTAAATAAATTATCCAGCAAAATGTTTCCTAGTGTGTGATCAATTCATAAATCTATATAGAAGAAAGCTTGCTTACTTAGAAGAGAGAGAGATGCAGGATACAAAGAGGGCTTGATAATGAGCTTTCATTTCATATATTGTGTCAAACTGACCAACAAACTGACCAATTGTCTCCGATAATTCATAACTGTCTGAAAATAATGTCAATATAGGTCTGGAAAGATATCCAGTTGAACCATGAGTAATAGGAAAAAGAAAATGTTGATCCATATTCTCCTCCTATTCTGACAGCCAGCACGTATTATTATTATTATTATTATTATTATTATTATTATTATTATTAAACTTTTATTTTCTTCACTAATAGTAGTGATGTTTTGCTAAAGACTTTGTTTTATCTAGCTCTGTATCACCTGATCCAAATCTTCAGTCTAAAGGAGAAACTTTCCATCATTACTGACTTTCCACTCATGCACACGTATATATTTTTCAACACTATGATTTCTTATTAACATTAATAATCTTTTATTTTGAATTCAGTATCTAAGCAAGAATTCAATAAATAAACAAATAAATAAATAAATAAAAATCAAAACCCAGCTACAACCAAACACATAGACACTGCAAATATTAAAAAAAAAAAAGTTAGGAAAAACAAGCTAGCTGGCATACTGCTCCCTTTCTGTGTCTGAAAACAAACAATTCGCCTTTCAAGACTAGCTGTTATCCCTAACTGAGGGTGGAGACTCAAGTTTATTCCCTTGTCTATCAATCATGATTTCCACAGACACACTTGGACCTAGCAATTTGGGCTCTTTGGAGGCAGGAGCTGTAGTAATCACTGAACAGAAACCTTCCTTAAAAGACTATTTCTGTGGAACAGAAGAAAGTCACTGCAAACGTATAAAACAAGAACAAAAGAAAAGAAAAAAGAACAACTCAACGAACTATATACAAACCTAGTTTAGAAGGTATTTATTCAGTAAAACCATTTAAACTTAATGTCCTGTAGATTCTTCATATAACACATTCTAAATCTGGTTCATTGCTGGAGTTGGCAGCCCTGATGTGGGCTGTCAAGTCTCTTGGTTACTTAACTTTCTGAAAAGTAAGGGTATTATTTCAACCTGTCTTATGTCTTCGAGTTTTAACCAAACCTAATGTCAAAAGTTAAACAAAACTCTATGCAATCACCTGCCAACACGTCTTGCCACAGCATAACAACGCTCTTCGGAGTCACTGTTTCTTGGCAATATTCCTACTTCAGACCCATTTTGGTTGTAATTACATCATTAATTGCAATGATAGGGGGATGGTAAGCTACAGCAATATCATCCTATATTAACTCATCATACTAGGTATAATATCTATCTATCTATAGTTACACTGGGATTTATCAGGAGTTCAGAAACATTTTAGCTGTTTAATTTAAAGCTGACAGGAATAAGCTTTAACCAGAAAGCTAATGCCAAAATCTCATATCTGTTATGGTTTTGGACATGATATAGAAGGGAACAAAATCAGAACTATAACGCAATTTCAAGTGTAACAACCATGGAATTATTCCTAAAGCTTCACAGTATTTACCAAGTTAGAACAAAGGCAAATACATAAAATTTCACAATTGCAATTTCCTGCCCCAGAATCAACAACCTTACAACAGGCATTTTGTTGTATTTCCTTGTGCATATTAGTGATTTCTACAAAGCTATTATGTTGACTCAGTTTCTATTGCTCTAGAAGCCATCTCCAGAAATGATGCATGGAAGAACCATGCAAAGGAGGAAGGCGTCTGTCTCTTTCATTAGCAGTCTACATTTAATCTAATTCTCTTGACTCATCTGCTCACTTCACTTTCAGGCAGTCAGTCATTTGCTGTTGCCAGTGCCAGCACACTGCTAGTCAACGGCAAATACTTCAAGATTCATTAGAGGGATCTAGCTTATTAACTTGGAAGGCTTTCCAAGGAAGACAACGACCTTTTTGCCTTTCAAGATCCATCACCTCAATCACTATTTTAGAGTCTAAAACCTGAACATTTATCAGAATTTCAAAGTATGATGCTTTTCACGTGATTTTCTCAAGGGATACACAAGCATTTCTCTGTCCACAGCGTAATAATCATTTGAATCACATCTCTACTACTCCCACTATGAAAACACTTCAGAAATGAATGATGAGCAGACATTGTATCATTTTCTTATCTGGAGATGCTTGGATTTGATTTGTCACTTGTTGAAGGGTGGCAAAAAAAAACCCAAATATTTTGTACCCCTGTGAAAAGCCTGTAAAGTTTGTATATTCTCTGCATTTATTTAGAAACTATTGGTGAATATAACAGCTTACATTGTGTAGATCATGATTTTTGTTGTTGTCATTGTTTAATCACAAATATTACAGTCACCAATGACTTTACTGCTTTGATTTTGCTGCCTCTGAGTTTAACTTTGGTGCATAGTTCTAATCTGCCTGTAACATTGCTGCTGGCTGTATCTTGACTGCTCCCACCACCCAGCCTGCCCTCCAAGACATGCTTTCCCTAATGATTTCTCCAGTGTTTGGAGACAAACCTACAGCCTGCAAACACAGATGATGCTCTGACAGGTGGTGTCTTTGTGTAAGTTCATAGATGCTACCTAGGAGAGCAATACAGACACATGGTTTGATACCGCTGTTTATGTTTTCATGTGTTGTTTCAGGATAGACATTTTTAATACAATATTTTCTTTTTATTACGCTTTTATGCACAACTTGTTGCAACATTATCAACAGACAGCAGTTTGACAGTCCCATTTTCCTGAGTTATGCAAGCAACTACCAGAAATGTTACTGCAGTCCCATGTGATATATGGGTCAGTGCCTCTGGTTCTCAACACAGAACAGCCCATCTATCAACATCTTAAATGATCTGTTAGTAAAATAACTAATGCACAGTGAGATTTATCAGAAAAAATAAAGTGTATCGTAAAGATGAGAAATCTAGAAATTATTTTTCCTGCAAGAGATATCAGCAGTGCTCACAGTATGTATGCACGTGGTGGAACTATTGTCCACCAGCATTACATGTTTTCTGACCACAAGCCTCCCAGGGCATAAATAACAGCAAATAAATAACTTCTCAAGTAGCACAATTTTGTTGTGAGTTTGAGAGTGGTCCTTCTTCAGATTGTTCTAGCACCTCCAACACAGCAACCAGATAAGCAGGTTTCATTGTTGGAAGTGCTCTAACTTTTTGCTTAAAGTTTCCAAATCCTTGACACAGTATTAGTCACTTATCCAGGCTTTGCTGCTATCAGAGCAGATGTCTAAAGCACTAAATCCATGTGGGGAGCCCTTAGAAGTTTATATTGTTTCTACCGCCTAAGGGGTAGATATTTAAATTTTCTTAATATAGAGCCAGCTCAGTCCTTATCACAGTTACACAAAGCCTTCACATAACTCAATAGAAAAACTGTCTGAGTCTAATTAATTCCACAAAATGACATATTATAATATATATATATTTTAAAAAAATTATGCTCTGTAGATAGCCAAATGGCTACAAACCACATTAGGCTGAATGAATCAGATACCATCTGTGATAGAAAGCCTGCTGAAAAATACAGTCTAGATGCAAAGCATATTGAATGGAACAAAACATACCATATAACAGATTTATAGTCTTAATCCACACAGAAAATCTGCTAAAATAGATCAGCTCTGTCACAAAACACTGCTTTCATCTAGTGTCCAAGAGCACCACACCACTTTGACTCATTTAGCAGATCAGTTACATGCTATTCCTGATTTCATGCAGTGATGATTAAGGATGAAAAATATCTCAGACAGTTGGCAACTGCAATAAATCAAAAAGCTTTGCTCAATTTTCAGCAGATTTTTTTTTTTAATATGATTGAATTAGTGATGTACAATAATTGTTTTCTGGGAAGAATTTACTATGACTGCTTTGGGTCTTCAGATTTCATAAGCACTTTAAGACAGGAATGTAAATTAAGCTTCAATAGTCTGTTACATACCCACTGTCAGGAGATGTTGCATGTACACTACTTTCTATTAAGACTTTTGTTTTTGAGAATGGGCCAAAATTGTAAGCCAAGAAGTAGTGAGATTAACTATATTATTCAGACAAGATTTGGCACAATTACCTATGCTACTTATGGTATTTTGTATATTCTGCTCCAGCCTGTGCATCACAGACTTTCAACAAATACAGGAAACATCTGCTGGCTTGAGGATTATAGACTATTTTCTAAATTTACAGTGTTTGGGTATCAATTTGAGTCACCAAGACCCAACTTTGAGCTTAAACCACAGCTTCAATAGCCCCCCAAAAATGAGTACATAAAGCCAACCCAATGAGCCCTACCAGTCTGCCTGACCATGCCAAACACCTCCTGCTAAGCCACACAGCAGCAAGATGCTGAGCAGGAAGGCAGCATCAGCCAGTGCCAAGTTTTCTTTTGTTTGCCATATGCCATAAAGCAGTAGAAAAGCAAAGGTTATTCTGAATTTGGGCCAACCGTGTTGATGAGCTGTCCAGTTACCAGCAGGGGAGCAGAAACGTGGTTATGCAGTTGTAGAGTAGCTGCATATATGGCTGTCAGCAGCACCATCACGACACCTCGAGTTCTCTCCATAGTGTGCACTTAAAGGGTCCTACAGATAGCTGCAACATCAGCACTGGCAAGCTCATGGAATAAAATACACATTGCAACATTCATCCACTGTAACAGAGGTTTCTGGTGGCAAACAGACTGCAATATTCACAACAGTTTGCAAAAGTATATTTTGGGAAACCTTTTGTCTCCCTGGTTAACCTGCTCATTTCAGAGACTGTAAAATCAGAAGCCTCTTAAGTCTCATGCTTGTGTAGTTTCATTTATTTAGAGATTAATCACAGAATGAAAGGAAGAACAGGAGTCTGTTCCCACAAGAACTGACTTAAATTCTGCTGCTTTAAATTTACTTTGTTGCAGTCCTTCCTTTTAATAACAAACTCCCAGTGATTTAGGTGTGACTGGTGGTAGTAAGAGAGATTTATTATTATTTTACTTTTATCAAATTAAAGGACATTTGGGAATGAAAAAGGTCTTTCTTATATAGCTGTCAGAAAAATTGAGTTTTCATTTCTGTGTGTGTCTATCTAGCAAATGTACTGAAAGGAAACATAATGGTATAAACTGGCTAAAACATTTCAATTCAGTTACTAAATATTTTCCTCGAACCATCAATAACAAATTCTGTAAACAATAAAGCTGTGCTAGTGCATCATTAGACTTGCTTTCTTGTAAGCTTTATTCCTGTCCAATCTCTGCACCCTGCTGTTTTTTCCTCTGATTAATTCATCAGAGGAAGAAATACCCTTCATCTGCCCTTGTGCACACTTCTGGCTGAAGTCCTTCAGAGATCTCACACTGAAGACATACTACCTATGGGGCACTTATTCCTGTGTTAGGGCTAAATCCACAGAATGTTCACATCCCTCTGTTTCAGAAGTGAACCAACATGTAACCCTGACTGTTTAAACTTATGCCATAAATAACAGGAATAACAGGACCATCAGCCAAGGCCCACCCATGCCTTCAGCTTGGAGAACATCAGGCTTGTTTTTCCATAGCAAGTCAAAATGTTGGATGAGGAACAATAAATAAGTATATATTTAAAGTACCGTCTGGAAAACATTAAGTTCTAGATACAGTCAAGCAGTCAGTATAACCAATGAAAAACACTATTGGACAGTAAATACAGTTCTGCACACAATTCACTGACCCAGAGCTCATTAGTGCATTCATATTTAATATTTCTCACTTTGCTCCATAGTACTATTGGGTTCCTCTGTTCTACCTAAACAAAGCCAGTACCTTTCCTTTACAGCAACATCCATTGATGCATTTGACTTGAATTGCAACTGAAAGAAAAGGAGCAATTATTTCCTCCTCTTGAATCACATAAGCTTTCTCACTACGTGATAAATGCTTTGTCATTTTCCAGTCCTTCCACCTTCACCTTCTATTATTGCACAGTGAAACACTTGAAAAAAAAAAGCTTCTTTAATTGTTTATCAGAAATGCACACAACCACTCTTTCTAAAAGGAGGGTCTATTGATGTGAACTCTGTCAGCACTGCTTATTCAGTGCATAGTTAGTAGTGCCATTCAAAAGGGAAAGGGAAGACATGTACATATTCCCATCCTGTAAATATATTATTCATCTAGGGCACTGAAAAGAAAAGACTCCTGTTATGGTATTTTGTATGTGTTCTGAAATAATTCTTTAAAACAATAATAATTATAAATTTAAAAAGAACATAGACTGTTACTGATTGATAATAGGAGAAATTAAGCATCTTCAGTTAGAGCAAGAGTGGTTGCAGAGTACCATTTTTCTTTCCTAATTTAATCTCATTTTTCATAGATACTTTCCTTTTCACTGTGATAAATAATGTTCTTTCCTGAATGTTTGCTATAAGGTTTCTTATCCTTGCTTCCCAGTTCTGCTCTCATCTAGATTTGATAGCTTTGATAGATTTGATACTTTACCCATCAAACCATCCTTCCTCTGATAATTCTTGTACTCTTTGGGTAGCCTTTACAGCAACGTTATTCAGTGGTGTGATCTCTATCAGTGGGTATGGTCCCAGTTTGGAATATACTTAATGTCATGATAGGAACAATGGAGCAATGCACCAAGAAATATGTACAAATGTAAAACATGCACTGTTAAAAAACAAAACAAAAAAGGAAAATTAGTACAAATCCCTGATTATCCGCTAGCTTGAATACTCATTGTGACTGATCTCAGTTTTCTATTCTGGCAGTATTTTCCAGAAATATCAAATACATGAGACAAAACTTTAGCTGAAGTTTGGCACCACAGAAGCAAAGGTGGTGAGGGCCCTGAAATAGGTAGTAATAGACAATGCCAGCATACTACATATATGCCATAAGCTTTATATTTGGAGTTAAATTAACTTAAAGAGACAATTACCACAAGAATATGTTGAAGAAAATTCACTTCTAATGCGTGAGCAATGTGATATTTGAAAAAATTATATTGGAATATAAGCCCAGATATAGACTTTAATGTCTTTAAAGTATGAGTATTTAATTCTCTTGAAATCTAAGAGCAGTATGTACATATCAGATTTCACTATGTAATCCATTTATAAATCATAATCGAGAAATGGATGGGGAATTTTGTCTTCTTCTAGCAAATTGTGATCAATCACTGAACGTGTAAGTGTAACTTCTTGCAAGTCAGAAACCTGGAACGAATTAGGGTGGTTGTAACCTTGAGAAAAGCGTACTTCTTAATCTTTCTGCATTGTGAAGAAATGAATTAAGCATTGATAAGAGCAGTCTTTAGAACTAAATAAATTCATGTCGCATCTGTTCCAGTAGTAAAATGAATGTTGCTACCTTTTTAAATGTCGTTTTTTTAAAAAATGTTTAATTATGTACTAGAAAGAATTGTAAAATGTAGCTTAAGGTTACTTTAACCTTCATGATCATTGAGCTGGATAAGAGTGAAGGAAAAACAACTACTTTAACTAAGGCCCAATTACAATGACAGAAGGTGTGAATAAATAAGATCCACAAGAGGCGTGTATATACCTACGATAGAATCATAGGGGTTGGAAGGGACCTCTAGAGATCACTGAGTCCAACCCCCGTGCCAAAGCAGGTTCCCAACACCAGGTTGCACAGGTTCAAAATGGGCATTTCAGTGTTAGTAATAAGTAGTAATCTACAAATTTTGCTGACTCGTACAGTTCCAAGATATTACTTATCATGACTGATGAATGACATTAAGATTAGATTGCTCAGAATCCAAAGTTGCAATTCACTTGTGCTGGACTTAAGTGATTCACTGTTTTAACTTCACTGTACTTCAGCAAAAACAAAAACAAACAAACAAAAACAACAAGCAGAGCATCCTTTTAAGCAGCATTACTCCAACATGAAACATCATTCATGTCTTGATTATTCCTTTCTGATTACCTGCTGAGGGTCATTTGACCATCATTACAGACAATGGGTATATGTCTGTCCAAGCAAGCTTTGAATCCTAAAAACATTAAAATACTAGTGTATATAACAAGATATAAAAAGTGAACATTGACTGTGCCTATTTAAGGTGATTGTAAGTCAAATTCATGTTTGAAATGAGCAAAATTCTGCCTTGACTACAAAGTTTTGTATGTTCAATTTTGAATAATAATTTGATCTACGTCCTAGTTATTGCTCCTCAAGAAGATTAAGGCTATAATTACAATCATAGCTAAAAAAAATAATTAATGCAATTATTAAAATACTCCCAACTTTAGAGAAAAGTACTAAGGGAGAAGGAATAAACTCTGGTGGAGTTTTGAATTTCAAGCACATCTGTGTTACCCACTTTTTACTTTCGCTTTGAGCAAAATCAGCATTCCCCATTTGGAAATCACCCCAGCAGTAGGATCCACACCCACAATTCAGCTTTCAAGGCAGCGACACAGCATGAACAAACACACCTGACTAAGCATGCAACATCTGCAGAAACAGAGAAGAGCAGTATATCTGTTTTTATTTTTCCCTCTTCCCATTAAATCCTTATTCTGTTCTTGTCAAAACATATTAACTCTTAATTCCTCCCTTTTTTTCTTGGGTGGCAACAACTTGGTAAATTACAGAAATGCCAGAGAAAAATGTTAGTTTATTTTAGCATAGTATTAAAATTTCTCAAGTCCTCAGCATTTCCTTTTTTATTAAAAAGAATTTATAAGAAAATGTCATTCTGATCTTCTTTTTAGAAAAAACAGCTGATTTAGATATATCATTTTTGCTCTAGAAAACCACATTTTGCATGTATGAATCTACATGCAAGAATGCCTAAAACTGCTGCAAAATCAATCTGGTCTTGTTTATACAATTCCATTTGTCTGAATCTCTTCAAAGCATATGAAAAAACGTTATCAATAGGAAATGACTCAAACTTCATCAATAGTTACTTCTGATTGTGCCATTGTTGTTTATGTATGTAATAAAAATTATAAACTAATAGACTCTTGATCATGTAAACATATGAACACACTGTGCCCCTGCTGGGACCAGGGTTGGCTAGGTGACCTCCAGAAGTGACTCCAGCTTCAGACACAGCAAATAGGGTAGCATAGCACAACCACCTTGGACTTACTGCAGCATCTGTTTACTTGGGCTCTGGGCAGAGATTTTTCCTCTTTCATACATCATTCACAACTAGCCAGACTGATTTCACAATGTCAACTCAACAAACAGCCTTTGCATAAAGAAAAGAAGAATGAAAAATCCATCTTTTGCTGTTGAGTTGAATATTAGCCACACTAGATCTGGATTTCATTTTCTCTGCGAGACTTCAGAGGCTTCACTAAAAGCAAAGGTCACTGAGCAGGACAGAAAAATAAATAACATTTTCTGCTGTTTTGCTGGTTTTGAAATTTCTATTGTCTCTGAATACAAAGCACGTATCATCTCAGATGCATCACGAATGGAGGCACTGATTACAAAGTTTTAATGCCTGATTCTCCATTTTAATTAAGAAGCTGTTTGAATGATACTTTCAAAGGCACAAGGAGCAGCTAAAACACGCAAGTCTTCTCAAACATTAATGGCAAAAGGGAACCTCGTGCACATTCAGCTTTCCTCACCTGACTTCTGTTTCTGTAGCAAAGCAAAAAAATAAGGTAGATCAGAAGGGCCAAATAACAGCTTTACTTACCCAGAAGCTCAAGCACCTTTCAAGTAATAAAAATCATTCAGATCTTTCTCATAATTTTGAGCTGCGAAAAGGGAAAACAGATTTTGCCACTGCATTTACTAACCTGATTATATTTAAATGAACATATAACTATATGTAAACCTGACTTTGTTGATTAAAAGGAAATAAAAACAACACTCAAATCATAACTGAAATTCAGTTAATAAAATGATAAAAGAGAAACTATGATTGCTTTGATCATCCATGTATCCTATTATGTACAGAGGGCAGATATTCAACTCACAAATCTGAACAGGAATCAGCTATAAATAGCCTTGCATTTGTCAACTAGAGAAAGCAGCTATGTTGTTTGAATCTTAAGCTGTCCAAATAAGATCATTCCTGAGAGACTGTTGATTTGAAAACTATTTAAAGATCTTGCTCTTTTGCTAGGATGAAAAAGGCTTGTTTCAGGTTGATACAGAGAATTACCCAATTTCTGTGACTACAATTAATATCTAGCATAACTCTTAATTCCCCAACACAAATGAATCATGACCTTTTTCAGTTCAGTTAAATGAGAGGTGATTGCCGAGCAATGCTTAAAGCCCATAGTCTCAAATACAATTAAGATCAAATTTAAGGAAGATTTAAATTGAAGTTTATATATATATAATTAACAACACATAAACAATAAGAATGTACGCATTCATTTATCTTTACAGGAAGAAATGACAAAAATGAAAATTTCTTACCAACCTGCTCCCGAGTTTTGCAGCATTTGTCCAAAGTCATTGCAATCACAGCTCAGTCTCGGGCAGAATGCTTACTTCTATGAAAAGTATTGCAGATATCAGTAGCCCAAGCAGCCTAACTCCAGTTTTATTAAAACTGCTTGGTCCTGTGGATATTGTGCTGAAGGGAATTGTCACAGCCATTTCCCACAGATACTGCTGGTGAACTGAGCTGGGAAAGAGGTCACCTCTTTTCTACCATGGTCTGACCTTTATTTTCAGCAAGTGGTTTTCATCTGTTAAGCCTCAGACACCTATCTTCATAATTTCAGGTCTGCTCAGGTGGTCCCCACATTCTCAAAGAAAGTTGAAGTCTTTCAGTTGTGTTGCAGCAAGCAGATGTCAGGCCTCAGGTCACCACCAGTCATCCCGCTTGGGATGATGGATGTCTGGATATGCCTGCTGATGCATACACTTGACATCTGTTCTCTAATAGACACAAAAATAGGCTCTGTGTGGGCTCACTGTGAAGAAGCTGCTACCAGCCTTCAATCTGGGGAAACATCTCTGAGGCCACTTTCATGAGCAATGTTTGGAATAGGACTACGCTCTTTCTTAAAAAAAACCAAAAACCTCTCAGCTTACTCAGCAACACACGTTCACTCCTACAGATTTGTAACAACCTTGAAATGAATCTAAGAGGCTTGTGAGAGCTGACTTCCTTACACCAAGCAAAACAACCAAACAGATAATCATTGGGCCTTAATTTCATAACACAACTTTTGGCCTAGATAGAAAGAAGCTGGATCAGACTCCAGCTAATATCAGAAATCTCCTCTTTCGTTGCAATGAAGACTCCAAACTTCTTCTCTACTCTTGACTTAGATTCATCACTCTGTTTTCATCCCTATGGGAGATTTACACCATAAAAGTACAGTCAGAAACAGATAAAAACATAGACAGCAGACTTTTTCAGGAGGGTTCAAGATTTCTATTTGTGAGCCTGGCTGAAGTTGCTTGATCACAAGGATGATGTTGTATTTTTATGTGATTTTTTTTACATGAAGTCACAGCCACCAGTGCTACAGTTTTGGTGTATTACTCATCTCAAATGCTCAGTATTATTACCAAAAGTGCATTACTTCACCACATTACCAGGAAATGTTGGCCAGCACTGTTCTGAGGTCTTGAAGAGGCTGAAGCTCGGAGGGAGGGCAATGAGCTTGTAGGGTGGTTGGCTTAGCTCCCAATTAACTGATCTTTTGGAATAAAATACATCTCAGTGAGGGGTAACATTTTATGTCAGGAAGAAATAGGGAAGAGCACTGCAGAAAATGAGGTTATTTCCCTGCTTATGCTGGAGAAGTACTTAAAAATGAACTCATTAGAGACCACCACATTGTACATAAACTGATCAAAGTTCTCCCACTTGTTAAACTAATCTGTCAAGCAAAGGTCCAGAGTTAATCCATTTTACAGAGGGCCAGATTTCTAACGTGCTAAGACAACCATTACAGGCTAAAGTTCTACAGAGACGTCAGAGAAAAAAATCCCTTAGAAAACAGAAGTAAAGTCTCTTTACCTTGCTGAGTGCTTCACATCAATTTTGCTAATCCTTTACTAAAGTTAAATCTTTAGGAGCAAAAACATAAATTAGCATAACACAGCAATCTATTGTCTTATTAGCAAAAAGTAATGGCAGAAAAAAACATCAGTTTTGAAAGGGCTATTTTCCATATTTAACTTGCCAATTTTGCAAAATAGAGATTTCCCTTGTGGGAAATCCATTATATTGCAAGCATATTACTGTGTATATTGGCTGCTTTTCCATGAATTATACCCAGGGTTTTGCATACTATACTGTCATTTTACACAAGCAACAGTCTCAACCGATAGATCTTTTCCTCTCTGATCCTTTAACAGTACTTAATTGCAAGTAAAGTGTACTGAAGACTAATTGTTTGAAGGAAAGGATGTACCACACTATACAGTTACACCTGCTGAGAAGGGGGCTGTTGTTTTTTTTCCTTTGGCATAAAACCAAGGAGTTTTAAATATCTAAAGATTTAAATGATATGAATAATCTGAACGGGGACAAAATTCACTACATTTCCCATAAATATTATGCTCCATAGCAACTTCTAAGGCCACTGTAATTTCCCTGCTAAGCATTTCTCTTTATTTCAGATTTGCTTTCCCCTGCAAATGAGGAATGTAAAGTTCACTTGGAAAAAATATATGCCCTGTGGGCATTCTATAATGAATGACTTGGCTTTCTCTCTGGAAGTGCTTGTACTATTTTAAGGAATGGATACATAGTGGGGCGGTCACCAGCAACTTCTTCCGTTGTAATGAAGCTTCTCATGTTTCAGAGAATAATAGATTTTTCAAAAGAGCTTTCTAGTATCTATAGCACCCATTCTGGCCCTTTTTATTTTCCCCCTCTCAGCTGCTTAATTACCTTTTGCAATAGTATACACAATCAAACTATACAGCTGTCAGATGAGCCATTTCACAGTATCCACTACAATCCACAGAGGAAAAAAATGCTTTTATAATTTCATCACATACATTCCAGTTATCCTCCTCTCTCCCTTTCAGTCATACTATTAAAACTGAGTTTTCAGTAGAAATGGTACAAAAGTTGAAATCACACAATAAAACTGTCTGTATTAACATCCTTTTGCAATTAGGTATGTTGCATGACTCAGTGTTAGAATGTATATAATATTCCACAAAAAGATGTCCTCAGGACTTCAGATCTCATATATATACGTATATGCACATACACACATGCATACACAGAGATATCTTCCATGGGCTTCAATGAAAACAACATACTCACAATGTACAGCATTGCCTGGACTTCTTCCCTTTAAGCAAGCAGAAGTTTCAAAAGCACTTGTGCAATGCTGCAAATCTCAGAAGTTTATATGGCTTCAAGAAACAACTGGAAAAGTTCAAAGAAGAAAAGAATGACTCCTCAGAGATTATTGTATACCAAAATGACACTTCTGTTCATGGAATTGTCTTGACTACAAACTCTCAGAGACTAGAATTGTATGGGGCAGCATCACTGCTAATCCCTTTAAGATGGAGTAGGCAACAGCATTCTGGACCAGTTACTCGCCTTTGCAGTGTGACTAATTTTGGAGTTTTACCATTAATTAGAGAACTGAGAATATATATTTGCAAACATGAATATATGCATATCTATATTTGGCAGTCTACATATGTTGTTATACTCTTGTGAAGACCTTTATAGTGGCTGGCTATTAAAATGACAAAGCAGAGCCTTGTGAGCCAAATCTCATAAACAGGGGCAGATTTACATAGAGTCATGTTGCAAATCCTTCAGGTAAAAACAAGCTGATGACTTCAATCCCCCCAGACTACTAGAGGCAGAGTTTGGGTAATATTTTTGACATCGGTTCTATTGTTTCTCCTTACAATGCACTGACCTAGATCTGTTGGTGTAATTTTTCAGCTTCTAATGCTGATAATGTTGCTTTTAGACAGTGGTTTCAGGGTCCTTTTGAGATGAGTTCTTCAAAGCTGTGGCTTAATCCATTCTTTATTAGCTTCTGTAAAGTGATTACTTCTGTAGGGCTGGATAGAAGTATTTAAGGGAAATGAGCATTCTGTTACCAAACATCACTGCTCTACTTCTAAGGCATTTTCAGGATGTTTAATGCTTTAGGTTTGAATGATGGGGATATAAAACAAGAGAAGACACTAACAGAAAAGTTTCATGTGGTAAATGTGTTGACACCGTGACATTTTTTTTAATAAAATCCCAACATGTGACAGGTGCTCAAGGACTGATGGGCTGTGACAGGCAATCCTGAGGTCACTGGAGCTGATACTGCTGTTGAGATGTCATTTTATTTTTTAGTTCAGAATGAAAAATTGCTCCCTGCATATAGTGTATTAGAACCCTGCCTCAACGAGAGGCTAGAGAAACATGTCGCAGTTGCAGATTATGTTCTCAGTGCTCTCCCTCTGTAGTTAATAAATATATATATATATTTAAAGAGATTTGCAGCCCATCATACTGCAATTAGAAGATGAGGAATTCCTTCGCTGTGTCCATAAAACCTCACTCCACAAATTGCATGAAACCTGGGCTGATTAACACTAGCCTTATTTCATGAATAACAACAGAAAATAAGCATTACTTGATGTCATGGAGAAGTAACAGCTTCTCTGGTAAAACATATTCAGCAACTTCACCACAGTTCCGTGATCGCAGAAAGGAAATTCAATATAGTAAAGAAAAAAAAGAGAATGAAAAGGAATTCTTTTCAGAACTGTTGGTAGCTCTGAAAATCTAGCATTTAGAGATGCTAAAAATCTCTTTGGTATAACTTTTTATACATATTTGCATTCTAGTCCAGCTAATAGCTGCTGTATGTATTCTACAAGAAATAAATTGATTTGGGGAAAACAAACAAACAAACAAACAAACAAACAAACAAACCCAACAAAACAATTTTAAGACTCTTTAGGAATATACATATATATATATAGACCCCCAAAAGAGGTTGATGGCAAACCTGTATTAAAAGTAGAAGGCACACAATACCCTTGGCAAGAGCATTGAGACCTGATCTATCACAGTATAAAACAGTGACTTGAGAGAGGAGAGAGACAGTTCCCTTTTGTGTAACGATCACACAAGAAGCAATTTGGTATGGCCAGACTTTAGAAGTACAGTGAGAAGATCCCCCAAAAAACAACAGCACAGAGATATTCAAGGAGCTGTTTGGAAGTTAGACAAACTTTTGATCCCATTTATCAAAGTACCTGCAGTTCATGTCTCAAGGTGAAACAGTAATAAATAGATAAAAAATTAATTGGCTTCCCAAGCCTCTTAAAAAAAAAAAAAAAAAGAAAATTATTATGAATTTTTTAAGGAAAATTTGGCATAGGGCAATAGGTTCTCACAAAACCTTATTAATTAATCATTCCAGCCTGCCATCCTTCACATGCTTGGAATATGTATTTGGAACAACCAAGTACAGAGCCAAGACATTCATTTTAATAAAATAATAAATAACAGCTCCAGAAATGCAGGTAACTGAGAAAATGAGCATTAGAATAAAAACCTGGATGCAGAACTGTACTTGGGAGCTGATGGAAGCCATGATTTTGTGGAAGATAAATATCTTTTGGAACAGTAGCTCAGACTTAATGTTCCTTTTTGATCCAAATGAGACACTGAGCAGGAAGGCAAGTAACCTTTTTCCTGCCCTCTCCCATTCAAGCATTCAGCTCAGGACCATACCCACCTGCAAACTTTGCATTTGTATCTTCCAGTGAAAAGCTGCTGTTACATAAGAGAAATGCAATACCAAATAGCAAAATATTTTTCTCCTCTAAGCCTTTGGTGTACCAGTCAGTGTACCAGAGTTGTACCACAAACAAACAGCAAACCTTACAGTACTGAATGTAAACATGCTCTTGATAGTGTCTGTAGCAGAGGGTAAGTGTTACAGCAGAAATACTTTGAGAAACAAGTGTAAGCAGCTGCTCTAACTGAACTCATATTTTACAGCTCAGTACTGCTAAATGTTGCCTTGGGGAGTGGCTCTGAGACCAGGTTGGATGGGGCCCTGGGCAACCCTTTCTAGTACCAGATCTGGAAGTTGGTGGCCATGCCTCTGGCAGGAGGGCTGGAACTTAGTGATCCTTGGGGTCCCTTCCAACCCAAGCCATTCTGTGATTCCTTGAGACACCCAACTACCTCATATTTCATTCAAAATTGTTTTTAAGTGAATGCTGTCTATGCATTAGATGGAATTATTACCTTTCAGCCTCTATTATCATTAAAAACAATGTCCCAATACAATAGATACTTAAGTACATCATCCTGCCATAGCTGAGGACTCTCATTAAGTTATTCATAGATTCATAGAACCATTAAGATTCGAAAAGACCTCAAAGTGCAAATAATTAGGCATTATTACAGTTTCTTCGACTCATACTGGTATTTGGTTTATTCTGCTCTTAAGTACATATTAAGTATATCTAGTTTTAGAGTAACTGGGTTAAGCTGTCCAAAAGCTGTAAACACGGGTATAGTTTTAAATGTACAGCTGGGTCATAGGGAGGCAAGCAATCGAAACCCGACCAGGTTTTAGAGCTGGCTGAGGATGTTGCTTTACCAATCTGCTTGAATCCCATGGCATCTAAAACAATAAAAACTGTTGCAAAATGAAAAACAATGATATAATTTGAGGTCACTAAAATAAGCGGAAGAACATAAATAACTGATAACTCTTGATATTTTTAGGAGTTTACAGATGACAGTGACATTGGAAGTTCACATGATGCAATTAATGTGAATTTCACAAAGTCATTAATAACATTTCACATGACAGGAGCCAACTCACCTTGCTAATAAATCTCTGTGACTCCAGGCAGTACATGGGGGTGGCTAAAGCCCCTCTTCCTATAAATGGGAAGGAATGGGCAGAGCTTGCTCAGGAATGTTCCCAGGATCAGAATTTTTGTTTTCATTGACTAGTTTGTTTTTATCAAAAGTAGTTGCACTGTGGAAAGAAAAGTATTTTATAAGCACTACTTTTTGCCTTTTCTTACAAAATGAAACCCAACATTTCTAGTAATCATTAAAAATACAATAGCCTGAGATTTCAGTGTAAATAACCATACCTTTATCTCCATTTTGCCTTCAGTAAACTCCTTCCAACTTTAAGTACCTTTGTAAAACTAAAAAGATATATGCACAACAAATACAAAACCACCTCCTGGGAACAGACTCAAGCAGAAATGTGAGGCTTTCACGATCAATGATTGCATTTTAGGAAAACAACACAGTGATGAAAAAAGATGGCGTTATCACAGAACTATTCATATTCAATTTAAAATGGATTAGAGAGCACTCTCAGTATAAGTGCTGCACTTCAAGTAGCAATGATATTTCAACTGCGTATGCAGCATATTACATTTCATCTCTTTGTACTTCCTAGGAAGGCTTCAGTTCAGCATACGATATCTATACACTGTTATTAAAGCTTCTTGTTGTAAGAAATTAAAGGGTGTAAATGCTCTTTAATATTAATATTTCACATGCTGTCCCTCTCTTTGCCTCCTCAACAACTATCAAAAGTGCTCCAGCAAATAAAACAAAACTAATACAGGAAGTGTGGGTATCTAGAAAAGTAACAGAAGACTTCAACTAACCAAGTTCTTCAGTGATTCAGAGAAGTGAAACTCACCCTGCAGATCTTTCTGCTAGAGGACATGAGCTGAAGAGCATCATTTGGGGTGTGCATAGAACATACCCACAAACACCAAAGTGTTTCAGTTCCAGTGCTCTAACTATGATAGAATCTTTGTGTGTAGACAAGCCAGTAAATGCCCTTCCCAAATCACAAAACAGACACTACAGTCAACGCTGTCCAGATTGCACTAATCTCTCTAAACCCACTGCAGAACCAATTCCCATAAAAACTGCAAACTGCATATTGATTTTCCTATTCATATTTTATTACAGCATGTACTTTCTGAAACCATACCACAGTCATTTGATCCTTACATCATAGCAGTTTGTGAAGCTGTAATTTAGTTTTCCTTCACATAATCATGCATATGTATACACACACATATTCAGTCACATTTCTTACATAAAATGTCATCGATTTGCAACGGACAAAATGGATATCCAAATTTCCACAGTTCAGATGGCAATATAGGAGGCTCTTTAGCAGAGCAAATCTCATTAATCTTCTCAAGGGCAGAGATACTTGTTTCACCATCTAATGAGCATGGCTCCTTCACTCCTCATCTCCATCACACCTGCATTCACACCTAACAGTATGTGGGCAGCCTTGAACCAGTGAGATGAGATCATGCTTGCTCTGGAAGGGCTGTAAGCACCGTAAGGCAGGACTGTTTTTTTTTATTGCTGTTTCTCTGTTTGGAAGACAACAAAGGTGGCTTCCTGCAGTTACTTGTCCCATATGGGCACACCAGCCTGACTAGCTCACAGAGCACCACATTTCTATATATGACCATGCACCAAATAGTTCTAACCTCAACCAGATTACATCCACCTTACCCAGAGACAGTGAAAACTCTGAAATTTCATACAATTTTGAGACTATATACTTTATAAATGCACTATAAAACAAAGAAAGTACAAAACCAAAGAGCAGTTACTAGGAGTAACTAAGTTTTGGTCCATTACTTGTTATTCGTGTCTTACTGACTAATAGAAAGTATAGTCTCCTCTCTGTGTCTCCATCTAATAACAGCAAATGACTTGAGTAGTAATTGACTACAGACTGTCAAAAGAAAAATATAAAATAATTAAAAAAATGAGGAAGAGAAATGGAAAACAAGAAGCATATATAGAAAATAGTGAAGGTTAATTTTACCTGAAATCAACAAATTGGAAGTAATAATATTTGTAAACAAATTTTAATGACTTTTCACTTGAACTTTCTGAGTGGATAAACTCCAAGAACCATCAGAAGTAATTCACCAATGCAGTCAAACTGTCTCTGCCAGTCAGGGTATTCCTTTTACCAGAGAAAATTGTATGTTAAGTTCTTAAAAAAAGAAAATTGCAGTGAAAAGAAAAACATCATTCTAATAACAGATTTGTTTCTGGCCTGCCTTTTTTCTGCCTTAGGGACAAATCCATTTTCCTCCTTAGTCGGCACAGTGATCTAGTCTCAAGAATAGTGGCTTCCTTGAATGTCTGAGATATGACTGAAATCACAATGGCTTTCTCTGAAGTATTTGGTGCAAAACGGTAACTTCCCTCCAATTGCCAGAAGTGGCTTTTTTTGTTTCTTTTTTCTGTTCAATTTCTCTAAGTGGAAGCTAGAACGCTTCACTGCACATTAAACAATTCATACTTAAGTATCGTTATTAATACATTTCTTGGTTGTGTTTTATAAAACATTTCATTATGTTTAGAAGATTATAGTAATAATTTTTTTTTCCCCCCAAGGAAAAGTTTTTATTTTATTTTATTTGCTTTTCTGCATTGGAGTAGCAAATCCTTTGAAAACAAACACTGTAAACTGCAGTAAACATCAGAGTGATCAACTCCAGATCATAAAATAGATACAGTATGGTTTCACATGTAATGCTGGATACAAAAAAAAAACAATTCCAATAGGAAAAGAAGAAGTGTTTCAGGGAACTGCCATGGTTCCTGCTTGGCTTCCTCATACCCTAATCTTCTGGGTCACAGTGGTAAAATATGCTGCTTTCAGGGGCAATACAACTGCATTTGGGGAGGTCACGTATGCTAAAATACATTCAAGAACTGTGTTTCACTCACTAAACAGATTTATTGAGAAAGCCATTTACTGCAAATATCACCATCAGCATGTAAATCACTGCTCCAACCACTGGCAATAATTTCCTTATATCAATGCAATATTTTTACATACCCCTGTCTCTTGTGCACAGTAATCTACAATAGTGATGGGCCCAATCTTTTATTTAATTTGTTTCTGACCTTCCAGGTAATACTGCCTGTTATCTGCCTGCATTTATTCCTTGAGTATAACAATGACACTGTCATGAGAAATTACACTTCAGCCTTTTGCAGGTGTAAATATTGAATTAAATCAAAACTACTTTCCTAAAAAGCACTAAACTATTTATGCATTTGTGCAATAGAACTTGAAAAATGGTTTTCATTAAAAAGAAACCAAACCAAGAGTACAAAGCACACAAAGCCACCAACTTAAGAGCAGAGAAATGTCAATTAATCTAGGAAACATTTCCCAAGAATTCTCTTACTGTGATTAACTCCTTCTCTAAGTCTTTCCTTGTATCTGTTCCAACAAGCCTGCACGTAGTTTCAATGTGACTAAAATAAAATAAAAAGAAGGGATATTTTAACATGGTTTGAAGGTATAGAAAGAATGGCACACTGCAACAAAACTGCTGCTGCTGTAACATTCCCTTGGATCCATTTCTAATTGCCTGCTCTTACGAGGCAATTTCTGCCATTTTTCTTTTCAAGAGTCATAGGGATCAAGTCTAAAGGATAACCTCTAGACAAAGCATCCTGGGTAGAATAGGTGTAAAGAAATACTTGGAAACACTTCAACTGTGTGCTTAAAAAAGGACAGCTTGAATTGCTGACTAGAGAATGCAGAACTGTTTTGTAGCACTGAAAGAAAATAACCTTAAATTAGTTAAAAATCTTCAATTAATTCAGGCTTTGTCAAAAAAAATTGCCCACTTGCACTGCCTTTAAATACTGCATCACAATGTAATACATAAAATCCATCTAAAGAAAAAAATCACCATGCTCATTTATTTCCATAGAATATCATTACAGGTCATGAACAACAGAGCATAATATCGACAGATGAGAAACTTAAAGTGTTCATGCTCCCACTTATTCCCATTATTTAAAATAGAATTTAAGACAAAAATAGGAAAAATCCACCAGATCTAAAAGGAGGTTTTCAAATTTCCTTTTCTTTGCTTAGTGCAGAACTCTAAAATATTTAAGAAAGTGTATCTGTGTTTTTATATACATATACTCACATTCATATGTGCACATATATAATATGAAAACCTTCCTGCACATGTATGATTTTTATAGATTTACAGATTTTTAACTATTTCATAACTATGACTTTTACAGCAAATCCTATTGCTACTTATAAAGAATTCTTTCACAGCTTGCCCAACATACCAGTACATTGCTGGCCACGTTCTGTCATTTTGTGCATACTTAGATGTCACATGACATGCCTCATAATAGAGTAAATATCCTAAGCTTTCCCTCTTATACCTGTAGTCCTATAGTAAATGAGCAGAGGGGAAAAAAAAAAAAAGCAAGTAGAACCAAGACAAATGATAATTTTCAATGCAATTAAATAACTTTTACGGTTAAGATTAAGGATCCTTGCCTAGATTTCTGTTCTGAATATAGCTTAAAACAAATAAATAATAAATACTCATTTACTCTGTGTATGATCTCTAATTCCTTCTTTCACTATTTAACTAATGATAGTTCTGTGCTGTATTAACCTGGAATTTATGATCAGAATTGGTTTGAAACACCTGATTAGTACCAGTTAATAGCTTACGCTGGAATCTTCAACAGTAGAGATTGCTGCAAATGCTCTATCAATTTCATGACAAATCAGTTAACTAGAAGAAAGCTAAGCTATGAATATTTCCTGATTAAATGTGCTTGGATTAAGTACAGAGCAGTGATGTTCACAGTAAAGAAGCAACATGGGTAAGTATACATTAAAATCCTTCTGAGCGTTGTATTTTTGGAAGGAATTTTGTGAGTGTGGTGAACACTCAAATTTCAAAGACCTAATTCCAACTTTGTGTTTCTCTGATTATATCACTCTACACCAGAAACATGAACAGGAGAATTTTGTTGCACTTATTAATGACAATCAGAATATAAAACGCTCTTGGGTCCACTAAAGGTAACTTTCTTTTTTACAGTCTCCAGAGAACAAGTGACCTTTATTGCTGCTCTGCTGCTCTGGTTTATTAATGTTTGCTTTGTACATTGCAATGTGTGTTTATTCTCATCAGTCATTATAGCTTTCATTTACAGTATTTCGTTGGAAAGCAAATCAGCAAAATGAACAGGGATTTAGGGAAATTTAAAAGTGAAATCATTGTATTAACCATGCTTCATTTTTAACATCCTTCATTGGTTAGCATAGAGTGAGTAAAACTGACACCTCATTATATTTTTCTGCAGATTGCACTCAGGAGTGAAACATTATGTAGAAAAGTTTGGACTCAATTTGCTGAACTTCACCCTTGGCTGCATTTAGATAAAATCATTTTCACAGTCTTACATCTGGTTGATTGAACCAAACATGAGTCCATGAGCAGAGTTTGGTTAAAGGCACTAGAAAGAGGAAATGTCTTTAACATCTTTAAATCTGTTGAGTCAGTGCCTTTGATTTGCAATTTAGCATGCAGCAAGAAAAAATAGTTTTAAGTATGACAATGTTCCCAGCTAGAGGCAAACTCTTTGTGTATAAGCATATTGGAAAATTGTTTGATTACTGTGGATAGTAAATTTGATTAATTTATGAGTACTGTAGCATCTATGTGTAGATCAGCAAAAGCAGACAGTTTGCATCTAATATACTTCAGAAAAAACTAATTGTCTAAAAACAAGTTACAATTTAGTACCAAGCAGCAAGACTATGATGCCCAGGAGGCATGATGGATTACATATTGTCCAGGTTTATCTAACAGTATGGGACTGGTTTCTGCAAAGAGATGTTGATATTTGCACTAAAACCAGACTGAGAACATATTTCTTAATTTAGGTGGCTCATGCCTAAAACTAAGAGGAGAACATTTGAGATGGAAACCTGATAATTATTTCAGCCTCCTACAAACAGATCACTGCAATTCACATTTCCCACAGGTATTCAGCAAACCCTTCTGCATTCAGAGCCACGTGTGTTGTGTTACCTACAGTTCTAACACATTCCTACTAACCTGAAACATTCACTCCAGAATGTATGCAATGGTGGAATTCCTACAGATCTCAGAGCTTTCAATTTTCTTGCATAAATTCTCTATGATCTCACTCTTACAATATTTCAATATATTCCACCTGTAAATCAATCTCCTTCCTTCGGAAATTGCCACTGTCTTCTAAGAAGTTGAGATTAAAGCTCAGTCTCTGTGGCATTTGTAGCTCATAATTTTGTCTTCAAAATGATGCCAAACATCAGCCAGAATGCGTTGCTTGTTCCTCCTGCCATCTCCAATATACACACACACACACATCCCCCCACCTGCTCCTTTTTATTTAAAGAGATAGGTATACTAGAGTGAGGAAACAGAATTAAGGGAACAAATTACTCCCCCTGTGTCAACCACACCTTACACAGAAGAAAGGAGCATCTTAAAATGCATACATAAGCATCTTTTTAATGATGAATTTAGTGCTACAGCATTAATAAAGGTGAAGGTTTAAGAAGTGCACTGCACGATGAGATACCAGGCAGGAGAAATATCACCAACCGTGCGTCATACTTCAATGTTCTGTTAACTCCTTTACAAGCAGCCTCGTGGATCAATTCATATAGACGCCCTCCCTATTTCTTAGGTTTGTTCAAATTGCAGCTACAGAATAGAGCTTCACGAACAAAGACGTTCTTCCAGGAAACCCTTGAATAATTCTCCTTTCCTTGGTCAGCTTTAATTAAAATCTGCTTCAGACACAAAAGAGAGGTCGGGATTTACTTAACAAAGCAGTAAAAATTGCCTGAAAGGGACTGAGATTGAAAAAATGTAATAAAAAGTTTGACTCAGATCGTCAAATAGACTTCTTCATTCTTTACATTGCTCTTTGTTCACCTTAAAGTGGGTTAGTGAAGTTTTACCCACATATTTTTCTCGATTTTCCTTAGAGGAATATTTCACTGATACATCTGACCAGCCAGAATTTTTCCTGGTACACAATAGAGTTACTTAATAGTTTTCAACAATTACCACAGCACTTCCTGATGAGCAGGGAGTGCTCCTGGGCTGCAGACCCTGGTGTGAGCAGCTCCATGCAGGCACCACCTATTTGTGTCCCCTGCCTGAGACTTCCCAGGTTGAACAGCCCCAGCTCTCGGACTCCCTTCACAGCAGCAATGCTTAGGCCCTCCCCTCTCCCCTGGCTCCTCCCGGTGGGGATCCATCTCTGGATTCTATCCAGCAGCTCCCAGACTCCCTTAAAAGATCAAGAGATGACATCCCCCGTCCCTGGGTGGGCTCGAACCACCAACCTTTCAGTTAACAGCCGAACGCGCTAACCGATTGCGCCACAGAGACAGGTGTTTTATTAATGAAATCAAGCACTGAACCAGATATTTTTTATTCATACGACATATTTTGGGCTCATGGGACTGGTTACTCAGCTTGGAAGGTCAGTTTTTTGCCTTGTGCTGTCTGATGTTGAAGGCATTCTGCCAAAGCTTTCATCCCTCTGTTATCCCAGCTCCCTTCTAATGCCTCAGAGCGGCAACTCTGCGATACCACACCATTCACATGATGAATGAACAGCATCAGAGAAACAAAAAATTCACATATACACACTTTTTAATCCCAAGTTAACCTCAGTTTTTCCTTCCTTGTCTTGAAGAAATTTCAGCATGCTAATAGCTTGGCATAACTGGTAATGAATCCATCAGCACTAAGTTTGTCTAGCTGTTATACTTTGCATTATAAAGCATCAGTATCATAGGTATATAAAGTGTAGCTATATATACAAAAAGAGTTAAATGTAAGAAGATCAACATAATTGAAAACCAACCTCTCCCCCACCCCTGTTTCAATGTACATTCTACCAGGCAGAGAGAAACCTTTCAGATATTAGCATTTATTCATAGGATCATCATTAAAGAAACTTTGTGGAGAGTGAAGATGTAGATCAATGAAAGCATGGATTTAGAAAAGAAAATTAAACAATTTGAGGAGGATTACCGCAGCAGACCCTCTAATGGAGGCTGAACTCAGCTCTGAAAACTAAAATTGTGGCTGATTTACATTTATATAGTTGTGGTTTTTGCAATTGCTTTTGTATTCATCCTCATACTCAAAAATGATGTGTTTTATTACTCTAAATAATTAATAAAATACAGCGAAACCCTATATTTACAACAAAAATACAGAGCAAGATGCCATATCCAAAAGTGACATTGGTTTGCTTAGGGATATGAGGAAATAAATAAAATTTTGATACTCTATGAAAGCTTCACTGCATCTTTGAATAATGTACAGATCAGGATCTAGACAAATAGAATCAAATTAAAACAGAGCAGGAAAACAAAGTCTGCTTTATCCTTTGCAAAAGCATACTCTCACAGAAGACCATGGATTTTAGAAGAACTCTAGTGCCTCTGTTCTAGAGACAGAAGGCACAGTGATACCTCATGGTATTTTGAGTACATATGAGTTTATGCCTTGAAAACAAACCATGAAATCTTAAATTCAACGGATAAAGTATTTACCTACCAGATAGAAAAATATGCTTTTCCACCTTGTTTTCTCTGGTTAAACATGAGGTCTTTGCTCATGTTCACACTAAACTGGAACCAAGAGAATTTCAATGACAATAGCACATTAAGTGTTCTAAGTTGGAATTCACTATACTACTCCAGTGCAAAATACATTGGTAAAAGGAGATCCCAGTATTTAGCACAAGAAAAATACACATGGCTAAATCGTTTAGAAAATATATCGCTATCTATGGCAGACCTCTGTGATCTACCTCTGTATTTCTATAAGACTTTTTAATGAATGAATAAATAAATAAAAAGAAAGCAAGCAAGGGAAACAAAAGAACCCAAAACACCTTAAGGTAAAGCAATAGTTCTATTCTGAAAAGCAAATTTTGTTTTTCTATATTTTTGTGAAGGAAAAAAAAACAAAACATTGTACAAAAAGGGAGCTGGGTCTTAGTGCAGCACATCATCTAAAATGCATACATACAGGCTTATAAATAAATTAAAACCAGGACATCTTAAATAACCTAGTAAGCAGTACCCTGAGCCACAACCTTTGGTGGAACAAAATTAGGCTCTCAAAGGTGGCTTTGTACTTCAGTGACTTCTGCTGTCTTACGTTTCCAAGCCTTTAGCTGCACTCTGTTCCTTTCATGGCAAAATATGTCACCTTCAAACCCCATCCCTGGTTCACGCAGGTGCTGCTCACACAGGCACAGAGACAACTCGTGCTGTAAAGAACACGAGCTGCAGCTAACTCCAGTGGTATCAGCTCCTGCACTTAGTTTACAAGCCACTGCATGAGCGATAACATTGAACTCTGCATGAAATGAGATAATCTTACAAACCTGTACAGGCTGAAAGAAAGATGAAAGCCTGCCTACAAACCAACCCTAATTTCAAGCTGCAGTATGAAGGAGTGCGGAGAGATCTCACATTCCTTTTACTTACTCTGGGATGGGGAAAGGTGTCTAAGAAGATGAAACCCAGCTCTAGAAAACAGTTTGTTTCTTAACCTTTACATGTAGCAGATCTATTCTTTTTCATTATATTTTAAAATTAACATAGATATTGTATAACTAGAATATTATTTTCTAAATAACCAAAAAGATCTTCAATCAGTTTCATGGACTAGATGATCTTGGTGGTCCTTTCTCGCCCAAGCCATTGATGTCTCTGTTCCATGATCCTAAGAAAATCCACTTTTTATACTGCAGATGTACAAGCCAACCATTCTGATAAACCTGGGAAACTCAGAAAAAAAACTGAAAACATCCAGACCTGCTAACTATTCAAGGAAAGGTAGGCAACATATGTGATAAATACATTTGAGCTAGGTGTTTATAATTTCAGATTGTCTGCTTGTATCAGCAGTTGGGAATTTTAGGTGTCCCTCCTTGAAAATACATTAGTTCACATCAATGAGTGCATGATCTGTTTTCATATCCCAGTATGGATTATTTTCCTCCATACAGTCAAGACTGTACTCTTTTTCAATGCTGAAGAGAGTCCTGCTTAGAAAACAATGCTTCTATCATATCTTTCTGCTCAGAAGCAAATGAGATAATGTTAATTTGGAGCCATTTACAACTCAATCAAGATTTCAGATGAGTCCAGCGGGAATCTGATCTGCCATACCTAGCTGTGGTTTTATTACAGAGCCACACATTTGTGGGTTTTATAGCAGGCTTGTAGTTAATAAACTTCACCAATGACCACTTGTTATTTATATTGCAGAAGAGTCTGAAGTGCTCTGCCAGGAGCTGGACAAAAGGGTAGGAAAGCACTGCAGCAACAAAGAGATCTTACAATGTAATTACCACTGTTAGAGCACCTCATGCACAGCCTTGTTCAAAAATTAGCTTGATAGTCCAAACTTTTAATGACCTTGTACTTTGTGTTGCAGTAATTTCTGCAGCAGCCCTTCTTAGCTTCCATAATTAAAGTCATTTAAAAGTTTTAACTAGGAAGCATACTCACAGCACATGAGCTGATAGAGGGAAATGTAGCTTCAAGAGCTATTTTTCCCCCTATGCAGAGCTCCCACTGAGTCAGAAAATTACAGAATGCCCATCTTTTGATTTGGCTCAGCAGCAAAGAACTTCCACCTACTCACTCCATGCTTTTTTATTTTTATTTTCAAGTCTGAATGCTTTAATTGGGAAAAATTAAAATATGCCCCTATGTCTGTGCCAGTATTCAATAGGAAGGGAGAACCTAGAAGAAAGTTTGGAATACAAGGGAGCCAAGAAACCACACAGGGCCGTTCTCTCAGCTCCAGAGCTGAGACATCTGTGTGCTTCAAAATCTCACCCCTATCCACACCAAGTATTACACTTCACTAATTCATTTGTAAGGATATTTGCTATGCTTGCTCCGTATGCAACTTTAACTGCAAAACTTTATTTTGCATGTCCCTGTCAAAGTGCTAAGAGTCAAGTTTTAGAGTTTCTGAAGCAACAAAATAAAAAGTCACAGAATCCACACAGCTTAAATATCTTTCCAGAAATGCCCCAAAGTGGTAAGCTTTGGTTTGCATGATGCTCATTTTGTAGGTACTCACCAACTTCAACAAAAACATTCCACCAAATACATTATAAATCTGTGACATTCTACTTCACATAAAACATATGAAGGGAGGAGGTGAATTTGGGCTTAGCTTCTGGCTTTTAAATGTGTCTATGAATACTCCTTCCAGTTTCAATATTACAGAAGAGAAATGCTAACGGGAATATAGTTCTCAGTCTAAAGACTGTACTGTCAATCAAGTGATTTTCACATAGACAGTACAAGTAGAAAAAAAATGTTTTTGCCAAAGAGGCCATGAGAACTGTTCTTTACAGCACCTGTTGGACTCATGGCTCACCAAAACAATTTTTAATATGCTACATAAAAGCATGGTATCAAAAAGCTGCATTACAGAAGACAGCTTATGTACACTTGCCTTGTTTTAGTGGAGGCATTCCAACTTCTGAAGTTATTCCGCATTTTAAAAAACAATAACATAAACTTACTGTATATAGAATTAAACTGCATTCATTATAACATTATTAGCCTAGTATAGTCATCAGTCTGTCACTGATAAGTAATCAGCATAACCTCATGCTCTTGCCTCTTGGTTATCATTAACAATAGATCATTTTCTACTGTATGCCATATTTTTCTAGTTGGTGGAAGCCATTAAGTTGGATATTTTTATCATTTCACTGGCCTGAAGCAATAAGTTATAAAACAAGAATTTGGACACTGTAATCTGAAATTCCATCATTTCACGTTTGTCTTAAAACTCTCTGAACATAAAGCACTGTCAGAAGTCATGTGCTATCCCACACATGCACTCCCAGCACAACTAGAATAGTAATCCCACCTCGATTTTTTTTTTTAACCAATTTAGGTACTCAGTAAATGAATTGAGATTTAAGAAACTTTCAGGTAATACAATAAATAAAAAAACAAACAAAAATAACATTTTTGGTACTTTGCTATGTCAATCTGTTTTATTTCATTCCTGTTTCACTATGATAACCCTCCAGACAGTTTTCTTATTTTTTTACGAAGACAGACAAACAAAACAAACCATGCAGAGGTATAAATCTGGTATAATGACATTAGAGATTATACAGAAATAAGTATTCTTTGTGAACAGAAGCTCTATGCTGCTTTCCTTCTGCGGCAATAGAAAGCTACATAAAGTCCCAAGAAACAACACCAGTTTTCTGAACTTGGAAACAGTGATCAGCTTTTCTATCAGAATAAAAATACACTACTCAGTAGGAAATCCATAAAACACTACTACTAATAATAATACCTTTTAGGAAAAGTGTGGTGGCCAGTTAACTGGCAAGATACAGTAGCACCTGGTAAAAGCTAAAATAATATTTGGATGTTAGTGATCAAACTGGGAAGAACTAATAATCAATTTTAATGAACAGTTCAAACACTTTTATAAAGCAAAACAAAAAAAAAAAGTAGCACATTTATCATTGCTATAGAAAACAAATTTTAGGGCTTTTCTTTAAATGATGGGTCCTTGTAAAAACATGACAAGCTTTACTCAATCACACAGAGACTACAGGACTACTTGCAATCCAAAGATGGATTTTGAGGTCATCTCTCTCCAGCACCAATGGTGTAGGAAGTGAGAAGTTTTTCTAAGTGTTTGAAATACATTTCACGTTTCCAAATACAGGCTGCAGGCATGGAGCTGCTGTCTGACTTGCAGTCCACTCATTCCACCATAGCTAGCTACCAGGCTCAACGTTTTCCTACTCCCTGCCCATGAGTTTGTTTCTTGATTTATTTTATGTCCAGGGAATGCTTCTCTCTATAGCTATCACATTCACAATTCAACTTTTTCCTTAAATACCTTCTAAAAAGATGTCAGAAGAAATACAAGTTGCCTGCCAGAAAGACAGATGTAAAATCCCATTTCTCTTTGATTTAATAGTTTTCTGTGATGAAAAAAAAAAAAAAAAAAACCACCCACACCATTTCTTCCAGAAATCTCTTCATTAACCCATTTTACCTTTTGATCACCCACTATGCTGATGGAACCACAGCATAGAAAGAAGGCTACGAAGTCATCCTATGAGATTTTAATCACTCTTTGAGCCATCTTATACTAATCTTCCATCCCGTGCTAGACCCTGGTATTTTCTGTTCTTCCAGTTTGTATAACTCCTCATATTTATTGACAAAATTATCCCATCTGGCAAACAGAGAGGGTTGGAACACTGAAAGAAGCTCAAACCTCACTGAAAAGTTCACCAATTCCTCAGACTTGTCATTACCATGCAAGTTCCTTTGTCACACTCTTAAAGAGTGTTTTGGATGCCAGAATGAGTATTTACACACAGACCTTGGTA